>NC_080033.1:23053675-23713953 GCF_030020395.1 Manis pentadactyla
CATGGCCTCAGGCTGCTCATCTGTAAGGGACAACAATGGCTGTGCGGCATTAAAGGAGACACCTGGCGCATGGCAAGTACTCGGAAAATGCTGGGCAGCAACACTGGAGAGATGGCACTGTCCTGACCTTGACTCTGGCCCCAGCCCCTGGGAGGAAGCATCTGGATCCTCAGCTCCATCCCAGGCCAGCAGGATAAGCAGGGAGGTGGCTGCGAGTTCAGCCTCTCAGTAGCCCTGCCCACATTCGCCCCCACATCCTATACCCAGGCCCAGGGTGCTCACGGGGAGACCAGGCCTACGCGGCGCTGCCCTTCTTATAGGCCTTGTGTCCCCAGGGAATCAAGGTGGTTCCAGGGTGGCAGCTTGAGGATTGCCCTGTGCACCCTCCTGGCACATGCCACCCATGTCCCACCTCATGGCTGCCTCCCATGACTGTGCCCCACACCCTCCTTAGACACCCTCTGAGGAGTCACCAGGGTGAGGGAAGCCCACTCCTTAACCTTGTGCCCCACCAAGGGTGGGTTTGGGGACTTGGCAAGACACAACTCAGCTTCTCTGGGGTATAAAGCTCTGGTCGTGGCACAGGATGCAACGAGGACAGAGATGGTGCCCCCCAGACATGCACAGATGTGTACTCACCCGGAGAGACCTGCACACTCATAGAGGCCTGCACACAACCCCCGTGACCCTACACAGACTCACCACAGGGTGCACACACATGGCCACAAGGCCACCTCCAGGCCAGGCCACCCACTGCCTCAGCATCCACAAGGCCACAGCTCTGCTTCTGGTGGGGCTGCCCACTCGTGTGTGTGGGCGCATGCTGGCGTACATGCAGCTGGTGCACCATGGACCAACATGGTGTTACCCATGAGTGCCTAGAGCAAGCAGGAAGGGATGGGCCAAGAGATCCTCTGGGTCCTCGGGGGCAAGAAGGGGACACAGTGGCTGCTCCCCTGGTCTTTCCAGGAGGATCCAGCCCACCTTGGCCTTCAGTGGTGCTCACACCAGAGACTCCATCTGAGGAGCTGCGGAAGCTGCATCAGATGCTCCAGCTGGAGCGCTGTGGAAAGGGTCACAATTCACACCTCAGTGCCCCGCTTCCAGAGGCACAGAGCCCTCCTCTCCCTCCCTCTGTGGCTGTCCCTTGGGCTGGGATGACCAGCCCCCAACTGAGTCTCCAGCTGATACCAGCAAGCCATTTTGAACCGTGATGAGAAGAGGAAGTTCCTTCGGCCCCAAAACAGAAACAGGAAGCTGGGAGGGGGGTATATGGATAGGGAACGGGAAGGGGGACACAGGCCCTGGCAGATGCACCCAGAACACCCCAGCCTTCCTGGACCCAGCAATGGCAGCCTCGTCTGGGTATCGCTGCCCGGCCCCAGTGCTGCTGGCCTCGTCTGCCCCTAGCTGTGCTGACCCAGAGGGAGTTCTCAGGTGCTGGGTGATTGCCCACGTAGGTGCATTCAAATGTCCAAGCTTATCTGGTTCTGATCGAGAGGGTTCCATGGGTCTGCTTGAATCTTCCTCTCCATCCAAGTACTTGTGTCTGGCCGTGCACCTCTCCCTGGCCCCTAAGTGTTGCCGTGCCGGACTCCATGCAGGACTGGCATGATTCTCCTCCATCGCCATGTCCCTTGGCCACCCAACCACTCCCCTGACCAAGCACGCGACTTCCCGCCTCCCTGGCCATGAGTCTGATGACTCTCAGCCCCAGCTCTGTTTTCCCAGCTGCCCTGCAGGACATAGCAGGTCCCCATCCCCACCCTCACTTGGTAACTGCATGCAGAACTGTCCACCCACCTCAGCAAAGACAGGAAGCTGGGAGGCAGGAAGCTGTCCCACATGCACCACAGCCTCACCCCGTGCCCTAGGACAGGAATGTCCCTATTTGGTGCCTATGTGGAATGAGAGAAGGAGTGTCAGAAATGAGCAGGGGCCCCAGGCTACTATGCTCCTGAGCAGAGGGACAGCAGCATACAGGATCCCACACCAACCACCAGAAATGCGGAGTGTCCTGCCACACAGGGCCTGGGCTGGGGTGGGGGTGAGGTTTGGCATGCAGGAAAGCAGCACTCATTCAGGGAGAGCATGGCCTGCTGCTCCTCCTGGGTTTGCAGGCTCCTGCAGGAAGATTCTGGGGTGAGGGGGTGGCGGTGGGAGCCCAGGGGCCAGAGAGGCAGATGTCACCAATTTCAGTTCTGCCCCAGCTGGCCTGAGGGCACTTGGGACTTCCCAGGGTGGGAGGACAGACTCGGGGGCCAGGCCACTTGGAGGCAGGGTTGAACCTCGAGGACCCCTTTCCCGTCCCAGCTGGGTGCTGTCTGCAGGAGAGGCAGCAGAAGTTCTGGGGGTGCAGGGTGGGCGGGGTACTTCCCTGGGATCTGTCCTCTCTCTGGGAAGCCCCCAGCTGGTCCCTCCAGTACTGCTGGTAGTCAGCCCCAGTCCAAAACTACAGCAACAAAAGCATTTTGTGGCCTTTTGTGCCTGCAAATGAAGGCTTTAAGGGTATAGCTGCTCCAGAGGCATTTGAGAAAGATTTCCAGGGTCAGAGTAAGGGGTGCCAGTGGACAGCACTTCCCCCATGGACGGATGAGGTAGAAACCAGAGGAGCCCCCCCAAAACGGCTCCACCTTCACAGCTTGTGCTCATCCCCCAAAGAAGGAAAGCAGGGAGCAGGTGGGGCAGGCGGGTGAAGCCCCTCACCTCGGCCTTGGCCCTCCCCTCCGAGACCCAGCCAGGCGGGCGGTCAGCACAGAGCCAGCAGGGAAATGGGCCCCCGGGCGGGGAGCACATCTGACTGGACCATGTTCTTGGGAGATCAGTTGTGAAACTCGCTTCAAACCCCCAAACCACAAAAACGGCCGATTTTCCCAGCCCTGTTCTCACATTTCTCAGATCAGCCGAGGAGTCTTCAGTATTTCCATCCGAGAGATGCCAGGCCAGCCACCAGCCCAGGGGAGACAAGGAAACAGTGCTCGGATATTTGGGGAGACTTGGGTGCTGTGGAAACCCCTCCCGCGTTCACCCAAAGCACACCATTCCTGCCAATATATCTGTAAATGGAGGGCCTGGGACAGGGCCGGCCTGGACCTGAGAGAGGAAACTGGAAATTAGGATAAAGAGACCTAGAAGCTGCCAGGGCCACCTTGGAAGGAGAATTTGAGAGCACACCCTTCAAAGGAAGAAGGTGTCTGGCTGGTGGAGGGTCAGAAGGCAGGTAATCAGGGAGATGCCCTTCAACTTGAAAACAAGGTCACAGAGGTGTCCCCTTATGTCCTCCCCTGTGCCTGGTGCACAGTGCATGTGGCTCTGGTTCTCCCTCATGCAGGGGCTAGTGATGACAGAAAGGCAGGCTCTCACCAACCAGCGCCACTGAGCAGCGCCCAGGGAGGGCCTTTAGATGCCGAGCTGCCGCTGCCCACAGGCCCCTTCCCTGCTGCCAATAATACGGGCCTGTCTGCACCTGCCTATTCTGGTGGCCTCCGGCCAGATGCCCACCCACCTCTGGCCCCAGATGAAGCCAGGTGAGGTCCTTCTGCACTGCCAGCTCCGGGCCCTGCCCCACTACCTCTGGCCTGCTGTGCTCAGCACCCAGTTTGCTCAGGGCCTGGCCTCTTTCTGCCCCACTCGTCCCCCTCACCCTCGTCTGCCACCAGAGCTTGCGTGTTGCTGCTGGAACCTCCTGGAGCCTGAGACAGAAACCCTGACCCAGATTAACTTTAGCAGTGATCCTGAAAGCAAAATGTTGCTGAGAAAAATCCTTGGCTTTAACTTTCTGGGTGTTTATCCGATCCTCTCCCTGAACTGTAGCTTCTCTTCAAAATGCCATGAAGTGATTAATGCTGCATTCCTGGTGTTAACCAGGGTGCTAGCTAATACTGGTTGTGAAACTATACATTGGCCCTGAAAGCCACTTATTTTAAGTAGTGCTAGATCACTGCCCAGAGAATCCTGCCCGGGGAGCCCGAGACCTGGGGATAGTTCCCTGAAGCCAAGGTTTGGGTAACAGAGTTCCAGAAGGCCTGCACTGATAGGGGACGCCACCTGAGGGGCAGAGCTGGGGGTGCAATGAGCCCTGTCACGGGGGCACCCAGCAGTGGATGAATGTGTCATAAAGGATGGTGGGCACTGCGTGCTGGGTCTGTGTCTTGCTGCATACTTAGGTTTGCATGCCCTTGTCTGTGAGTGTGCCTCAGTGTCTGTCCCAGTGGGAGTTTCTGTACATCACTGGCAGATGTGTTTGTGTGTTTCTGTGTGTATACTGGGCATCTGTGTCCCTAAGTATGTTTATACATCCATTCATTCAACCACTGTCTAATGTGACCAGGTCCCAGGCCAGGTACTAGCCACGTAGTGGACAGCTCGGCCCCTGACTCATCATCCAGTCTGGAGGGAGATGGGCAGTAAACAAGGAAACACTCCCAGAAAAGTGTAGTCCCAGTGTGAGCAACAAAACCCACACCAGGAGGGCAGAGCCCCTGAGACCCAGGACTTGATAGGGACTTCCAGCACTCTAAGGACGTAATGCAGAAGCTCAGTGGGCTGGGATGCATGGGAGCCAGCCAGGTGGGTGGTGGAAGAACATTTTCCAGGCAGAAGGAATGGCGTGCGTGAAAGCTGTGGCACTGAGGAGTGGTAAGAAGGCCAGGGTGGCAGGAGCAATGGAAGCTGGGAGGAGCTGGGGCGGGGGGCAGTGGACGGGGCCGGAGGCCACACTGGCTGTGCTGGCTGATCCTCAGAACTGTGGGAGGTCTTGGTTGGGAAAGTGACTGGTCAAGGAGCCATTTAACAGGGCCGCTCCACCTGCTCCAAGGAGAATGGGCCGCAGGACACCCAGGACAAGGCCTGAGCAGCCATCCAGTGAAGAGCGATGCTGGCCAGGGGGCAGGGGTGGGCGTGCAAAGGCAGTGGAAGGATCAAGTACAAGGCTGGTGACAGTGAGGTGTACAAGGGTCCAGGAGGCTCTGGGGCGGGGCGAGTGCGCACACATGTGTGAGTGTGCACATACCCGAAAGGGGCCGGGGCCTGGCCCTCGGCTCTCCCCCTCTTCTCCTCTCCAAACTCATACTCGCATCTCCCACAGCCTTGCTGTGGACATGACAGTGACCGTAAGAAGGGCTTGGTGTTGCAACTACATTTCCTCTCGAACCCAGGGCCACCAGAGATTAGCTGAGCGCCCCGTGTGCACCAGGCGATAACACCCCCACTCCCCCGTTTCCTAATCTCTGATTCATTTCCAACTGATAACAAGATGAGGGCCCATGGGCAGCTAAGAAGTGCTCCTGAAGGTCCTGTCAAGGCTGCAGCCACACTGGGCAGAGATGAGGAAGATCAGGGGTCAACGGGTGAGCAGGGAGGGAGAGAGAGGGGAGAGGCAGAGGCAGAGAAACAGAGAGGAACAGGGAGGTAGGGAGACAAGGAGGCAGAGACAGACACAGACAGGCGCAGAGGAGCCGGGGCAGGTCGGTGACGGGAAGGAGATATAAGGAGAGAAAAACTCAGAGAGCATCACAGACAGACTGAAGATGTGTAGATACATACAGAGGGGCTAGGGCTCCCAGGGGCTCCTACTAAAGAGAAAGAAAAACAGAAGAGACAGAGTGAGAGATATAGAAAGAGAGAAGAGGTGACCCAAGGTCAACAGAGATGAGGAGAGTCAAAAAGGAGGGCACAGGTAGAGACCAAGAGTTGGGGAGCGGGCCGCTGATCCCCTCTGCCTGGCACAGCCCCAGCTCCATTCCCAGTCCCCACTGACCCAGGAGCCCCAGCCCTCAGAGCCTCAGGAGGAGCACACAGGGGCTGTGGGCTGCACAGCTGGAGGGCATGTGGAGCCACATGCCTTGCCCACAGGGGTCATCAGAGGAGCGCTCAGCCAGGACAAAAGGGACAGAGTAGTACACACCCCCACCGGGGTTTATTTGTGTCCTGATGGGTAGGGACAGAGTGAGGCTGGATAATCAAGGTGGGGTGTATAGGACTCAATCTAGAGAGAGGTGGCACACAGCAGGCAGCAGGAGCCAGGAGCCTGCCATGCTGGGCCTGGAGGGGAGCCAGTCTCCCCTCAGCTCCCCTCCCAGGCCAGGCATTCCTGGGCTAGTGGTCTGCGATGCTCTGAGGTCAGAAGGTAGGCTCCAGGAGGTGTGGAGGCCTGGCCACCTCCCTTGCTCCTAGGCCACCTGCTCTAGTTCCCTCCCAAGCAAGAGACAGAAAGGTGCTGACAGCCACTTGCTTGAGGGGCATCAGGAGCTAGGCAGGCTTCCCAGAGCAGAAAGGGCAGCAGGCCTTCCCCCAGTGCGAGCGGCAGGCAGGGCAAGCGGTGAGCACTGTGTGAGCAGGTGCTGACAGGCAGCCACTGAAGATAATGAGAGGCCAGAAGTGGACTGCCTGGGGGACCTCACTCTCAGGGCAGAGCAGAGCTCTGGGAGAATCCAAACAGGAAACCCATGGTCTCAAGAGTGTTTTAAGTAAGTCCCGTGATGCCCAGGGCCCCCAGCTATGACCCTGAAGGACAGCAGTAGACTGTGCCTAACCAGGGTCCCCCTGGCCCAGGCCTGCTGACCAGGGAAGGCTCACCTTGCCCCTCCTGGGGTAGGGCAGCCACCCCTCTGATTTGCCATGCCCGCCCCGATGCCCTGACTGCCGGAGACCACAGGAAGAGCTGCCCCAGCTCAGCACTTCCCTTTTCTGAAATCTGTCCCCAGCAGCCTGGTGGCCAGGGAGGCAGACTTCCCGCTGCCCCCCCCCCGGGCTCTTCCCACCAGTCACAAGTGGTTTGCTCCTGAGCTTCCCTGGGCAGAGGTGACCTTCTTGCCTCAACCACAGATCAGTTATTTATCAGAACAGGAAAGATGGCACCAGAGATATGTCCTCACCCCACCCCCAGGAAGGCCCGGCCTGCTCCAACGACCGCACGCCTGCTCCCCACATCACACGGGGCCTGCTCCCCACATCACACAGGGGAGTGTGGCCAGCGCGTGCAGGTTGAACTGGGGAGAGAGCTGAGCAGGAGGCCTCGTGGGCAGGTAGGGCAGAACGTATGATGCCTCCCAGCTCTTGGGCCCAGATGAGGCTGTGTGTGTGAACTGGGAGCAGTCTGGGCATCTGGTATCCGACAAACTCACCCTTCTTCCGGATGTATCTCAGCATGGGGCAGTCCCAGGGCTCCTCTCTCCCCGCGCTGGGAATACCCTGGGGCCAGGTCTCAGGCTGTTCCTCTGTCCCTCCATCCAATGGTGGACATAAGACTCATCCCCTTGGCATTTAGGACTCACCTGTAAGAAAGGGCAGAAACAGCTCTCAAAGTTCCTCAACAGCAGCACATTTAGGCTGGATAACTGATACTGTGTTGTTGAGGCTTTTGTGTGCATTATAGAAAATTTAACAGCATCTCCGCCTCCTCTTTGCTAAATGCCAGTGACATTTCCTCACCACCACCACCAGTCACAACAATCAAAAATGTCTCCAGACATTGCCAAATATCCCCTCTGGAGGGGCACAAAGTTGTCTCAGGTCAAGAACCATTGATCTCAGTATATCAGAAGGCCCTGGCTTTCATGGTTAGAAAGTGCCAAAAATCCATGGGCCTGTTTTATGGTTTTGTGGTAGGTCATGGATCAAAGAAACTGTGACTGGTCAGAGTCTGGGGCTCTTAGCAGTTGGAGGTTGTGCCTGTCTGAGGCATCTGTGCTGTAAGGTTCCCTCTGAGCTTCTGGGTATAACTGTGTCACAAAACCTGGATCCAGAAAGGGGAGCCCCTGGGACTGGAAGGGAGCTGTTGAAGCTGGGAGGTTTCATTCAAGGGAAGGTCAAGGAAATGTACTGCAGGGCAAGAATTGAGTCACCTTAGGGCCATGGAGGCTCTCAGTTAGACTTATAAACAGGAAGACTTGGAAAGACTTCAGAATCAGGGCATAACACAGGAAGAAGTCACCTTTGAGAGACCAAAACCCCATCTGGAGCCATGAATAGATGTGGGATTCAAATTTATGCAATCCAGAGGTTCTAGAACCCCAAATCTAGAAATTAACTTTAAAACTGATAAAGGGCCATGAAAGAAACTTACTTTGGTTGAGAAATTTCTACAACTAAGGAATAAGTCCTCACATGGAAGATGCACACTAAGTCCTGAGAAGGATAAAAGAAAACAAATTCACATCATAGTAAAACCACAGGACATTAAAAACAAAAAGGCAATCTTGACAGTACCAGGAAGAAATGAGGGATTACCACAAAGGAATGACAATTACAGTGACAACAGACTTCTCATGAAGTCCAGTGGATGCCAGAACACCAGGGAACCATAAATTCCAGGTGCTCAGGGAAACACCCTGCCTCCAAGAATCCTATCCTCCACTAAACTAGAGTGGAATAAAGAATCAGGATGCAAAGAAGTGGGTTCGAGGCAGGATCTGTGGTGAGAAGGTAAAACTCATTAGGTCAGCAGTAGGACAGTCTTCAAACCAGGTCATGGTGGAGGGGCAGAGTGGGAAGGTGGGCTCATCTGGCCTTTTGGAGGGTGGCTCCACTTTGGATGCTTTAGACAGGAAGGCAGTGAAAGCCAGGATTAGAAACAGATGTTCCAGAGAAGGACAAGATAAAATGTCAAGAGAAGTCCAGAAAGTCAGCTTTGTTCCTGATTCTGACAAGGTCATGAAGATGGAGCCAAAAGCCACCAAGTGACCCCTTTAATCCTGGAGCCCCATTCTAGGCATGCAAATCTCTGGACATAGCTGCACCTTCCCTACATCACCATCTGATCCATTCTTCAGGCTTCACTAGATGCTACCACTTTGATATGCTTTCTCCAGCCCTCACCAGAGGCAACTTCTCATCCCACAAACTTCCCCATGAACAATCATAGATTATTTTTATCTGGATTTCTACATTCCCTTTCCCAACTGGACACCAACCCTAGATTAGTGGAAACTCACCTGTGCTACCCACACAAGCCTTCTATGGCTTCCTTTCCCTGCTGGGTGACAAGGAGGTGTGTACTGCTTACTCAATGGAGTCTGCCCATAGGATCAGTCACACTCCAGCTGCCCTTGGTCAGGGAAAGCCTGCAATGGAGCTGAGAACCAAAATGCCCATCGCTGCCCCAGGACCACTCTAGAAATTCCATCTCAATGTCTGAGACATGAGCTCAAGGGATCCTTTGGGTTGGCCCTGAGCACAGAGGGTAATGGGCTTTCCATCTATTATGGTCGAGCCAAGCTATCATCACTTCCTGCTATCCCCAGCCTGTCCTCTGGGAAGACTTGGGGAGAAAGTCCTAGTCCTAGGACATATCAATCATCAGATGCAGGAATTCTGCACTGCTGTGAGGTCCAGTGCACCTTTCCTGACTGGAGCTGGAGTTGGCAACACAGGGTGAGGACAGTCACATATGCCACTCAGATCTGGGGACAGGACTCGGGTCAGCTGCATGATAGGTACGGCCTGCATCTTGGAAGCACTATTACCTGGCTTCTGTCTGTTCCTCAAACCCTCCAAACCTGTTCCTGCTGCAGGGCCTTTGTACTTGCTGTTCCCTCTGGTACACTTAAACTCTTACCCCTTAGATTTAGTTGGTTGGCTCCTTTTTGTCATTCAAATCTTGTCTGAAGTATCACCTCCCAGGACTGGGCCTCAGTTTCCTCACAGTTGGACCCTGGGCTCAGGCAGTTTCAAGTGCAAGTCCTAGTACTGCCAGATAGTAGCTGTGGGACCCTGAGCAGATCTCTGGGCCTTCGCTTCTTCATCTACAGCCTGGGCCTGCCTGGCAGGGGTCCTTGGAATTAATTGGAATAATGAGCAGATGCCTTTAGCACAGTTTGGCTCCTAATGGGTGCCCCACAGGGTTAAGGGTCAGGCAGCAGTTGTGGACTGCCTGGGACCCCAGGCAGCTGGAATGGGGACCTCTGAGTTAGGCTTGGGGAGGCCCAGCTGAAGAGCCTGCAGTGTTTCCCAGCGGCTGAGCACAGGGTTCCTGGCAGCCACTGGTGGGTGACTCAGGCCCTTCAGGAACAGCCACCCACTCTCCCAGGAAGAATGGGAGGCAGGTACCCACCTGGCTCTAGAGACCACTTCCTATTTTCTTCCCATCCTGGCTGTGAACATAACTCCTGCCTAGACATCTGGACTGCCATCCTCCAGAAGGTGCAGGGCCTATGGCCTGCAGCTGACCAGGGGGAGGGCTGGGGTCCAACCAGGCAGGGGGCCTCCTGAGGAAGGGTCCCTCACCCCCAGGGCCTCCCCTGCCGTGGACTCTGTACTGGGTAGGGGCTCCTCTCAGGAACCCTAGGGCCTTTGCTCTGTGTGTCCAGGTCCCTATTCCACAGACCTAGTAGTTGCTTCCACTGTCCCTGCTAACCCTCTGCTGGCAGGAAAGCCGAGTGGGCAGTGACAGATGCAGACAGAGGGAACTCTCAGTGGGCAGTGGATGCCCTGCTTGGCCCAGGAGGGCAGAGAGGCTGCCCCAGGAAGCACTGCATGAACTGAAGCCCAGGACCTGCTCTACCTTTTGCAAGCCTTTTGCTACCATTCTGGGCCCCAGCCAGGGACAGGGGAACAGCAGCCTTGATGCTTCAGAATCCCACTGCCCTCCATGCCTGACCTCTGGGGAAGCCCCACAGGGCTAGTGAGACCCAGCTCTTCCTGGGAACCCCCACACCAGGGACCTACTTGCCTTTGGCACCCCACTCCTCCAACTCATTCACAAATGGCCCATGAGGCGTTCACATTGTAATGGAGCCCTGGGTCTTTTCCAGTGGTGGAATGTTAGGCAGAGGCAGTGGGTCAGAGGTCAAAGAGCACGGTCTTCTCAGTCAGGACCGTGCTCAGGACCTTTGCTTCAACCAGCTCAGGGTCAGCGACCCAAGGCTGGCCCAGCCACAGAGTCTGGGAAAGGCCTTCTCATGCCCCATGCAGACTGTGGGTCTCAGCCCAGGCCCCTCCTTTTGGGAACAAGATGGGGGGACCCCTCTCCACCTAAACTCCTATATTCCAAGCTGGAGGTCAGCAGGGTGGGGGCCCCACAGGCCTCCCAAGGTCAGCTATGAGAGGGTATGTAGGGAATCAAAGACCAGGGCCTTATTTTATGCTCACCCATCCAGCAGGCAGAGAGGTGCTTAACCCTGGAGGGGGTGGAAGTCTCAAGGAGGTGACAGTCTCACTCTGAAGGATGCAGGGAGTATGGGACATCCCCCAGGCCCAGACTCAACATTCAGCTGCCCCCACAAAGTGCACCCTCAGCCCCTGACCACTCCCAGGACGCTCTGCTCTCGCTGAGCTCTAGGTTCTGTCAAGTTCAGGCTGAGGAACCTCTGGGATAAGGACAAGCCTGTGTGGCCCCAAGACTCATGCAGGGCGATGTGGCTGGCTCTGTGAGTCTGTGTGCATGGCGGGGATGTGTGTGTATAGCAAGTGTGGGCAGTCAGAAGGTGGTGTGTGTGTGTCTGTGAGCTGTGTTAGTGTGGCATGTGTGTCAGTACGTGGCATGGGGTCTGTGGATGGTGTATGTCTGTAGACGGTCAGTGATTTCTGTGGATCTCCCACCAGGGACCCTAGGAGTGATCATTAGAACTGACAAGAGCCTGGGTTCCCCTTTGTGGTCACCAGATCCCTAGTCTTCATAGGGGGGCTCAGGGCAGGGTGGGCACCAGGGCTCTGGTGCTGTCTGTGCCCCACCTGTCTTCCTCCCTGCAAATGTTGCCCAAAGCCCCAGGGGCTCAGCAAGCCTGTGGTACATTTTCCCTATCTAGCTGGCCAGGCAGGGCCCTGGACATGAAACAGGGAGAGAAGCATGGCCCAGATCCACACCACAGCCTGCAACCCCCATTGCTCGGTGTGTTCTTACAAGAGGATTTTCCACTCAGGGACCTGGATCCCAGCCTTGGGTTCAAGTCCAGCTCCACCTGTCAGGGAACTATCACTCCCCCATCTGAGGCTCAGTTTCCCGGGCCTGGGTGGGGTAACCAGACAGCAGGGGTTATCCACCTGAGCATAGAGGGGTTGCCCAACACACACAACTACTACTGTTTTTTCTCACCACCTCCTCTAGTCCAAGACCCCATGGCTGGGTTACAGCAGGCTGTTTCCAAGTACCGAAGAAATAAAGCTCTTGGACAGGCCAGAGCACTGCCTGGGGGTGGAGGGGTGGCCAAGGGCCTCAGAGTGCTGTCGTGGGGCCTCCTGGACTCCCCTGCCCCACCCACTGACCACAGGGCTTGCTGCCCGCTCACCCACCCAGTCTGAGCCGGCAGTCTTCCACCCCAGGCCTGGCCTGGCCCTGCTGGCTCCTGAGAATGACCCAGAGAGGCAAACAGTCAGGGTCTAAGGGGTCCCTGCAGTGGGTCAGGCCTCCCCTGGGGCCAGCACCAGCCAGATGTCTAGGCGGAGGCACTTCTCGCTGCTCCTCGTACCTGCCTCTCTGAGCCTTGCTTCCCAGACCTGCCTCTCCCATCCTAGTGGGCAGTCCTGTCTATCCTGCTTCTCTGCTCTTCTCCCCACTTTTTCCTTTTCCCCTTCTCCCTTTCCTCCTCTCCTGGAGCTGGGGAGCGGGGTAAGGAGGTGGGGAAGGTAGAGGACTCACTTCTGGAGTTTTAGGGTCATTACCCCTCCCCCTAATGCAGACCCAGATGGGCCCGGGACAGGGGGCACTGGTCCACATGGCTCTCAGAACACCCATGTAGGGGTGGGGGTCTCCTCTTGGTACAAAGAAAGGCAGCCAGGTGAGGGTCACCTGGTGAGTGACCGGTGGATCCTATTACCCTGGCTAGACCCTCTGAGGCCAGAGTCTTGGGACAACAGCATTTGCCTCAGAGCCCAGGACTCCCCAGATTGTATCCCAGGGTAGGTCAGGGATAGAACTCCCAGGGTCTGGGGAGGATCTCAGTGGAACAATGGGCTAAACCCCCAGGGCTGGAGCAGGCTGGGTCGGCAGGACAGGGCAGCCAGAGCAGTGGCCCTCCTGGCTGGGCCAGAGGGCCCTTTGGGGGTTTTTCAGGGGCCCCTTCTCATTCTCTGGTCAGGGCTGCTGGGACCCTGACTAGCCAGGGGACTGACTGCAGGGAGGGGGCCCAGTGGATGAGGAAGATAGGGACCCTCGATGCCCCAGAGGCTTATGGCCTGGTGGCCTGGCTGTGTGACCAGTATGGGCTGCATGTCATCCCCAGCCATGCTCCTCCCTGGCCTCGGGGTCTTCTCAGTCAGGACCCTGCTCAGGATGAGGGGTTTGAGCCTCAGGCCCCTGGCTGGGTGCACAGCAGTCTGTAGGGAGGCTAGGGGCAGGGAACCCTTTGCTGGCTTCAGATAAGAGATAGGAAGCCCGGGAGGGTGGGGAAGAGGCTGGTCTGTGGAGGCTGGCAGCCACACACTCCCCTTCCCAGCCCGGGCTGGAGCCAGGGGTCACCCCTCATCCACCCCAGAGACAAGGACAAGGATTGGTGGAAAGACCAACAGGTTCAGGGGTCACAGTGTGTGGCCAGGTCAGAGGTCAAAGATTTGCTGATGGCAGCCTTGGAGGTATTGATCTGGTGGGGGAGGTAACAGAACTCTGTCCCCTGCCAAGGGCTGTGGGCATGGGCTGCTGCTCAGAGAGCTGGACTCACAGAGCCCACCCCAGAGCAGTCCCCTTGGGATGAGGGGCTGGGACTAAAGAGCCCCTGTCAAGGCCCGAGATCCCTCACAGGCAGGGGACTGGTTGTCAGACCACAAATGATTTCAGTTCCCACCCTTGGGCCGATGGTCTAGCGTGCCTGGGCCTGTGTGCCCAGAGGGGCAGCACAGGAGGGTTACGTGCTCCAGCCACCAAAGTCCTCACAGGCTTGAGATGGAAGTCAATAAACCCAATGGCCTCTTTAGGAGACCAGGAGGCAAGGGAAGGGCTGCCTCCCTGAGGGTGAGGTGTACAGCTGCAGCAAACCTCAGAGGCCTCCTGCCACTGTCTTACCCACCCTAAGAGACTGAGCCCAGGTCATTCCAACAGCACAAAGACCATTGCACCCCCGAGTCAGGCAACCCCTCACCTCAGGCCCTTACGTCCAGCTCTACCCTATGGGCTGCTGGTACAATTCCAGCTCCATTTCCACCCAAAACAATGTAGTGCAAGAATCCCCTACACTCCTGTCCCCAGCCTCTGCCCAAACCACTCCCAGAGGTGGCCAGACACTTCAGCTCCCCCTCCCCCTCCCACATACCTACACCCACTCATCTGGGCTGGGACAAGGCTGGCGGGAGGCGAGGAGCTACCACGGCTGAAAGGTGGAGTAGGGGCCACATCCCCCAGCTGAACTTACCCCAAATGCACTGGACCAGAGCTGTTTCTCTATCCATCCTGGAGCTGCCTGGGGAGAGCTAGCGAGGAGTGTGTGTGCCTGGGCCATAGCAAGTGCATTTGCTTGTGTGCACATCCATGTGCTTGCTGGCACATGTGTTTGTGTGTGCACATGTCTTTTGTGTGTGTCTGTGTGCACTGAATACATGCATGAACATGCAGTTATATGTGAACTGTTTGATTATGTGCACATGTGGGCACATTGTGCGTGTTTGCATATACTCACATGTGTTTGGCCTGGACTCGAGGCTGTGCTGGCCCCCTTCCAGGAGCTGACTGGAGACACACTCCAGCTGTCCCCTCGAATGGCTTGATCCAAGCTTAGCTAGAAACCCTTACCAGTCCCTAGGGCCCCAGCCCTGGCAGCTGTCCTAGAGCTAAGGGCTTCTGATCAGCCCCAGCCAAGCTGGCCGCATGGCCAGAGGGCAGCTCTGTCCACTGGGAAGGCATGTGGTGGCCCCTGGCTTGGAGCATACCTAGGCTCCAGGTCACTGGCACTAAGGCAAAGGAGGTGATTCACTGGAGTCTGGAACTCTTCTTGGTGCCACCAGGGCCTGGCTGGAGCCTCCTGATAGCAGTGACCCCTACTGGGAACATCAGGTACTGCATACTGGCTTTACAAGCCTTTGTCAGGAAAAGAAGTCCCCTTGGCGGCAGTGCGACTCCTCCCTGCAGTGAGCAGTAGGCCGGTATCTGTGGCTCCCAAACGGTGCTCCAAAGAACCCCTGGGGTTCCTCAGGTTCCTCCAAGGGCTCGCAACAGTTGATGCTCCCAGCTCCCTACCTTCCTCCTCCAAAGAGCATTGCTTTTAAGTATGGGGCTTTTGAAGACATTTCTCCAAAAATGTTTTTCAATCTCTAGGCTAGATTTTGACCTTTCAGCTCGAGGAAGCTGTCTGAGGAAAGCTGTTTTTTGAGTGTGTCTCAGTCAGATATTTTAGAAAAATTAATTGGGCTTTAACCCCATCATCTCCTGCCAGGTGTACATTACTTTAGGTGGATTCTGATTTACATACCTCTTGGAAACCAGAAGAGCAATGAGTCAGAGTCCACCTCAGCGCTGGCAGCCTTGGGGCACCCTGGGGCCCAGGCCTTTGGCAAGGGCTGACTTCAGACCCTCCAGAAAAAGGGCATTTATGTGAGGGCCTCCCAGGGAAGGTGCTGCCTCACCACTCAGGCCTTGACACATGGAGACCCTGGTCACAGGGCATCTCCAGCTGACAGCCCACTGGCTCCTTTCCAAGAGGGGGCAGGACAGTTATGGTTTGTGCATCATCTCTCATGTCCTCAGTGCCTCCATATAACATGGGGGCCACACCCCAATGTCCACATTCTACACCTTGTAGTGTCTGCCTGAGGTCATTCAATGTGATTTTTTGGAAAAACACAGTTCACAGGGCCACAAAGTGTTGCGGTCAGCAGCTCTGCATCCTGGCCGCAGCCCGGCCTGCCACTTCCAGATCAGATTGGCCCTAGGAAGTGCCCTGTGAGGGTCTCCTCCCTATAATTCCCTCCAGGAGGAGCGCCAGGATCCACAGCAGACAAAGCCCTGGAGCTCTGGGGTAGATGGCCTTTTGTTCAGGACTTTGGCCTTGCTCAGGAGGGATGGATGCAGAGGCCCAGGATGGTCCTGTGGCAGCCAGATGAGATCAGGAGGGATGGGGTCAGCCTTGCTCCACTCATCCTCATTCATTCATTCAACAAGCACTAGCTGCTCTGCGCTGGAACTGTGCTGGGTGGTGTGGGTACATCTGTGAACAAAACACATCATTCAGCTTGTGGTCTAGTATGGGTAGTGTAGTGGGAGAGACGGCTAAGTAACTATTTTTACTTTATTACTTAAGTTAGTAAAATATATAGAATTTCAAATGGTGGTCAGGGGGAAAAGCAGGACACAGTGAGAGAAGGTACCCAGGTAGGGAATGTGGTTTGCAGAGGAACGATCAGAGAAAGCTTCCTGAGAAGGTGACATCTGAGCAGTCCTGGGGGTCCCAGGATGCAGGAGGAGCATTCCAGGCAGAGGGAACAGCAAGTACAGAGGTCCTGAAGCAAGAGTGTGCCTGTAAGAGCAGTGTGGCTGGAGCCAAGTGGTGACAAGTAGAGTGGTCTGGTTAGGGGGTTGGCTTAGAGGGCTGCATATAAGGTCATTGCCATGGTAAGGTTTTTGGATTACTCTGAAGGGTGCAGAGACACCATGGGGTGTTGAGCAGTGGGGAGATGCAGGACAGGAACTATGTCGCTCTTCCTTCCACTTTAAACCTCCTCCAACTTTGCTCCCAGCCAAGAAGACTCTATCCAGGAACCGGGGAGCTGAGACAAGCCAGCCTCTCCTGCCTTAGGGAGCCCTTAACAGTAGGGAAAGGCCCTCCTGGGTTTCTCCTTCTCCTCAGTACACAGGATATGAGGGTGTGGGTGGATCCCTCATGAGCTGTGGCATCCACTCCTTCCCAGCTACAACCAACACTGGACAGGAGAGACCCTTCAGCCACACACCAGCAGGAAGGCCCCACTGCCTGCAGAGGGAATAGCCCCTGAGGACTTCTCACATTTGTCCTTGGGAGGAGGAAGGCAACATGGCCTGAGGCCCCAGCATGGCCTGAGGCCCCGCCCTTCAACCTCCATCACTGCACCCCACCCACACAGCCTCAGCGGTTCACTAACAACAAGCTTGGCCGGTTCCTGCCTCAGGGCCTTTTCACATACTGTTTCAGTGGCCTTGAGTGCTCTTCCCTCCAGTATTCACATGACTGATCCTCCTCTTTGCCTGCTCACAAAGGCCCTCCCGGTGACCTCCCAAAATGGCCATCCCCATAGCCCTCCCAGTTTCTCCATGATTTACTTCTTGTGTGACAGCATCTCCTCAACAAATACCTGGCTTGTTTATTTGGTGGCTTCTGTGGCATGTGAACTCCTTGCAGCAGAGTCCAGGGGTCTTATTTGTGGCTGGATACCCAGCACCCAGCACACAGTGTGTCCTTCCTGAGCATTGCAGAAATGAGTGCATGGCAGGAGAATGGGGACTGAAAGGGGCCCAAAGGGGCCCAAGTGGGCTTTAGGAATAGAATTGCCCAGCTGGACCTGGGCAGGGACAGCAGTGAGCAGGGGCAAGCGGGACTCTGCCTTCCCCCTTCACCGGGCAGGCAAGGTCAGGGCACAGGTCAAAGTGCTCGCCTGGAGGTGCTGGTAGGGGCCAGCCCCCTGCAGTCAGGTGCCTGGGCCAGGAAGGGGCTGGGTGGCTGGGAGGGTGTTGCTTCCCCACCCCCGTTAGCTTTATCCTCAACCAGGGTCCATGTGGGCAGGAAGTGGGGACAGGGTGGCCTCCTTGGAGAATGTCTTCCCCTGGATGGGGCAATGCCACCCCACCAGCTCTGGCTTGTGGACCCTCTGACTGGCCAGGGAGCGCCCCTTGCTGGTGGGGGTGGGCATTCCTGGGGGAAGAGGGGCTCTGGCCCCTCACCTGGGGCCCTTCTTCTGTCCCGTGGGCTCCTGGTGACACCTAGTGGTCACCTTTCCTGATGATGTTTCCCCGGTTCCCCGAACGTGCTCCACTCCCCAGGGAAGTCGGAAGGCAAGGGCCCCCTACCCTGGGTCTCCACCCACTCACGTTCTCTCATTCCCAGAGTCCCCACCTCCTTCGCAGCCTCCCCGGGCTCACGCCCACACGCTCCCTCTCACACCCTCGCTCGAGGCCCCTCCCTCCCACACACAGTGACGCAGCCACAGGGGACCTGAAGGGGGACCTTGGGCCTCTAGGCAGAGGGTCTTCTCTGGAGTCCCACCAGGGCCAGCTCCTGCCCTCCAGCCACCCCGACCCCATTCCCAGGTGTGCCGTGACCAGATAGTCCACCCTGGAGAGGGCGGCCTGGAGGGCAGGGCACAGTGACACCTTGGCCACCTCCTTCTGGGCCTCACAGATGCTGCTGAAAAAACAAACCCAGGGCAAAGGCACAAAACCACGGTCAAGAACCAGCAAGAACCCAGGAGAGGTGGCCCCTCTCACCAGAAGCCTTGGAAGAACCAGCCTGTGGGCAAGGCCCTGACCAATGAGGTGGTGACCCCTGCAGACACCAGGTAGGGGAGAGCCTGGGGGCCAGGCCAGGCCCAGGAGCAGATACGTGCTCACTGGCCAAGAGCAGGCTGAGCTGAGCCAGGGCCAGGCTGCTGCACCCCTGGGAGGAGCCCGAGGACCTGGGGGAAAGGCCTGGTAGGCAGTGCCTAGACCTACCGAGGCCTAGGACATGCCCAACCCGCAGCACAGGGCGGGGCCTGAAGAGACCAGCTGCAGGTACGTCACTGGCCTTCTACCCCAGTAGCCACCAGGAGAGGAGGGCAAAGGTCACATTCCCCATTTCCCAGCTTGGGGCTCTGAGGCCTGGCAGGAGCCGACAGACCCAGGAACTGCTGGGGCCGCCCTTCCCAGGTTGCAGGGCAGCAGGGCAGCAGGGTCTCCTATGTCCTCGCAGGACCCAGGCGTGTCTCATCTCTGTGCACCCACCCTACCAGCTTAGAGATGGCCTCACCCACTGGGGCACACCCTCCCTGAATCCCCCCACCCGGCTTGCTGGCCCAGCCTGTGCAGGGGAGGGGGCAGTGTGGAGGGCTCCCTGGAGAAGGCCACCCAGGGGGAGAAAGTTCCTCCAGCTCAAGGAATTCCAGGGTAACCCAGAGGAAGAGGCACCGAGGAAGGCTGAGATTCTGAGAAGGCCCAAACTGCTCAAGGGAGAGGCAGGAATTAGGGGGAAGTAAGAAGCGTGAGGCAGGCAAAGCTGGAACCCAGGGGCACTGGGGGCCACTGGGGACAGGCAGATGTCCCTGAAGGGGCCAGTGAGGAGGCAGTGACTGGGCCTGAGGGAAGAATCAGGCCAGCAAGTCTTACAGTGTTTGGGGGCGGGAAGAGGCTCCCAGGCATGGCTGCCTTCCCAGATCAGAGAGCTGGGGAAGTGACAGGCCCTCAGTAGTGGCTGTGCCCCTCCCGTCAGGTATTCAGAGATGGAGGGGAAATGTGGGGCATCATAATGGGGCTGCCATAGGCATTGTCAGTGAGGCCTGGGATGCGAAGGGCATCCTGCTTAGCAGTAAACTGTCCTGTGTCCAACCCAGAGTCTGAATATTCCACCTGACACTAGGGTAGGTCAGTGGTTCCCAACTGTGGGCAATTGTCCCTCAGGGGACCTTTAGCAATGTCTAGAGATATTGCTGATTACCACAACTTGGGGTGGGACACCACTGGCATCTAGTGGGTGGAGGCCAAGGATGCTGCCAAGGAACCTACGATGCCAGTAGTGCCACGGCTGAGGAATCCTAGTGGAGGTAAAAACCCACTAGTAATGAATGGTCCAGTCTGAAACCTACTTACATCGTTTCCAAATGCAGATCTTCCTAGGAATGCAAAAGCATAAAAATTTATGGGAGATGGAACCTTGTTTCATTTGGAAAGTTACCAAGAGTTGTTTGCCACTTTGGAGAATCCTATCCTTCCGCTGGCTCAGTGGCTGCAGACAGCATCGGGCCTGGGCGGACACTCTGAGCCTGGTCTTCATCTGCAGCGTCTGCAGCCTCAGCAATTCCGCATGACCAGTATCTGAGTCCTCTGTCGGTCATACCCAAGCATTTTTCAAAACAATATACTTTACAAAGTTAGAAGTTACTTTCCTTCTATTTCTCTTGTTTTAAATTTAGGACATTATATTGTTTTTTAAAATTACAACTGCAGGTTATATTTTCCATGAGTTTTATCTTCAGATGGCAGGAAGATATTGTAAGATTCTTTATAGAAGGGGCAATGGGTTCTGATTGTATTGACCAGATTTAGGTGCTCACAGAGGGGGGCACAGGGAGGACATGAGGAGGAACCCCCAGGGTCCTTGCCTGAGCAGCAGAATGAGGGTGCCCCTGGAAAAGAGAAGGTAGGGGAGGCCAGGCAGGAGGGAAAAACCCAGGGGACACTCAGCTTGAGGGGAGCTGGATCTTGGAGTGGGCAGCAAGGAGTGGAGACTGCAGATCCATAAATCGCACTGAAGAGAGGGGAGTGGAGGGAGTCCCAGAAATGTGGCAGGGGCAGGGGCAGGACAGAGCCATGGAAGGGACAGAAAGCAACCAGACCACCAAGTCCAGGTGGTTCAGAGGGCAGGGACCTGTGGGCAGCTCTCTGAATGAGGTATGCTTGGTTCTGGGCCCAGGGGGAGCACAGCATGGGCCAAACATCCTCTGACCTGTTTGGGGTCCTCCCTCCAAAGCCACAGGCAGCTCTAGGAGGAAGCAGCCACCTGTCCGCCTTGGACGGCAAGGCTGGCCACACAGGGCTATCAGCAGACCAGGGTCTCTGTCCATCAAAGTGACAGGCTGGAGTGAGTGCCAGGAGAGACCCCAGGGCAAGATGGGGGTGAGGAGCCCCAGGACAGGAAGCCATGCCTCCCAGGGTTACAGGTTCAGAATCTAGATGCCCCACATCCCCACTTATCAGCTTTGTAACCTGGGTTTATTACTTCCACTCTTCTGTGCCTCAGTTTATCCCTCTCTGAAATGGGGAGATAGCACAGTGCCAACCTCACTCCCATCTCCCCCAGATAATGCGCTGATCCTATGCCATAGCCTGGCCAGGCCAGCACCTCCCTCCCGGTAGGACCCACCCTTGGCCAGGCTGACTGGGGCCCCAACCCGTGGGCAGCCTGGAACTGGCAGAGGCCCTGAGAATCGTCACTTCACACTTTTCCCTCCCTGTAAGATGGGCCCATGAGAATGCCACCTTCCTCTTGGAGAGACTTCCAACAGAGCTTGGTCCTGAGAGCCACCAGCACTGGGTGGGTCTGAGGCCCCCAGCCCCCAACCCTGTGACTCCTCTCAGGACAAGGGCAACAGGAGCAACAGGGGCAGATTCAGACCCTCTTTGAGAGGAGATCTCAGCCCAGCCCACCCAGAGTGGCTAGTGCCTGTGCACAGAGAGGTGGCCTAGAAGGGTGGCCAAGGGCCAAGAGTGGGAAGACCCTTCTGACACTGAGACTGCTCCCCCTCAGACCTTTCTGAAGGCCCCCTGCAAGTGAGCCTCCATTCCTCCAGGATGGCTCACCTCCACACCGAGGGAAGTCAGTTCTGCCATCCTCCCCACCAGCTGTGGCATCAGTTGGCACAGGGGCTGCCCCCACAGGAGGGGGACCTAGGTGGCTGGGTACTGGGATGGTACAGAGGGCTGTCCTGACCAGAGCCCCATGTTCAGGCTTCCGTGTGGTCCCCAGTCCACCTGCAGGACTGATGGACAGTCCGTGCCCATGAAGTGACCTCCCGCAGTGTCCCAGGAGCCAGTGCTTCTCACACCCAAACAATATCTGGTGATGTGCAAAATCTCCTTTCAATATTATAAGCTTTAGTTTGTTAGAAGTCCACACCTAGACTGCCCCCAATTTTTGATAACTAATTTTGACATTTCCTGGTGTTTTGAGGCACTGGGGCCCTGAGGGCCCTGGCTCAGCACCCAGCCCCGTGGTACCTGCTCCCCTCCAGCAACACCCACTCAGCCACCCGCGCCTTTCCCAGGCTCACTGCCTCCCTGCCTATTGGGCAAGTGGGGAAGCTAGGCCCACAGGGCCTGCACAGCCCCTGCCCACTGGGCCGTGGTCGGCCCATCACGGTGACTCCACTCAGCTGTGAGAAAGGCCAGGCCCATCAGATAGGGCCCTGGACCCACCCCACACCACTGCCACCGCAGGAGGCTCTATTGCCTCCCAGTCCCTCCCCAGCCCTGCCTCAAGGCAGGTGCGCTGAGCAGAATGAATTTCCCTATGAGACCTCTCTGGTTTCACTATGAGTTTCCCGGCCCAGGCCAGCACCCACGGCCCCCGGGGCCTCCTCTGCATCTCTCGTGCCAGGAGGTTAGGCTCCCCACTCAGGCAGCAGCAGGTGGGAGCCTGGGTAGCCCTTGGGAAGGACTTCCCTGGCTCCCAGTTGACTTGGTGGCCCTAAGAGAAGCTAGGTCCTGGTGTCAGCATCCTGGCCTGCCCTCCCCAGTTCCCTAGGACAGGGTCTAGCAGAGACCTGGAGTCCTTGACTTCAGAGGAAGGCCGCCAGTGTCCGTCTCAGGAAGGGGGTGGAGGCTTCCGTCTAGTGGTGCCTTTTGGAATGGCAGGTGTCCTGGAGTGAAGGCCAGGGTTGGGGGTGCCCTGGTCCCGGAGGCTGCCCCCTCCCCAACAAGATTTTAGGGTGGGGACAACCAGGAGGGAGAAGAGAGCCTAGTGCCAGAGCAGAGTCCCTAGCCCTAACTTCTCATGTTCCCTAATGGTTCCTGTGATGCCCATCCCCCCCTTTCCCAAGATGCCCCCCACCCACCACTTGGCAGCACAGGGCCAATCCTGTGGGACCCTGGGGAGGACTTCAGGTGACACAGGACAGGAGAGTTCCAGAGTCCCGAACAAGTCACCCCTCCTTGCCATTTCCCTCTTCTGACCAGTAAGCCCAGGGACCCAGCCTGGGTAAGCTGCCCCACAGGACAGCTGTGGGCAGTAAAGGGATCAAGTGCTGCCTCTAGTTCACAGATGGTAAATGACTCACCCACTTTAGAAGTCAGTGGCAGAACTGGGACTAGAAACCCTGTCTCTTGGTTCCCAGATCAGACACCTGGGAATCTTCTTTGAGGACCTACTGTGTGCTGGGAGTAAGCCAGGTCTCTGCCCTTGAGGAGCATCTGGTTTGATGGGGAGAGAAGCAGCATGGGCACAGAACAGTCACACTGCCCAGTCTGGGGGCCAGGATGGTGTCCTGGGAGGTGATAGCTAGGGTGACTCACAAGTGACATAAAAATGTTGGGAGGTGGTAGGGCATGGAACAGGCCAGGGAGCCAACATGGGCAAGGCAAGGTGGGGACAAATATATGAGCATGCAAAGCAAGGGACAGTGGCTTTAAAGAGAGTGGCCATACATCCCAGTTTGCTCAGACATCCTGGTTTACCCCTGTTGTCCTGGGGTAATGATTAATAGCATCCCCTTTCATTTTCAAAAGTGTCCCAGTTTGGACTATAAGTTAAATGGTCTCCCAAGGGAAACGTCACTGTAGGAGCTGGGGGAGGGGGATTAGATTTGTACTTTGGAGCAATCCTAGTGTGCCAAAGAAGCTGTTGTCAGCCTCCAGGGAAAGGTGGGTGAAGTATGGGTGGAGGAGCGTGTGGGGTATGGAGACGTAAAGGCCGAAGGTGAGGGTCAGTCAGAGCTCTGGAATTGGAGACTGGGATCTGGATCGCAATCACTGGAGGCAGTAGATGGGGGCTTTGTGTGCTGACATACCCTTCATCTGTTAATTCTAGAAGCACTGAATGTACAGGCTGGACCCTTAGACCTGGGCTGGATGGTCTCTGCTATGGACCCCCACACTGTGGAGAGCCGCAATATCAGCAGAGCCAAATACAAATATTTTTTTATTTCAGTCTCATAGAATGTTTTAAAGCTTGATAACTAATTGAACAAAGGTGAACTGCAGGAGAGGAACAGTGTAATACAAGGGCCACAGGTGAGAAGATGCTAAGAGCAGTGAGCGCATGTGTGCGAGTGTGTGTGTGTGTGTGTGTGTCACAGCCTCCACCCTGGGAAACCAGAAAAAGAGATGGTGCCCTCATTTCAAATTGGCTGCTCCAGATCACCAAAAAGAGAGTCCAGGAAGCCCAGATTCCCCATTATTGTGTTTCCACCATTCTGTGCTTCATAGTGACGTTTGGAGAGGGGATTAGGATGGCCTGGAAATCCCAGGTTGGAAAAGTGAGATGGGGCAGAAGGGTGATCAGCCTGCCTCCTTCCCAGGAGCGTGCCCGTGCCCAGGAGTATGGGGCACTGTCCCAGCCCCACCCTACCCTGCCTCAGTTGATAGTGGCCATCTAGACTGGCCTGGGGATAGCACATCCCAGGGAGTGAGCTCCAGAGCCGAGGTGTGAACGGGGGCTGGGCCATGGCAGTTTCATTGGTAACTTCTAAGCATTTAGGCATGTATATGAAGCCTTCAGTTCTCCCTAGTCCCAGCAGGATAAGGGCTGGATATGAGTAGGGGCTGTCCAGGGAGAGGGCAGAGGGAGGAGAGAGAAGAAGATGAGAAAGAGCAGCGAAAATGCCCCACGGGACAGAAGCAGAGAGCGGCCCCCAAGGACCCCTCAACAAAGAGATGCTTGAAACATGGACAGGGAATGGTTAAGGAGCAGGCTGGTGGAAACCAAGCTGCCTGAGAGATACCTGGCCAGAACTGCCGACAGGAAGGTGGGGGGGATATGGGGGGCGGGCACTGAGGCCGGAACTGACTGTTGAGTGCTGGGCGGGCCCAAGGCCCATGAGGAGAGGACAGAGAAAGAGCTGGCCCAGAGACCTCCCCAGCCCCATGCAGATCGTCTCCCACCAGGGACCTGTCCAGGACACACTTAATGTCCTATTGTCTCTGAAGAGAGTACAACCTACACACAAAAGATTGCACAAATCACTTGCTTGATGAGTTTTCACAAACAACATTCTTATATAACCAGCATCCTGATCAAGAAATAGGACCTGACTAGCACCCCAGAGACCCCCAACCTGCCCCTCCCCAGTCTCTACCTCCAAGGGTGACTTTTATCTTGACTTTGAGTGATATGTATTAATTTTGCCTGTTTTAGAACTTCATTTAAATGGAATCCTCCCAGAATGTAATACATCGCATTCAGCTTCTTTTGCTCAGCATTATGTTTATGAGATTCATACATGTCGTGGCATTTGTGGTAGTAGCTTGTTCATTTCCTCTGTAGCACCGGCCTCCAGATTTGATTGTACTCTGATGTATTTATCCATTCTATTGATAAGGGTTATCTAGGTTTCCAGTATGGGGCTTGTATGAAAAGTGCTGCTGTGAATAATATTGTAGATCCCTTCTTGTGCATTTATATATTTATTTCCGTTGAGACATATCTGGGAGTGTATCTTAGGCTGGGCTCTCCAGAAACAAAGCCTGAAGCAAAAATCTTAGGTGGAACTTCTTAATTAGAGGGTACAGTCCTAGGGAATCAAGAGGGGAAAGGGAATGAGACAGAAAGGTAAGTGAGACAATGTGAGGATGAATTTCTGCACCAGCCAGAGCTTGGCACTAAAAGCCTCTGATTGCTGGGCTTGCGGGACCTCCCCTTGAGGTTTTATGATGAGTGTGATTGGTGTCGGTGTCTCTGGGATGAGAAACAGGAAGAAGTTATCCACTGGCACCCATCTGCCAGCGTCAAAGGATAGACCTATATGTGTTAAACCCCCTGCAGTGTGGGTTACAAGTTCTTGGGTGCCAGGTGGGGTCCTTCATTATCTCATACCTGGGGGGCTGGGTAGCATAGAAGGCCAGGTGTGATGGAGGTGCTGGCAGGTTGTTCTTGAAGTGGGGGCAAAAATAGCAAGGTGAGTCAAGAGGATCCGAGGTGTCTGATCCAGAATGGAGATGCTGGGCCAGAGGGATTTAGAGAGAGTGCCACGTGGCTTTTCCCACAGGTGGTACCAATGCACACTCCCTCCAGCAGTGTAGGGGAGTCCCGGGTTGTTCCACATCCTTACCAACACTGTTGTTTAATTTTAAGAGTTCTGGGGGATGTGCAGTGGCATCTTATTCTGGTTTTAATGTGCATTTCCCTGATGACTAATGAGGTTGAACACCTGTTCAGGAGCTTAACAGCCATTTGGACCTGCTCTTTTGTGGAGCACCTATTTAAAGTCTTTTTCTATTGATTTGTAGTTGTTTTAATATATTTTAGATACAAGTCCTTTATCAAATGTATATATTGGGATAACCTCTCTCATATGTCACTTATTTTCCCTCTCTCTTAATCATACATTTGATTAATGGAATTTTCTAATTTTAGAAGTTAATCACTTTTTGGTGCTTTTTCTGTCCTGTTTAAGAGAATGAATCTGTTCTTTCCCCTAAGTCTTCTTCTAGCAGTTTTGCTGTTTTACCCATCACAAGCACATTTCACATGCACATCCATGGAACTGCTGTTAAGGTATGGTGTAAGGTAGAGATGAAGAATCTTTTTTTTTTTTAAATATAGATACTCAATTGGTACAGTGCCACTTATTGAAAAGCCTGCCCTTTCTCCACTGCTTTTCCATGTTACCTTTGTGGTGATAAATCAGGAGTTCATAAATGGGTGGGTTTGTTTTAGCATTTTCTGTTTTGTCCCACTGGTTGATTTGTTTATCCTTGCACCACAACCACACTGTCTTCCTAACTATAGTGTGAGTAGTAAAATCAGCTTATCAAATTTCACACACACACACAAAACAAAAATCCAACCAAACAACAAAACACTTTGGGACTTTGTGAGTGCTTGGAGAAAACCAACAACTTAAATTCCTATCCATGAACAAAGCATATTGCTCAATTAATTTACGTCTTTTACTATTTCTCTCAGTTTTATGGTTTTTTGTGTAGAAACCACACACAATTCACTAGATTTATTTTTAGCTATTTGATATTTATGCTATAATAAATTTCACTTTGATTGTGACTGCTAGATATACAATCACTTTTTATATATTGAACTTGTACCCATTGACTTTGCTAAACTAAGTAAACCTGAGGTTTACTTGTAAATTTTTTATTTTCTGCCCAACTGTGTCATATGTAAATGAGTTTTAAGTCTTCCTTTCCCATCTTCATACCTTTTTACTTTTTTTCAGATTGTCTTCTTTCACTTAGTAACATGAATTTAAGTTTTCTCCATGTCTTTTCATAGTTTGCTCATTTATTTTCATCATTTAATATTATTCCATTGCATGGATGTACCATTGTTTATCCATTCGCCTAACAAAGCACATCTTGGTTACTCTCAAGTTCCGGCAATTACGAATAAAGCTGCCTTAAACATTTATGTGCAGGTTTTTGTGTGGCTATATATATCTTTTCAACTTCTTTGGGTGAATACCAAGGAACATAATTGCTGAATCATATCATCAGCGTATTTTGTTTTGTAAGAAACTGCCAAACTGTCTTCCAAAGTGTCTGTACAATTTTGCAATCCCACCAACAATGAATGAGAGTTCCTGTCACCAGCATAGTGTGCTGTCATGTTCCAGATTTTGGTCACTAAAAGATGTGCCTTTTTACTTCTTTTTCTTGCCTTATTACACTGGCTAGGACCTCAAGCATAGTTTGTATAGAACTGATGAGTACTAATATTCTTTCTCATTTCCAGTGTCAGGAAAAAACAACACTACACCATTCAGCATGATGCTAGCTGTAGGATTTTTGTTTGTTTGTTTCTTGGAGGGCTTTGGGTTTGGGTAGATACCTTTATCAGATTGAGGGATTTCTCTTCTGTTTCTAATTTGCTAAGAGTTTTTGTTTGTTTAAATCACATATGACTGTTATTGAGAAGATCCTATGGTTTTCCTCATTTTTCTCTGTTATTGTGGGGAATTGTGCTGATTGACTTTGGGACAGTAAACCAATCTTGTCAACTTTTCATCCCATTGGGGTTTGCAGTTTTTAAGTTCAATTCCGCTAATATGATCTCCTGAGCTGTAAGCCTGAACAACACCACGCAAATTCCATCCTGTGAAGTGCCCCAGAGCCACCCCTTCTCCTCAAACACATACTCATATTTCAGGTGCCATGAAAGGCTCAACCTGGAAAACCCTCGGCTCTGGGTGTGAGGCTCATGCCAACCCCCGGGGGACGCTCACCCTGGCTGAACCCATTCCCAGCCGACCCAAACGTTGCAAGGGCACCTGGATGGGGAGAGTCAAACCACCAGGTCGAGACCCCTGTCCCCCACCACCTGCCACAATCAAGAGTTTCCAGAGCTCTCGCTGCCTCTCTCTACCCCACCCTCCGAATGAGTGTCCTTTAAGGGAGCCCGCTGCTGAACGTGTCTCTGGGGCGGGAGGCAGAGGGCGCCAAGAATGCCGGACTCCGAAGGGAGCGCGAAGGGCTGAAGCTTCGCCGGTGGCCTCCTGCTCCTAGTCCCCCAGTGTCTCTGGCTCCCTATGCCCAGGTCCCGCCGCCACCTTCGAAGGCCACTCGTCCGCCAAAGCCCCTGCACCGCCTCTCTGGCACCTCGATGCTCCGCCTGCAGTCCCCCAATCCGCCTTCGGCCGCCGTCGGACCCCAGGAGGGGCCCCTGCAAGCCCCGAGGCCGCAGCGGTGGGGAGAAGGCGGGGAGGGCCGGGAGCCCCGCGGCCTCATCCACATGCAGGGGACGATGCGGAGTGGCAGCCGCCAGGAAAGGACAAAGGCTGTTCCGCCGCCGGCCGCACCGTGCCAGGCTCGCCCCTCCCTCCGCCCCGGTGGCCCCCGACGCTGCCCCCCTCCGTCTGCTCCAGGGGTCGGAGCTGCACAGTCCGGGCTGCTTCCGGGAGGAGACAGCCTCCCTCAGATCCTGCACTCCGTACCTCCTCCTGCGCCCTCAGGGCCCACAGCCCTTGCTCTGTGTCTTCCGAGCATTTGAGGTGGCCTCGTCTCCTTGGGCCGGGCAGGACTGCAGAGGACCTCCCTCAAAGACCCGAGCTTTGGTCCGCTGAGCTCTGACTCCGACCGGGATGCAGTCCTGCACGCAGCCCCTAACCCCCGCAGAGCTGTACCTCACATCCCGCCCTCACCGTTTGGAAGCCAACGAAGCAGCAGAAAGGGTTTGCGTCTCCGCCCTGCCACTTGCTCTGCGCTCTTCTTTTGGTATCTATCTCTGGGCCTCAACTTCCACCTGTATAATGCACCCAACTCCGCCCGCCTCCCCGCACACACGCACTTGGGGGCCGTGCCCGGAGTTAAGGTGTGGAAGCGCTGGCACACAGCGAGTCCCAGTACACTGACAGTTACTATTTTGCCTGCTTCCTCAGTCTCCCTGAGGGCAGGGACAGTCTTGCCGAGTTCTGCCTCCCACCCCAAGAACGGATGTGACCCAGGCAGCGGGAGGGCCCCCTCCTTCGCTCAACTAGGAAGTTCTTCCCAGGTCTGCCCCAAGTCCTCCCCTCTATCCCAGGACAGGACTGGGGGCGGGGGGCTCCCTTTAAAGAAGGTGGGGGAGGGGGCTGCCACCCGGCGCTCGTTCCGCCCCTCCCTGGCCGAGGGCCCCGCGCCAGCGCATGCGCCCGCCCGTAGGCGCTGTCCGGGCTGCGAGCGCGGCGCGCGCACAGACAGACCGACGGACCGACGGACTGGCTGCCGGTCAGACAGACTGGGCAGTGCAGGGAGCGGGGACGCGGCTGGACAGCGATATGGCCGGCCACACGCAGCCTCCGAGCGGGCGCGAGAACCCCGGCCCTGCGCCCTCGCCCTCTCCCTGCCCGGGTCCCGGCCCCGGCGCCTCGGAGCGGGTGGCGCTCAAGAAGGAGATCGGGCTGGTGAGCGCCTGCACCATCATCATCGGTGAGCGGTGCCCGAGGCGGGTGGGTGCCTGGGGCGGCAGAGCAGAAGGCTTGGGCGCACAGCCCCGCGGAACAACTGGCTCCCCTCCCTCGCCGCTCCTACTGGTCTGCGACGGTGGGAACCTGGACGAGGGGACGCCCGGAGCACCTGTGGTGTCTCCTCTCACACAGCAGCCGCAGGGCTTCTTGTTTCCACCTCCCCAGGTGCACGGAATTGCATCTGCGAGGTGTGGGTCCCATCTACCGCTGGTATCTTCCTTACTGTCCTTTACTGTGTGGGGTTTCAGCCAGGCAATTACCCTCAGTTTTCTCATCCATGAAATGGAGATGACTATGGTCCTGCTTTGAGTGCAGGAGCCTTGGAAGTGTGGGGGGCTGAGCAGGTTGACCCTGGCTAAGGTCCCCAAGTTCTGGGCTGTGGCTCAAGCTGAGACCCTATAGTGTGCAGGGTCCGGGTGCCGAGCAGTGCGGGCGATTTATTCTTCGAAATTAGGAGGACTGTGGGTAGACTGATCAGACAGAGCTAGTCCAGAAGGGAAATAGGTTCTATTATGTAATTAATGTATTATTATTACATACGTATATTACATACGTTATTGTTACATATGTATATTAAATATGTATGTAATTAATACAAAGTTTGGTGGCAGGAGCCAGGGAGAGGAGGCAGAGTAGCCAGTGACTAGAGAAGGCCCGCGATGGGGTGGTCAGACCAGGCCTGCAGAAAAGCCAACTGCTCCCTGGGCTGGATCCCAACACTCACCTCCTCTGCCTTTCTAGCCCTGACACCCCTTCCCCAAGAATGGGTCCATGCGTCTTGCCCCCATATGGGGACTTCTGGGTAGGCAGAGTGCTAAGGGGTCATGAGAACAGTGGTGGGATTTTCCTCTTCTGTCCCAAGTCATTCATTTCACACAGACTCCTGAGACACGGGCTAACCCAGACCTATTCCTGTGTCCACACCAGGTATCTCAGAGACCTGGAAGTGGTCTGTTCCATCCCCCTGTGTCCCAGGATATATGGGCTGGAGGGATGAATGACAGGGGTCTTGACTGCTCTCACTCTACTACCTGCCTGTCTTCCCCTCGCCAGCCAGTGGGAGCTGTTTATACATCGACTGCTCACTCATTTTCAGACCCTGGAGATGGAGAAAGTTAGGGGCGCAAGAGGGCAGATGGAGGTCTTCACCCTCCTGGGCTGGGGATGGGGTCTGACCCTTGGCCATGCCCTGCTCTCAACCCAGTCCCTATGCAAGTAGCTCCGCTGTCCCACCAGCTTGCCCCTTGAATGGTACCTTCCAGGAGTGGGTCCTGATCTGACCCTGAGACTGCCTTGGCCCCAGAGGGCCCTGCCTGACGCTGTGCTAGGACGAAGAGCTGGTTCCAGGGATTTGGCCAGGGTACTGGTTAGAGCTGCGTCTTGGCCTAAATCCTCTCCAGGAGCTGCACCACCAGGAAGGGGAAGCCCACACATGATGGATGAACCATGGGTCGAGGCTGATCATGTCTGGAGCCAGTTGCAGTGCCAGGAAGGTTCAGGGAGAGACACAGCTCTTTCTGCACTGCCTCAGCCAAGCCCAACATCCTTGAGCTGCATTCCTACTCTGCCTCCTCCCACAGTCAACCCCTCAGGTCAGGGAGAGGCTGCTGGCTCCTCCTTCCTCAAAAGAGGGCCCTGGTGGTGGTGATGGGAGTAATAGAGCAGGCTCTGTCTCCAGGACAGACACTGTAAGAATTTGCTGGTGCAGCCATGCTCAGCCCTTACAGCCCCTAATTCTTCAGTCCATTCTTGCCGCTCTGGGTCCACTGCCCCCTTAGCCCCCAGACCCTGAAGGCTGAGCTGGGGTGAGGGGTGACTTGGCCAAGGCTGGTGGACTTAGGAACAGGGCCCAGATGGCCTGACCCTAGCCCAGGACACTCAGCTGTGGTCCAACAGCCCTACCTGGGGAGCTCCACTGGGTTACAGCATCAAGAGACTAGGCTAGGCAGGGGACAGGCAAAGGGGGAACTGACCTAGAACAGAAGGTGACAGGACCTGAGGAAGCAACAGATGTGGGCTGAGTCAGGGTCAGCTCCACCCTCCCCACAAGGTGCCCTAAGGGCCCTCACCATCTCCCCATTCACTGAACTGGGGGGTCCACCTCCCACATCTTACCCCACCTTCCTGCCCTGGGAATCCTGGTTAAAGTCTGCAAAGTGTCATATTTTAGCTTTGAAAGTCTTGAGAACTTTACATCCTTCCCCATAATCGTTCCTGTTTGTTACCAGCTACTGAACTTACTATCTCCAAAACTTACAAACAGACCTTCCCAGACCCCATCACTGTCTCTCCTTGTGCCTCCTGTCTTGTCCAGGCTGCGTGAGGCTTTCAGGAATGGAACAATATGGAAGGGCTTTGGGCTGGAATAAGGCTCCACCAAAATGTGTTTAGAACAGCACCTGCTGGCCACAGCAGGCACAACTGGAGGGGAACTGGACAGCCTGGAGGAACGAGAGCCAGCTGGGGCAGGCACTGTGCAAATCATTGCCACATCCAATATCTACCCAGACAAACAGCTCTTCTTACTTTACGAGAACAGGTTTCCCCTTTATCTCATTCAATTTTCATGCCCACCTTGCAAGATGGGAATTTTTATACCCATTTTACAGATGTAGACATGGAGAGTGGAAGTTAAGTGACACTGCTGCAAATGTTAGACTTGGGATTTAGGACCAGATTTAGACTCATCTCCCAATCCAGTGCCCTTATTCATATTCATATTGCTCTGGTGCTGAGCAAAATTGGGGCCAGATATGGAGCCCTTCATGGCAAAAGGTTGGGGATTGAACTGAGAGCTCATTCAACCACAGTTTACTGAGCTCCCCCATCTACTATGGAAGGATGAACAAACAGATGGACTGAACAGTCTCCCCTGACTCCCCACCCAGGAGTGGAGTCTCTTGTCTGGACTCAAGGACCTTGGCCAGCTCCCGCTTCCGATCCACACCCAAGGAAGGGATGCGCCCAGGTCTAGAATAGTGGGAACCACCCTTGGCTGCTGACTATGTCGTCCTGTCCTCCACTCTCTCTGACTCAAGTGTCCTGCCCATGCAAGTGTTTGTGGGTTGGGCTCACGTATGTTCAGGGGCTCAGGGGTCTACTTCTCCTTAAGGGTTTATGAATCACATCTTGAAGCCATAGCCAAGTCCCTCTATGTCTCCAGGGCTGGAGGTGGCTGGGCTGCTCAGAGGATGGCCCTCTCCAGAACTCCAGCCCCTCCTCACCAGGACCCTGAGGAGCCACACAGGAGCTTGCCTGTGCCTCACCACAGCCCCAACTTACAGCAGGAAGCCGAGGACCTGCGGCTGCAAGCAGCCAGGGGTCAGATGTCTTTGGCATGCTGTGGGACACTGTTGGGGAGCAAGGCAGCTCCAAGTGCCGGCCCTGGACACACTCATTCATCTATTCAATATTTAGGTAGAGAACAGTGCTGGAGATACAGCAGGGAATGCCCTGTCCTCCTGGAGCTGACCGTGCGGCATGGCAGTCAAAGAGCAAACAAGATAGACAAGCTGCATGTTCAGCCAACAGGGTGTTGATAAGTGCTAAGGTGAGAAAATTAAGGCAGGGCGGAGGATTGGAGGTAGGAGGTGAGTCAGGAGTGGATGGCATCCAGCTTGGGTGTGCCTTGAGGGCCACAGTAAGGACTTTGCCTTTGTCCCTTGGTGGGATGGGAGCCCTAACAAGGCATTGAGCAGAAGAGGCACAGGATAAGGGAAGGGAAAGGGGAGGGGAGGGAAGAGAAAGGATACAGATTATATGAGGTCTCCATGGGAGTGAGTGTGGAAAGAAAAGGGCAGAGGGCCCAGGACTGAGCCCCAGGCACTGAACATCCAGAAGTCAGGAGAGAAGAAGGGACCGGCAGAGGAGTCCAGGAGGAGCAGCCAGCGAGGTGGGAGGAGGGCCAGGAGGCCGAGTGAGGAGGAAGGGACCAGCTGCCGATGCTGCCGATGAGGCAAGTGAGATGCGGCCTGGGGCCCAATTGCGGGGCCCAGCAGCGTGGAGCTCATTGGTGACCTTGACAGACCTCAGCCTGGACACAGGGAACAGGCGAGGCTTGCTCGGTGAGGCTGGGCTGGGCAGAGGGAGCCAGGCAGAGAGTGCCCCCACGCTTCTGCTCATCCCTCTCTTGGGAGGAAAGTGCGTTAGGCCGGAGGTGCATGCTGGCCAGTTGACCATTCCAAACATGTCCGGGAAACATCCTCATCACCGCCCTGCAGGTCTGCCAAGACCTCAGTGGACACTGCTGTCTTCCTGGAGGGGTGCCCGACACATGTTCACCATAAGGACTCATGTGCTTGGAGGCACAGCTTCACCCAGAACAACAGCAGGGCCCATGGAGCAGGGCTGTATCTGCTGACCCCAGGATGTTAGGTCCTACTGGGGATGGGTCTCCAAAGGCTAGGGTGTCCTGGGGTGTCTCCAAGGTGGATGACAGCAGTGACATCCATAAGCACTTCCGACGTGCCAGGTAAGGTGGGAGCATGCCCACATCACTGCCTCATCTCCCCATTTTACAGAAAAGAAGGCTCAGAGAGGTAAAGTACCTTGTCCACAACCCCCTATCATGAGGCATCTGGGATTCGAACCCAGATATGGGGGTTCTAAACTAGTAGGTGCCCCTTGGTCTCAGAGGCCCTCAGACCTACCAATGGGTATTTGAAAATCCTTCTCAAAGGCCTCATGGGTCATATCCTAATGGGGAGGTGCTAGGACTCACTGCCCGGAGCAAGGGAAGGAGGCTTGGCCCATGGCCAGCCCCTGATCAGGCCCAGGAGCCCCAAAGCTGCTGTCAATCATGCCAGAAGGCCAGGGTGACAGGAGGAGGCCCTGTCATGGCCACGCTGGCTGAAAGAGGCAGGGCTTAGGCAAGGCACACGAAAGATCACCTAGGCCATGTGGGCTCCCAATCCTTTGGGAGGGTTCAGGCCTCACATCTCAGCAGGTAAGGGCATAGACCCTGCCCTCTGGGAACGTAGGATCTATCCAGGTTGGCAAAGAAAGGACTCACTGCCTGGCTATCCCCCAAGTACTATGGGAGTAGGGCAGGGTCCAGGTTGTAAAGACCAAGGTGGGAGGTCTAGGAGGGCTTCCTGGGGGTGGTGGTGCTTCTAGGAGGCCTGTGAGCTGGAAAGAGACATGACATAGAGGGGAACAGGGGTCCCTGAGCAGACTTGTTTCCCTGGACCCTGCGCAGATATGCCTCTGCTGCCCCCTAGCCCAGTGGCCCTACCTGACATAAGAGGAAACTGAGTCTCGGAAGGGCAGCACTGGCCTGAGGTCATGCAGCCAACTTCTGAAAGTGTTTCTAGGGATGAGGGCGGTGCCAGGGGCCTGGCCTGACGGTGGGTCCCTGCACCCTCCCCAAATCAGACTCTGTACATTCCCCCCACACACACCAAGGGCAGCTGTCTCCTGCCACTGATACAACCTCCACAGCCCACCCCTGGGACCTCCATCCTCAGCTACTGCCTCCCAGAAATAGGTCAGAACGCACCGCAGCAGCTGGGGGAACAATGGCCCTTTCTTCGTTCCTCCGTGGAGCCGGGTAAGCCCCATCAGGCCAAACATCTTAATGTGAGAAAAACCACCCAGCACAGGCTGAGGGGAGAGGGTGGGAGGAGAATGGAGGGGGCCCGCCTGGGGAGGGGACTCACATCCTCGCCTACCTGCCCTGGAGCTCCAGCCCCACTGCGGACCTGCAGGGACCACAGAGCAGCCATTCCGTTGGGTGGATGGGAAGGTGGGGGCCTTGGAACCCACATTTCTCTGGCCTGCAAGTGGTCAGATATCTGGCTAGGTGCTTAGCAGTACTCCCTAGCCCATCCAACAGTCCCTGGTTCCTGCCCCTCCTCTCCCTGCAGGCAGGATCCCCAAGGACTGGCTTATCCACTTCTGTTCCCCAAATCAGGCAGAGTTGATTATATTTGGGGCCTGAAGATGAGCCCTGAGCCCACCACCACCAGGAGGGGTGGGCAGGCATCCCTGCAGCCCCCCTTACAGCTCCATGGACCCTTGTCCACACCTGTAATCACTCAAGTGCTGAAGGCCCCGCCCCTGTCCTCAGCACCCCACCTCCTCCTCCTTGCCCTCTGCTGCTCACCAGGCCCGCAGTTCCAGTAGCTCCTTGCAGAGTCCCGCCCAACTCATGTGGTGCTGAGAAAAGCCACTGCACCTCAATGGGGCTTTCTGCCACCTTCCAGCACACACTTGGGGCAGATGGTGGAGGCTGTCCAGACTCAAAGCGGGAGGCCCCCAAGGCCTGGAGAGACATCAGCTGGCATGTGTGTTCCTTTGAGCCACACAGAGAGGAGTCCTGCACTGCAGACTGAGGCCTGATGTCCAAAACAATAGTGATTCCCCAGCCCATTCCCCAAATACCAGCATCAGAGCCAGTTACTGGCACAGGCTAGTGATGTGTCATTTTCTGATCCCAGTCTTGGAGCGTGAGATGCCAGGTGTGGCTCCCTGAGGGTTACAGCCATGAGGCACTGCCAGGCAGAACTGTGGGAAGTGGTGGGGTCCCCTCAGGGTAGGCGGCCTGGGGCTCCTTCCCAAGCCACCCAGCCCCCACTGGCTTCCAACCACACTGCTTTGGCAAATCCCCCTCGACCAAGTCTTGAGAACAGAGGCTCTGCCGGCGGACAGAGTGAACTGAAAGGCCGTTTAGAAACCTGACAGCCCACCCAGGCCCCGGAACCCCATGCTAGATGAGGGAGGCAGCCCCTCAGCCCTGGAAGCAGGCTGAGGGCACAGCTTACATCTGGGGGCTGGGCGACAGGAATTCTTTCATCCTTATCTGGATGTATTTAGGGCTCCTGGGATGTGACTGGAAAACCAAGTGGGTCATCGTGCCGTCCAGACTGGAAATCTGTGTCGGCCGGGGGTGGGGGTGGGGGGTAGCACCAGGGACAAGGAATGCATGCAGATTGGTGGCCACAGCTGTGTCCTCATCCAGACCCACTAGCAGGCCTGGCAGGTGGAGCAAGCAGGCTCTGCCCTGATGGACGGGCACTCACCACAGGATCCTGGCAGGTAGGGTAATCTTGTCGAGGGGCTGAGCCCCAGGTCCCAGCAGTGTGGCTCTTTTATTCATATGGGTTCTGGGATTATTTCCTCTTGGGCAGGTCTTCATGCAAATCACAAGTGATGAGACCTGATTCATTTGCACAGATGATGAGATCCAGGTGACCCAGAGTAATACCCTCTTTGCCCCAACTGCCAAGGAGCTCAGGACTAAGTGGGCATCAGAGGCTTGCTCAACCTGAGAACTTGCTCTGCAGACTGCAGTTTGGCCCTCTGAGCATTTCCCGTTATCCCTCTCCCAGAGATGGTGAGTCAGTGGAGCACCGGCCTCCAGGCCATCCTTCTGAGACTCAGAGTCAGCCCCGGGGGCAAGGCAGGCCTTCCACAACCATGGCAGATGCCACTCACACACCAGCCTTGGAAGCTGGCCACCCTTCTGCTCCTCACAGTCCCTTTCCAGGACAAGCACGAACTGCCACGCCCATTTCACGGATGAGGAAGTCAGTCCTTCACATCAGGGCATCAATGCTACTTTGGGCACCAGGCCTTTCACTCACTCATGAGTCTACTCAACAGAGGTGTACTGAGCACGTACTGGGTGCTGGGGGACCAAGGAGAGCAAAAGCAGGTGAAAGTGCACAGAATCATGCAAACGAAGATGCCCAGTACTTCCAGGTGGAGCTGTGATGAGCTGAGGGCTCCCCATATGGTGTCTCATGGAATCCTCACAATAATCTCTTTGTACAGACAGGACTCCAGGGGTGACCTGAGTGGGGAGAGGTCCCCAGGCCTCCTGAGCTCCAGCAGGGTTTCCCACTGTGGTCCTGAGATTAGAGCAGTGACCCCTGTTTGCAAACAGCAGGTTATCCCAAGGAGAGAGGCAGTCTAGGCCCAAACCCCAGGCTGCACTCAGAGTCTCTACTGACCTGCTGTCATTCACCCCATTCCCTCCATGAAAGCTGCTGACCAACCCCTGCCCTGCAAATGCACCAGTTCCTCCCCATCATCCCACCAGCCCTTGCTCAAGGCCTGAGACATTTTAACAGTGCCAGGAAACAAGGTCTCTTCAGAGTCTGTCTCTCCAGTCTGGGTCCAAGGTCAGAAAGGAGCCCAGGAAGCAGGTGGAAGGGCTCCCTGATAGGAAAAGGGGGGACAGAAGATAAAGAAATAAAGTATGGGACAGGGTCTGGGGAACCACAGGACTGTGGAGTAGGAGGAAGAGCCCAAATCGGCACAGTCAAGGAGAGCTTCTTGGAGGAGGTGCCACCCCATTTGGACTTTGGCCAATAGACAAGTGGCAGGAGAGTGTCAGGGTTAAGGTCCTGCTTTAGGAGGCCAGTTCTGAAGTGGGGGGCAGAGGAACTCAGAACAAGACCCATCTCCAGCAGGGGAGCCGGGCTGGATGGACGAGGTGACAAGGTGCTGCTCCCATACCAAGGACTGAGGAAGGGGAGAGGATGAGCTCAGACTGAGACTCACAGGGTCTGAGGGGCCTGTGGCATCCCCAGGCCTCCAGGCTACCTCCTGCCTCCCCCTCCAGGAGGCAGCCCCTTCCCTTCCCCACTGCAGCATCCAGAGCCCCACAGAGAAAGGCTGGGCTGCTTAGGGGGCCCCAGACCTGATGTCTGCCCATCTCTCCCTCGCAGGGAACATCATCGGCTCGGGCATCTTCATCTCCCCCAAGGGGGTCCTGGAGCACTCAGGCTCAGTGGGTCTGGCCCTCTTCGTCTGGGTCTTGGGTGGGGGCGTCACTGCCCTGGGCTCCCTCTGCTACGCGGAGCTGGGAGTCACCATCCCCAAATCCGGCGGAGACTACGCCTATGTCACCGAGATCTTTGGGGGCCTGGCTGGGTGAGTGTGGGGCACCAGCAGTGGAGCGGGGGCATCTCTTTGGGATGGATGGCCAGGTGGGCTCTGGACCTGTTTCCTCTTCTGCTTCTCACATCACAGGAAGGTCGTGGGCTGGACAGAGGGAAGTGGGTGGGGGTTTTGGGCAGCCTTCCAAGGCCAGTGCCCACCACACTCCAGACAGACACTCTGGCTGGCCCTTTGACCTCTCTGTTTCCTTTTAAATAGAGCTCCCTTTAAGCCCCACTCTACCTGGGTGCTTATGGGTAGAGAGGCCCTTACAATCTGAATTCTCTAGATTTTATTAAACTTATGTGTGGGAGTAGAAGACAAGATATTCCCATCAATGCCCTGCAAGTTCCCCTTTAAAGAGCTCCCTGATGCTCCTTTATTCACCAGTGAACATGTGTGCTGAGGTCCAAGGATGCAGTGATAAAAAGGTGATAAAGTAATTAAAAAAGAAAACAGTCCTTATCCTCAAGGTGCTCACAGTGCAGAAGGGAAACAGCCCCCCAAACTTGATTAACACCTAGAGGATCCTTGCTTTGAGGGTGTGAGTGAGAGGCAATGGTTCAACAGCCAAGAGAACAGGGTGCCCACCACCTAGGGAAGGCTCCCAGGGAGAAACACATTTGTGCCAAGGCTTGAAGGAAGGGTGGGGTTTTCTCAGCTGACCAGTGAGGAGGGGGAGCACATACAGAGGGCGGTGCCCCAGCTGAGCTCTGTCAGTCTGCAGTGGCCACGGGTGAGGTCAGATCCATGGTAGATGCCGGGGCTTGAAGGGGATGGGGCAGCCTGGGGATAGAGGATTGCAGTCCCCAAAGCTATTGCAATCATCAGTTGAGCCATACTGAGGGCCTGAACAAAGGTACAGGGAGATTCCAGAATCTTCTAGGAGCTGAAGTCAGAGGCCATGGCAGCCAGTGTTAGGGAGAAGTGGGTGCAGTGGGCTGACACTGCTTTCTTCTTGGAGAGGCTCCATCGATGGCAGTTCCTGGGATGGAGAGGGGGATATTTTGGGGTGAGGCTTGCCATGCTAGTGAGGTCTGGAGCACATCTGGGGAGATGCTCAGTCAGGTCTTGGGTGGAGGGTCTAGAGCTCAGAAGAAAAGTCTAGGTTGAATTACACAAAGTCTGGTTCTGAGGAAGATCTCTGAGGCCCTCAATGAGGCAGCTGTGGTAGGGCCTGTCAGGGCGTGGGCACCCCTGTGGGGTGTCCATGGGTTCTATCCTCTTGGGAGAGGGTCCTCAAAGGGGTCTCCATGCTGTGCAGCTGGAGAGAATACTCAAGGAGGTGGGAGGGTGAAGAGGTTCCAGGACCCTATCCCAGGGGCCCCCAAAATGGTGGTGAGGGGAGCAGAAGGGAGCCCCAAGCAGGGGAGGAGGGCCGTGGAGCTAGAGTGTCCCAGAAGCCATGGGGTTGGGGGGTGCAAAGCAAGAGGTAGGAAGCAGGGCTACAAAGCAAAGGTGAAGACCAAGAGGAAGACACCAAGCTCAGTGCCCCAGAGGTCCCTGGTGTCCCTCAACAAGACAGTCCCCACCAACAAGGGCTGGAGAGACAGCTAGGATGACCCCCACAGACAGGCCCTCTCCTAGAGTCAGGCAGAGCCCCCACTCTCACATGGGCACCCTGCAGATGCAAGGGACATAAGTCATTCCCTACCCTCAGTCAGGGCTCTTTGGAAGGTCTGGGCCCTTGGAGATCGCCACAGCTCAGAGTCAGTCATCTGCACCCACAGGGCTCTGCAGAGAGCTGTGGCTGGAGCCCTGACTGAAGGTCCAGGACAGCTCACCCCAGCTCAGGAAACGGCATGTGACCAGGGGCTAGGTAGCCATTAGACAGGTGGTTGGTTCCTGAGTCCTTCTCGACACCTACCCAAGGGCAGCCTGTAGCTGTTTACCAGTGCTAAAATGGTCCATAATAGAGCAGAAACCTTGACAGAGTCCACCCTGGCTGCCTGGACTGAAGCTGGCATCTGGTGCCCACACCAGCCCTGGGGTGCCAGGGCCCAGGTGCAGCCCTGCTCTACACACCTAGGCCAGCTTGGCCAGCAAGATGCAAGGGTGCGTGCCACTCGGGCCCTCACTCATTCCAGTTTCCTGCTGCTCTGGAGCGCCGTCCTCATCATGTACCCCACCAGCCTGGCTGTCATCTCCATGACCTTCTCCAACTACGTGCTACAGCCCGTGTTCCCCAACTGCATCCCCCCTGCCGCTGCCTCCCGTGCACTCTCCATGGCCTGCCTGAGTGAGTGCCCAGAGCAGCAGGTTGCTGGGGTCCACCCTGCCCTTGCCCAGTGTGGGAGGGCTGGAGGGATCCTTCCCAGCTGCCAGCCCCTGCGAGGCCCCCTCAGGGGTTGGGCTTCTTGCAATCCAGCTGCCGAGCCTGGGCCAAACTCGCCTGTGGCCCACCAAGGGACGCTCAGGTCGGGTGCCCACCCACACGCCCACCTTCCCTCCCCAGTGCTCCTGACGTGGGTAAACAGCTCCAGTGTGCGCTGGGCCACTCGAATCCAGGACATCTTCACCGGCGGGAAGCTGCTGGCTCTGTCGCTCATCATTGGCGTGGGCTTTGTCCAGATCTTCCAAGGTAGGTCCAGGGTGGGGCTGTGCACAGGGCTGGGAAGACAACCTGACCCTTGACCTCTGGACCCCCAGGGCACTTTGAAGAGTTGATGCCCAGCAATGCCTTTCACTTCTGGATGTCACCCTCCGTGGGTCACCTGGCCCTGGCTTTCCTCCAGGGCTCCTTTGCCTTCAGTGGCTGGAACTTCCTCAACTATGTCACCGAGGAGCTGGTTGACCCTCGAAAGTGAGTCACCCAGCCAGATCTTGGGAAGGTGTGGGCTGGACAGTGGGAGAGGCAGCCTCCTTGCACAGACCTGCTGCCACCTGCCTGACCACGTGGCTGCCACACATGAATGACTCCGGAAAGACAGCTGGGATGCTTGTGTTCCAGCCAGCCTGTTCTGTATGGCTGTGGATGGGTCACAGCCCCTTGCTAGGCCTCAGAAACACTGAGTGTCATTGTCCTGCTGTAAATGGATCCAGCTATCTACATCTGGCCAAAAATTATACATGTGCATACAACATGGTCCCTACAGATGAAGCCAATGGCTCCATCTGATGCTCAGCCAGGGATTCTGACAGTGAACAGCTGCAGCTGGGGCTGGGGCTACAGCAAGTCCCAGGGGACCCTTGCTCTACCAACTAGCTCTGAGGGCACTTGTGGGATTTTCAAGGCTGATTTTGGCTGTATGCAAATTTCTCTTTATGCACAGACATTAGACCCACCCCTCAGGGCACGATGTGGCCCCTCCTCCATCTGCCTATCTCCCTCCAGCCTGTGTCAGACAGGGACTGCCAGGCAGGCAGGGGCAACAGCCAATAGTGCTGCTCCTTGCCTGCCCGAAGGCCCCCAGCAGACACAGAAGATGGAGGCTCAGGCTCCCCAGGTCCCCTCCCCTCACCTCTGGGCCCTGTCCCCCCACCCACCAAGGGCTGATGCCCACTTACTCCACCACTGCCCCCAGGAACCTACCTCGTGCCATCTTCATCTCCATCCCGCTGGTGACCTTCGTGTACACCTTCACCAATGTGGCCTACTTCACTGCCATGTCCCCCCAGGAGCTGCTGGCCTCTAATGCAGTGGCTGTGGTGAGTGGAGGCCCCACCTGGTTCCTGGCTCCTGCCAGGCCCCTACCCTGCCTCATATACCACCTCTCTCCTTGCCCACTCAGACCTTCGGGGAGAAGCTGCTGGGCTACTTTTCTTGGGTCATGCCTGTCTCCGTGGCACTTTCCACTTTTGGAGGGATCAATGGCTACCTGTTCACCTCCTCCAGGTGACTGGACTTGGGAGAGGGTGGTCAAGGTGAGACAAGGCAGGTGGCCTGGTGCACATGAGCCGTGCTGGGGGGCCAGAGGAAATGAGATCCAGCCAGGTGGGGCCCACCAGAATCTGGGATGATGAGCTCCTTAGTAACAGATGCAACCAACGCAGGTACAGAAAGCAAGGGGGAGATGGGCTAGATCTGGGGAAGAACTGCCCAGCAGGGCTGCTGGGGCCTGGAGCAGGGGGTCAGAGGCCAAGAGAGATATCAGGTCTAGAGCTGAAGTCTAGGATCAGGCCAGCAGGGAAGCCCAAGGTCGGACTTATGGCCCCCACCCATCTCTGTACCACCCCTCAGACTGTGCTTCTCTGGAGCCCGAGAGGGGCACCTGCCCAGTCTGCTGGCCATGATCCATGTCAGGCACTGCACCCCTATCCCCGCCCTCCTCGTCTGCGTAAGTTGGGGACCCAGGCTGGTGGGATGGGTAAGGAATGTGAATAAGGGTAGAGAGTAGTCCTGGGCCTGGTGGGCAGCCCACAGAGGGAGTAGGGAGGGCAGGGACTCACCACCCTCCTGGCCGAGCCGGCAGGCCCAGGGCAGCCCGCAGGGTTGGCAGGAGGCAGGTGGGAGGCTAGCCTCAGCCAGTCCTCTCCCAGTGCGGGGCCACGGCGGTCATCATGCTTGTGGGAGACACGTACACGCTCATCAACTACGTGTCCTTCATCAACTACCTCTGCTATGGCGTCACCATCCTGGGCCTGCTCGTGCTGCGCTGCAAGCGGCCGGCGCTCCACAGGCCCATCAAGGTGAGGCTGTTGGGAGGACAGGCTGGCACACCAGCTGGAAGCTGTCAAAGCCGCCCCCTCACCTATTTGGGCACCGGGGGAGGGGATGACAGCAAAGGGGATTCCAGCCTTTGCCTCAAGCCAGGCCCTGCGCAGGGCTTTATGTGCACTGACCTAGTCCATCCTCATGAGGCAGGTGTTTTGAATCCTCCTAGTTCACAGACGAGAAAATGAGGCTACGACACTTGCTCCTGATCATGCAGGATTCCATGAGTCCACATAAAAACAAAAACTGAGCTAAAAATCTTCCTATTTGCATAGACATCTCCTCTTCAGCTGGTGAAATGCTTAGTGCCTGAACCGTGAAACCAAAAAATAACTGACCTTCACCCAAATGCATGTGGCAAGCCCACATGCAGTTGCTGTGTGGAGCTGAGCCACTGAAACCTTGACAAATCTTCAACAATTTGGCCAATTTCCGGCACATTGGGTTGCTGCCCTCAGGCCTCAGCTCCCATGACAGGGTGAAAGGCACCTCGGGCTCCCCTGGGCCACGGCGCAGGAGAGCCGAGCAGGGGTCCTGTGCCCTTGGCACTCCCGTTCTCTCCCCGGCAGGTGAACCTCCTCGTCCCCGCCACGTACTTGGTCTTCTGGGCGTTCCTGCTGGTCTTCAGTTTCCTCTCGGAGCCCACAGTGTGTGGGGTGGGTGTCATCATCATCCTCACAGGGGTGCCCGTTTTCTTCCTGGGCGTGTTCTGGAGAAGCAAACCAAAGTGTGTGCACAAACTCACAGGTGAGCCAGGGCAGCCTCCCTGAGGTTGTGGGGCCCGGAGAGGGGACCCTTGGGGACTGCCCTAGAGCAGGCTCTCCCAGCAGCTGCGGTGACAACACAGGGCCCAAACCACCACCAAAGTCTCCCCAGGCTGTGGCCCAAGCATCTGGGACCCGCCCACAGAAGCACAAAAACAGAAGACCCTAAACTGGGCTGAAAGAGAAGTCCTCCCAAGACCCCCTGCCTCTTGGAGTCAGACCCCCAAGGCCCATCTGTCTGTCTGTCTGTCCTCAGAGTCAATGACACGCTGGGGCCAGGAGCTGTGTTTCGTGGTCTACCCCCAGGGTGCCCCAGAGGAGGAAGAATATGGCCCCTGCCAGCCCTCCCCGCTGCCTGCCGTGGACAAGCCCTTGAAGACACAATGAGACAGTTTTGGACCTTGAAGCAGCTGTTTCTGTTTACATGTTGTTTATCAAGGAGATGTTTTTGTAACAGAGTTTTCTTTTTTCCTGGAAAAAAAGATCTGAGCCTTAGAGGCCTATGATAAGGAGGCCCTGAAGATGTGGACTGGGTTCCCTATCAGTGCTGCTCTGCTAACTTTTCCTGAAAAGGTCCGAATAAAACAGGGCTGGTGGTGTGCTAGACTCAGGTGAGTTCCTGATGGGCATAACTCAGCAAGGGGCATGCATGGTGCCGCTGGGGAAGGTGCCCCAGCAGGCTCTAAAGGAGGCCTTTGGCACCGGGGGGCTCTGCCACTTGAGCCAGGCACTCCCTCTCCCTTGCGAGGTCCAGAGCCTCCCCTGCCCCAAAGGGACATTGAGGACTAGGAAGCAGCAAGGTGTGCCCTCTCCAGGCCCCACAATGCCAGCCCCAGGCTTAGCCACCCACGAAAATCCAGGGATTCCTGCCAGAACTGCCTTTCTGTCTATAAATTCCCATGGAGGACTTCAGAGCCCACAGCATCACCCTGGTTTACATGGGGGAAAACAGGCCCTGAGACAGGATGGGATGATCTCTCAACATTGTCAGTTGGTACTTGGCCTCTGTCCCCTGAGAAAGCATCAAGCAGCATCTCCCAGGGACCTCGGGGCCTGCAAGAGACCCAGGGGCTTCCTCTACCACATACCCACATTCCCAGCCCTGCCCTTATGCCCAGAAGACTGATGCCTCAGCCAGAGGGCAAAGGGCATCAGCCTGGCCAGGCCCATGCTGACACAACAAGATGGGGTGTGGAAGCCTCCTAGCTTCTCTGGGGCCTGCTGGGAGGACGGAGGAGGGCTCGGCACCAACAGAGGGCCCAGCATGGGCTAGATGGGCTGCGTCCCACGTACCTGTGGCCCTGCTCAGTCCTGGCACAGCTCTGGTGCCAACAGGGTGAATGAAGCCAGAAGCCACAGAAAACACTCGAGAGCCCTGCCCTGGCCCTCCTGATTCTCTGGAAATGGATTCCCAGGAGGTGGGAGAGGTAGAAGTGAGACCCAGTGTACCTGTGCTGGGACCCTGCAAGGGGCTCGTCCCTCTACCTTCTTCTCTGCTCAAGCCTGCATGGCCCCTGCCTGCCATGCCCACGAAGGGTAGGAGTGCCGATGCAGTAAGCTAGCTGGGCTTCTGGGGGGCCCTCTCCGCAAGAAAGAAGGACGCAGAGGCTGGGTAGAAATGACTGTGTATTCCCTGGTTACAAAGCGGGGCTGTGGCAGTCTCCAGCGTGTCCGGCAGTCAACAGACAAGCAGAGCCTCATCGTCACTGGCCTCCAGCGTTGGGGAGCAGGGTGGTGGGGGGCTCCTGCAGACACCCAGTGGCTCTGGTGGGTGGGGGCCTAGAGTGCTGCTGGCAGCGGGGGCTGGGGGGTGAGAGTCCTGGGCTGAGCAAGGCTCCCGAAGTGTTTCTGCAGGGGCTGGGCTGTCCACCATGGGGTTCCTGCAGGCCTTTCTGTCCTTGTCTACCAGTCTGCTCTCCGGGTCCTGCAGTCCTGAGGGGATTGGCACAGAAGGTCCCACCTCTGGTGTGTGGCCAGGGGTGCCGGGGCACCCATCCCCAGCTGCCCCGGGGCTGCCTGTGTCCAGAAGGGGTGCCGGGGGGTCCAGGGCAGCCCCTGATGCAGGTTGGAGGAGCCCGTCGCCCAGCACTGTTTGCGAGGTGCGCGCAGCGGTCAACAGTGGGATCTGTCCGCGTGGTGCCCGTGGCCGGTGAAACAGCCGGTTCCAGAGGCGGCCGAGGCGACGGCGGGAAGGCCCTCGGCGGGAGGCGTGTCGGCGCATCTGTCGCCGCATGGCTGTGCGAAGGTTCTGTAGCACCGAGGCCTGGAGGGTGGGGCGGCGGCTGAGGGGGCAGAGATCAGCACAACCCCCGAGGGACAGAGACCCAAGAGACCAACTTATCCCCCCCAGTCTGGCTGTGGACCCCCACGTCACCCATGTCACCCTGCCCAGGCCTCGCTTCCCACCTCCCCCACCTGTGGACCACCCAGCCCACCCCGTCCTCGCCCACCCCTGCGGGGTCTCGCCCTCTGGCCCTCACCTGGGCTGCACTGTAGACGGGAAAGTCCTCCACAGGGGGAATGAGGCCCTGGGCGATGAGCTGACCATAGGACGGGGGGGCCTCCCGCCGCACAAACTCTGCCTCAAGGCGCGTCATCTGTGTCTCAAAGGCCCTGAAAACAATGGGCAGAAGGGCAGTGTGGCAGGGCTGGCCAGAACCCCACGCTTCCCGCCTCCCATGGGCCCTCTGCAACAGCTCAGCGGCAGGGCTGAGGACCCCACCCCTCCACCATGCCATCCCAAGATGCTCAGGGTCCACCTGAGCTTGGCAAAGCCTTAATTTACAGACCCCTGGCTGCGGGAACAGGGAGCACAGGGCCTTTCTGCACGGAGACAAAGAAACCAAGGCTCCAGTGCGTGAGCCCAGGCACCTGGCAGCACTGCGAAGCAGCCCGCCCACCTGTACTCCTGCGTGCGCAGCGAGTAGAGCTTGAAGGCACAGCCCAGGGCGATGACCAGCAGCAGGCCACAGACCAGGCTGCCGATGAGGGCGGCAGTGATGACCTTCCGGGGCACAGCTGCCAGGCAGCCATGCTCATCGCTGCCATCCTGGCAGTCCTCCTGGCCATCACAGCGCCACGTCTCAAAGATGCACAGGTTTGTGCCACAATGGAAGGTGCCGGGCTGGCAGGAGAAGCAATTCTTCTCATCGGCGCCATCTGGGCAGCTCTTCTGGTTGTTGCAACGGTCGGCAGGTGTGTAGCACAGGCCGCTGCCGCCCTCGCAGGGGTACTGGTCCGGCGGGCAGGCGGGGCAGCCCTGCTCGTCACGGCCACTGGCGCAGTGCCACCAGCCATCGCAGCGCTGTGGCTCCGAGAAGCAGCCCTGCTCTCCTGTGTCACCCACATCTCCCTCACTGCTGCTCCCACAGGGCTGCTCCCATGGGAGGCAATAGCCCTTCACCTGGTAGGTAGCATTGAAGCCATGGCCAGCACTGCGGGCGCGGGCATGGTAGGCCACGGTGAGGCGGCCCTGGGCGGCCTCGAGGCTCACAGGCCTGTGGTTGCTGCGGTAGGAAAGTGTCTGCAGCAGGCGGTCCCCACGCTCGCCCAGGCCCTCATACACCTGTACGTAGTCATCATAACCCAGCCGCAGCTCCAGCTGCAGCAGCACGCGCCGCGGGTCCTGCGTGTCCACCAGCCACGTGCAGTGAAGGTCCGAGGGCCCTCGGGCTGCACCAAACAGGTCTGGGGAGGCAAAGGAGCCGTAGAAACTGCCCAAGCGCCGGCCACATGCCAGGTCAGGACAGCCCGCCTCATCCGAGCCATCGCCACAGTCCTGCGAGCCATCACAGCGCCGCTCTGAGGGCAGGCAGCGCGTGGAGCGTGCGCCGCTGCAGGGGAAGGTGCCCCCAGGGCACAGGCTGCCTGGTGGTTCAGACGCAGGCGCTGAGCAGTTGCCTTCGTCGGAGCCATCACCACACTCATCAACCGTGTTGCACTGCCATGGGCCAGGCAGACACTTGCCATTGTCACAGCGGAACTCGTCTGCCTGGCAGGACGCCTGGCCCAGCTTCCCTGTGGGGTGAAGGGCATAAGGGGAGGCAGTCAAGGGAGAGCAGAGCCTCCCCCAGTGCATGTCCTGGGGCCATTGTGGGCAGTTGGCTCCCCCATCCCAGCTGGGCCCCTGCAGGACCCAGGAAGAGGCAGAACCCAGGGAGAAGGACCCCTGGCCTCTCCATGGCCACCAGAAGGGCAGAGACCCCTCAGATGCTAGGGTGAGTTCAGTCTTTGAGCTGAGTCAGGGTAAAGGATGACTCCCCAACCCTGGCCAAGTCTGTGAAGTAGGGTCAGTGACCTCAAGGGGCTCCAAGGCACCCAGAGATAGGAATGACCCTGACTGACCGGGCTGCTGGGGAGACCCTGCAGGGAGCGGGCCGGCGGACCCTGGAGCCCACACAAGGGCACCGCGTGCTCTGTGGTGCCCCACCCCGCTGCCGGCATCACCTCGAATGTATGAGAGACGGAAGCCCTGGGCCTGGCCGGAGCTAGAGGTGTCGGAGTGGAAGAAGATCCAGACGTGGTCCCGGGCAGAGACGAAGGCAGGCGGGATGGCAGAGCCGCAGAGCCGGAAGGCCTCTTGGCGGGGTGGGGCTGCGGGGCCCAGCATGAGCCAGTCCAGGGAGCACTGGTGGGACTCCTCCACGTCAAAGTTACGGAAGCTGTTGAGGCAGAGACGAGTGCAGACGTGCGTGGGCAGGCAGTGCCCACGTGGCCAAGAACAGCAGGGAATGGTCAGACCTGAGCTCCTGGCAAGGATGGCCAGCCCCACGCCATGCCTTCATTCCTCCACTCCCAGCCACTCAGCGGGACTCCTGCTGTCCAGGGGTCTGAGGGTGGCCCCAGGGTGGGTCAGGACAACCGGGGACAGCGTCTGTCACTGCAGCCCCATTGCAGCTCTGTGAAGGGTGCCCTCGTCCCTGTCTGCCCTCCCCCACCCAAAGCCAAAGCAGACGGGGAATCAGGGGTCCTGTCCTGGGCAATTCCCTCCCCTGGCCCTCTCCCCTGAAGGGGCGAGGCCCAAGGGTCCAGATCCCTCCCACACTGGGTCTGCTGGGACAGACAGGCCTGTTCACTGAGGGGGTCCAGGCACACAGCGCTGGCCTAGCCTGTGGCTGGGAGACAGCTTGTCACCTGGGAAAAAACACTGGCCCGGACCCCCCCAGGCCTCGGCTGTGGGATGAGCAGGCCACAGGGCCATGGAGTACTCTAGCAGCAGCCAGTGAGGGTGGAGTCTTTGAGGAGAGTTCCTGAGAGCCATGGCCCTGTGGCCACACAGAAACAGGCACAGGCTACAGGGCAGACCCTGACCGTGCCATCACACCTCGGTGCTTTGGGCGATGAGTGACTGGGGGCCTTCTGGGCTTTGGCATTTAGCCAGGGAGTCCAGCCACAGCTCCACTGTCTGGGCACCTCACCCAGCTCCCTCTGCAAGGCCCTGCTGCTCTAGCACCTGACTCCTGCCTGGTTCCCTCTCTCACTGAGACCACCCCGAGGCCCGTGAGGAAACTCTGCTCTGAGCTCTGTGCCAGCCAGGCCTCCAGCCACCCCTATAGAGCAGAAAGGACACCTCTGCCACCTCAGAGACAGCTGGACCTTGCCCACCAGTCCCCAGGGCTCCCTTCCTGGCTGGGCTGAGGTGACTGACAGCCCCCACAGCCCCTGAGAGAGGCTCATGGCAGGATGGGGCCCAGCTCCAGGCAGCCAGCCACAGAGGCTCTGAGAGACCCAAGAGCGGGGCGTACTCACGTGCTCACGGGCACTCACATGCTTACAGCTCATACATGTTCACACATAGACTCTCTCACACATGCACTCACACAAATCCCACAAATGTGCCCTCCACACCTCACACATGTGCTCATGTACATGCAGGTGCTCACACACATATACACTCACACATTTGCCTCTATACTTACACACATGCTCAAACATGTACACACACATCTGTTCACACGTGCCTATACCTACTCACACATGTAGTCATGCACATGCATGCACTCTTTCACACACACTCAGCACATGCAGGCCTACACAGTTTCTCTCTGCCCCCCCTCTGACCCCCTTACCTGATGGTGATCATATCCCCGCGGTCGCCCTGGATGTACCAGCTGCAGTTGGTGCCCGGCGGGTAGTTGAGGGGCCAGGCTGGGCTGTAGATGACTCCACGCCGTTCTGTGTGCTGCTCCAGTTTCCCACTACAGGCGGCTATTGGGAGAGGAGGCTGAGAAGTTCTGGCCTCAGCTTTGGGTGGAAAGTGGGGTGGGGGGACACTTGAGCCCCTGCATGGCTTGAGCACGGGCCTTCCCCAGGGTGGGATCAAGGCCAGCCAAGGATGGCCATGGCCAATGGCTACAACTCAAGACTTCATGGAAGTGTTGTGTATGGGGGACCAGGGACCCACACGGACTCAGGGCAGAGGTACCCCCCAACCCTACCCTGTGCAGCTAGGTCCTATCCCCTATCCCCAGCAGGGCTAGGAGCAGGCCCATCAACAGCTCCCCATGGCATCTGGGAAGGGCAGCCTCTCAGCCTTGGGGCCTCAGTGGAGGACTCTGCACCCCCAGGCCTATCAGTCCTGCACAGGCAGCCCTGCTGTGGCTCCCTGCCTCCCCTCCCTGAGACTGGTCAAATACAGACCTCAGCCTCAGAAGGGGAGGGGCTTTGCTCACACAACACACATTTATTGAGTAGCTAGTGCTGTGCACAAGCACTAGGCACGCTGAGGAAGACAGGCAGAAGCCCCACTCTGTGGAACTCCCAGGCTACAGGGAGGGCAGAGAGACTTTACGCAGACACTCTGGGTGGAGTAAAGATTGTAAAACAGACCATGAGCCAATGCACTTATGAAGTGTAGACTATATGCTGCATTAGGTTTCCAGTGGGCTTAGGGAAAGGGTCATCGTTCGTTTCCCTGAGCCTCAGTTTCTCCATCTGTATACGGGCCCTGGCCTTGCCACAGGCTCTTGTGACGATCAGACGAGGCAGCATGGTGCCAAGGGCAGCATAGCACACCAGCTGGAGTGGGCAATGCCCAGCGAGGTGGCCTTGCTATGAGTGCATTCCTCCTTCATTATTCTCGGCGTGCCCTGGCCTTCCCAGGACTGGGCGGCACCCTGCACCTGGCTGCTCCCACCCCTCCCAGTCCCTTACACCCTTCACAACGACACTTTCCCAAGCCCAGGGAAACCACCTCCTCTCCCATTGCCTGGCACCTTCCACTGGTACCCTGGAAGCAGGGGCCTCTGTGCTAGTTCTCAAGAAGACTCTGGGGACCCAAATGGCATGGCTGCAGGAAGGAGAGTGAAAGCCCTCTAGCTGCCTCCTGGGCTCTAGGGCCATGACCTTGGAAATGATCCACCACTGACTAAGAGGGAGTCAGAAACCCCACCCACAGCTCACAAGAGCATCAAGGGACTATGAGAAAAACACCCACTCTTGACCCAAAAACAAGGCTCCCCACCCTCAGGTCACCATCAAGGCTTCAATGGTCCCAGGTCAGCAAGGTACTACCCAGGCCTCTCTGCTTGGCTCACCCAGGGCCTGGGGCACTAGCCTCTCTGAGCCCCAGATTTCTCACCCGTAAAATAGGAGTGAGGCAAGCACCCAGGAGAAGGACAGGCGCCCATTTCCTCTGACAGGGGAGGCCACAAGCCTTGCAGAGCTCACAGAGATGCTGGATGCTGACCTGGGGACCCTGGGAGGTGCGGGGTCATGACACCCGGATGAGGCTTCTCCTCCCGAAGGGCGCTGGGTAGGAGGTGCACAGGTAGGGAGGCCCCATTGTCAAATCTCTAAAGCACATGCTAAAACCCAGAGTCAGGGGGCTCTATCTGCCAGGTCTCGGTCTCCTCTACCCTCCGCCCTCAGGACAGTGCCTGGGGCAGAGGCAGGGCCTGGGCAGTACCTACCCTGGCCTGGAGGCTGTCCCTGAGGTTGGAACTCTCACAGAGGCCAGGTTTCTCATTCTCAGTGGCTGGGGAAAGTTAGGACCCCATGTCTTCTGCAGGGGCCTCCTGCCTCAGCAACTATACTTCTGAGACCTATGTCTGGCCCTTCTTCCAGGGACCAGGACTACCACTCAGACCACCAGACAAGTCAGGAGCAGGTGAGTTACCATCCTAACTTTGTCTCTCAACAAACTCCCAACAACGCATCCCTCTAAACAGCCTCACCCTGGAGCATCCCCCAGGGCTGCCCCAGAAATTCCCACACCAGGGGCAGCAAGACCACTCAGTTACTGTTTGCTCTTCTCCAAAGGGGAGCCACAGAGACCATGGCTTGTGCAGCCATCAGCCTGGCAGAGCGAACATGGAGCAGAAGGGAGGCCGGGGTCCATGGAGGGAGCCGGGAGCTCTGATCAGGGCCTCATGACTGGACACTGCTTGGCCACCGGCCTGAAGGGGGTCACCAGCTCAGACAACCAGCTCCAGGCCCCTCTGTGATGGCAGGCCTCACCCCCACCCCAGTACACCACTCCGGGATCCAGACACAGGCAGGCGCAAAAGGGCTCCGTGAATCCGGTCCCAGGGCCGCCACTGCCAAGCACACCATTCCACCCTAAGCCTTAGCTTCTCCATCAGTAAGATGGAAACCAGGGGTGCCGCCTGTCTCGAAGGGTGGAAAGCGGCAGTCTTAGGCCGACATTCATGTGGTGGGCTGAGTGGGGGGTTTGCCCGTGGGAGGTGAAGATCATGAGGGTGTGACGATAGGCAGCGAGGACTGTATGTTTGTAGGATAGAGGGTTTGGTGGGGGTTGGGGCAGTCAGTGAAGCCTGTCTGAGCTTTAACTGGAGGTGATCTGAGTTCTCTCAGGCAGAAGCTTTCTCAGCCTTTGGGCCAAGGTGGCCAAGGTAGGCTTGGGATGACTGACCACTTTTAGACCAATGAGCATCCCTCTTACCTAGTTCAAAGAGTCCTCAAATATTCCTGAGTGGGTATTTGATGAAACACAATTTGCAGATCCAGTTTCCAGAGGCAATCAATACTCTGGCCAACATGCCTGGTGTAACTGGATGGCAGGGAGCTGGGAGCCCCACCCCAGACACTCGGGGGAAGCTGCCAGTTGAGTGGAGAACAGCCTAAAGGCCCTGCCCAGGCTCACTGGGCCGGGGTCACAGTGGCCACAAGGTGGAGCCCAGAGGCCAGGGTGTGGGAGGTGCATCATCTGACATAGCACCTGACAACCTGGGGCAGGATGGGCTGAAAGGCAAAAACGTGTGGGTTCAGGCAGCCCCTGCCCTCAGGATCATCAGAGCCCAGTGAGGGCTGGGAAGGGGCAGGGAAAACGGTTATGATCCAGGCCCCTCACAGTATGAACTGCAAGGAAAAGCCCTGAAAACACAGAGCCACTGAGCTGTGGGGCAGGTGCTAGGGGCGCCTCAGGCGGCCAGAAGCTGGTCTCCACTTCCCTTAGCACTGTGAAAGGGACAGAACTAGACCCCAGGAGAACTAGGGCCCCAGACCACCACCTGTGGCCACAGGGGCTGTGTGTGCAGCTCAGACACCAGGGCACCACACACAGGCACTGTGTGAATGGCAGGAGTTGGCAATGTGGACCTTGTGGGGATCTGAGGTTGCCAATAGCTAAGAACCACCAGATGTGTGGACCTGGATGGCTCTTTCTCTCCCTGACTCTATGAGTGAACATCACTTTTCTAAACCACGTGCTTGGGGCCACATGCCCAGCCACCAAAGCAGAAGGGCTGGCCTGGGGCTCACCTTTGTAACACCTGATCCCCACACCCCCTCCCTCTTACTCTCTACCATAGTCACCGACATCTGACCCAGATGGGGCCAGTCAGTCTTCTCCTGGAAATTTGGATGGAAAGACTAGGCAGGCTATAGGGGCCAGGAAGCCAGGCAGGCCTGGGGCTGGCTCAGAGCTGAGCAACGCAAGGCCCTGGACCAGCCAAGTCAACACAGGAGGCCAGGCTGCCGGTAGTAGGAGCTGGTATGCAGGAAGGATCAGGAGGAAGACTGAGAGACGGAACTGTGACACCAGCTTCTGTGGACTCTGGGCCTCCCCATTCCAGGGGACCTTGGACAGCAGAGATCCCTGACCCTGAACCAGGCTCAGTAGGTTTCTGCTATAAGCTGGGTTCTAGGCAGAACTAGAAATCTTAGGTTCTTCCTGTCTCACTATATAGCATGGCAGACAGCAAACCAGTCAGAGGGCCACCAGGCTGGCGACTACAGACTCTCCCCAGCTCCTGAGGTCCTATTCAGTGTGTCCAGGAGCACCAAAGGCCATGGGCCTGTGAATTTGCCAACCTGTGGCAGCCCCTCAGCAAAGAGCAGATGCCCCTGATGGCCTCGGTTTCCTCTCGTGCTCCTGACAGTCTTTGCTGTCCTCAGCACTAAGCCTGAGCAAAAAGATGGCCTGAGCAAAAAGATGGTTAGACCCACTCTGACAGGCAGGAGGCAGAGGGGGAGTTGTAACTGCTTTCTTAGATTCTGTATGTCTATTTGGCATCCACTAATCACAGGGCCCAACTATCAGCCCAAGTGTTTACCTCTCTCTTGCACACTAACTTGCCTGGAATTGGTCTTTCCCCAACAGACCAGTTGATCCAAGTCTGAGCTCCCACCTACCAACTTACCTAATTCACACAAGAAGCCAATATTTCCCCAGCCCTAGGTCATCCCAGGGCCAAGGTCCAGGAAACCAGACCGCCCTCCAAGCCAGCTGGAATCACTCAGCCTAGCCTATCCCAAGCTGTTTCCCCTGTCCTGCCTTGCATTTCCTGGAGAAAACCCACAAAAGGCTCTGGCCTAGCCCTTCCCCTCACTCCTACATCTGCCTGACCAAACATGGTATTGGCCTCTTGTGTTGTCACTTAGTCACACCTTTGTAAATTAAATGCCAGGCATAATTTTAAAATAGGCAAGCATCTCATGGCCCTTGGGGAACCCCACAGCCCACAGGAAGCACAGTCTGTCAGTTGTACTCATTCTGTGACAGTTTGCTAGTGGTATTAAGCTGCCATGTGCCAGCACCGTGCTGAGCAACCTGCGTCATTCACTCATTTAACCCTAACAACCAGGGTTATTGAGGTAGGTCCTGCTATTGCATCCATTTTACAGAAGAGTAAACAGGAAGGTGTAAGCTTGACCAAACAGCTCATTTGTGATGCAGAAAAGATGCACTGAGAACTGAGGCTGAAAGAGGCCAGGTGACCTCAGGGACAGACAGGCCCTGAAGGCCCATCCTCAGAGGTCACTGGGTCAGAAGGGCAGAGAGGAAGGAGGGAAACATCTTACTCACCTAAGGCAGGAACCGCGCTGCTGAGCCTCCCAGTGAGAACGATGTTCACTGTGGGAGACATAAGATGGGGTCAGTGGGGGCCAGTGGCTCTTGGGGCCCAGGCACCTGCCCAGGGCCACCAGCAATCCTTATGGGAACACAGAACAATATAGCCAGAACTCTAGGCTGGTTCTCTTCATCTCTTCATCTCTTCATCTAAAGCCCTTCCACAGAGACTTCTATTCCTACCCAGGTCCCGCTGGGATGGGCAGAGGCAAGGACCCCAGAGGGTTTTAGCACCCACCCCACATCCTCAGCCAAAGAGAGCAGGGGACAAGCCCGGCTGCACCAGGCCACTCCTGCTGGTCCCCACCCCTGGAAGTCCTAACTCATGTGGGAGGGATGTGTTTCCGTCTCCTGTTGAGCTTGGGAACTCAGGCCTGGACTACCCATCGGAGAGAGATCCTGGCTCAGCCCTGGTGGGGGCCTTGCCTGGCAAGGGAGTTCCTGCCACCTTGAAGGGCTCCCTCCCTCTGGCAGCCAGGGAGGGAGGGAAGCAATCCTGATTAGCCCACTTTGCAGGGACCCAGAACTAGTGGAGTTCAGGGTCCTCCTCACTGTGCCATGGTGACCTTAAGAAGGGAGGCGAAGAACTGTCTTGCTACCCACCCCCTCAAGTAGCCATCTCCATGGGGTTTGTCTTTTGCTTTCACCTACTGCTTTCCTGCCTGGGGTTATGGGACCAGGAGGAGGCTATGGGCAAAGCCAACTTCCAAGGTTCAGGGTGCCCTTCCCCCAGCATCAAGGATGCCAAGGGAGGCAGAGAACATCTCTGCAGGGGTCAGCCCCCACTGGTGAGAACACAGGGGCAACTGTCCCCTCTCAGGATACCCAGGCTCTGCTAGGCAGAGCCCATGCCACATCTGGGCAAGGAGGGCCCTGGGGAAGCCACCCAGGAAGCCCAGCTCACCCAGGAAGCCCAGCACCCAGCAGCTGAGTCCAGAGCACATTACCACTAACATAGTGAGGAGTGGGCGCTGTGGGGGATCATGGCCCTTAGTAGAACCACTGATGCTGCTGAGGCAGGGGCTTTCCCCCAAACTTGGAACTCCCTGGTTCTTGAGGAGCAAAGGAGGGTGCAGCTTAAAACCGACAGGTTTCTTTTTTATTTTGTCTTTTCAGCGGCTTCAGCAAACCTATTGGGCTTACAGAACCTCCACTGGTGACCCCATGGGCTGTCCCCTAATGACCCGAAGCTCAGATAATGGCCTCCCTCCTCCATCATGGTAAATAAAGGAGCCATGTGGGTTAAGGTTTTAACTCCTTTCTTCCCCTCCCCCTCACACAGAGCCCTGGAAGGATGGGCAGAAAAACTCCCGGGTAGGACAAGAGACCCTCCTGCGTGGGCAGGTCCCCGGGCGCTCCCCTGACACACCACTCTGGGCTGAACAGGCCTGCCCCTCTGGCTCTAAGACACAAAACGAAAACAAGTCATCACCGCGGCGGCCTCTTGCCCGGCATCCAGAACCGGGGCTCCCGCTAGCACTCGCCCCCACCCCAACTCCAGGCAGGAAACAGTTCCTTCCAGACGGGGCAGCTGGCCCAAGCCCCGCCAGCCTCGCCTTTGTCCGCGTCCCCGGAGGCCTCCATCCCCGCCAGGCTAAGCGCTGGCAGGCCAGGCGGCGAGCCACTGTGTGCCAACCGCAGCAGCCTGCATAGCCCAGCGGCGCTGCGCACCGCGCACCGCGGGCCCCCAGGCGCTCTTCCGAGCCGGCGGGAGACGGGGTTCCCCTGCCAGAGTCGCACTCGCAGACTTGAGACCCCAGCAGCAGGCAGACCCGGGGGCCTCCCTCTCTGCGGCCTCCGCGCTGGAGCTCCCGCAGCGCCCGCTCGGGGAAGCCCGGGCCCGAGACCGGAGGAGCTGCGAGGCGGGGACCCAGAGCCGCCCGGCCTGCGAGGCCCACTCACCCAGGCAGACGACGGCGAGCTGCGCCCGGGTGCCCGGCGCGCCTTCGGGCCCAGCGGCCGCCCGCTTCTCCATGCCGGGGCCGGCCGCCCACGGGCGCCGCCTCCTGTCCCCAGGCTGCGGCTGCGGCTCCGGCTCGGGCTCGGGCTCGGGCTCGGGCTCGGGCTCCTGCTCCCGCGGCGGCGGCGGGCCGGGTGCGAGCGGCGGTTCTGGCGGCGTCCTTGTGAGGCGGCGGTGCAGGCCCGCAGCGCGCGCGGGGCCTCATCGGCCGCGGCGTCACGGGCCCCGCGGGGGCTCAGCGGCGGCCGCCAGGGAGGACCCCCGTCCGCCGCTGCCCCCGCGCCCCGGGCGCCTCGCCGCGGCCGGCCAGTGCCCGGGGCCCCCCGGCGCGCCCATGCCCCGCAGCGCGCAGCCCGTCCGGCCCCGCCGCCCCGGGGCCGCGCAGCTGCACCCAGCCGCCCGGCCGGGTGCCGCCGCTAATGCGTCCGTGGGTCTGCGGGTCTCCCGCCCGGCCCCTCGCCCGCCCGGAGCCCGGAGGCCGCGCCGCGCCAGCCACGTGACACGCCCGCCGAGCCGCAGTGGCGCTGGCGGTGGGGGGAGGCGCTGAGGCGGGCGGGGGGCGCTCGCCCCGCCGCGGCGTTGGACAGCTCCAGCGGGCTGCCCCTGCCAGTCCTCGCCCCCGGCCCTTGAGCCTGGCGCTGCGCGCAGGGTCCCGGGCAGCTCTGGCCTGGCCTCCTTCCCGACCCACCAACCGGTCCCTCCCGGAGCCCAGCTGTGCGGGAGAACAGGGGAGGAAAGGCTGGTAGCAGGTGGTCGAGGCAGAGGCTGCTCAGGGCTGCTTAAGGCAGGACGGGTCATTGTGGTGCAAAGCTAAGGCCTGTCTTCCAGGTGAGGTGTCCCTGCTCCAGCCCCTCCAACCTTCCCTCCTCGTTGGCCACAGCCCAAATGGCACTGTCACACCCTTAAAACGAGTTCTTCTATGCAGAGCAAGGCCTTTAAGGAGATATTTGTGAACACCCCGAGAGGCCTCCGGAAACCGACCCTCACGGGATCTTTGACCCACCCAATCACCCCAACAAGCACTAGGAAATGGAAAGGAGGCCTGCTTTTCAGACTTGGGGCCGCCCCCTGGGAGAGCTGTAAACCAGGTACTGGGGCCAGAAGAGGCAGAAATGGGAGAGACCTAGGAAGTATTGAGGAGGCCATTTAGGGTCAAGCAGGGTCAACCTTCCTTTCCTGAAACAGATGTGAAATCAAAGGTGCCCAGAGGTTCCCTACCACGGAGATTTGTATGGCCTGAGGCTCAGGATCCCTCTCCCCCACCTCATATATCATTTTTGGAGAGCAGATAGAAAGGAACAAATATTATAGTAGTGAAAGTTGTAGACAGAGTAACTCACTAACTTACTTTAAACTGGATGTTAGACAAAATTTGGGAAAACACCTTTTTGTTTTTCTTATTCTGTCTTCTAATTCCTTTGGTGGTCTTCCCAAAGCAGACTTCTTGAGAGATGGGTTAAAAAATTTAAGAGTCAATAACAAGAAAAATGGTGTATTTGTGGTAAAGAACATTAGCCTACCATAACGTGGTTTCAGAATTTCCTCAGACTGCTGACTGCCCATGCATTGGGCATTTAGCAGGGCAAAAATGTTCAGCAATGTAGGGGCACTGGCAAGGAGGGTCCGAAGTGCTGTTTTCCACTTGAAGATGCTTTCTACTTTAATGCATGTTTTGCAAGTTATATAGGGAATCCAAGGTTGATTATTGTGAACACCATGGGGAATCCTACTGGAGCCTGAAGGAGAAGGAAAAATGTGAGCCCCTCTATATACTTATCAAAATATCCTCCCATACTTTGAACCAAGTAGAAAAGGTTACTAAAAGCTCTAAATTCACAAAGCATGACTGTATGTAAAACTGCAAATTGCCCAATCTGTTTATAACCCACTGTCAATCTTTATGAACCCACATGGCAGGGGACCATCCAGCTACCCAGGAACTTCAGGCTGATTGGAAACAACTGTACCCTTTGCACAGTAGTGCAGGACTATAAAACAAACAACAGCAATCTATCTGCGTTTAAACTTTAAATATGTTGTTCATCATGGGTGAGGTGTTTTTTTTGCATTATTTTGCTTTTTATTAAAATAGGATTTATCATAATTACTGAGTTGGCATAAACCTACACCCTGCCCATACTGAGACCATGGCTACCTGACACCCCGTTTCCAGTTTAGTCCCACGGTGGTTCAATGCCCTCTAGAGCCTGCCACGCCAAGCAGGGGCCTTGCTAGGGTTCCACTGTGTAGCCCTGGCCTAGTCCTCTCCCAAACCCCTCTCAACACTTCTGCAACAGTTCCCGAAGCCCAGGTTCTGCTGCAAGACCTGGCTGCAGTTGCTGGGTCTTTCTCACCCTGCAACTTTTAAATAAACATCCTGTGTCAGCTCTAGTTATATCCAGAAGGTATCTGTCCATCACAACTCCAAATTTCCAACCAGTGGAGAATTTAGTACTGGAAATAGAATGATGCCAGTAATAGATCCTGAGAACTTGCACAGACTGGCTGAAACAGACAAGGGAGCAGTGGGTCCCAGGAACCCAGGCTGTGAATCAGGGTCCTCCTGGCAGGAAGCTGGCCTTCTTCCTTAGAAGGAAGCAAAGATGCTGTCACCCCCATGTGTTTCATAAGATATGGACTATGGGCCACTGAGGCCTTCAGCAAACTGCTCCAGGAGTAAGGAGAAGAGGGCAAGCAGACAGGAGAGGGATGAGGCACAGAGGCATCCCATGTAAACCCCTTTCTGAAACAATGAGGTCACTGCTGACCAGCCACATGCCCCTAAGCCCCTACAATACATAGAGGAAGCCACTGCCACTCGAGATTTCCCCATGCCCTCCTCATTGTCCTGCATACACATGCTCAAACTCAGGCCCACTCCTATCCAATTGGTTGCTGGCCACTACACAAAGGATGCCAAGTTGGATGGTAATTGTCTTTCTTGATTTCAAATAATTAGACTTTTTTGAGGATCAAAGGTCAAATGTGGCTTTGGTGAGTGACACTGAAACAAGGTTTTATGACCACCTGGTCCAAGTTTACTGCAGGTGCCTTCCAGGAAGGCAAACCTTTCATTGCCCAAACTGAATTCTAGAACAGATACCTCTGCAGTCTGACCTTCCCTGTTGTGCCCAGCTCAGTTTATGGCCACATAATATACCGAGTCAATAATCCCCATCCCAATCCTCTAACACCAATCCATCGCTCAGTTCTGATAGCCAGTTCCTACAGTGTCTCAAACCTGCCCACTTTCCTCCATAACCAGGCCCCCTCCCTGGTCCCAGCCACCATCTCCTCTCTCATGGACCTCCTCAGAAGCCTCCTACATGGTCCCCTGCCTCCTAATCAACAGGTCACACTTTTAACGTGCAGAGTGGATCATGAACCTACAGAAAATGCTCCAGAATGGACTTCAAAGTTCTTAACCTGAATTTCATGACCCTGTGGGACTAGCCCTGCCTATCATCAAGTCCCCCTCTCCACCCAACTTGTTCTGGTCTTGGAATGTTTCCACTCTTCTCAGGGCTAATGTCTACTCTTCTTCTGTTCTGCCAGGGCAACAGCAAGAGCCAGAGCCAGAGAGCATTTGGAGAAATGTCCTCAGCCCTGGGAGCAGCCCCCATGGCATGTGGGCATACTCACTGACCCTGGGGTCTCCAGGACCCCCTGGGAGTACAGCCATCCAAGCACCCAAGGTCAACTACCCACCTGAGGCAGTGGTGAGCAAGTGGTTCTGTCTACATCTTTGAACCAATCTCTCCTTGGGCAGAAAAAAATCCTTAGAAGCTTTATAGGATCCCTTCTGGGACCCCAGCAGAGGCTCCTCACAGGAAAGTGTGTTCTAAATGGCTATTTTGCTGTTATATACCTTCATGGATTTGAAGTGACACTTTAAAATCTCAGCCACTTAGGTAGAAACTAAAATGAAAACCTGTGACTGTGAGATTTTTGAACGGCAGCCAGCATCATACAACTGTGAAATAAAATGGGGGAAGGAGCCAAAAGAAAGAAGGTAAAAAGAGAACAAATAGTTTTAGGGAATGGGACATAAGGTCTATTTGAATTGAAAATACTAAAAATATCAAAACCACAATTCAATACCAATTTAGGATGGCTGTTATTCAAAAGAAAAGAAAGAGAAAAAAAGCAAGTGATGGTGAGAATGTGGAGAACTTAGGACCCTTGCACATTGCTGATGGGAATGTAAGATGGTGCACTGCTGTGGAAAATGGTTCATAGTTTCCCAAAAGGCTAAACATAGAGTTACCTTATGACCCAGCAGTTCTGCCTCTGGGTATATACATGAAAGACTCAGAAGCAGGAACTCTGGGAGATACTTGTACACCTGTGTTCATAGCAGCTGTATGCACAATAACCAAAAGGTGGAATCACCCCACATTGTCCATTGACAGAAAGAAGGATAAACAAAATGTGGCTTATAAATACAGTGGAGTATTATTTAGTCTTTAAAAGGAAGGACATTCTGACACACACTCCAACACAGATGAACCCTGAGGGCATTATGCTGAGTGAAAAAGCCAGTCACAGAGGGACAAGTACTGCACGATTCCATTTACATGAGGTCCCTGGAGTAGTCATATGCAGAGACAGAAGGTAGAATGGTGTTTGGCAGGGGCTTGTGGGAGGGAGGAATGGGCAGCCACACACATAAATGGTTAAAGTGATACATTTTGTTAAGTGTATCTTACCACAATAACATATTATTAAAAAAAATTCCTAAAAACAAACTGGTCAGTTCAGGGTTGTGACAACCTTCCTACCTGGGCTCTGCGGGGTGAGGCAGGCAGTCTGGGTTGCTTGTTGGATTTAGTGTCTCTGCCCTCCTAGAGCCTTGGTCTGCCAGGTTGCAGGGGTGAAGGAGGAGCAAGGCTTGGAGCTGAGTGTCTGCTGCACCCTGTGAGACAGCCGGGCACCCAGGGCACAGCCCACTCATCCAACCCAGCCACTTGGCAGGCTCCTCCCTCCGGGGTGATGGGCTGCCAGGGGGTGGGGTGGGAAGGGGGGTATCTCTAGCCACAGACACTCTCCAAGCCATTGCTGGGTCTTACAACTTTAATAAAATAGCATCAGTAGTAAAATCATTTCACCTTCCGTTTTGAGCAGTAATTTTTAAATGACAGGCCTGGAATAGTGAAAGTAAGTATGTCATAAAAGCACCTTTGCACAAAAAGGGCAGAGGGAGGGGGGAATGTGTATTGCAATAAAAATGTTAGCACCAGGTCAGGTCATTCCCTTGGTTTATATAACCCTCTCCACAGTAATTTTGAATGATGAGTGCAGCACCAATTTCCAATCAAAAAGCTCCACTCAGCCTCACTAAAGCACTTAGAAGTGCCCCAAAATGGTAATCATTTGTGTATCGATTTGGGGGGAGAATCAATCCAACTCAGTGCACCTCACTAAATTATTAATGGGGCAAAGCACATCAGAACCCCGAGGTGGGTTAACAGATAAGGTTTGTTCTTTAACCCTGTTGCTGCCACAAGAAGGAAGGTCGCAGGTTGAGAGAGCCTGAGTCCGGAGGCTGTGTATGATCTGGGAAACCCACGGCTGGAGGGACGGATTTGGGAAGCCACTGGGACAAGCCTTCACATCCCCAGCAGTGCCTCCTTCTTGATCAAGGCGGATCAGAAAGGGGAGGACAAGCTCATTTCCAGCACATGAGAGAGATGAAAGCAGCAAGGGTTCCAGGTGGCTCCTCTTCCCCTTAGAACCGCCAGGACCCCCTGGAGGCACGCAGCAGAGGAGGGCCAGGGCTCAGAGGCCCCTCCTCCATCCCAGTGGACAGCAAACCTTTATTATGGACTTAATGGTTGTATGTAAATCGACTCATTTTTATTTCATGTAAGTATTTCCACTTCAAAAGGAAATTTCATACCATCGCATGGAAAGTAAACTCAGTTCAGTAGGGGTAAGACCAAAGCACAACATCATGCGTTTTGTTGCCTGCATCCCTGTTTCTGTCTTTCTCTGTCTCTGTGTCTGTCTCTGTCTGCCTGTCTGTCTCTCTCCATTACTCTCCAGCAGGGAGATTAAGGAAGTATTCTAGAGCATTTAGGACACATGAGCATCAAATGGAGACTTTCTCTTCAACTGAATGAGAAGCATTGGAGGAGAACTGAAGAGAGGATGATACCCTCGCACTGTGGCTCAGTGGTACTTACTGCAAGATGTGACAATTCTGATCCAGACGGTCCCAATCCCCCTGGAAGTCACCCCAAGCATTCCACACACAGGAAAACTGGCCTGATTAAGCACAGCAACTCTGGAGTCAGTGGGAGATTCAACCCAGCTCCCCAGCTCACTCCTCATGTGAGCATTTCTTAACTTTTATGAGCCTTAGCTTCCTTTTCTATAAATAGGGGCATGACAGTACCTGGTTCCCAAGGTCAGGGTAAGAACTAAAACCATGAATCCCTGTAAGGCACTTACAGCAGTGCCTGGCACAGAGTAAGCACTTGGTAAATACTAGACATTATCCAACTGCCCCCTCTGGGAAAACTCCTATGCAGTCCTTGGAACCCAGGCCAGCTATCTTCTCAATGCCCCCACTGAAAGAGACAAACCTCCCTCCCGCCTCAATCCTCCTTCTGTGCTTGAAGAGTCTTCGGGGGCTGCACGTATCATCCTCTTGCAATTCACAGGCTGGTTTTCATGATTGTCCATGTCCTTAAGCCATTAGCTCCATCCCCATCATCCAGGGCAGCTCAGCTCACACTTGCAGTAGATGAGCTGAAGTGGGTGACAGCAGGGCTCAGTCTGCTTACGGAAACACTGCTCTTCCCTCATGTCACTGAGCTCTCATTCCTTAAGTCCCAGCCTGCAGGGAAGGGGCCCCACACTGCATCCCTTGGAATCAGGCATCGCTTCCAGGGAATCCTGCTCATCTCGATCTCCCTCCCTAGCCTAGCCTGAGTTCTGTGCTCATACTTTCTCTTTTTTTATACTTTTACCACCTGTGACCAATGTATCATACTGTTTAGTGTGTTGCAAACTTTTACATAATCATATCTCTTGTATCCACTGACAACTTGCTTTCTTTGCCCTATGTTACGTCTTCAAGACTTACCCACACTGATGTGTGCAGATCTAGTTTATCCACCCGGAAGCCATGAAGATGCTTCTCCTGGCTCGTGGCTGAACATGGCAGGGGAACTGACACCAGTCTACTGCTGCGGGACGTGAGGCTCCTCCAATGAGCAGCTTGGACTCAAGACGACGTGGCAGACTGGCCAAGACTTCCTGAAAAGGTCTGCATGCAAGCCTCTTCCCACCTGCTCCTCCTTCGCAGGGGTCATGTCTGCATCAGGCCTGGAGGCCGTCTCCCCTTTCTCGAGCTCCCTCCTCTTTATTGTTCAGGCATTTCCCCAGTAAATATATTGTAGATCTAATCTCATGTTACTGTCTGCTTCTCAAAGGACCCACATTAATACAATTCCTCTTAACTTTTTCTTCTTATTATGCTATTGTATACAGAATGCCACCCCTTACATATGCATTCCATACAGAGGGGCATTCAAACTGTTCTAGTGTTCTGCTTTGCAAGTAATGCTGACACATGGGATGGTTTCTGAGTCATGGGAGATGCCCAAATGGGCTTGTCCTCTTCGTTGGGCATTGTGGTGCACAATGGCCCCCAAAGATCCCAGCCTCCTGGCAGTCATGTGCCTATGTACTTCCCTCCCCTTGAGTGTGGGTGGAATCTAACGATTCTTTTCTATGATAGCCAAAGAAATGGATGTTGCTTCCAAGATTAGGTTACAAAATATCATGGCCTCTATCCTGGGCTACCCTGCCCCGCCCTCTCTCACTTGCACGCTTGCTCACTGTGAGGGAAGCCATGCAGTGAGCTGTCCCACAGACTGGCCCACATGACGACTGAGGGAGGCCTCCATCCAAAGCCATCCAGAACTGAATCCCACCCACAGTCACTGTGTGAGCTTGGAAGGGGGTCCTCTCCCAGTGGGACCTTCAGATGAGACTACAGCCCCTTGATTGAAACCTCATGACAGACTTTGTGTCAGAAGCGCCCAGCTAAACACATTCCTGGTTTACCATACACATTGGTTTTAAGCCACTAAGTTTTGCAGTAATTTGTCATGCAGCAGTAGATAACTAATACCATATCCAAATGCACTCTTAAACATCTGTCCAAGTCCCCCAGTCCCAGATCTTTCGATGGATCCTGGGCTCTGCCTCTGAGGAGGCGTGGCCATGATTTTCTTGTAATTACAGGCTCATTTTCATCTTCGCTCAGCCTCAGAGGCTGATGAGGACAGTACCATCACACATCTGGGCACACCTGCCAGATCTTGACCCCACAGTGCCCACAACTTTTCCTTCCTTCCTTCCTTCCTTCCTTCCTTCCTTCCTTCCTTCCTTCCTTCCTTCCATCCTCTTCCAAATATATTCCCCTCATCATGCACGAAGCAACATTTTTTAGGCTTAGTAATAGCTGCATTACTAAGTGGAGGCGAGGACCAGGACTCTGCTTAGAAACTGTCATGGGAGAATTGGGTCCTCCCATAATTCATGTGTTGAAGCCCTGACCCCAGCATCTCACAATGTGACTGTATTTGGAGGTAGAGTCTTTAAAGAGGTAATTAAGTTAGACTGAGGCCATTAGGATGGGCCCTAATCCAATCTGACCAGTGTCCTTAAAAGAAGAGGGAATTTGGACAGCGATGTGTGAGCACACAGAGATAAAGGCCACGTGAGGACACAGCGAGAAGGCAGCCATCGGCAAGCCCAGGAGAGAGACCTCAGGAGAAACAGAATCTGTCACCTCGATCTCAGATTTCCAGCCTCCAGAGTAAATAATAAACTTCTGTTGTCTAGGCCCTGGAGTCTGTGTTTGTTGTAGCAGCTCTAGCTGACCAATACGAGGACTAACAGAGCGGAGGCTCTGAAGCTGCAGGGGAGTGAGCACAACACTCTCAGGTGACGGGAAGGGCTCGGGAGAGAATGAAACATGGAGTCAGGACGGAGGGATCTCAGTGGCCTGGCAGGCAGGTACACCAGGCAGCCAAGGCCTGTACAGGTGGCCTTCAAACTGAAAAGCAAGTAACAAGGAGACAGTCAGGCAAAAGTTTGAAGGCAGAGGGAACAGCTTGTGAGAGGGCCCCAAGCTCTGGAAGGTAACTCCTGAGTGGACAGGCAGGGGTTAGGTGGTTCTCCCTTCCTGGGCCCATGCCTCAATTTCCTTTTGAAGATGTTCTGCCCCTGAGAGAACTGGAGAAGCCCAGAGGTCTATTAATCAACACTGTATCCTGCTCCCTGCAAGAATTGACATGCACATGACCAAGATCAGCCAATCACCATGTCCCTCAGGCCCTGGTCCTAGAGCAGGGAGGGCAGAGGTGGGAAACGGGGGCAGAAAGTGGTGGGGGACTAGGGGACTAGAAGTTTGGCACTGATCTTTGGGACCCCACTTTGTTCTGCCAGAGCTTTGGTGCCCAGCTTTGCTGCTGTGGGTTCCATGAACCATCCTTCTCTTCTCCCTGGCAAATTCCCCCGGTGATTAGGATAACCGGTGAGGCCTGCTGTGGGTCGGAGCAGTCTGCAGTGGCTGAGACTGAAGTTCTACCTGGTCATGTGGCAGGGCCTATGTCCAGAGTCTGTCCCCTCAGCCACTCTCGTGGGGCAATTTGAGGTGAGGATAGAAGGGGTAAGGGATGGGGAACAAGAATTAGACATTTGTTTTTAAGGGAAAGTTCAACAAATGGAAACACCTGAGTGAGGGCTTGGGGGTAGGCTCCAAGTCTACATAATCACATTTTAAAATCTTAAGCAGAAACAGACGTATTCAAGCAATCCACAGCTCATTGGCTAGCCAAGTTAAGTTCGTAGAATATAAAAGTAATGTAGGCTCATTGTAAATAAAACAAAGACCAACCATACAGAGAATAACACTGTTATTTTGGCAAATATCTTTTCAGCTACTTTTTAAAAAAAATTTCTTGTGGTAAAATATACATAAAGTTTACCATTTTGACCATTTTTAAGTACAATTCGGTGTCATTAAGTATATTCAGGCTGTTGTGCAACCATTACCACAATCCATCTCCAGAACTTTTTCACCTTTCCACCCTGAAATCTTGTACCCATTGAACACTAATTCCCTATTCCCTTTTCCCCGTAGCCCCTGGAAACCACTCTTCTACTTTCTGTCTCTATGAATTTGACTCTTCTAATATCTCATGTAAGAGTCATCATAGAGAATTCATTCTTTTGTGGCCAGTCAGACTACTTGTTAAAATGCAAACATACAGATGGTTTTTTACATAAATGCAATCACAGTAAGCACAGCTTTGTAACTTTGTGCCCACAGGACATCAACAGCATGACTCCACATTCACAAATGAGGCCCTGCACCCTCCTTCTCAGCAGCTGCCCCACACTCCTTAGAGAACCATACATGTCATTCATCTAACCTATCCCTGTTGGCGGACATTAGGTTGTTTCTAGTCTCCCTCCTGAACAATCTTCAGTAAATGACAGGTGTCTTCCTCACAAGGGATCTAATCAGATCTTCAAGATGAGTGCCTTACAGGTACAGTTTCTGAACCAAAGGAAGCAGTTTAAACACAGGCACATTGCCAGATCACACCTAGAAAGTGGGATATAAAAAGTATTCATTTTCTCAGCAACTCAGAGGATTATCATCAACCTTTATATAATACTTTCTTATGTGGCTGGAGGAAAAACATCCATCCCATTGCTTCAATTTGCATTTATGCAATTGAACATCTTTTCATATGTTTATTGTCTATTTGCCTTTCTTCCTCTGTGAATTGCCTATTCCTCCTTTTTGCAATATTTTCAAGGAAAAAAAGTATTCAGAAGTAGAGAAGTATGTGTACTACCCTCAGGAACAAGACCAAATAAAACTGTGCCACTCTCGGAAGTGTACATTAGTCAACAGAATGAGCAAACTTTGAAATTCCTCCGTTAGCAGCTTTCCAGGATATTTTATGTTTTCAAGATGTGAATCATTAGCATCAGAGCAGCTGAAATAATCAGTGCCAAGAAGCTCATAGGTCCCTTCCAGCTCCTAAATCTCAGCTAACAAAGGAAAAAGCAAGTTATCTAGCACTGGCGATATAAATTTACGTTCTCTCAGGTAGCTGAAGCCAAGTTCAGCTTAACATCATCCCTGGGACCTAGTGAACTGTGTGCAGACAGGAGGTCACTGAGATCCTTGGGGTGGGCTTTCTTCCATTCGAACACCTACATTGTCAACAAAGGAATTTGTGCAAAACACAAGAGAGTAAAATTTTTCCTGGAGAACAAGCATCTGAAATGTCCATCCCAAAACTGTTTATTTAAATAACATTCTGTGCCACTTGGGCAAACTGAGGGATAATGTTCTTTTCATTTTCTTTTGTTTTTATTTTATTTCTATAAAGAGAGCAAAATAACTCCAATTTCCTTAATTTTGTCAGCAAGCGTAAAAGTAGAATTTGATTCAATCCAAAGCACGGCCACAGGTAGCCATGAAAGAGCCAAGTTTGGAAGGCAGGGAGAACCACTGTGCACATGAGGTGTAACAATAGTGACAGTGACAGCAACAGTAATAGTATCTCTCAACAGAATTATAACACCTTCAAGCGACAAGGTCTTTTCCTGCTCCTGGGGAGGCAAAAATCCCCAAACATGATTCCCATTGTCACTGCTACTCTTCGATATTTCTCAGCCCCAGATTCAGATGATGTCAGGCGAGTCTTGGTACCCTCCTTATGACACCACTGTCTGGGCTGTCCTTTGAGCACCCTCTCCACGCAAGGTCCCTGCATGCAGTAGGTGAGAGAGGATTGCCTTCACATGATGAAAGATGAGCGTGAGAGCAGCGTGCCTTGGCTCAGCCACAGGGGCCCACCACTTATACTCCGGAGGAGAAGGCCAGTTGAGGAACAGTACAGGTGATGTGGAAAAGCTCTCCTCTCTAGAAGAAAACATAAATGTCCAAGGAGACACATGGGAGCATTAGAACACTTTCAGCTGCAAGTGACAGAAATCCAGCTCAACTCTTCCAAAGGGATTCTGGGAGTGTGGCCCATAGCTCAGGACAGGAATGCAGTAGCCCAGGACATTTAAAGCCAAAGCCCTTTTGATGTCTCGTCCCAGCCTCCTCCCTACCTTTCCAGAGGTAACCACTGAAATGAATTTAATATCGACCCTTCTGACCCTAAAAATACTTTTTATGTACATATATGTGTACCCATAGAAATTATGGTATTCATATTTGAGTTTTTTTGGTTTTTTTTAAGCATAAATAACCACTGTCACATTGATGTATTTTCCTTCTTCTGTTTTTTTCCACTCAGCAATTGAGATTTTCAAGGGTCCCTTCAGAAGCGAGAAGACACTGTGTGCCTCGCCCACACAGCCCTTCCTCCCTTCTTTCTGGTAACAGCATCTCTAGTTGTCTTTGGACCCTCAACACCCTCATGCTCAGCCCCAGGGTGAGTGGAGCTGATCAGCACCCCAGCCCCCCACCCCCAGCTGAGTCTCAGGTGCCGGTCTGTGATCCAGACCTAAGCCAAATATTGCATCATTTATATTCCTTCCCCTGGTCTCGAGATCAAGTCCAGGAAGGATCTGAGCCCAGCTCTGGCTCACAAGGCTCAGTCCAAGATTTCAGAGTCTGGCGATCTCTGTGTACCCTGAGCTGGTGGGGCATCAGGATGCCAGTCTGGAGAGCCTGGCAGCAACTGCCCTCCTGCCTGACAGGAGGAAGCCCAAGGACACAGAGCCAAGGGGTGGAGATTGAGTGGGTGCTGAGGGCATTGCTGGAGACCCTGGAGCCACCCCAACCCAAAGCCAGTGCCACCCTGGGACTTTGCAGTATCAGGAACTAATGAAGGCCCCTTTCTCTTCAGTTGAAGGAGTCCTGAGGATCACACAGACCCAAGTGGCAGTGGCAGAGCCAGGGACCAGGCGGATGTTGCAGGTCACCCATTCCCACCCAAAAGGTCCTGCGACCTGCCCCAGAGACAAGCCCATCATGTGCCTTGACACCCTTTCATTCCATTGGAGCCACCTCCAAAGGGCACTAAGGAAAATGCCAGGGAACACAACCCAGCCAGAAGCACTTGATTTGTTTACACTCACTTTATCTGTCAGAATCCCCTGGCCTCTTTGTCACGGACTGGTACCTGCATTTGCACGTTCTGTTGCCTCATGTTGCATGTTTAATGTATTGGCAATAGAAGTAGTTTTAAAGAATTGTGCTACCATTTAAAAATTGTTACAAAAATTAGAGAGTAAAAGATGCAACAACAGATATATATTTGCAATATACATACACATGGTGGTGGTGGTGGTGAATATAAAATCCAGTATTACCTCAGAATTACTGGGAGAAATGATGACACCTGCTTTTGTGGCTAATCGATTACTACAAGAGAATTACATATGTGTTCATTTTAGAGTGTAAGGAATAAGGACCATAATCATAATTGCGGATCTCTTCACTTGTTTGCCTCCAATTTTATTGCGAAATGCTGTTGACCTACAATAAATTATTGGCTCAGTAATGGTATTTTATAAACTTAGAAAATGTGGTCTAGAAATATTTGTTTGATGAAATGGGTTTATATAACTATATTTCTGTACTATAAGTTACTGTGAGTCAAACAAAATTCTTTTACTATCGTGCATTTAAAAAGAGCTTTGAGATTCACTGAAAGAGAGAAATCAGGGGTGCACATCCCATTGAAAATCTGATTGGCCTGGTCAAGTCCAGGGCTTGAGTAACAAGTGTAGATTTACTGAAAGTCCCTTGCTTGGCAGCCATCCCAGGTGCCCACCCCCTGCCCCGAGAGCAGCCTTAGCTATGCCCTTGGGGCTAACCCACAGAAGCTTCACAGAGGCCTTCACCAGCAGACTCGCTCCCTAGAGTATTCATCAGCCCCCAGAACTCACCTTAAAGCAAGGTTCCTAAGTTCCTTTATGCAACTCCATCCCCAACACGCACAGATATACCAGATAATCTGGCACACGCAGCAGAGTAAACACAGCTACTGGCTGACTTGGTATGATTTCATTTTTTAAAATAATTGATTGTAACAGAAAGGAGCCACTTTCTGTTTAGAGGGAAGCAATAGAGTGACACAGAGCAGTGAGGACCCAAACCGTGAAGGCTGGAAAGCAGTCCATGCTAATTCCCACGCCTGCCCTTCACTCACCATCCTACTGACCTGCCAGCCTGAATCTGTCCCCTGGACCTTCTAACCTCATGAGAACACAGTAAGCCATCCTACACCTAGTAAATTTTGATGAGTTTTTTTGTATTAAAGTATAATTCAATTAATTGCAAGAAATAAAATGTGGTTTGAAATGTTTCCTGTTTAAATTAGCCTATTAATTAATTATAAGAAATAAAATGTGGTATGGAATATTTTCTCTTTCCACATTAACCTATTAAATTAAATTAAATCTCACAATTATCATTTGCACAAGTATATTCAACATTACAGTTTGACTTAAAAAAATAACCACACAGGAGTGGGGTGAAGGAAATGGACGACTGGTTTGGTCTCCCCCAGCTGAGACCCCCTTCCAAGCCCTTCCCTGGCAGGAAGGTGGCGCTCTTCCTGAGAGGCTGTTGGAAGGTTCTTCCTCAAGGCTGAGGCCACCCTTCCAGACAAACATTAAATGTGAAACCCTTCCAAGGAAGCAGCGAACAGAGTAGCACATCTCTGCCCTCCTAGCCCAGCTGCCTGTCTGGAATCTCAGAGGCTGGAATTGCACAGGAGGTAGAAATAGGGGATGATGGTACAGCCCACGGAGTTAAATCGGCGTAGATCTGGAGGGGTGGGGCAGATTAGGGTGAAGCTCCGTATTCCTGTCAACATAGCTTTGATTGTTTTAATATTTTAATTCAGATTAGCTTTCATTCAGTGAAATGCATAGATCTTAAGTGTACAATTAAATGAGTTTTGATAAATACATAGCCACATACCAAGATAAAGAGCATTTCCATCACCCCAAAAAGTTCTTTAGTGCCCCTTCTCAGTCAGTTTCTCTACCACATAAGCAACAATCTACCTGCTATCACTATAGATTAATCGGCATTTTCTCAAATTTCATATAAATGGAATAATAAACTGTACTGTGGTACTCTGCACAGCATGGGATTTTATCCACATTGGTTTAAATATATCAAAAGTATAATCTTTTTTATTGCATGTAGAAGCCCATTGTCTGGATATGCCACAGTTTATCTATCTCTTATGATGGATACCTAGGCTGATTCCAGTTTTTGCTATTGTATTTAGAGCATCTGTGAATATTTGTGTACAAGTCTTTTGGTGGATATTGTTTTCATATCTTTTTGGATAAATAATAAAGAATAGGATTATTGATAACCTGGCTTTTCAAATTTTAATAAAATGAGGTCATTCCTACTGTTCTGTTAAACCCACTGGGCCCCCTTCCTCTGCTTAAAATTATTTTGTTACTTATATGTATTGCTGATTTCTTTTTCCAGTTGGTAACTTATCTTTTTTCTTTCCTTAAGACTAAGTTGATCATTCAGTGTCCCAATTTGTACAACTTAGAATCTGCCAAAATAATCTAACAAACTACTGGCAATAATAAGAGTCAGAGAAAAGGGCTACTTTAAAGGGCCACATCCAAACATCAAAGGCATTCCTACACAGTAGGAGTGTAGGACTTAAACAATAATAGGAAAATTATCCCATTCACCATGCCTAGAAATAAACCCAGCAAGAAAGATACCAGGCCAAGATTAAGCATACTATAAGCTGACCAAAGGACTTGAAAGATGATGTAAATAAATGAAAGGATAAAAGGTTATAACAAAGGTAAAAGGCAAATGACACTCTGAGAGATAATAGTGATTACATCTATTAAAGGCAAAGGATCCTTATCTAATATAAATTCCACCTACAAATCAATAACAAAAGCAAACAACTGACATACTAAACAAAGCCTATGAACAAGCAATTCACAGAAGGAATACAGTCAATAAACATAGAAAGATGCCCAACTCCTTGTGTAAACAAGGGAAATATGAATTAAAACAACAATGAGATGGCATTTTACAAAACTGTTCCTGATATTGGCAGGCTCCAGTGCAGGCAGGGTGTGGAGGAGTGAGTACTCCAGGACAGTTTAGGAGGAGGGAAAAATCAGTGTGGCCTGTATGTGCTCCACTCAGTAATTGCCTTTCAACTTTGTCTTAGAAACTAACTCACGTGCAGAAAGAAACCTGTGTGTGAGGGGCGTGCGATCCCAGAAGCTTTGCCGTTGTGGTGAGACTCAGAGACAACTCCACATCACCACAATGTCCACCAACAAGGGAGGGCCTCTCTGATTCATGCAGTAGCCACAGCCAAGCCAGGAACAGTGAAGAACAGTTAAGTGAGAATACAGGGAATCTAGAAGCATCCACCTGGAAAGACTTCCAAGATGAACATACTGGTCATTTACGTCAAAAACACATGCACAGGAGACTTATCCCAGGAATGCAAGGTTGGTTTTAACATCTAAAAATGAATTCATGAAATACACATATCAGAAGAATAAAAAACAAAACCCACATAATTATATCAACAGATGGAGAGGAAGCATTTGACAAAATCCAGTGGCCTTTCATGATAAACACACTCAACAAACTAGGAAAAGAAGGGAACTTCAACCTAATAAAAGGCACCTTTGAAAAATCAACAGCTGACATCATACTTAATGGTGAAAGACTGGATGCTTTGCCCCTAACATCAGGAAAAAGACAAGGATGTATGCCTTCACCAGTTCTATTCAATATTGTCCTGGAGGTTCTAGCCAAAGTAATTAGGCACAAAAATGAAATGAAAGACATTCAGAATGGAAAAAAAAAAAAGAAGTAAAACTATTCACAGAACAATGATTTGTATATAGAAAATCATAAGGAATTCACTAAAAAACTATTAGAACTAATAGTTCAGCAAGTACACCGGATATAAAATTAAGATACAAAATCAATTTACATTTGCAATGAACAATCTGAAAACACAATTAAGAAAATAATTCCATTTACAGTAACATTAAAAAGAAGAAAAAACTTCAGAATAAACTTAACAAAAGAAGTGCAAAACTTACACTCTGAAAACTAAAATAACATTGTTGAAAGAAATTAAAGAGGACCTGAATAAAGGGAAATACGCCGCACATTCATGAATTGGAAGACTTACTATAGTTACAGTGACAATACTTCTCAAAAGGATGTACATATTCAAAGCAATACCTATCAAAATCCCAGCTGGCTTCTTTGCAGAAATTAACAAACATTCTAAAATTCCTATGTAAATTCAAAGGACCCAGAATAGCCAAAACAATCTTGAAGAGTAGTTGGAGGACTACTTCCTACAAATTCAACTTCCTACAAAGCTGCAGTTATCAAGACAGTGTGGTACTGCCATAAAGATAAATCAATGGAATAGGACCGAGAATCCAGAAATACGCCCTCATATTTATGGTCAATTGATTTTCAGCAAATGGTGCTGAGACAACTGGATATCCACATGCAAAAGACTGAAGTTACATACTTACTTCACATCATATATAAAATTAACTCAAAATGGATCAGAGACTGAAATGTAAAAGCTAAAATTTAAATACCTTTAGGAGAAAACATAAATGTAAATCTTTGTGATCTTGGATTCAGCAATGGAATCTTAGATATGACACCAAAAAGCAAAATAGACAAAAGAAAAAATAAATTAGACTTGGTCAAAATTATAATTTTTGCACTTCAAATGACAGAATGAAGAAAGTGAAGAAAAATCTCACAGACTGGGAGGAAATAATTGCAAATCAGGTATCTGATAAGAGACTCATACTTGGAATAGATAAAGAATTATTACAGTACAGTAATAAAAAGACAACCCAGTTCTTTAAATGGGCAACAGGTCTGAATAGACATATCTGCAAAGAAGATATACAAATAGCCAGTAAGCACATGAAAGATATCCAACATTATTAGTCATCAGAAAATTGCAAATCAAAATCACAGTGAGATACCACTTCATGCTTAGTAAGATGGCTATAATAAAAATGACAGACATAACACAAGTGTTGTCAAGGATGTGGAGAAATTAAAACTCTCATGGTTAAAGCGTATGAGGCTTTTTTTGGCGGGGATGGGTGGTGATGGTTAATATTATGTGCCAACTTGGCTGGGCCACTGGGGTGCCCAGACTTTGATCAACATTATTCTGGATGTGTCTGGGAGGGTGTTTATGGATGAAGTTAACATTTGAATTGGTAGACTGGGTAAAGCATAGTGGTCTCCTTAATGTGGGTGGGCCTTGTCCAGTCAGTTGAAGACCTAAATAGAACAGTAATTCCTGATGTAGCACTTTCTCTATGTGACCTATGGGTGAAAATAACTCGCTCAGGCTTTAGGGCAACCAAATGAGGTATTTATGGTTATTATCCCCATTTTACATGTGCAGAAACTGAGTTACAGGGAAGTTGAGAAATGTACCCATTGTTTATCGCTGGCATCAAATACTGCTTTTGGCCATAAATACAAACAGCTAGTATAGGTGAAACAGCTTGATTCCAGAGTCTGTGTTCTTACCCATAACACTATACTGCTTCTCATATATTTTGGTCTATGTATTTCCTATTTGAATTTTCATTAATGAGGATTTATTGATATGACTGTATAATTTTAAAACTTTATTTAAACCCTAATTCTGTGATATAATCAAGGTAATTCACTCAACATTATCAAAGGAGTCCTCAACCAATGAAAATGGAGCTGTCATCATATTTCACTCCATTAGCCACCATAATTCAAAGAAGTCCCATCGAGGGGAATCCATGCAACCCACACACATACCACCCTGATACTCCCATTGATCCTGTGTCTCTTAGAACCCTTCAAGACCCCAAAAGCTTTTGCATTAAAACAGTGGTTCTCAATCTTTTTGATCTTGCAGTCTCTTTGCACTCTTAAAAATTATTGAGCATCCCAAATAGGCTTTGTTTATTTGGAATGTATCTATCAATATTTAAGACACTAGATTTAAAACTGAGAAAAATGTACAAGTATTCATTCATTTCAACATAATAATAAACTTGTTACATGTTTCCATAAATAACAAGTTTATGAAACTATTTACAAAATAAATCAAATCTTAGTGAGAAGGATGGCATTGTTTCACAATTTTGGAAATCTCTCTTATTTTGGGTTTAACAGAAGGCTGCTGGATTAGTACATCTACTCTTGCATTCAGTCTGTTGTGAGATGTTATTTTGCTTCAAGTAGAAGAAAATTTGTCCTCACACAGATATGTAGTTGAGAAAGAGAGGAGTATTTTAATAGCCTTTTCCAGAAAAGTGTGGCTAGTATTCTTTCATACTACACCAAAAATGAATAAATGGCAGTGCAGAATCTGAACCCATACTGATGAACTTTTCATACTTTGTTACATTTAAATATTCTGGTATGCTTTGCTCTTTAAATGGGTCATTCGTTGGTCACTTGGAAAATAATGGCTCACTGAATTATGCATACCTTCCAGATGTTGACGTATCTCATTATACAATTGCAAAAAGATATATTCATTAATATAACGAATGTCGCACAGTTTCTAAATACTGGAAAGCTGTCAAGTGGCAGATACAACTTTTTCAAAATTATAATTTTCCCTTGGAAATTCAGATTTTGATCACTGGCAACAAGTACTGTCAGTTTTCTGTTTTCTTGAAGTGCCACACTGTATTCATTTTCCAAAAAATGTCTGTTAAATACCCAAGTCTGAATAAGCGTAGTTTGCCTGTCAGTTATTGTGTCAAAAAATGGTGTTCCATGAAAAACATGGCCATGTCAGCTGACAACTCAAGCTATCACACACGTACTTTTTCTCAAAATAACCATTGTACCTTAGTATTCGACGAAAGAGCCTTCTGCCTACTTCTCATTTCCTCAAACAAAATATCAAACAGGTTTGTATTCAAGTGTCAAGATTTAATAAAATTAATAATGTTTACTGCTTCATAAGGACATTTTTAAATGAAACTGGCTTTTTTTCTTTTCTGTGAAAGTGTGATCATGAAGAATAAATACAACACCTAGGGCCCTTTGGTGTCACTGCCTTGATTCCTGCTAAAAGGCAGCAGTTTTCCCACCATTGCTTTGCACATCAGTGCAAATGTAAACTCAGTTAGGAGACAACATAACGTCTTAGTATACTTAGGAAGATGGATTTGACCACCTGAAAGCATCTTGGGGACCTCTAGAGGACCATGAACCACATTTTGAGAACTGTTGCTTTACAGCATTTGAAAAGATGGGCTAGCTGTTCAAAAATCTCAAACTGAATAATCCAGTCACAATGATATGATCAGTTTTTAAAAGTCATGTGTCCACCAATGCCTATTATGTTCCAAGCACCGTTAGGTGCCAGGGGCTCAGAGGTAAATAGACATATGCTGCTCCCTACCCCTTGGGGCTTAAGTCTATTTGAAGAAACAGACAACAAAGAAGATGATTTCTGATTGTGAAAAGGTTGTAAAGGAAATAAGTAGGATGATGTACTGGAAGCTGACCTGGGGGAGGAAGAGACCCCTGTACAAAGCACTGTGAGGAGAGGCCTCCCAAAGTCGTCATACACTTAATGAAGGCCAGAGATGAGAAAGAACCATTTCAAGCACAGGGCACAGCAAATGCAAAGGCCTTGGGACAGGAATAGCATGGCATTTTTAAAGAACAGAAGGAGGGGTGCCTTTTAGCCTGGACCTATTTCTCATTTCTGGCTTTGCTCACCATACAGAGGTGCTCAACCAATCCAGTGGCTTCAAAATCATCTGCTGCATGCATGGCCAATGGCCGACAAATGCTTTTCTCCAGCTAACCCTCCCAAAGACCCAGACTTACACACCCAACCAACATGTGTCTATGGCTACCTAACAGGCAAATGCTCAAAACTAATGGTGTGTACCTCAAGCTAGCAGTAAAGATGCACCACAAAAACAAACAAACAAAAACCCAGCCCCGCAACGACTCAAGCCCTCTTACCAATAAACTCATCTCCGATTGGACTAAGAATGTTCCTATCACAACTGCATAGCCTCAGTGTATCCCTACAAGTGGCTTTGCATGTCAATCAAAATCAACCAAGCTGCAAAGGGCAGGAACTGAACCCCTAAAATAGAGAAAAAGCAGACAATAAACTCAGACTATGGGAGGGACAGAGAGAAGAGATGCTTCCTGGGGCAGGTGAATTTGACTATTAGGAGCATAGGCTAATACCATAACTGCAATTTCGGCAGCTCGTTCGGATTGTCCTGTTGCATCGACATGAATTTTGTTAAGTTTAACATGAATTCTTGGGTGGCTTTAATTCCAATGCCTCACTGCACTCCCTGAGATTCAGATGCAATTGCTCCGAGTCAGGCCCCAAACCGTATATTTGTACACCCCCGGAGATTAGCAGCCACGCCCCGGACCTTAAGGGTCAGCCTCACACATAGCCTCTGGTCCTCAGGAGAAGCCACCTCTAAACAGCACAGGGAGTCCCACCTGCTCGTTCCCCCGGTTGTTATCATACTTCCATCGGCCTGAGAATCACACTGGCCACATCTCGCTAGCGCCAGCGACTTCGGGCCTCACTTGGCCTCGCCAAGCCCACTCTTCAACTGTGCCGTGTGACACCGGCCACAGTTTGGAGGGAGGAGTCGGTCAGCAGGACTGGGGCGCTAGGCCAGGCGTCTTCGGCCGCTTCCCGGAAAAATGCAGAGCCCGGTTCGCCTCCCCAACGCAGCCGCGGGGCACATCCGTTCCTCGCTAACCCCGTGGGGTTTCTTCAACCTCCAAGAGGCCGCGGACATCACCCGCCCGCGTGTTTCTACAGCCCTTCGCGTACCAGAACAACGGGGAGCCCCGCGCCGCGCACAGGAGAGCCCTTCTGTGGTGTCCGCATAGAGGACACCCGGCATCTCGCTGGCGCGCGAGAGGCGTAGTCCGAGGAGGCCCATCACCCCAACTCCCTCTTCGCGGGCAGGAGCCTGGCTAAAATGGATCTTCAGGATCAGTCTTACACCCCCAAACTGAGGAGAAACTGGGGTAGGAGCGCGCTAGAGCAAAAGGGGGCTTGGGTAAAACTAGGTACACGCTCTGGTGAGGCACCGCTGGGATTCGAACCCAGGATCTCCTGTTTACTAGACAGGCGCTTTAACCAACTAAGCCACGGCGCCGCCCGCAAGAATACGGCCAGAATTTGTCCCTTATCAGCATTTATTCCATCCTCTGTGCACATGCGTACAAGTTATATCAGTGGCCAGCGCGTGCGTAGTGTGGGAACCGCCTTAGGGGTGATTGATCTGAGGCCACTGGCTGGAGGTAGAGGCCGGAAATTTGGGTGGTACACGGTGCGCGGAGCCAAAGTGGCCGGTCTTGGGGAAATGCTTGCCCAAAGGCCAGGCCTACTTCCCTGCAGAAGGGGCGCCCGGAAGGGCCCCACGCTGACCGGCGAGCCAACCCCCCGCCGCTCCAGTGCGGCCGGGCTGCCCGCTCCCCGGGCGTGCGGTCTGGGCGCATATCTCGCGGTGCCCATGCATCGGAGCCAGGGCACTGGCGGCCTGGACCGCACTCAGAGCATGGGGTCAATCGCCTTCCCCACCCTGGGATCATCCGACCGCCTGTCGAGACCATACCCATAGCTTCATCTGGGCTGCTTCTCCCGGGACCCTGGGCCGAGGAAGAGTCCTGGAGCCCATACCAGGCACTGAGGGATCCAGAGCTTCATGGGCCCAGGCCTGCTGGCCTTGGAGCGGCACCATCGCACATGGGAAGGTTTCTGCTGCCGGAGCACGGCAAGGTCCTCCCCATCCAGGCTTCTCACGTGCCCCTTTTGGGTCTCCTCACTGAGACACATCAGCCACTTAGTCCCAAACTTTTTAGAGGCCTCGATCAACAGCAAAACCAAGCATTGATAATCCGTTTGTTCCTGGACCTCCAAAGACCAGGTTCTTGAGTTTCAGTGTTTGGGAAATAAACACTGAACTCATATAAAAGCATACAGGCAGCGTTTATTAGAGATAGCTTGTATACAAGGGAGCGGACAAGAAAGAGGAATGTGAGCTCCTGCAACGAGTTGTGCATACATAGGGCTTACAAAAGGCAGTTCCAGAGGGTAAGGGGTTTGGGAAGGAATGGCATTGACGAATTATCTCATGATGCTATCTCCACTATGTGCTTTCTAGTAGTGCCCACTCCATGGTCAGCAGACATTGCTCCACTGACTTGCCCAAAATATGGTCAGGGCCTCCTTTTTGATGCTTCTGTTGGATAAGCTCAACATAAAAGAATTTTGTAAATTCTTCACTAAAGGTAATGATCTTAGTGAAAACAGGGACTGATTACTAATTCCTGGGAGTGTTTGTTCTAGCTTATAAAATATGGTCAATTTATTGTTAGTCATAAGGATGGTTAATGGAAATTCTTTGTTTTTAAAGTCATTCTAGTTTTTTCCTTTTAACCTTTAAGCCCCAAGACAGAAGTTCAGTTTTAAATGGAGTCCCTCTTGCTCTTTCCTATCCTGTTTCACATTCACCCAGCCACTCCTCTGCTGGCATCCACAGAAATGTCTCTACAAAAAAATGCATGCACAAGAAGGGTCCTGCCCATATTATTTGTAATGGCAAAAAACCTCTGAGAACCCATGTGCCCATACACTGTTGGTGTATGCAGCTCAGCCTTCCTCATCAGCAGTGGGGAAGAATACATCTATGCATGTCTTCTCTCACAGAGAAGAGAGACCTCTAGCCATAGGGCATGGAGTTTTGTCATGTTCATATATCGTTCACGTAAATCAATGGACAAATACTGAACAACCAGCTTGAGTCTGAGCAATCAGCAGGGTTGTGACCGAGGACAGCAGTATCAAGCACTGAACCTGCCCACATAATGACTACCAAGTTATGGTGCTCGTGGACAGAATTATTGGATGCCAGTCAACTGACACTAAATAGATCAGTCCTGTAATTAAGTTTTTAAAACAGGCCAAGGGGCATACTAATGATATTTGATGGAAATCATGTGAGCCATGCCCCGTGGCAAAGGGAGCCCTTCATGTTTGTTAATGAAAACCTTTGCTCTTTCTGTAGTAGTTGATTTATGTTGTACCATATGCTGTGGAAGCAGGAGACAGCAGTACATACACATGGGCCAGAGTGTGGGTCCAGAATGTATTCCAAAAATGAGACAGGATGAACACCAGGGAATTAAGTTTAGAAATAGCAAAAATGCTTCTAGGATTCACTTGCACACCTGTTTTCTAAATGAATCTAAATTTATTCTGCATAAAAATTAAAACCAAAGTGTTTGATCCCCAAGGGTGCTGTGGAGCTGAGGTGTCATGGTGGTGGGAACCCAGCCAGGGCTCAACACCTGCCCCAGTCTGACAGGCCCACCTGGCTAGGGAGGGACCCCAGAGAAAGGTCCCTGCAAAGCGCAGAAACCTACGTAGCAGGTGGCCTGTGCTCTGAAGGCCCCATGGCCATCAGTCAGCACTGCCTGGGCTGCACCATCTTGCTGGTGAATCCTCTCCTGATGATGAGGTCTCTGCTGACAAGTCTTTTGAATCCATTCGGCAGAACACACATTTGCTGACTGTTTCAGAAAAGACATCAGTTTCATAGGTGGAGAAAGGCCTGTCACATCCTTCACACTGACATGAAATATTTTAAAAGGGCAGAAAAGAGGTGGCGGTCAGAGGGGAACAAGGCAGGCAGTGTGAACCTTCCCACCTGATCCAACCACCTTGGACGGCCCAGGTCAGAGCTGCTCTCTTCTACCAGGTCTGCAATAACCCCACAGGGTGGAAATTGCAGGCCACTGAGAGCATGAGCACAGGCTTCTCCCTCTCTTCCCCCACACGAACTATGCTGGTACTGTCATATCACGGTCCCTGCCATGGGGGTTCAGGGGGACAGGACTGGTAAGCCACTTGGCAGTGGAGAGGCAGGGGGTAGGAGTCTATCCCATCCTCTGCTCTGTGCAGAGCAGGACTGTGGGGCTGAGACTGTCTCCTAACTCCCTGACATCCTGGGGACACCTAACTTAGAACCGTGAGAAACAAGTAGGCAAGATTCCTGAACACAGCAAGAATTTTTACTAGATAATGAAGGTGCTGAGCATCTTCCTTCCTCTCTGAGCCTGTTAATAGCCACAGCACACAGAACAGTGGATATGGCAGCATAGCTCGCTCACCACATCGAACTCCCACAAACAGGAGCACCATCATGGGTGGGCTCTCGGGCCATGGGCAGAGGTCTCTCAGCGGTTCTCACCACACCACGGTCCCCCTGAGACAAGCCTGCAAGATGGCGAGCCCCTAGCCTTTGCCCCCTTTGCCTGCTCTGAGGCCCAAGGCCTGCAGGAGAGAGGTGGGGCAGACCCCGCCCAGGGCCGGCCCTCTGGGAAATCTCGTCTCTGAAGTGTCTCATACTGATTCAGAGGAAGTCGACTGCAGAGGGCTCATCTTCACTACAGCTTCAGGCAGGTCTCTTTCTTTCCTTTCTTTTTCAAGAAAGAAATTAGATTCTTTACTTTTCTTATTCTATGGCATAAGTCCCCACAGCCAAGCCCTAGAAAAACAGGCCTCAGAGGAGGCAGCTCCTGCGGCAGGTGAAGGACTCTGACAAGCACGGCTCTGCAGCTCGTCAGCTTCCAAGGCCTGCCTGAGGGCCAGCACAGCCACAGAGGCCACAGAGGCCATGAGGACCAGCTAACCACAAAGGTGAGGCCCACGTGGGTCCCACCACTCACCGCCCTGCCTGCGGTGCTCTTCCCAAGTTAGCCTTTTCCAGAAGCAGTGGCTCTCAGCCAGGCCTTCTGAGAGGAGGCAAGCCTGGGTGGCGCCAGGATTCCAGGGGAAGGTGGACTCTAGAGGGCCTCTCAAGGTGACAGCCAGTTGTCTGACTGCAAGGCTGCAGGGACTGGCCTCCGTTGCCCAGAGAGAGCCTCTGTGGCCAGCCTTGGCTGTAACTGGCAGAGCAGATGGCCCACCCTACCACCAAGACCCTCCACCAGAGAAACACAGACAGCTGAGCCCCTTCCATGGGAAATGGGGCAATGTGGACCCAGCCAGGGGATCTGCTGCTGAAGGCTAGGAGGCTCACCCGGTGTCCAGCAGTGTGTGCAGCTATTTTTCCTCTGGAGGTGCTCCCTCAGCCTCCTCTCCTCCCACTGCCCCTCACTCACTCCGCTCCTCAAACACACCTGGCTCCCTCTTGCCTCAGGGTCTCCACACTGGCTGTTCTCTCTGCTGGGAACGTTTTCCCCTGAACACCTGCACGGCTCATCCCCTCACTACCTTCTCAGTGAGACGATCCTGACCACCCTCTAAAATGTTGCAGCCCCCAGCACTCCCATTTCCCTTTCCCATGTTATTATTTTCCAAACTACTTAGTGCAGAGTACCTTATTACATATTTTTCTTGTTTCTATAATCATTCTCTCCCCTTTTAGAACATAAGCTTTCTCTGGGCAAGAATTTCAATCTGTTTGCTTCATGGTTTTACCCACTGTTTGTCCAGAGAATAAATTAACTTATAGAGGGAACTAATGAAAGCCTTCATTGAGTTTAATTTTACCCAATACCAACCTGTTTCACCTTTAGGCCCAGGGTCTTTCTGTTCTTGATTACCAAAGGAATTTGGTCAATTTCTTCAATATTCCATAGTCTCAAGGTCTTATCCTAAAACAAGTTAAACCAGCAGTCACAAGATGGTCTCATTAGGCTGGGAGGACCAGAGAGGTGTATCACATCCAGGTTCCATGCGGAGAACCTCAGCCTGCAGAGGAGCAGGGTTAGGGTGACCAACTGTCCTGGTTTCTCCAGGACCAGCCCAGACTTAGCACTGAAAATCCCACATCATGGCAAAACCCATTCAGGGTTTAAAAAGGCTCTTTCTTCAGCAGTGGGTGTAGAAGTTTGGGGAAAAAGAACAAAACCCACACAGTGGCCCCCAAAATACAAACTGAAAGCAGAACTGTTTCCAGTGCCAAACGGATATGGATAGATGACCCAGCTTCCATAGTTGCTGTCACTATTTTCCACAATTTGCATTTTACAGGAATGTCTACTGGAAAAGGAAACAGAGAAGTAAAAATATCCTACTGTTATATGGCACAGGAAGAAATATGTCATTGCTGGGGTTTTAAAATCCATAACCGTGATTCACTCCCAGTGATGCAATTTAAATATTCAGTTTAACTGCATTGTCATTAGGGGTGTTAACAGTCTGTCTTTGATTTTACCTATGATTAACTGTTTGCTTTTTCAAGATAGTGCTGGTAAAAATTTTAACATTGTGAATGCTGTGGTCATGTTTTCTAAGAATTCAAATAATGAAACTGAGAATAATTACAGATAGACAGACATGTAAAAGCTGATGAGAGGGGTAAATAACCAGAACAAAGAATACTACATGATACGAGGAAAAGAATTTGGGATTCCGTATGGTGGAAAGGGAATGCGAAAGTACACATGGACACTAAGTCTTACGAGTCTGAACTGAGACAGCAAGTTCTTCCAAATCAATCAAAAGATTTTTTTATCTCCCCAAAGACAGTGATGTGAAAGAAAATAAAATATAAGGCATCTGGATTGGAAAAGAAGTAAAATTATCTATATTTGAAGATTACATGACCTTGCATATAGAAAAGCCTAAGGAATCAACTAAAAATCTATTAGAACTAGTAATTTCAGCAGGATTGCAGTATATAAAGTCAATATATAAAAATCAATTGTATTTTTATATTCTTGCAATATACAACCTGAAAGTGCAATTAAATAAACAATCCCATTTAGAATAACATCAAAAGAATAAATGCTTAGCAATAAATTTAACAAAAGAAGTGCAAAACTTATAGACCAAAAGCTAAAAAATATCTGCAAGGAACTAAAGAAGACAAAAATAAATAGAAAGACATCTTGTTTTCAATGGATCAGAAAATTTAATATTGCTAAGATGACAATAATTAACCCCCAAAATGTTACATAGATTCAACAAAATCCCTGTGAAAATCTCAGATGACTTCATTGTAGAACTTAATGAACTGGTCTTAAGTTCATATAGAAATTTAAGGGACTTCAAAATAGCCAAAACAATCTTGAACAAGAACAACATAAGAGGACTCACACTACATAAAAGAGAAGAAAGATGTCCTAAGGCAATTCAGAGAAGTAGTACTGGAAAAGGAAACAGAGAAGTAAAAATATCCTACTGTTATATGGCACAGAAAGAAATATGTCATTGCTGGGGTTTTTAATTGTAGTAAAACACACATAACATAATAGTACTCATTCTTAAGTGTATAATTCAGTAACATTAAACATATTCACAATATTTTGTCACCATCACCACTATCTATACCAAAACTTTTTCCATTATCCCCAACAAAAAATACATACCCATTAAACAATAACTCTCCTTCTTTCCTCCCCCAGCCCTGGCAACAGCCATTCTACTTTCTGTCCTTATAAATTTGACAACTCCAGGTACTTCATGAAGGACAATATTTGTCCTTTAGTGACTGACTTACTTAGTGTAATGTTATCAAGGTTCATCCATATTATACCATGTGTCAGAATTTCCTTTCATTTTAAAGCAGGGTAATATTCCATTGTATGTATATACCACATTTTGTTTATCCATTCATCTGCTTATGGACATTTGGATTGCTTCCATCTTTTAGTTATTGTGAATAATGCTGCTATGAACATGGGTGCATAAGAATCTCCTGGAGTTCAAGCTTTCAGTTTTTTTGGTATATACTGGAATTATGGAATTGCTGGATCATACGATACCTCTTTGTATAACCTTCTGAGAAACTGCCAAATTGTTTTTCACAGCAGCTGTACCATCTTTACATTCCCATCAGCAATGTGCAACACTTCCAGTTTCTCTATAACCTTGTCAAAATAACAAGAACACTTGTTATTTTCCATTTTTTTAGTTATAGACCTCCTGGTAGGTGTGAATTTGTATCTCATTGTGGTTTTGATTTGCATTTCCCAAATGACTAACAATGTTGTGTATCTTTCATGTGCTTATTGACCATTTGTTTATCTTTTCTGGGGAAATGTCTATTTAAGTCCTTTGCCCATTTTGGGGGTTCTCTACATATTCTGGATACTAATCCCTTATCAGATATATGATGTGCAAATATTTTCTCCCATTCAGTAGGTTGCTTTACACTTTCTTGATAGTATCCTTTGATGCACAAAAGTTCTGTTTTGTTGAAGTCTAACTTATTTATTTTTGCTTTTGTTGGCTATGCTTTTATTGTCATATCCATGGACTCATTTTTTTAGGCCAATGCCATGAATATTTTCCCCAATGTTTAAGAATTTTGTAGCTTTATCTCTTAAGTTCAGGTCTTTGATCCATTTTGAGTTAATGTTTGTATAAGGTGTAAGGTATGGGTCCAATTTCATTCTTATGCACGTGGATATCCAGTTTTCTTAGCACCATTTGTTGAAAAGATTGTCCTTTCCCCCATTGAATGGTCTGCACCCTTGTAGAAAATCAATTGACTGTATATGTGAGGGTTTATTTCTGCGATTTCTATTATATTACATTAGCCTATATATCTGTCCTGTTTTATTTATTATAGATTTATAGTAAGTTTCAAAGTTGGGAATTGTGAGTCCTTCAACTTTATTCTTGGTACTTTGATAGGGATTGTGTTGAATCTGTAGATCACATTGGGTAATACTGAATCTTAACAATGTTATGTCTTCCTACCTATGAACATTGGGTGTCTTTCCATTTATTTATGCCCTCTTTAACTTCACTTAGCAACATTTTGTAGTTTTCAGTGTACAAGTCTTTCACCTACTTGGTTATATTTATTCCTAAGTATTCTTTTAGGTGGCCTTCTAAATAGAATTGCTGTCTTAATTTCCTTTCAGATTCTTCATTGCTGGTGTAAAGAAACACAATTGATTTTTGTGTATTGATCTTGTACCTTGAAACTGTGTTGGATTCATTATTGTCTCTGATAGTTGTCTTACAGACTCTTGGGGATTTTCCCTATATACAATCATACCATCTGTGAACAGAGAAAGTTGTACCTTTTACTTTCCAGTTTGGATGTCTTTATTTATTTTTCTTGTCTAATAGCTCTGGCTAGAATGTCCAGTACAGTGTTGAATAGCAGCAGCAAAAGCAAGAATTTTTGTCTTGTTCCTGAACTTTGGGAGAAAGCTTTTATTCTTTCACCAATGAGTATGACGTTTGCTATGGGTTTTTCAGAAATACCTTGCATCATGTCAAAGAATTTTCTGAGAGTTTTTATCATGAAAGGGTTTAGATTTTGTCAAATGCCTTTTCTGTGTCAGTTGAGATGGTCATGTTTTTTCCTTTGTTCCATTAATAGGATGTATTATATCAATTTTCTCGTTATGAACCACCTTTGTGTTCCTGGGATAAATCCCATGTGATCATGGTGATTAATCCTCTTAATGAACTGTTGTTTGCTGATATTTTGTTGGGCATATTTGCATCCATATTCATAAGGGATATTGGTCTGTAATTTTCTTTTCTTGTGATTCTTTACCTGGCTTTGGTATTAGAATAATGTTGGCCTCAATATAAATCAGTAAATGTGATACATACATCACATCACATTAATAGAATGAAAGATAAAAAGCATATAATCATCTCAGTAGATGCAGAAAAAGCATTTGGCAAACAAACTTTTATGATAAAAATAATCAAATCAGGTATAGAAGGAACACACCTCAACATAATAAAGGTCATATATGACAAACCCACAGCTAATATCATACTCAACAGTGAAAAGTTTAAAGCTCTTCCTTTAAGATCAAGAGCTAGGCAATGGTCCCCACTCACACCATGCCTTTTCAACATAGTACTGGAAGTTCTATTCAGAGCAATCAGGCAATAAAAAGAAACAAAAAGCATCGAAATTGGCAAGGAAGAAGTAAAACTCCCCCTGTTAACAGATGATATGATCTTATATATAGAAAATCCTAACAACACAACAAAAATACTGTTAGAACTAATCAAGTCCAGTAAAGTTGCAGAATACAAAATCAACATATGGAAATAGGTTTTGTTTCTATACACTGACAATGAAACATTTGAAAAAGAAATAAAGAAAACAATCCCATCCACAATAGCGTTGAAAACAATGAAAAACTTAGGAATAAATTTAACCAAGGAAATGAAAGATCTGGAAACTGTAAGATTTTGATGAAAAAAATTTTAAAAGACAAACAAATGGAAAATACCCTATGTTCATGGATAAGATGAATTTATTATATTAAAATGTCTCTACTACCCAAATCTATCTATAGATTCACTGCAATCCCTATCTAAATTTCAATGACATTTTTCATAAAATTAGCAAAAACAATCCTAAAATTTGTCTGGAACCACAAAAGACCTGAGTAGCCAATGCAATTCTAAGAAAGAAGAACAAATCTGGAGGCACCACATTTGTTAATTTCAAGCTATACTACAAGGTTATACTAATCAAAAACAGTAGGGTACTGGCATAAATATAGAGAATTCAGAAATATACCATCACATATCCAAACATCACAACTAATATTTGACAGGGAAACCAAGAATATTCAATGGGGAAAGGTTAGTTTTTTCATTCTTTAGATAGTGTTGAGGACACTAATTAACCTAATGCAGAAAAGTGAAATTGGACACCTATCTCACATCACTCACAAAAATTACATCAAAATGGATTAAAGACAAACATAAGACCTAATCTTAAAACTCCTAGAAGAAAACACAGGGAAGAGCTCATGGACATTGGTCTTGACAGCAATTTTTTTGACACGACACCAAAAGGACAAGCAATAAAAGCAAAATAAATAAATGGAACTATATTTAACTATAAGGCTTCTGCACAATAAAAGCAACAACCAAGAAAATGAAAAGGAAGTCTACAGAGGTCAGATATCTGATATGAAGTTGATATCCAAAATATGTAAAGAATTCATACAACTCAATAACAAAACAAAAAAAAATCCAACTGAAAAATGGGCAGAGGAAATGAATAGACATCTTTCCAAAGAAGACATGCAAATGGCCAACAAATACACGAAAAGGTGTTCAACATCACTAACCACTGGGGAAATGGAAATCAAAACCACAATAAGATATCCCCTCATGCCTGTTAGAATGGCTATCACCAAAATGACAAGTGATAACAAGTGTTGGAAAAGATATGGAGAAAAGGGAATGGGCACTGTTGGTGGAAATGTAAATTGGTACAGCCGCCATGGAAATCAGAATGGAAGTGCCTCAAAAAGTTAAAACTAGAACCACCATATGATCCAGGATTCTTACTTGTGTGTGTGTGTGTGTGTGTGTGTGTGTGTATATATATATATCTCTCAAGGAAATTAAAACAGGTTCTCCAAAAGATATCTGCACTCCCAAGTTCACTGCAGCATTATTCACAATAGCCAAGATATGGAAACAATCTATGAGTCTGTCAACAGATGCATGGATAAAGAAAATTAGATAGATAGATAGATAGATAGATATAGATAGATAGATAGTCAGATGATGGAATATTAGTCAATCATGAGGAAGAAGGAAATTCTGCCATTTGCAATAAACATGAACAAACTTGTGGCCATTATGCTAAGTGAAATAAGCCATGCAGAGAAAGATAAATACTGTGTGATATCATTTATTGTGGAATTTTAAAAAGCTGAACTCATAGAAAGAGAGAGTAGGGTGGTGGCTACCAGGAGATGGGGATGGGGGAAGATGGGAGATGTTGGTCAAAGGGTACAAATTTCCAGCTATAAGATGAGTAAGGATCTAATGTACAGCACAGTGATTACAGTTAATAATACTGTATTATATACTTGAAAGTTTCTAAGAGTATAGATCTTAAATATTCTCACCATGGAAAATAAATGATAACTTTGTGACATGCAGGTGGTGTTAGCTAAACCATGGTGATAATCATTTGGTAATATAGAAGTATATCAAATCAACAGGTTGCACACCTTATACAATATGTCAATTATGTCTCTGTAAAGCTGGAAAAAAATAAATACATAAATAAATATAACTAATCTCTATTTAATCAATCATACTATATTTATATTCTTTTCTTTTTTCAAAGCCTTACATTTATGTTATCTTAAGAATATACATAATATAGCCTACAAAATATCCAGTAAAGATTTTTTATGTCCAAATAAATTGCTGTATTATAGGACATAAAGAAACAAAATATTTTTGTTTTTCTTAAACATATTTGTTTGATTAGTTCTAGTGTTAATTACTACTAATTGCTGCATTAACTAGTCCATTATTTTAAATAATAGCATTTATACAGCAGAAAAGTACAAAATACAGTAAGACATAATTTCAAATGGACACTCATTTTTCATATTTTGTTTTGTGTATTTACTTTTTTCAGCTTTATTGATGTGTAATTGACAAAATCATTTCCATACTTTTATGTTAAAGCACTAACACTTAGGCATAGCATTTTTATTACGTATTATATTAGTAGTTTTTTGTCAGGTGTGGCAGTGTCTGAGGTTGGCTCTCTAACAAGTTGCTCATGGTGGGCAATGCCTTGCCCACAGCCCACAGACCTAGAAATCCCCAGCCCAGGGAATGAAATGGCTGTAATAAAGGGGGCAAGGTGAGACCCCAACTTCTCTGGCACTCACATCTGGATGACAGCCCTCCGGCTATTCTGAATTAGAGTTATGGGCTATTCCCACAGGAATCCCAGGATGTGATGCAGGGAGGGAAGACCCACCAGGGACCTCAGGGTGGTCTCTGATACTCGCCCATGAGCTGACATCTTCCAAGACCCCTCCCACACCCCCTGTTGGCTCCATCCCTCACTAGTCTGGGTAGGCCCTTGTCCCAGCGAAGGTCAAATGTCAATGATGCAGACACAGAAACACCTGGCAACTCCCCATAGGAACAGATGGCAGGACCTTCTTTCCATATTCCCAGGCAGTTTCCTGGATGGGAATGGCCTGTCCAGGCAGGGCCCTCAGACTGAGCGCACACAGGAGTTTTACTTGACACTAACACTTCTGTTAACACCAAGTTTCACAAATGCGATAGAGATTTTAAGTCACTCAAAGGCTGGCCACTTTTACCTTTGAAGCAGACAGGATCCATTTCTTATTATTGCTAATGGCAACATCCATCACCCAGTCAGTATGGCCCTAAAGAAAGCAGAATTTTAATGAGGACCTAGAGGAAAAGCCTTTGTAAGAACATAAACAAAAGCACAAAGTCAGGAACCCAGTGTTGCTTATGTTTAAGAACAACTAACTGTGCTTCCGTGTCATCAACAACATTTAAGGTGAAACACAAAGTGTAAAGACTAAGGCAGCCAATGCTGGGACTGCCTAGCCTCTGGATTCTTGATGTGTAGGACAATCCAACCCTTATTAGATAGCCGCTTGGAGTTGAGTCTCTTCTAACTTGCAGCCAAAAGCATTCAGTTGACACCCGCCATTTTGGAGCCCCACAGCTTTCTGTGCATGCCTCATTATGCACTCATCCTTCTGCATGGTAATTTCTGCTGTTCTTAGACACTTGCCCACGTCTGAGTTTTTGCATTTGCTGTTCCATCTTCCTAGAATGCCTTTTTTTTTTTGTTCTGGTAGAAAATAAATCGCCCTCACTGTTGGCATCATCAGAAATTGCTTCTGTCCTAAGGAAAATCCATGTGAATGGAACATGAGTAACTCTGCCCTGGCATTCCCGTGGGTGTGGAATGCCTTTCCCCAAGATCCTCACTCATCCAGTCTTTCTTTGCCATCCAGTTCTCAGTTCAAGTGCCACCTTCTCCAGGAAGCCCTCCCTACTCATCCACTGTGGATTAGTCCTTGGAATCTATTTCTAGCACATCCCCCTGTTGTGGTTTGTTTCATGGATCACTGTTGATGAATTCTTGTTGGCTTTTTGTCCATCCTTCCCCACTGAGGTGTCAGCTCCGTTGAGAAAATCTAGGTGTATCTCACCCACTACTGTATCCCTAGCACCCAGGACTCAGTGTGTCATGAAATGAAGCTCAGATCCTCTATGTAATGCTGGCATTGGTACCTTCAAGGAGAGCTTCCGGTAGCCTTCTCCTACATCCCAAATAGCCACAGTCCTGTCAAACCCTCCAGACACAAGAAGAGAGGCTGTAACACAAAAGGAAGGTCTCAGTGCAAGGAGGGATGTCATCTTCCCCAGTCAACTTCTTCCTCCTCTGGTGGGGTCAAAGGGGACTGAGGATGTATTTTGGGGGTACTGCTGTGGCTCACTCTAAGAACATTCAAACCCCTTCTTGGCATGTCTTAACGACCCCCAACCAATAACAATTCTCATTGTTCATGGTAGTAATGTTCAGTGAAACCATCCCAAACTGAATTAGCAAATACTAAACCATTGCTTCTAGGGAAAATACAGGGTTAGATTCCTGCCAGCCTCTGGTCACAACATTTCATTAACTAATCAATACATAACCTTGTTTTATTTCCTTTCCTGTTGAAAGACACTTTATTTGATACATACTGTTTATTCAGTGGCATTAAATTCATGGCCATCAGTGCTATAACTCATGCCTGAATGAAGCTTATCAAACAATGTGTTTTCTCCATAAGCGCATCACAGCCTCCTTGAGTTTAAGAACATTAGACAGTATGTCAGCACTGCCATTGGGGGGTATTTAAAACAGTGACAACACCAACAAAAAGCATAAAAATGCAAAGCAGTGGCACTAAATAGGCCACAAATAGGACACTTCACAATAATAGAGCTGAAACAAGAAGGCAGAGGGTCACCTTACTAGTCCTCAGCCAGGAGTGTGTGCATAGACGAACTCAAATGTTTCACCACTCTGCACTCAGAAGTGCATTGATTATTGATTTAGAGTTACAAATATATGTTAGTCAGTAGACAAATTCTGAAATACAGAATCTGTGAATAGTAGTGCACTGACTACATGCAACTCTGAGTGCAAAAAAGCCAAGGACAGAAGCTGATGGGATATCTCATGGCAGGGTCTGCCTTACACAGAGACTGCTTCTAAAGAAGGAACATTGTTTGAAAATGCCCTAGCTACTTCTCAGTCTGGCCCTGCTTATATGTGTACTGGCTAGATGCCTTCCCACACCCATAGAGTGAGCCCCACTTCCCACCGGGATGGAGGAGTCAAACATTTGGTTCCTGAGTGTCAGGAGCCATCACTTCCCTCCCTGGGGCTAATGACCTGAGGCAGCATCCTGTCATGGCCCTGTTCTCAACCTTGCCTCTTTATTCAGCACCAGTTCCCTAGTTTCTCATGGGGAGACACCCTTCACCATCTCAGTCCCTCTGGTTGAAGGGTACTCTAGATCTGGGGGTGGGAAAGTCACCCAGATCTGGCCAATTAGAGTGGCTCATCCCGCTAAAGTGATTGGTTTAGAGATGAACATGTGCGCCAAGCTAAGCCAGTAAGAGTATGCCCTGGGACTTGTGCCAGCACCCTCTAAAAGAGGGTTTCCCTTCCTCTGGATTGCCAGTGGCCAGAACTACTATTGGCTGGACCACCAGAGGCCATCTTTGCCTCCTTGAGGAGAAAGGCCGATGCAAGACAGAAGCCAAGCTAAGGGACGGAGCAGAAAATTTGGCTCCATGACAGTATTTTCTGAGTGTTTGGACCTGGCCACACCTGAAATGAGACCTGCCCTTCGACTTTCTCATTATGAAAGGTAACAAATAACTTGTTGCTTAAGCCACATTGAGCTGAGTTCCCATCACTTGCAAACTTGTGCCTCTGAATCTCCCTTTTGGCTTTTTTGTTCTGGTAGAAAATAAATCGCCCTCACTGTTGGCATCATCAGAAATTGCTTCTGTCCTAAGGAAAATCCATGTGAATGGAACATGAGTAACTCTGCCCTGGCATTCCCGTGGGTGTGGAACCCTTCTACGTGTTAATTACTCACTGTCTCTTGCAAACTGGCAGGAGCTCACAGAACCTTCGTGGCCCCTCATCAGAGTCACACAGGCTCCACTGTTTCGATACTCCCCTGTATGGACATTCCATATTTTTAAGGTTTTATCCCAAGAGCTTGTACACAGGAAATGGCCACTGAAGGTAAAACAACAGTTAGAGATTGCGTTGGTGTGCGCCCTGAAACACAGAATGAGAGGGGCACACATTAGTACTTTGCTCCTGCAGGATCTCAGGCCACTTCTAAAGGGGTGGGGGGACAGTGGAGCCGATCCCCCAGGTTTTAATGGACACCATTCCTTTTATCACTGCCTATCATGGTTCAGACATTAATTGCTCTGTGTCACACTATTCCAGGATTTCTCAGTCAATGGCAGGAGCGACATTTTTGTGCTAGGGGACTGTCCTATACACTGTAGGGTGTTTAGCAGCATCCCAGGGCTCTACCCACTAGATACCAGGACCCCCACACCCCAGTTGTGACAGCCAAAAATGTCTCCAGACATTGCCAAATGTCCACTGAGGACAAAATTGCTCCCTGCTGAGACCCACTGCACTATTCCAAGCTGCTGGAAGCCTAAGGGAAAAAAGCATCTGGAAAATCTGTTAATGGTGGTTAGTGGAATAACAGCCCTTCAGGTTTGGTGCTGGATCACACAAAAGGGGCTTGTCCTGCTCTTTCCCCACCTCCTTCCTCTCCAAGACATGGAGGTCAGCCCTCCTCTCCGTCCTCTCCTCTACCTTCTCTCACTTACTCCTCCTACTTCTCATCAGCACAACTGCTCTCTCTTTTTCTTCTCTCCCTCCCTCTCTCTTCATCTGTCTTCAGTGTCATTAAGACATATTTTAATGTCGTGCATTTAATTAAACAAGTTTTCAAGTATCCATTCTCCATTTTTAATGTCTTCCTTTTAAAAATAAGGAAAAGTATCTCTCAGAATTTTGTTGCTTTTTGTTTTCTTTGTGATCGTCAAAGTATTTTCCCTGTGATTCTCATCTCCTATTTTGAACAGGGTTTTCAAGAGAACCTATAAACATAAATGAGCATCTCTGAGTAGTCTGGATCATAAAATCAGTCATTTTGCCTCAAGAAAAAAGTAGGCAAAACTGTTTACTGGAGCTCAGGTCAGAGTTTTGGACTCTGTTATAGTTCTTTGAAATGCACAAACTGAATAAGATCAAAGGAGAAAAAATGTCAACTTCCCAGGGGTGTCCAGAGTAGAACTTTCTAACTCCCCATGCCTGTTGGGCTAAGAACCACTCCAGCATATATTGGAGATAGATAAATCTATCTCCCGAGAATCCAGACACTGTCACTGGGGTTAAACCAAAGCTGTCTCTATTTGCCAGGATGGGGCTCTTGTTCCAAATAAATTCTGCTTCTCATAAAAGACCATTTTAATTAGTACAAAAGTTTGGGACTTCCAAACTCATTCTATGAGGCAGCATCACTCTGATACCAAAACCAGGCAAAGACACCACAAAAAAAGAAAATTACAGACCAATATCCCTGATGAACATAGATGCAAAAATACTCAACAAAATATTAGCAAACCTAATTCAAAAAGACATCAAGAGGATCATACACCATGACCAAGTGGGATTCATCTCAGGGATGCAGGATGGTACAACATTCGAAAATCCATCATCATCATCCACCACATCAACAAAAAGAAGGACAAAAATCACACAATCATCATCTCCATAGATGCTGAAAAAGCATTCAACATCCATTCATGATAAAAACACTCAACAAAATGGGCATAGAGGGCAAGTACCTCAACATAATAAAGGCCATACATGAAAAACCCACTGCCAACATCATACTTAACAGTGAGAAGCTGAAAGCTTTTCCGCTAAGATCGGGAACAAGACAATTTGGTACTGGCACAAGAACAGACCCATACACCAATGGAACAGACTAGAGAGCCCTGATATAAAACCAACCACATATGGTCAATTGATATATGATAAAGGAGCCAGGGACATACAATGGGGGAAATGACAGCCTCTTCAACAGCTGGTGTTGGCAAAACTGGACAGCTACATGCAAGAGAATGAAACTGGATTATTGTTTAACTCCATACCCAAAGTAAACTCAAAGTGGATTAAAGACTTGAATTAAGTCATGAAACCATAAAACTCTTAGAAGAAAACATAGGCAAACATCTCCTGAATATAAGCATGAGCAACTTCTTCCTGAACACATCTTCTCGAGAAAGGGAAACAAAAGCAAAAATGAACTCATGGGACTACATCAAACTAAAAAGGTTTTGCATGGCAAAGGACATCATCAACAAAACAAAAAGGCATTCTACAGTATGGGAGAATATATTTGTAAATGACATATCTGACAAGGGGTTAACATCCAAAATATATAAAGAACTTACATGCCTCAACACCCAAAAAGCAAATAACCCAATTAACAAATGGGCAGAGGATATGAAGAGACAGTTCTCCAAAGAAGAAATTCAGATGGCCAACAGACACATGAAAAGATGCTCCACATCACTAATCATCAGGGAAATGCAAATTAAAACTACCTCACACCAGTAAGGATGGCCAGAATCAAAAAGATTAAGAACAATAAATGCTGGCGAGGATGTGGAGAAAGGGGAACCCTCCTACACTGCTGGTGGGAAAGTAAGCTAGTTCAACCATTGTGGAAAGCGATATGGACGTTCCTCAAAAAACTAAAAATAGAAATACCATTTGACCTGGGAATCCCACTCCTTGGAATTTACCCAAAGAATACAACTTCTCAGATTCAAAAAGACTTATGCACCCCTATGTTTATTGCAGCACTTTTTACAATAGCCAAGAAATGGAAGCAACCTAAGTGTCCATCAGTAGATGAATGGATAAAGAAGATGTGGTACATATATACAATGGAATACTATTCAGCCCTAAGAAAGAAACAAATCCTACAATTTGCAACAACATGGATGGAGCTGGAGGACATTATGCTCAGTGAAATAAGCCAGGCAGAGAAAGACAAATGCCAAATGATTTCCCTCATTTGTGGAGTATAACAATGAAGCAAAACTGAAGGAACAAAATAGCAGCAGACTCAGTGACTCCAAGAATGAACTAGTGGTTACCAAAGGAGAGGGGTGTGGGAGGCCTGGTGGGGAGGGAGGGAGAAGGGGATTGAGGGGTATTATGTTTAGTACACATGGTATGGGGGATCATGGGGAGAACAGTGTAGCACAGAGAAGGCACATAGAGGATCTGTGGCATCTTACTACACTGATGAACAGTGATTGCACTGGGGTGTGGGTGGGGACTTGATAATATGTGTAAATGTAGCAACCACATTGTTTTGTCATGTGAAACCTTCATAAGAGTGTATATCAATCATACCTTAATAAAAAATTAGAAAAAAAAAGTTTGAGGAAAGTACTTATGTTGCAGTTCTGGGTAAAATGGAGTCAAACCTCTCCCTATCCCTCCTGCTGAATACAGATAACAACCCTGAGCATTGTATGAGACAAACAGAAGACTATGAAAGGTAGAGAAAATAAATCAGGTAAGTTAGACATCTTGGGATCCAAGGATGGTATGTTGTGAGACCCGAAGGTTTTCTTTTTGGCTCATATACTCCGCACCACATATTACAAAAGGATGTTACCCAAAAAAGAAAGAGCACCAGAAAAGACCCCCAAGAAAAGCCTATTTTCCCTAGCCAATGGATGATCTGGCAAGATAGAAACCTTTAGACAATACCCTCCCTACTCCAGCCAAACACCTTGGGGAAAACTGCAGTCCCATTCCCACCCCCATCAGCAAAGGTCAAGAGGGGAGCCTAGACTTGCCACCCATGCCCTAATAAGGTGGCTTGCTAAAACAGAAGATTTTGTGGCTATACTACACTAAGCAATCTACAGATTCAATGCAATCCCTACTGAAATAGCAATCGCATTTTTCACAGAAATGGAGCAAATAATCCTAAAATGTGTATGGAACTAACTGCAAAATATCCCAGATAGTCAAAGGAATCTTGAGAATGAAGAACAAAGCCAGGGGTATCATGCTCCTGGATTTCAAAACTATACCACAAAGTTACAGTAATCAAAACAGTATGGTACTGGCACAAAAACAGACCCATAGATCAATGGAACAGAATAGAAAGCCCAGAAAAAAACCCATTTCAATTAATATATGATAATGGAGGCAAGCATATACAATGGGGAAGGCACAGGTTCTTCAATAAATGGTGTTGGGAAAACTAGACAGCTATGTGCAAAAGAATAAAACTGGATAGCTGTCTTATGCCATACACAAAAATAAACTCAAAATGCACACCTATGTTCACTGCAGCATTATGTACAACACAAAAGATATGGAAGCAAACCAAGTATCCATCACTAGATTAATAGATAAAGAAGATGTGGCATATGTACACAATGGAATATTACTCAGCCATTAAAAATAAGGAAATCATGCCATTTGCAACAACATGGATGGACCTAGACAGACCCATGCTAACTGAAATAAGCCAGGCAGAAAAAGATGAGTGCCATATGATTTCATTTATATGTAGAATCTAAAAAACCAACAAAAAAGAAATAGATCCATAAATATAGACAACAGAATGTTGGTTACCATAGAGAAGCAGTGGAAGGATGGGTGAAATAAGTGAAGGGGATAAAGAGGTACAAACTTCAAATTGTAAAATAAGTTAGACATAAGAATGGAAGTACAACATAGAGAATTGAACCAATATTGTAATATCTTGGCACGATAATGGGGTAACTACACCTATGTGGCAGGCGTCTAGTAATGTATTCAGTTATTGAGTCACTATGTTGTACATATGAAACCAATGTATTGTACATCAACTTTATTGCAATTTTAAAAAATAAAATGAAATATAACACAGTAGAAATTAAATAAGAAAATAAATACAAGTGAATGGATTTTTTTAAAAGCTCCAAATGGACTAACAACCTGAACGTAAGACCTGAAATCATAAAATTCCTAGAAGAAAACATAGACAGTAAACTCTTGAACATTGACATTAGTAATTTTTTTTCTGGTATGCCTCCCCACACAAGAAAAACAAAAGCAAAAGTAAACAAGAAGGACTACATCAAACTAAAAAACTTCTGCACAGCACAGGAGACCATCAACAAAACTAAAGGCAACCTACGATGACAGAGGAGAAGATATTCACAAATGATGTATCTTATATCCAAAATATACAAAGAACTCACATAGCTCAATATCAAAAAACAAATAATCTAATTAAAAATGGGCAGAGGACCTGAATAGACATTTTTCCAAAGAGGACATACAGACGGCAAACAGACACATGAAAAGATGCTCCACATCACTAATCATCAGGAAAACGCAAATCAAAACCACAATGCGATATTACCTCACACCCATCAGAGTGGCTAGTATCAACAAGACAAGAAATAACCACACTGGTGAGGATGTGGAGAAAGGGGAACCCTTGTGCACTGTTGGTGGGAATGTAAATTGGTGCAGCCAGTATGAAAAACAGTATGGAGCTTCCTCAACCAACTAAAAATAGAAATACCATACGACCCAGCAATTTCAGTCATTTAGGCCTCACCTCTGTTCAGTTTGCAGGTGAGAAAGCTAAGGTCCAAGGTCACACAGGATGAGGACCCGCACACTCTTCACCGCCAACCAGATCCCCATGGGAAACCCTGGCCCAGGCTGGCAGAGCTCATAATTGAGCAGAGCGGGTGGGTGACAGGGCATGTACACATTCTGGGATCCTGACTCCAGGGCCTATAGGAGAGGACTGGCCACCCACCTGGTGGTGGCTACCTACAAGGTCACCCTTGCAGACCCTGGATTATCAGATCTTCCCATATCACAGGAGATTCTGGAAATGTGTATTTTTGTGGGGTCTCTGCACAAAGTGTTGGTCACATTGAAACAAATGAACCCCATGCCCAGCCCAGCCCACAAGCCATAGCTGGTGGTTTCCCCAGCCTGCCTGCTCCTTCCCTTTCTCTGTCTCCAGCCTCCTCATAGCACCCATGGCCAAGTTAGAGATGCCTCACGTGGACGCAGGCTTGCAAGTCGAAGGTGTGCAGGCTGAATCCAAGAGGACATGAATGGGGACTCCCACCCACAGCCCTGCTACATGCAGGGTGGTGCCCAGTGCCCATGGGGCCCCTCCTCACTTGGTAATGGTGAGCAGCGTGGCCTGGGAGGTGACATCCCAGATCTTGATGCTCCTGTCCACTGAGACGGAGGCCACCTTCTGGCTGTCGGGGTCAAAGCAGCATGCTGTGACTGACCTTTCATGATGATCTGAGGCACAAGGAAAGTGACTCATTCCAGCATGTTCCACATTTCGGGCCATAGGCTTCATGTGGCCCAGAGGCTCACACTATTTCCCCAGAAGGCAACAATATTATGGAGCCACAATTCCAGTTTTCATAAAGGACTATTCACTCACACAAACATTTCCCAAATGCCTACCATGTGCCAGGCTTTGAACAAGGAGCCTGGTCAAATAGCTCCCTGTCCTTGCAGAGCTCCCATTCTGATGGGGAGACACTCTTGAGCAGGCAACGACCTGCAGCATGCCTGAGACCTGAGCTGACTCCAGGCCCAGCCCTGAGAGGTGAGCAAGGGCCTAAAAGTTAGCAAAGGAAGCAGGCCAGGAAGAACGCTCTGGGCAGAAGGAACAGTAAGTGCAAAGGCCTGAAGGCAGCACATGGAGAAACATGGTGTGCTGCTGAACAGGGAGCCCATGCAAACTCACCTTTGAGGTGTGACAAAGTGGTGGCGTTTTCCGCATCTGTGATACAGATTCCACAATCCATGTCTAAGCTTGACACCACGTATTTACCATCAGGAGAAAACTTACAGGAGACTACGAAGGTTTCATGCTTGGTCTTCCACTGAATAGGGCAACAATCAAAGGGTTGTTTTCTCTTTAGCCCAGCAGTCCGGCAGAACTTGCAGTGAATAGGAGATGTTCTATCTATGTACCATCCAATATGCTAGCCACTGGCCACATGTGGCCATTGAGTACTTATAATGGGCTAGTGCAAAAAGGGAATGAATTGTTAAGTTTATTTAGTTTTAACTAATTCAATTAATACATGTAATTGCTCTGTGACCAGGACAGATGGACAAGGAAAGGGAGAGTACCTAGAAGAACTGGCAGCCAGGTTCTAGAACAGCCAACTTCATTTCTGGTCGGTTTGGTAAACAAGTGTTTATGGAGTGTCTGCCTTGTGCCTGGCACTGTGAACAAGAGTTCACAGTGCCAGGGGCAGATCACAGTCCACTGAGGAGGCTGACATCAAACCACAAGAAGGGGACAACGAGCTCTAGAAAAGGAGGGGTCTCTCTGTATGTTAGACATTATGGCACTGCTGTTGTGACAATTTAAAAATATGTCCACAAACTTTTTGACAGTCCTCCCTCCAGGAGGGGAGCCTAATTCTCGACCCCGTGAGCATGGGCCAGACTTAGTGGCTCACTTCTAATGAACAGAATAAGGCAGAAGTGACAGCGTTTGACAAGGTCATGGGTACACCATGGGTTCCTCCTTGCTGTCTCTTGGATCATTTGCTCTGGAGGAGTGAACTGCCATGTCCTGGGGACACTCCCTGTGACAGCACTTACCAGTAGTTTGCCTGTTTCAACGTCCCAAACCCTCAGTGTCTTGTCATAGGATGCTGCAGTAATTCTGGAAATAAAATGACAATCACAGGGTCTCAGTGACCCAAAAATTATGCCCATGGTTTCTATGAAAAGAGACATAGACAATTCTTCACAGAAAATTTCTATAATTCAAGACCAAGATTGCAAATAATACCGAAATCTTTCTAAAGATGCTCCATGAGCCCCCCTGGAGAACACTGTGTCCTTGCTGAAAACACAGAGAACCTAATGCAAAAGGCACCACACTATTCTCTTCCCAAATCCCTCAGCCACCCAGGTGTGTTCTTTTGTATTTAGCGTGTTAAAGGTATTGTGTCTTCCATTCTGTTAATTGGCTGTCCTCTTCTAAAGGGATATCTCCCACTCACAAGGATCAATCATTTCCTTCTCTGCTTACACGTCTATCTTTTTACAGGAAAATACTTAGCTCATGTCATTCGGAAATGTTTTCTTATACTTTTAGTAAAATGCATAAACTTACCTTTGCACATAATAATCTGTGTACTTTTCTTAGATTGTATGTTTTTCTGTGGCAACCTTTGTCCTCTATTATAATAAAGATAAATTCCTGAGAAACTTAAAGACCTATACTAATTTTTACTAGCATACTAGTTTTGTAACTGCTGCTCCGGGTAAAAGTAAAGCTATTTTAAAGCAAATTCCCTTTTGCTGCTCCAGGTAAAAGTAAAGCTATTTTAAAGCAAATTCCCTTTTGCTGCTCCAGGTAAAAGTAAAGCTATTTTAAAGCAAATTCCCTGGTCTTTTAAAGGCCACACTCACATCTGTGTGAGGAGGCTTAAGCAATGCATCCCAAAGGCTCATGTCAGTGCATTGCTTCCTCCCAACCCCACCCCGTCCCAGGTGACAGCTTGGCAGGCCTCTGCTTCCTGGGCCTCAGTTTCCCTTGTGTGAAGTGCAGACCTGGACTAAATTGATAAGTCCCCTTGCAGCCACAACAGTCCACAGGTGTAACTACCATAAAGAAACTCTGTGACAAAAACTCAGACTGGCTTTGCCTAAGCCACAATAGATTTTGTCTTTTTAGCACTTAAGATTTCAAAGAGTTGCCACATCCTCTCGATTCTCACAGCAAAAAAATGGAAACCATGAGGTCATACATGGGAGTGTTTTTGTTTTAAAAAAAAAACCCATCCCTGACGTGCGGCACCCCAGCCCACCTCTCACTCTTCCTGGTGGAGAAACAAGGGAAAGGCTACCTTCTGCTGTCAGCCGTGACACTGCACTCCGAAACAGGAGCCTTGGACCCCTGCTCAAACTCCCGAACGACAGACCCGTCCACAGCATCCTCAGATGAACAGGAGGGAGGGTGGGGAGAGACAGAGAGGTCACTGGGGCGTTGGCTGGGCTTGGGAACCCAGTTTACCATCGGCCCTGAGCTTATCTGAGGCAGCCAAACATGAGAACCCGTGGTCCCAACTCTCACCCAGCTCCTAAGGGCAAAGGACTTCCCAACCTCTCCCCAAAGCAGGAAGGACACTCCGCCATGGACAGCACCCCCAGAAAACACCCCTCAATTCCACAGGCACCAGAGGGAAATGGCCACTCTGGGGGCAGAGCTGCAAACAGTTAATTTTCTCATCCTCTACTGGCCGAAAGGGGCTTTACAGAATCTAGCAGCCTGTTTTCAAAAAGTTTTGAACAGTTCACATTCTTTGACCCAGCAATTCTACTCTGAGAGGTCTCTCCTAAGGAAATAGAATTGTGGTCAAAGAATTTTGCACAAAAAGGCTCACCACACACCATAGCTACAGAGACCATGGATGGAACCCTCTTGGGAAATGTGTACTGGTGTCAGGGAAATGAATCCTTTAGCAAGAGCTATATGGTGACACAAGCCAGATTTTGCTAGTGAATTCCAAAGACAGTGGAAATGTCTCTGTTTTGCATTGAATGTTTCTTAAAATAAATGAGCCATTGGCCAAGGGTGTGGAAAAATAAACAAATAAAGATGGCTCCCTCTTCGCCTGGCATTTGGAAGCGGGAACACCCTCTGTGGACTGAGATAATTTAAGAGGGGATACTGGTCAGATTATGAATGAATGGGAAAAAGGGGGCTCCTAAATAGTTGGAAAAATAAGGCAGATGTGACAATATTTGCAACCCAAGTTTATTATGGTTATACAAACAGTATTTCTGTGTGGTCTTGATTTTGTACACATGTATACATGCATGAGCAAGAAAAAAAATAGATACACTCCAAGATTTTCATGGCAGTTAACTCCAAGGTCATGAAATGGTTGATTCTTTTTCTTTGTAATTTTATGTATTTCTGTAGTAAAACCATATCACCTTTGTAATATAAGATAAACTTTCAGTTATTTTTTAAATGACTGGAAAGAGGTGTGCCAATATATTGGTGGGAGATTGGGTGTGGGATTAAGAATGACTTTTTTCCCATCGTCTTCGTACATTGGGGGGAACTGGGGGGAAGATTAAGTCCAATGTTTGGGTTTTGGGTAGGGTTGAGAGGCAGGACTAGAGATGGGAGGTGAAGGGAATCGGGGAGGGAAAAGAGAGGTGAGGGGACATTCTGGTGAAGATAGGTGATCGGGGAAGGCCATGCGTAGGGTGATGAGGGAGAAGCTGCAGTGGGACAAGGAGAGCCACAGGCGGAGGCAGGAGAAGGTGGAGAGAACAGGAGGAGGAAAGAGTGCCTCCTGGAGAGGGCGTCAGTGAGGCCAGCCAAGCCAGGGGAGCAGAGAACTGGCAGCTCTGCTACTGGGGGCAAGGGGGAAGGCAGGCGGGGGGAGAGGGCAGCCTGGAGACCAGGGCAGAGGGGGCAGGGCTGTGGGCGCCACATGTTTCCAGGCCCAATGACTGTGCCCTAGACAGAGTATATACTGTCCCCAAACCTGGCACAAAAGGAAACAGCCCTATTTCCCCTTACAGAGCCAAGAGCCCTTTGGCCAAAACAGACAAAAACCCGTGTGCATTCTTCCATGGGCTCCAGAGGTGAGAACGTGGGAAGCCTCTGAAGATGGCAAAGCAAAATGCACACTTGGAAAGTCACTGCCCCCTTCCCCTGGGTGATGACAATCAGAAGGGACCCCCTTGCCCTGGGCTTCTCAGTCACCCCCGAGGGTTGGGAAAGAGTTTCAGACTCCCAGAGGGACCAGTTTTCCCAACAAGGAGATCGTGGCTGGCACCAGGGGGAATTTGTAAGGGCCGCAGCAGAGATGGGGAGCAGGCATCTTTGAGACAGCTGTCCTGTGAGGCACAGGGAGGGTCTAGGAGGCTCAGGAGGTCATGAAACCACCCAGGGTCCTGCAGCTGGGGGGTGCCAAGTGGGGGACCTGACCCACCCCCCATGGACAGCCCCCACACCCTCCCGCTTAGTCCACTTGGCCTTGGTACCCACTGATGACACAGGAGATGCTCCTCCAATGTCATCTGGAGTGTAGGGAGTTATCCGCCACCCAGTTAAGCAAATGGAACCCAAAAGTCAGCCTTGACTCCCTCCACCCTGTCCCCCTCTTGCTCCTGATGCCAGAGGAGATAGAAAAACTCAGAACTGACTATCTTCTCCCATGGGCCCAGCCCCAGGCACATGGTCATCTCTGCAAGGGCCCCTGATAGCCATTGTCTTTCTACAGCCCAGCTTCCTCCTAACCCTCTCCTGACTGACCAGTAATGCCCCAAACAGGCCTGTCAGGGTCTGCTGGCTATGCCCAGAGGCTTCAGGAGAGTTCTCGGTGGCCACTTCTCTCCAGCCTCATCATCACGCCTATTCCTTGCGCCCTTACTTCCTGCACCTTGGGGTACTGATCTGTGTCAAGCCTGTTTCTCCCAACCACTCCTCATGGACATGTCCCAGGCCTGCCCACTTTTCTGTCCTCTGTGACCATCCAAGCCTGGTCATACCACCTCTGGAACTTCATTTTTCAAATGAGTAGGCAACCCAGAGAGATGGCACAGCTCAGAGACCCCAGCTAGATGCAAGGCACAGCTGGGCTCATCCAGCAAAAGGTGGGGAGCTCCCAGTTCAGTGGCCTCTCTTCCCTGCTCCCACTGTTTCCAAATCAACAGGCTGACAGCAGCTACCCTAACCTCGTATCTCTCTGGTGACTTGGCACTAGGAAGAGCCCTTGCTTTGCTTCTTCTTCCTACACTTTGCTTGGGAAGCCCCTCCAAACCTAGGATCCTTGAGTGTCTGGGAACCCAGTACTGGGGAACTCCCTACAAGGAGTGACATAGGCGTACGGGATGTTTTGGTTCCATCTAACACCAGGCCACCTACCCACAGCTTCACAGTGCTGTCATAGGAGCCACTGAGGACCTTTGTGTCATCCACACAGAAGTGACAGGAACTCACAATGTGCTGGTGTCCTTTCAGAGTTTTAAATGGAATCTGAAAAAAGGATAGACTGAATGAGTCCAGCAGGTTGCAGAATACAAAATCAATATCTAAACATCAATTGTATTTATATACACTAATAGTGTGCAATCCAGAAAAAAAAAGAAAAAAATTCCATTTTCAAAAGCATCATGATAGGAATACATTTAACAACAACAAAAAAAAACAATATGAAACTTTTACTCTTCAAATTACAAAACGTTGTTGAAAGAAATGTAGAAAGACCCAAATAACTGGGAAAGCATCCCATGTCCATGAGTGATCTCCAAATGATCTACAGATGATCTATCATCCCATCAAAATCCCAGATGACATTTTTTCCAAAATTGACAAGCTGATCCTAATAAGTATATGGAAACTCAGGGAAGCAGAACAGCCAAGACAATCCTGGAAAAGAACAAATGTGGAGGACTCACAATTCCCAATTTCAAAACACTACATTCCAAGTGACAATAATCAAGGCAGTGTAGTGCTGGCATAAGGACAGACATACAAATCAATGGGATAGAATTGAGGATCCAGAAATAAGTCCTCATGTTTTTGGTCAGTTGCTTTGTGACAAGGGTTCCAGGACAATTTTAAAAGGGAGATATTAGTACTGTCAACAAATTATGCTAGGACAAGTAAAATCCACATGCAAAAGAATGAAGCTGGACCCTTGCTTCACACCATATACAAAAATTAACTCAAAATGGAATCAAAGACCTCAGTGTGAGAACTGAAACTACAACTCTTAGAAGAAAATATAGGGGTAAATCTTTATGAACTTGCATTAGGCAGTGGCTTCTTGGACGTGACACCAAAAGCACAAGCAGTACCAACAAAAAAACAATACACTGGACATTAACAGACTTTAAAACTGTGCTTCAGAGGACACCATCGAAAAGGTGAAAAAACAATGCACATAATGGAAGAAAATTTTTGCAAATCATATATCAGATAAGGGACTTGTATCTAGAATATAATATTTAAAAACTCTTAAAACTCAATGATAAAAAGAAAAACAACCCAATTTAAAAATAGGCAAAGGATCTGAATAGGCTTTCCTCCAAAGAAAATGTGTAAATGATCTATAGACACATGGAAATGTGCTTTTACATTATTTACATTATTAGCCATTAGGGAAATGTAAATCAAAACCATATTGAGGTAGGTACTACTTCATACCCACTAGGTTGTCTATAATCAAGCAGTTAGATAATAACAGGTGTTGACAAGAATTTGGAGAATTCAGAATGCTCATACATTGCTGGTGGGGATGTAAAATTGTGCAACCACTTTGGAAAATAGTTCATCAATTTCTCAAAAAGTTAAACATGTTAATGTATGATGAAGCATATATATGTACTTTACTCCTAAGTATATACCTTAAGAGAAATGAAAACATATGTCCACACAAAAACTTGAACATGGGTGTTTATAGCAGTATTATTCATTATAATAAAAAAATGGAAACAATCCAATGTCCATTCACTGATAAATGAATAAATAAAATGAGGTATATCCATACTATGGAATATTGCTAGACAATAAAAAAATAATGAAGGACTTCTCATTTCTGGTCTGGCATGTAAGAAGCTTGGAACCCATCACTCCAACCTCACAACATGTAAAAAGCTGAACAAACCAAAACATCAACAACTTTTCCTAGATTCTTAAGAGAGGTGATGCCCAGAGAAAACTGCTGCCCCCTAAATTGGAGAGAACAGGCAATTACAAAGAATTTCAAATTTCCAGAGCAGAAGTCCATGATCAGCAACCTCTATGGGAACCAGTGCCAGGATAGGGAAATTTGAACTGAAAATGACAAAGTGCTGGAGGCTCAGTGTGGATAACTCTGAGAGTTACGAATTCCAGGGGAGCCCCCACACTTTTCTGAGTGTTACCTCCAGGAGCAGTCCTGGACCTCACAATGAGTACTGAAGAATAATTCTTCTGGCAGGGAGAGGGGAAAAGAAAACATTTGGGGATATTCCACAGCATTCTCTCTTCTTAACAACCTCTGCCCTTAGGAAAAATTTAACCAGAGCCTAGCTTCCTGGGATTTTATCAGAGCCTAACTGACCTGGGGGAAGAGAAATACCCCAACCCCAGCCAGCTCTAGCTTTCCACGTGAGAGAAGGGAAACACTCAACTCCAGCCCACCATATACCAGAAATGAAAGAGTGGAATTTTTAATTAAAAACACAGTATCATTTATATTAGCACCAAAAAAATTAAATACTTAGTTTTTTATCTAACAAAATACATACAAGATCTATATGAGGAGGACTAAAAATCTCTGATGAATGAAATCAAAGAACTAAATAAATGGAGAGATATCCCATGTTCATGGATAGAAAGACTCAGTATTGTCAAGATGTCAGTTCCTTCCATCTTGATTTATGGATTCAATATGAGCCCAGTCAAACTCTTAGCAAGTTCTTTTGTGAATGTAGACAACTGATTATAAATTGTATATGGAGAGGCAAAAGATCCAGAGTAGTCAAGACAGTATTAAAGGAGAGTAACAAAGTTGGAGGACTGGTACTACCTGACTTCAAGACTTGCTATAAAGCTACAGTAATCAAGATTGTGTGTGTTATTGGTGAAAGAATAGACAAATAGATCAATGGAACAGAATAGAGAGCTCAAATAGACTTACAATTGCTCTTAGAGAAAGGAGAAAAATCGATACAATGGAGAAGTAGTAGTCTTCCAATACATGGTGTAGAACAACTGGGCACCTACATGCAAAAAAATACATCGAGAACAGAACTTACTACACCTTCCAAAAAAATCAACTCAAAATGGATCACAGACTTAAATGCAAAATGAAGATATAAAACTTCAAGAGAAAACCAGGAGAAAATCCAGAGTACCTTAAGTATGGCTATGACCTTTTAGATAAAACACCAAAGGCCCAACACATGAAATAAGTAACTGATAAGCTGAACTTCATAAAAATTTTAAACTTCTACTTTCAATGTCAAGAATATGAAAAGACAAGCCACAGACTGGGAGAAAATAGTTGCAGAAGACACATCTGATAAAAGATTCCTATCCAAAATATACAAAGAGCTCTTGAAGCACAGTAAGAAAATTAGAAATATGATTTTAAAATGGGTCAAACACCTTAACAGACAGTTCGCCCAAAAAGATATACAAATGGCAAATAAGCATGTTAAAAAATGTTCCACATCATATGTCATCAAGGATTGGCAAATTAAAACAACAATAAGATACCACTACACCCTATTTGAATGGCCAAAGTTCAGAACACTGACAACACCAAACATTGGCGAGGATGTGGAGCAATAGGAACTCTCATTCATTGCTGGTGGAAATGCAGAATGATACAGCCATCTTGAAAAACAGCTTGGTTGTTTCTTGCAAAACTAGACTCTCTTTGCACACAATCCAGCAGTCATACTCCTTTGTATTTACCCAGAGGAGTTTAAAATGTATGCCCATATAGACACCTGCACATGGATGTTTATAACAGCCTTACTCATAATGCCAAAACTTCCAAGATGCAACCTTAAAGAACCTGAAGATGTCCTTCATTAGGTGAAGGGGTAAATTAACTGTGGTACGTCCAGATAATGGAGTAGTATTTAGTGCTAAAAATAAATGAGCATTCAAGCATGCAAAGACATGCAGGAAGCCTACATGCATATTACTAAGTGAAAGAAGCCAGTCTGAAAAGAACACGTACATATGTATTCAAACATATGAGATTCTGGAAAAGGCAAAGCTAGTAAGATGCTAAAAAAGATCTGCCAGGGGTTGGGGAGGTTGAAGGAATGAATAGGCAAAACACAGAGGATTTTTTAGGGCAGTGTAACTACTCTGTATGATACTGTAATGACTGGTATATGTCATTAAACATTTGTCCAAACTCATAGAATGTACAACACCACAAGTGGACTGCAATATAAGCTATGGACTTTGGGTATCATTGTAAACTCATAAATTGTTCCAAATATTTCATTTAGTGGGACATGATGATAACAAGGAGCCCACACATTGTGGGGGAGGGGATATATGGGAAATGCTGTGTCTTCTGCTCAATTTCACTGTGAACCTAAAACTGCTCTAAAAGAATCTATTTCAAATATATATATAAATAAATACACTATTTATATAAGGAATGAAGTACTGATAACATGATACAATGTGGATGACCTTGAAAACATTTTAAGGAAAAGTAGACAGCTACAGAAGACCACATGTTGTTTGATTCTATTTCTATGAAAGGTCCCAAACAAGCAATTCCTTAGCAAAAGAAAATAAATTAGTAGTTCCCTAGAGTTGGTAGGATGGCTTGAAGGCAAATGGGGAATGATTGCCAATGGGATTAAGGTTTCTTTTCCAAATGGTGAAATGTCCGCAAAAGATCATGGCGCTTGTTGCACAACTGTGGATATACCAAAAACCACTGGCTGTACGCTACATACAGGTGAATTGTAGATATGTGAATTCTATCTCAACAAAGCAATGTTTAAATTTTTAAAAGGATAAAAGGAGTGGACCTCAAATGTCCCACTCCCCCCTCCTGGATGCCACATTACTGGGGTCCCAGGGTGTGTGTCCAGGGTTGTGGGGGTGCTGAGTGGTGGGAGTGCTAGGGAATGTGGGACATGGGCAATGAGAGCTTTGGGGCTCTGCTGCCAGACAGTGTGGGGATGCAAGGTTCAGGTAGTGGCCAGAGAGCTCCACCAGCAGGGTTGCAGGGATGAAGGGAGGCAGGGTACAGGGAAGCAGGTGGCTGCAGGGTTGTGGGTGCTGGGGTGTGCGGGGCTGGAATGAGGACCCACCACTTGGGTGTGTGGAGGTGCCAGCAGAGGTTGGGGAGCCGCCCCCAGCACCCCCTGCAGCCTCCTATGTCTCTAGGCCATACTCTGTACTCTTCTTTGTCTCTCTGCTTACAGAAACAGCCTCATTCTGGGAAAATAGGTTCGCAAGAGGCGGGGAAACCCCTCTAATCCCATCCGGACCTTTCTGGGCACCTCCTTCCCAATTTTTTTCTGCACATAGTTCTTTTGGGGTCCATTAGGGAAAGGGACCACCCCTTCCCCACCTCTGCCACGACCTGTGGACAGAAGTTCCAAACACAGGACACGTTTTTGGAGGTGCTAACAGAAAGCATATAAAGCACAGCCCAATGTTTGTAAAAACAAAAACAGAAAAAGGGAGTGGGGATTAAATATATGTAGTTCCTTCATTTGTTCAACAAATGTATCTTGAAGGTCTCTCGTCATCAGGCGTTTGTAAGATAAATTCTAGCTGAAATATGCAGGCAAAGAGAGGCAACAAAGGGCCAGGTAATTTATTTAAATACCCCCGGGTGAGGTTCTGTGGCCTTCTTGTCACAGGCCAGAGAAGTCACCCCCAGTTAGGGAGGTGGGGGGCTTATAAGGGATTAGGAGGGGGAGGAGTGGGCAAGCTATCCTAGGGGGTGTGGAGAGGTATGATTGGCTGAAGATGACATAATAGTCAACTAGAAACTTTTTTCCTTCCAAGAGGGAGGAGGCTGACATCCGGGTCCCAGTTGGCACATCAGGATGGAATTCAGGGAGAGCTGTCCCCTTTCCATATATGGCACGGACTTTGGGGTCTGGTCTGTTCTCCCCCTATGGCATCTCTCTGTTCTGTTTGCATGTCCTTGTTTTTCCTTTCTCCAGCCTAACAGCATTAATCTTGGGACTGCAGCTACAATGGGAATCCAGGAGCCAAGACCTCAACCCAGGAGTTGGAGTCTGGCGGGCGTTCCTGCGCTCAGGGGCCTGGGTGGGAGGCAGGGACAGCGGTCAAACAGCCAGGACTCGAAGCCAGGTCCCAGCAAGAGCTGCAAAGAGGCAAGTGAGCAGGCTGCTCTAGACTCAAGGGCTGAGAGAGCCTCCCTGGGACAATCCAGGGCCCCGAGGACCCACCTGCCTGAAGGCCAGTGGGTCAGAGGGGAAGAAGAGAACAGGGCGATATGCCAGGTTTGAAATGGCCTGGAGGGTCATGGTCAGGCCTTCATCTTAAATGTGCCAGGAAGCCTAGGGTAGGATTGAGCCAATTATTTTTAAAATAGCATGACACATCTGTGTGTAATTGTGCACTAAATAAAGGCCAAGAATGAAATATTGCCTATTGAGAGTTCTTTAGAAAACTGTCTGAGATTTTGATGAAATCATCTGGAACATGATTTTTGCATTGTGTACCATCATTTTAAAGGACCATTTGCTAACATTTTCTTTGAGCTACACAACCACATGCATCTCACTGTATAAATACCTCCAAAGTGTATTGCTATGGTTCATTGCTCCCCTCTGTTAATTCTAAACTGCTCCTTCTCTTACTGGAGTTTACTTCTGAGTTTTTGCTTTGCCAGAGTGCTCCCTAACTTTTTCCTCAAAGAGAAGAATCCTTCCTGAATCTTTACAGTACCAAAGAAAATGTCTTTCTGTTGCCTTTTCTGGGGATCAGCAGTTTGCCCAGGTGGAGAATTCTTAGTTCACAAACTTTCCTCTCAGAGCTTTATAGAACTCGACTGCTGTCAACTTAATGGACCATAGAAACCTTAGGTGGTAAAAATCATGAACCACCTGAATGTGCATTCACAGGAGACTGGTTAAATCTACCAGGGGACAGCCACAAATGGAATACTATCTGTAAAGAAGAACAAGGAAGCTGTTTCTTTGCTGATATGGAGAGATCTCTAAAATACAGAAAGTAAAAGACAGAGGGATTAAAGATGGTGGCATGAGAGGTGAGACAGAGGCTTCCTCCCAAAACCACATATAATACAAAAATATAATTAATTCAACTAATCCTGAAAGAGCAACAGGAAAGAGGACTGGGCCAGACTGCATACACCTGGAGGAAAGAGCAGACCTCACGGAACAGGGTAACGTACCAAAGCTGTGGCCCAGTGGGACCCAAGCCCCTCCCCCACCCCAGCTCACTGGCAGGAGGAAGAGAAATGGAGCAGGGAGGGAGTGAAGGCCTGGGACTGCTGAATACCTAACTCCAGAGATCTGCTCTGGGAGCACAAACCTATATTTCATGGTGCTTTCATGATACTCTTGTGATTAGGAGATTGGAAAGCCTCATGGAGAGACTGAGATTCCAGCCGCTTGTGGAAAGCAGGGATCCATATCTGGCTGCTCTGGGACAAAAGAAAGGCAGGCAGTCTGAGAGACTTCCTAACAAGGAAGCCCTTAGCAAGAGGGCTGCTAAAGGGGCAAGGACTGCACAGAGCTTACTGCTCAGAAGAAAGGACAGGTAGACAAAATGATCCAGGTGCACTCTGCCCAGCAGGTTGGGATCTTTCACGATCTTCAGGTGTCCCAGCTCTCCGGCTGGCTACACAGCTCCAAGGACCCCCTCCATGATACTCAACCTACTGCACCTTCCTCCCAGCCAGCCCCACCTGGCTGGCAAACTGGCAAACCCTACCCTGGCATTGGGCCAGCCAGAGGGAAGATCTTTCTACAGCAACTACAAACACAAAGCATAGAGGCTTATACCTGTGTGCTCAGCCCACTGGTTCAAGAAGTGGAACAGGCACAGCAGCCGGGAAGCAGGAAACAGCTCTTTCTTCCCCCCAGGCACCAATACCACTCCCCTGCGACTCCCAACATTGCTTCAGGGGCTGAGCAGCTCCAGAGAGTAGAGCTTCTGGACACTAGAGGGCGCCATATACAAATATGAAACACCAAAGGAACCTGGTTCAGAGTAAAATTAATATAACTCCTGAGAAAGATGACATGGACCTCATGCATCTTCCTGAAAGGGAGTTCAAAATAAAAATCATTAACATTCTAATGGAGGTACGGAAAGATATTCAAGAACTCAGGAATGAATTCCAGTTGGAGATCCAATCATTGAAGAGCACAATGTTGGGTATTAAAAGCAGATTAGATACAGTGGAGGAGACCATAAATGAAATAGAAACTAGAGAAGAGGAATACGAAGAAGCTGAGGCACAGAGAGAAAAAAGGATTGCTAAGAATGAAAGAATATTGAGAGAACTGTGTGATCAATCCAAACAGAACAATATTCGCATTATAGGGATACCAGAAGAAGAGAGAGAAAAAGGGATAGAAAGTGTCTCTGAGGAGGTAGTTGCTGAAAACTTCCCCAATCTGGGGAAGGAGATAGTCTCTCAGGCCATGGAGATCCACAGATCTCCCAACACAAGGGACCCAAGGAAGACAACACCAAGACATATAGTAATTAAAATGGCAAAGATCAAGGATAAGGACAGATTACTAAAAGCAGCCAGAGAGAGAAATAAGATCACATACAAAGGAAAACCCATCAAGCTATCATCAGACTTCTCAACAGAAACTTTACAGGCCAGAAGGGAGTGGCATGATATATTTAACGCAATCAAGCAGAAGGGCCTTGAACCAAGAATACTATACCCAGCAAGGTTATTATTTAAATTTGAAGGAGGCATTAAACAATTTTCAGATAAGAAAAAGTTGAGAGAATTTACCTCCCACAAACCACCTCTGCAGTTCATTTTGGAGGGACTCCTATAGATGGAAGTATTCCTAAGGTGAAATAGCTGTCACCCAAGGGATAGACAAAGAGCACAGAATATGATTCATAACATTCAAAGAATGGAGGAGGAAGAAAAAGAAGGAAAAAAAAAAGAAGAACCTTTAAGTTGTGTTTGTAATAGCACACGAAGTGAGTTAAATTAGATTGTTAGATAGTAAAGGAATTACCCTTGAGCCTTTGGTAACCATGAATCTAAAGCCTGCAATAGCAATAAGTACATACCTGTTGATAACCACCCTAAATGTAAATGGACTGAATGCACCAATCAAAAGAGACATAGAGTCACTGAATGGATTAAAAAACAAGACCCATCTATATGCTGCCTACAAGAGACTCACTTCAAACCCAAAGACATACACAGACTGAAAGTAAAGGGATGGAAAAAGATATTTCATGCAAACAGGCACATGAAAAGATGCTCCACATTGCTAATCATCAGAGAAATGCAAATTAAAACCACAATGAGATATCACCTCACACCAGTTAGGATGGCCACCATCCAAAAGACAAACAACAACAAATGTTGGCGAGGTTGTGGAGAAAGGGGAACCCTCCTACACTGCTCCTAGGAATGTAAATTAGTTCCACCATTGTGGAAAGCAGTATGGCGGTTCCTCAAAAAATTCAAAATAGAAATACCATTTGACCCAGGAATTCCACTCCTAGGAATTTACCCTAAGAATGCAGCAGCCCAGTTTGAAAAAGACATATGCATTCCCATGTTTATTGCAGCACTATTTACAATAGCCAAGAAATGGAAGCATCCTAAGTGTCCATCAGTAGATGAATGGATAAAGAAGATGTGGTACATAAACACAATGGAATATTATTCAGCCATAAGAAGAAAACAAATCCTGCCATTTGCAACAACATGGATGGAGCTAGAGGGTATTATGCTCAGTGAAATAAGCCAGGCGGAGAAAGACAAGTATCAAATGATTTCACTCATATGTGAAGTATAGCAACAAAGCAAAACTGAAGGAACAAAACAGCAGCAGACTCACAGAACCCAAGAATGGACTAACAGTTACCAAAGGGAAAGGGACTGGGGAGGATGGTTGGGAAGGGAGGGATAAGGGGGAAAAGGGGCATTACGATTAGCACACATAATGTAGGGGGGTGGGGACATGCGGAAGACAGTATATACAGAGAAGACAAGTAATGATTTTATAGCATCTCACTACACTGATGGACGGTGACTGTAATGGGGTATGTGGGGGGGACTAGATAATAGGGAAAGTCTGGTTACCACAATGTTGTTCAAGTAATTGTACATTAATGATATTTTTAAAAAGGCAGAGAATTAAAAAAAAATGGGCAGAGGATATGAAGAGACAGTTCTCCAAAGAAAGAAATTCAGATGGCCAACAGACACATGAAAAGATGCTCCACATCACTAATCATCAGGGAAATGTAAATTAAAACCACAATGAGACATCACCTCACATCAGTAAGGATGGCCAACATCGAAAAGACTAAGAACAACAAATACTGGTGAGGATGCGGAGAAAGGGGAACCCTCCTACACTGCTGGTGGGAATGTAAGCTAGATCAACCATTGTGGAAAGCAATATGGAGGTTCCTCAAAAAACTAAAAATAGAAATACCATTTGACCCAGGGATCCCACTTCTTGGAATTTACCCAAAGAATACAACTTCTCAGATTCAAAAAGACATATGCACCCCTATGTTTATTGCAGCACTTTTTACAATAGCCAAGATATAGAAGCAACCTAAGTGTCCATCAGAAGATGAGTGGATAAAGAAGATGTGGTACATATATACAATGGAATACTATTCAGCCATAAGAAAGAAACAAATCCTCCCATTTGCAACAACATGGATGGAGCTGGAGGACATTATGCTCAGTGAAATAAGCCAGGCAGAGAAAGACAAATGCCAAATGATTTCCCTCATTTGTGGAGTATAACAATGAAGCAAAACTGAAGGAACAAAATGGCAGCAGACTCAGAGACTCCAAGAAGGAACTAGTGGTTACCAAAGGGGAGGGGTGTGGGAGGGCAGGTGGGATGGAAGGTAGAAGGGGATTGAGGGGTATTATGTTTAGTATGCATGGCATGGGAGATCACGGGGGAAAACAGTGAGGAACAGAGAAGGCACATAGAGGATCTGTGGCATCTTGCTGCACTGATGGATGGTTACTGCATTGGGGTATGGGTGGGGTCTTGATAATATGGGTAAATGTAGTAACCACATCGTTTTTCATGTGAAACCTTCATAAGAGTGTATATCAATAATACCTTAATAAACAGTTTTTTAAAAATAAAATACACAAAGTAAAAAAAAATCTTTTTTAACTACATTGAGGAGTCTAAGGTATGCTTCCATTTATGTAAAAAAAAAGTGTGTGAGGGATATACGTGTGAGCCAGTATATGCACAAAATATCACTGTAAGGATACAGAAGAAACTGGAAACATCTGCTGCCTCTACAGAGGGAAGTGGGAGAGTTGGGGGAAAGGGTATTATGCTAGGGAGACTTAATTATTTAAAAAAACATTTTAAGTATCTATTGTATTTGAATCTTGGGGATGTTCTATTGAAAATATAATTTTACAAAATACAATTCCTATGCTCTCCTTTAATTTTACTTACAAATCAGAATAAACATCATGACTAAAGCACAGGCACACACACTGCTTTTTCTTCCAACATGCTTCCAGGTGCAGAACCCAGGGCACCCCTGGCCAGAGGCGGGGGCGGGTACAGCCAGCAGACTGTCCCGGTGTGGACTCTGTGTGGAGGTCCTCCAACAGCTGGAGAAGCCCAGGATCTCAAGCCGATTCCAGGCTTTTCTCTTGCAGGACAGCCTCACTGCACCCTTGGCAATGCAGGCATCCCACAGGCAGAGATTACATTTCCCACCCATCTTGCATTGACCTTAACCACCTCCTTCCACCTGAGCACTCCAGTCTTTCTTCAGCTCAGGGAGATTTTCTTCTTTGTTTCCTTCTGTACTTCTTTCCTACTCCTGCACCCTCTCCCTCTCCAACACCTCTTATAGGTTTATTGGCTCTTCAGGATCTCTCCTGTGTGCATCTTCTCATTTTTCTCATAATTATGGTTCCTTCACATTTTTTTGTCTGAGTTCTCAGAGAATGCCATGAACTTGTTTTCTAATTTTCTGTTCCTACTCTGCTCTGATTTTTAAACCTCCACGGAGGATTTTGTTAGGAAATCCTCTTTTTCACCCTCAAGAATTCTCTGTTCATAGATGATTTCCTCTTCCCAGCCACCAGCCTTTGTTTTACCAGTGCAATGTCCCTCAAGTTATCACTGAGAATACATAGTGTTGTTAGGTTTTTATGTTTTATTTTATTATTACTATTCTAAGTTTTCTGTTGCTTCTGGAGCTAACTCTATTGCAGGGGTGGGAAGGGCTCCTTCACTGACCATAGAGTGTACACTTGAGAATATCACCCTGGGGACATTTAGGAGGTTAGGTTGGAGACCACAGGGGTCTGGGTTGGGTCCGGATAACACCTGCTTGGGATGTGGGTCCTCCTCCCTGAGGACAGACTTATTTCTCCACAGATGGGAGTGGGAAGCACGTGGCCACCCCCATGTCCTCCAGTTGGCTCCACAGCCACTTTTGGGCCTTTGCCCACTAGGTGTGCCTCAGGCTGGGAAGTGGGGTCCCTCACCCCTTACAGACTCACATGCCCTCCCCGGGTATGGGGAACAATCCACTGCCCCTTCCTCAAAGGGCACTTCTGACCTTTGAGAGGGGCTCCTGGTCACCCCAGACCTTCTGGAGCACTGAGTGGGTCTCGGGTGGTGGCAACTCCTCGTCCAGGGCCAGGGGGTCCAGGGAGGCCAGCAGTTCGTTCTGGCACCCCTCCAAGTTCGACATCTTGAAGCGGCCACAGGCCCTGGCCAGGGTCATGCAGGACAGCCAACCGGGAAACATCGCGCTTTTTAATTTGCGAGCTGTGTCGCTATCGCCATGGCTAGCGGGAACCGAGAGCGGCCGCGCGTGACACCTCTGGGATGTCCTGCCCTTGCCCGGGGCCTCTGGGGAGCTGGGGGCGCCCGGCGGCTGGGAGGCCATCTCGGAGCCCGGCAGCTGCCGGTGGCTGGCACCCGGGCTGGCCGTGAACGGTGGCACCGCGCGCCTGCGCACCCGCAGCCGGCCTTGGGACTGACGTTGCCTCCTCCAAGGCGGAGCACGGTCATGCCCAGATGAATGGGCTTCGACTTTTGAGCACAAAAGGAATGAGGCAAGCGTGTGAAACCAGTGGCCCCATCCTCACAGCCTCCCTTTGGGGAGGCTCCCTCTCTCAAGGAGATTTCTGTGTGCTGTCGGTCTGCGTAGGGGCTCCTGGCCAACCCAATTCCCATCCACAACAGATACATGGTTAATAAGTTATAGAATGGGCTCTGGGTGAATTAAAATGCAGCTACTGGGGGAAAGTACAGACAATATATAAAAGCATGAAATAAATATCTGTCACAATGACGGTGAAAATAACAAAATGTCACCTCTAGCCAGGTAGGAGTCCCACAGCTAGAAAAAGGAAGGATATCCCAAAATACCCAGGGTTGTCATCTCTGGGTGGTAGAAGTGATTTTCTTCCCTTTAAAATTGTCCTGATCTTTCTGTGATGCTACTTCGATTCTGTAAAAACACCTTTGCACTTTACTTTTCTCCAAAGGTCTCACAGTACAGGCGAGGCGGCCTCGAGCAGGGACCCAGGGCTGCAGAGCACCAGTCTGAAGCCTGTGTGACAGAGGGTGCGGATGCTCTTGGTCTGGGTGCCTGCCTCAGATACTTTGGTGACATCCACCCTGAGAGGCTGAGGCTACCTACCAGAACCCCAGCTCTGGCACCACCAGGCACCCGGCCTCCGCCATCAGCCATTCTTCCAAGGAGAACAGGAGTGGGAGAGCTACTGTTTCCCTCTCAAACAGGTCCTTAAATAGGTCCAACTGTTCTCACCTGGACTTGGCTTTCCTCATAACAAAACTAGAGAAAATTCATTCCTTTTTTAAAGTTTCAGGAAATAAAAAAATCAAGAATAAAATAGAAAAATTCCATTTTAATTAGACTGTACATTCTGAATTTTTTCCTGATAGTAACTGAAGTTAAAAATAGAAACCAATTTCTGCAACCTTCCAAGGCAGCCTTTGAAATGTCAAGGTTTTAAAAATTATTTTACAGCATGAATTTACATATAAATACAATCTGTACAACGTATTAACTTAGTAATCAACGAGCTTCCATCACAGAGATCTATTACTGGGACAGGCCAGGGAAGAAGTCAATTACTGCTTCTTTAGTGGAAGACGTTTCAGTCTAGAAAAGGAAATAAAAGATGGGAAGAAGGAAAGTTAGATACGAAGTGAAAAACCAGACAGCTCCATGGGGGCTGAGCATGCCAGACCTCCCCGAGTCACAGTGGCACATTTGCACTCATAAAATACAGAGGATGACCACATACCATGAAAACATCATGTGATCTGATTTCTTAAAATGCTTCTTCATTACTACCACAATCCACCCACCTCTCATATTAGGATCTGTTCAAAAAAAAGCTTCACACACTTAATCTCATGCATGACCTTTGGGAAAGAACCAAAAAAAAAATGCTTGCTCAAGGGCCAAAAGCTCCCTGTCAAGCTTCAAGGGTGTCAAGGGCTGCCAACCTTAAATCCTGGCTTCACGCACACTAGAAGACTCATGGCAACTCTACTCACCAAGAGGGGCTTGGTTACACTGGCTCAGATCCTTGATGTCCCCAAATGTCCCCAAAATAGAACAGATGGAAATTCGGTGGTGTACTCACACAAAGGAACACTCCATGGCAACGAGAATGAGCCAGCTGCTGCCACACAATACGGAGGAGTCTCGCTAGTCAGATGCAAAAGAGCTCATACTACGTGGCTTCTTTAAGGAGAGTTCCAACACTGGCAACAGTAATCAGTGGTGACAGATGCCAGAGAAGTGGCTACCTTTGGGAAGGGGGAGGGATGGCAAGTGGGAGGAGGTTTTGGGGAGCTTCTGGGGTGCTGGTTTATTCCTTGATCTGGGCGTATTCAGGTAGTGAGAACACATGGAGCTGTGAACTTATGGTTGCTGCACAGATAAGTGTACGTGTGCACTAAAAAGTTTACTGAACTGTATGATTCCCTATCTATGAAATTCTGAAATGGACAAAACTGACAGGGATAGGAAACAAATTGGTATCTCCTGGGGATGGGGTGGGAGTCAGGCTGCATCTGGCACTGGCTGCACTGTCACTGCAGAAAAGCATCAGGGCCCTTACCAAGAGTGGGACTCCATGCCAGGGCCAGGGATGCAAATGAGACCCACCTGGTCGTGACCCTCAAAGTGCCCCTTCCAGAAGACAGATGCAGAGAGCGGAGCAAGGCACAAATGATGGAGGGGTCCCCTGCAGGCTCCCTGGTGAAAACCTAGGAGGCTTAGTGGGGAGGGGCTATGGAACTATACCTTTAGCAACCACAAGAGCAATATTTAAATGCACCCTTCTGGCCCTGTGCTTTCCCATTCCAGGCCTCCCTCAGGGAGAGGTGCTTGCAGGTATGGCAGAATCCTTCTAGCCCTCTCCCTGTATGCGCATGTATAGATATGTGCATGCAGGGAAATAGACTTCACATCAACAGTACCAACCTGTATACACAGTTCTGTAGCTTTTGATCTCTTACTGGTTAAGTTTCAAGAACCAATCAAAACACAGCTATCTGCCCATGAATTCTGACTGCCCAATAGTATTCCACAGCATGCTGGCCAAGCCCAGCCCACCACACCCTCCTGAGGGGGCACTGAGGGACTTCCCTGTGTGCAAAAGCAAATGCTGCCCCATAGGAATGATGTATCAAATGGCCCCAAATGGTCAAGAGAGATGAGAGCAGGTGTTGGGGAGGTTCTGTGGGCCTAGCCATGTGACTTAACCTCCCTGGACCTGGCTTCCCCAGTTGTGAGATGAGGTGAGCAAGCACAGAGTCATGTGAGGATGAAATGAGTCAGTGTCCATGGTGCCTGACCCACCCCATCACTACTGGCACAGCCATGTCATGGTGCTCTAGATTAAACTGAAATGTTCATATGCTCTGTATTTCTGAATCATGAGGATGCATTGTCCATTCAAAAAAAATAGACCAAAGGCGGATCTGAACAGACACTTCTCCAAAGAAGAAATTCAGATGGCCAACAGGCACATGAAAAGACACTCCACATCGCTAATCAGGGAAATGCAAATTAAATCCACAATGAGATATCACCTCACACCAGTTAGGATGGCCAACACCCAAAAGACAAGCAACAACAAATGCTGGTGAGGATGCAGACAAAGGGGAACCCTCCTACACTGCTGGTGGGAATGTAAATTAGTTCAACCATTGTGAAAAGCAGTATGGAGCTTCCTCAAAAAACTCAGAATAGAAATACCATTTGACCCAGGAATTCCACTCCTAGGAATTTATCCTAAGAAAACAGAATCACAGATTCAAAAAGACATACGCACCCCATGTTTACTGCAGCACAATTTACAATAGCCAAGAAATGGAAGCAACCTAAGTGTCCATCAGTACATGAATGGATAAAGAAGATGTGGTACATATACACAGTGGAATATTATTCAGCCATAAGAAGAAAACAAATCCTACCATTTGCAACAACATGGTTGGAGCTAGAGGGTATTATGCTCAGTGAAATAAGCCAGGCGGAGAAAGACAACTAACAAATGATTTCACTCATATGTGGAGTGTAAGAACAAAGCAAAAACTAAAGGAACAAAACAGCAGCAGACTCACAGAACCCAAGAATGGACTAGCGGTTACCAAAGAGAAAGGGGTTGGGGAGGGTGGGTGGGAAGGGAGGGATAAGGGGATTAAGGGGCATTATGATTAGCACACACAATATGGGGGGGGTGCACAGGGAAGGAAGTATAGCACAGAGAAGACAAGTCATGACTCTATATCATCTTACTATGCTGATGGACAGTGACTGTAATGGGGTATGTGGTGGGGACTTGATAACAGGGGGGAACATAGTAATCACAATGTTGTTCATGTGAAATCTGGGCATAAGATTGTATATCAATGATACCTTAATTTTTAAAAAATAGGCAAAAAAGAACAAGAGGGTGGCACTTGTCTTTCCAGGGAGCAAAATATACTATATAGCCAGAAAAATTAAAACAGGGTGGATAGAAAAATACAAAATGACTAAGAAATCAGAATAGACAATCCATGAACAGGTTCATCTGGGCACAGAGATTTAGAACATATTCAAGCCACACTCCCCTGCATGAGCCATGGACTACAGGTGGCAGTGAAAATGGTAACTTCCAGGCAGGACCATAACACTTTCAGTGTCATCCTCCCACCTGTCCCCCTCCCCATTAGGGCCACATGCTGAAGTGGAGCAAACTGGGACCCTGAGTACCTTTCCCAGTTCTATTTATGCTCCACTGTGCTTCGCCACTGGGATGTGGGTATCCTTTTCATCGTAGCTAGCATACTTACCATGTCAAGTACAATTAGGTATCCATTTGGAGAAAGCTGAGTTAGATGCCTACCCTACTCTGTTCACAAAAAACAAAACAAAAAATCCAAACGGATGAAACAGAAAAACTGTAAAAGCATAAGAATAGTATATGTACATACAGTGTATGTACATATACCAACAAAAAAAATTGGTAAAATTGAGTGCACCAACAAAATTAGAGCTCCTCTACAATAAAGAGAGTTTAAAACCATGATAGGTAACATACTAACACACAAAGGGTCAATAGCCAGAATAATTCTTTTGTAATTCCTAAAAATCATTGAAACAGTATGTAAGACCCAGTAAAACAAACAATCCAACAGAAAACCGACCACCACTGTGCAATGGACATGAACAAGCTGTTCGCAAAAGGGTCCATGGCAAAGGCTGAGACACAGAGGACAGTCTGGGAAACGCAAGTTAAAATGAGATGCCATTCTTTACCCATCACACTGGCAAATGTTTGTGAACTGTTTATAACTGATGTAACAAGAAGCTCTCTTAATTTAAATAGATATAGCTACTTCTGGAAACAATTTAGTAGTATTTATTTATTCAACGTGTTCCTGCCCTATGGATTTATGCTACATAAAGTTACATTATTTATATTAAAAATGCACAACAAAGTGTGTGTGTACATGTTATGTGGGCATGTGCATGTGTGGGTGTGGGTGTGGGTGTGGTTGCCTGCACAAAATCTTGAAAGTTACATATGAAGCTGACAGCAGAGGTTGCAGTAGGAGAGAGGTTTGGGGAAGTGGTCAAGGCCATTATAAGCCTGATGTGAAGGTCTGAGTTTTCACAGTGATAATTTATGCACCTAGCATATATGTAAGTAAAACTTGACTTTTAAAAATGCCTAGTTAATCTACAACTTTACCATCCCTGACCTTTGCCTCTAAGCAAATATGTCGACCAAGCATCTGAGCAGTTTCTGAGGGCCCCTCTCCTACCGTCTCAGCAGTTCCTGGGGTGACATGTCCACAGCTCCTTCCTCGTCGCTCTGGCTATCACTGCTGCTGCTGCTGCTCTCAGAACTACTGCTTTTCTCTGACTTTTTACTCTTTTGCTTGCCTTTGTGTTTGTGCTTCCGGTGTTTCTTTTTCTGGAGAAACAAAAAGATAGAGGTAACAAATGGGTATTTCTCTCCCTAATTCGGTCCAAAGATAGGCTACTGAGGCATTTGTTTACTGGAGCCACTCAAAAATAAAACACCCCATTTGGCGTGAGCTTTAGCCTAGTATGGGGCAGACCAGGACACACAGCTGTGCACACTTTCAACCATATACATACTGACAGAATTGATCCTCTAGCGACAGACACAGCAGAACCAAGCAGATGTAGGCAAGATAGCATCTCGACACTGAGCCCTATCTTACCCAAGGTGACCCCTGCCACCTCCTGTGAACCCGACTGGTCCACTTGGTTAGGCATGTGTGATAAACTACACACCAGGATGGCAAGCACCCTGGAAAAGCCCAAAAGAGAAACTGGTGGAAAGTCAGAGAAGAGCAGATACACTGGTAAGAAACAAATGAGTTTGGTTTTCAAAACCAGTCATCATCAATTTTTTTCCTTTCACTTCATGGGAACTTCTATCACCTTCTATGCTTAGGAGCCCTTTTTCCTGGCAGCCAATAATGCAGCTGCTTCTAGACAATTGTACTACTGCCCAGACCACTTTGGGTACCCAACACTAACACTGGCCAAATTAAAAGCCTGTGCTGTAACTGAAAAGATATGCGTGATGAGATGGGGGATGTCCACAGCAAAAGCACACACTACTCCTTCTTCAAGTTTCCTTTACTTCCAATAACAAGCTGTGGACCAAAGTCTCTATTTGTAATGATGACAAAGTAGTTGAGAAATGTTCAACATAACTTCATGTAATATTGAATGAAGAACCAATTAATACTATTTTACTATTTGACAGTCAACCGTTACTCTAGGATATTTAAATGTCCTTTTTTCCTACTTCTCAGTGTTTACAAATAAAAAAAATTTTTAAGTACAACTGAATAAATTAAAAACATTTTTTTACTTGTGAACACTGAGAAGTAGGGAAAAAGGACATTTAAATATCCTAGAGTAACGGTTGAATGCTAAATAGTAAAATAGTATTAATTGGTTCTTCATTCAATATTAACTGAGTAAGTCAAAACATTCTGTCTGAAAGACAGTTTCTGAAAATTGAGGGTCTACACTGAATGGTAACATTTCTGTCACAGTGTGGAGAGACCTGTGTGCTCCCAGCTAGGCTGGCTTGGCCACCAGATATCCTCTTCCACTGGCTTCCTGTGTCACACCCAGTGGCCTGTCTGGGCAATAAAAGCAGGGGCCTCACACCCCACAGGACACCCAGAAGTTTCTCACCTTCTCTTTCCTCCGTCTGTGCTCTTTCTTGGTCTTGTGTTTTTCTTTGTTCTTTCTATGTTTCTCTTTCTGAGGTGCCTCGAGTGTCTGACGAGCATCTGAAACACAAATGCAATAAACAATTGAAGTATAGGAGAAAACAGGCTAAATTATTCAACTAGGATTCCGACTTAGATGGAATGTTTACTATTAAGGCAGAACCCCTGCCCTGCCTCATTCACAAATAGATCAGCACATCACGTTGTAGCTTTATATTTAGAAACTGCCAGAAACCTCAGTGTAAGACTTGTGTGATCCAACCAGTATCTTGCCACAGCCTTATCTGCCAGATGACGTCAGATGAAGATAAAGTCAGACCCCAGCGCCGGCAAGCCTTTTGTAATTTAACACCCTCAGGTAAGCTCGGAGACAGACCAGGATCTGAGCCTCAGCTCTGCTGCCAGCTCAGTGATCTCTGCCACATTGCCCACCCTCTGCAATATTCATTTCCCCATCTATAGAATAAGGATAGTAAGAATCCCTGGGGACATAGGACTAAAAGGGACCATTCACATGAACCCCACAGCCCACAATCTGGCACATAAACACTTCTCTCTCATGTCATCCTCCCTTTATAAGAGCATATTCTACACACATTTGCCTAAGAAGAAATACTAAAAAGCTAGCATCCAAACATATAATGTATGTAACCATTAAAAACGATTAAGCAAGTTGCATGAGCCTAAATCCACCACTTCCAAATTCTGACCAAAATGGTTTTTATAGGTCATTAACTCCCAGGTAACCAAACCAGCAAAAATTCTGGTGGAGGCAGAATTTTTCCACTATTCCAAAAATAGTGGAAGCAGTGAAAATCATTATATCAACTTTTCCTACCTAAAGAAAAGTTTCAAGGTGTTTCAAGAAGCATGGATATTTTCCAAAGCCAGTTAACAAGTGCCTGCAAATGCCTGGTCCTATAGTTTGCTCAGATATTTCAAAATTTGATCTCCCTAAACTTTTTTTAATGCTAGACTATGGAAAACATTTCCCCTCAAGAGCCCATAGACCAAATTAAGTTATTAACTATTACAAGGATATCAAGGAAAATCTGGGAAATGGACATAAATAACTTAGCTTTCTAGGGCTAACACACAACTAAAGCAAATAAACATTCACTGTAATTTTCCAAACTTTGTACTTTTTACTCTCTGCTTTTTACCATCTCTTTGAAATCTTGGCTAATCAATCAAACCAATATTAATACATGGGCACCATAGGAAACTCTAAAGTAGGTAATAGAGTTATATGTTATTTACACACCTGGGCCATTTCAGGTGTTTGTTAAGTCAGCCTTCAAAGAGATCACAGAGCAATCTAAGCATTTTAACCTGAGGTATCAATTTAAGATGGCCCTGGACAGAGGCTGTTAACAGATAGATACTGGGGGAGGAGGATAAACTATAATTACTTCCGAGTTTTACTTACTAACCACATTAGCCCAAGCATAAAAAGCCTCATAGTGACCTTTTCCCTGCAATTCCCCTCCCATCTGTGTGTCCTAGGTCTTTACTTTTAATTTCTACAAGTGACAACATTCAAGACACATAGGACTCTTCTGGAGGTCTGAAAGTTAAATATAGTTCAAAGGTCTCTGAGGATGCAAAGCAATGACTATCATTAGGCACTAGGTGGAAGTAATGAGTCTCAAAATGATAAAGCAGAAACACAAATGTATGTATCTGGTGAGTGAGATGGGTAGAGATAACAACACAGGCAGTGTTGTCCTGTCATTGGCACCAGGGGGATACTGGTGCCAATGCAAACCGGGGAGCAAAGGCACTCCCAACTCACTGGGGCAGAAGACAGGAGGCAGCTGCGGGCCGAACTCTTCTCTCTCATCTATTTGCATCTTTTTTATCAGGTAGGGAGGCACGGGCTCCTGCCGTGCTGGCTCACCAGCTGAAAAACACCAGAATATTAATGCCATATATTTGCCCAATACTAATGCATTTAAGTATTTAAATCAATGTCTGTTTCTTCCAGAAAACCTGTGCTTTTCTCCACCACTTTGCTTAACCAGCACACACCAGGTATGGAGGACACAGCAGTGGACATGCAGACCCAACCTCTGACCTCATGGACATTTGAGCTACGAAGTCAGTCACACCAGGGCATCTGCACCCAAGTGTGCCGGGGGCTGTAACACAGGGGTGTGTGTGGCACACACTCATCACCTAACCATCACTGAGACCTGAGGATGCCCTCAAGAAAGGGCTAAGAAGAAGAAAAACTTACAAACACAGATGTAAGGCTGTATCCCAGCTCAGAAAGCTTAATTTCATTTAAATTATTAAAGAGGAGAAATACTGAATATAAACAAATTCTCATGTTCACATTAATAATTTCATTTTTTAAACAGATGACTAGGTTTTCAGACAGAAAAGAGAAAAACAGAGAGTGTGGAAAAATATGCATCAAAGTGTTAACGGTGTTTGTCTCTGGGAAGTGGGATTCTAAGTGATCTAAGCTTTCTATATTTCTGTATTTTCAAACTTTTAATATTCAAGCATATATATGACTTTGTAATAAAAACTAACTTGTTCTTTTCCCCACAGAAATAAGAAATAGGCTGACATTTGCAATCACCTAAGAACAAATGATATTTTATACTGCTGTTTAACTTTTTGATTAAAGGCTCTCAAAAATCATACCCAAGTCCACCACAGACTGACAGACAGGCAGAACATTCTAAGACTGAGATGGGCCATGCTTTCTACCCACCCGTGATCTTAAAGGCTCCAACCCCTTCAGCACCAAACAGCCTTCTTTCCTGTGCCACATGCCAAAACTCTTAGCTGGGGTAAACAGAACAAGTAGAACAGGCTACTAACCAGGTGCCAGACTTGAGGCAATGAGTAGAGACACCATCTACCAAGTACTACTATGGTCAGGCCATAGCCCGTCTCAGGGTGGACCCAGGGCATCCAAATGCCCTAAAGGGAGGAATACAGGAGAGCCCCTGCATATCTCATGACCAAACGTTTTCCAATGATCCTTAGTCCCTCATCATCAGGCAGGTTAAAAAAAATTTTTTTAATGAAAATTTTACTACTTTGTAATTCTTCTCAACTAGGATAATAAAATCAATACAACCAAACATAGCTACCCTAAAAATAAATGACAGATTTATACCAGACAGAAGAAAAACAAACAAAAAAAAAACTTCTCCACACCAATTTAAAATCATTGATTGTTAAATATCCTGGTTTAAAATTACACACTACACAAAGCAGCAGGTTCTCTAGAAACATGATCATTTTCTTCTTTAGGCCACAAAGTCTGAAATAGTGATGTACCCTGTGCCGTAGACACTGCTGCCAAGTCAGTCTCTTGGGAACTTCTGGAGTCAGCCTCCCCGGTACCCGCCTGATCATCCTCGCTGTCGCCTTGCTCATCCTCAGAGGATGAGGATTTCTCATCGGAGGAGCTGGCAAAGATGGCCTTGAATAAGTCCATGGGTGGGCGGCCCCCTTCTTCTTCAGTCTGTGAATCCGCACCTTTGTTTACCATCTGTATGAATAGGGGAATAAGAGTCAAGACGGAAGAAGTAAGGTGAAAGGAGTCAACTATTCCAGAACACCCACACACATACACACATTTATGCTCATGTACAGGGTCTGCACACCCACACACCACCTAACAACTGTAGAATGTGCCAACTGATAGCATCAGCTGAAGCCTCTCATGGAGATAGTGCAGAAGTGCAAAGGACTCAGAAAAATGCAGTAGGAACTAGCACAGTGCATCTCTCCTATTTTCAAGAGTCTATCCGAGCCTTCAGTGGTCCAACATTAAGTAATGAAGACAGCCTACTAGTTTGAAAATGCTGAAGAGAAAACTGAGCCCTCTGCACAACAGGGAGGAAGCTGGGAACACTCAATAAAATGGTCACAGAACTCCCTTCACAACTACACATCACCCTTCTTAAAAGAAGCCCAGGCACAGACAATCAGACCAAAATAAAGAGGCAGTAACTTTATACACACTCGATTAGATAGATAAGGAGCAGAGGTACGAAGATGCGGCTCCCACGCCTAACAGTTCATCCCCAGCCAGACACAGGGTAATCTGACATGCTAGTGTAAACAGCAGCAGTGAGAGAGCCCCAAGACGGGCTGAGGTCAGAAGCCTCACCAGTCCTTCCGTTTTACCATGGAAGAACCCAGGTCACAGACACAATGATGCACCTGCAGTGCACACCAGGGGTGGGTCTGGATCCTACCCCCAGCTCACTTTGCTCATAGCCAGCGCTCACGCCCCTGTACACCTGCAATTTCTGGATCAGAGTTACAAATACCCACAAGAGGAAAACTGGCATAAGAGAGGAGAGTTTGTAGTTCTAAAGTAAACTCTCTTCATAGAAAAATGTAAAGAAGGAAAGTATATGTGTCCCCACTAAAAATAACCAGGACACTTTGGAGAAAGGACTGATTCTAGAGCTGGGGCTGAGAAATAAAAAGATGAACCCAGAACAACTTACTGTGTCCAGAAAGCAAGGACACGCTCAAAGAGTAAGAGGAACATAGCAGAAGCACATAGAAGCCAACTTGAGGGGGCTCCAACTAGCCAAACTAGACAATTCGAGCATTAAAATAAATAATGATAACACTGAATTTATCCCTTTGGAGAAAACAGGAAAGCAAGGGTCCACAATGACATAAATAAATATAATAAAGATATATATATATATATATATTTAATATACTAATATATAATAAGTATATTTTATAGTGTATATCATAAAAATACATATAAATAAATATATGATGGAGAGCAAGGTACTTATTACTTCAAAGCTCCTAAATACTATACAATAAGTAAGTAAAAATTAATAGGAAATTAATAAATTGAAGGGATTATTAATTAAAGGGAAAAGACTGACTTTGCAGTGGAGAAGCCTGGCAGACATGAATTTACTCAGGTGATCAAAGTGAGCATCAGTAATGGGACAAACCGACACCACACGCCACCTGAGAGGAAGCGGTGAGAGCAGAGCGGTGTCCCTTCTGAGATATTCCTGCCACAAATGCGGAGCCTGAATCTAATCCCGAGGAAACAACAGACAAGCCCAAATTGAGGGACTCTACAAAATACTGGCTTGTAACCTTCAAAAGTGTCATGAAATAAATATCAAGTTGAGACTGAGGAATTGTTCCAGACTGAAGGAGCCTAAAGAGATAACCACTAAATGCAGTGAGTGATGCTAAGCCGCATCCTTTCTGCTACAAAGGACACTGCTGGGACAACTGGTGAAACTTGAATGGGTCTGAGGATTAGATGGCAGAAATGCATCAATGCTGATTTCCTGATTTTGATGCATGTGTTGCGGTTATAGAGGAGGATGTCCTTCTTTAAAGAGAACACAGGGATAAAGGGTATCTGGTTGGCAAATTATGCTCAAGTGGTACAGGAACAAAATTATCTGAACTATATTTAAACTTTTGAGATTGTTACAGAATTTTTTTCAATTATGCAAAAAGTCAGGTGAGAAGACAGAGATAAGAAAAATACCATATGATTTCACTTATTTGTGGAATATAAAAACAAAGCAAAACAGAAGGGACAAAACAGCAGTAGACTCATAGACACTGAGAAGTGACTAGTGGTCACCAAGGGGGAGGGGCTGGAGTGGGTGGTAGGGAGTGTGAGGGGGATAAAGGGGCACGATAATTTGCAATCACAATGTAAGTTGGGTCACAGGGACGGTAGTACTGCATGGAGAATATAGTCAATGATTCTGTAATATCTTTCTACATTGATGGATAATAACTACACTAGAGGGTGAGGATTTAATAACATGGATTAACTGCTGAACCACTGTGTTGTACATTTGAAACCAATATAAGATTGTATATCAATGATACTTTAATAAAAAAAAAGTCAGGGGAGAGAGACTGACAGTAAAGCACAGGATATCATGGCAATAATTCCCTAGAAAAGTCATAAATCTTTTATCATAAACCACAGATCCCAGTGTCACATGCATTGACCATAACTGAGTGACAGCTGGCTAATATATTTGTTCATAGACAGTTCTGGCCTCTAATAGTATCTCTATTGTTAAATGTACAAACATAATTGTACATGAGATATTCAACTTTTATATAGCTACAGGAGCTGATCTTTTCAGTTGCTGTTTTTTCTGAATATAATAGGAGCTAAACTGGAATTAAATAACAATGACACAAACCCACAACATCTGTATTTGCAAAGCTCCCTCACCACACTCCAACCTTCGACCAAAAGGTATGCACATTCACATTTGTGCTGACTCAGAAAGTTTTCAGAGAAAGATATTAAATAACCCAGGGAGGGGAAAAGACCTTCCCAAGGCCACATGGCCAATAAATGAAAAAGCAAGAACGAAGACTTTTTCTAGGAAAAAATTATCTAAACACTACCTCAACATGATTTTTGAGAAAATCTATAAGGCTTTCTAATCTAATGACCATATCACAGAGGCAAAATCCCTGAGTAGGATTTTATACCATTAAAAAAAGTTACAGTAAAAACCCAATGGAGAGGTTCCTGGTGGCACCTGAAAGAGGCTCTTGAAGAGGGGAACCCTTTTCTCTGACCACAGGAGCTGTGGTCCCAACAGTCTGGAATGAATACAATTGCTTCCTCCCCCTTACTCCCCTCCTGACACTTGACCCCTGCCACAGATAAGATCACAGAAAGTGCAAGCCATTACAGGAAACTAAAGTCCCAAGTTTTCTGACTGAAGGGTGTGAATGAGGAGCGCAGACAATCACAAAGTGTCAAGAAAATCATGTAGAGGAGGAGCTCCCCATACAGATCCTACAGAGTGGTTATGAGCTTCTGACTCACCTCGGGGCTCTCCATGTACAGATCTGACTCTAAACAGCAAACCAAAGGTTTTGACAACAGAACCATGGGATAAACTACCAGCCCGGTCCCAGCCCAGCTGCTGGGAAGCGCACATGGAGGAAGTATCTGAACAGTACTATCAAGGCTCTGAAAACTGGAATGACATTCGGACCAAGACAGGTTGGACCCTGTAGCCTGAACCTAATTAGGTTGATTGTCGGCCAAAGCAAAACAAAACAAGCAAAAGAAATCAACATTCTTTCTAGAATTTAAACAAGATCCAGGGTCCCATAATATAATATTCCAAATGTCCAGGATGCAACCCAAAATTAGTTGGTATTCAAACAGCAAGGAAAATCTCAGCTTGAAAAAGACAATCAACAGCTGGCAAATGACAAAAATGTTGGAATTTTGAAACAGACTTTAAAGCTGCTATTATAACCATAATCCAAGAATAAGTACAAATGAATGGGAAGATGAAAAGGTATCAGCAAAGAAATAAAAGATAAAAAGAAGAACCAAATGGGAATTTTAGAAATGAAAAATACAATAACTGAAATTAAAAAACAAAACAAAATAAAAAATTCACTGGAAATTCAAGTCATGCAAAAGAAGGCAGTAAAGGAGAAAGAGGAACAAAAAAGAATGGGAACAAACATGTAACAAATAATAAACTAACAAATAATAAAACTGTAGGCCTAAATTCAAGTGTCAACAAGTTTCATTAAATGCAAATGGTCAAAACACACAAATTAAAACATAAAGTTTATGAAAATGTCATTTTTAAAAGACACAATGACAATGACATGCTGTTTATTAAAAACACATTTTAAATATAATGAAATAGATAAGTTAAAAATAGAAAGATGGAAAAATACATCGTTTGCAAATTACCAGGGATAAAGAATAATATTACATAATGACAAAAGGGCCAATTCACCAAAAACATACAACAATCATAAATGTGAATACACCTAACAAAAGAGCTTCAAAATAAATAAAGCAAGTACTTTGGAATAAAGTTTGGCAGTGTCTTATTAAGTTAAATCTATATGTATATACTACCTACGAATCCCACTATTAGGTACTTACCCTAGGGAAATGAAAACTTACATTCATACAAAAATCTGCACATGAATGTTCATAGCAGCTTTATTTACGATAGCCAAAAGCAGGAAACTGTCCTTGAAGAGTGAATGGGCCTACAAACTGTGGTGTGCCCACACAGTAGACTATTATTCAGCAATAAAAGGGAATGAACTATTGATGCACACACAATACTGATGAATCTCAAAGGTATGACACTGAGTGAAAGAAGCCAGTCTCAAATGGCTATATATGTATATTGTCTGATTTCATTTATATAACACTATGGGAAGAGCAAAATGACTGAGACAGAATAGATCAATGGTTGCCAGAGCTTCGGGGTAAGAGGAGGGTATGACCAAGGGAATCTTTTGAGATGATGGTACCATTTTGCATCCCGATTGTGGTAATGGCTCCATGAATCTATGTTTGTGTGAAAACTCAATGAACTGTGCATTTAAAAAAAACTCAATTTTAATACATATTAATTTAAAAAATAAAACAATTTTAATGAGCCTCTTAAAAATAAAACTAATTTTTTATTAAATTCAACTTTTAACTTAAAAAGCCATTGGATACTTTCTCTATATTCTTCAAAAAAGGAATAGTTGTTACTTAGAAAATTATATGTTCTAATATGAATACACTGAATTTTGTTTCAGTGGTTAGTGCTAAGTGAAAGCCATTCCAGGCAGAGAACCTCATAACCTCGACTGAAGTGATTAAAGCTACTATTGAAATTGTTGGACTATAGAGCAGATGTTAGCAACTATAGCCCATGGGCCAAACCCAACCCACTGCCTGTTTTATTGGAACACAGATGTACCAAATTTGCTTCATATTGCCTGTGGTTTCTTTCACACTCAGAGTTTAATCATTGCAACAGAGACTGCATAGCCCACAAAGCCTACTTTAATATCATCTGGCCCTTTACAGAAAGTTTGCTGACCCCTGCTACTGAGAAATGACAAACCATCACCACAGAGAAAGGCAGAGGCCACAGTCAGCCCGGCAAAGAGAAACTGGGAGCCCCAAGTACCTTGGGGGAGAGTGATTCTGTCACATGCTCTTCCTCTCGGTTTCCCATTGGACTAGACTCTTGTTTAGGTGGACCAACTTTTGATCTAGCCAAACTTAAAAATTCACTAATGGAATCTTCTTTCTTTTCTTGTTTAGATGTATCCCATCTGGATGGTTTTCTTGATTCTGAAAGATTGGACACAGACATAACATCAGAATTAGCAAGCAAAAGGCAAGCTCTCCATTACAGCTCTTTAATTCATTCAAGAACACACACTGCGCAAGGTGTTGGGATGGCAGCTGATAGAGCAGAAGAGGCCCAACCCCAAATAGAATACACCTGGACCATTACAACAGGAGCTAATGAATCTGCATGAGAAATTCTCTCAGTGGTGGGAGAATTCACACTATGTATATCCTTAGGACTAGAAGACCTTTACTTCTGTTTTCCCAGCAGGCTGGGGATTGAGACCATGGTCACACATGACCTGAGGAAGCCCTACTCACTGTCAGGAACTCGCAGCTGTGGTACTTTTTCACTTGATGCTTGAGTTGTAGGCAAGGAAGCTGTCTCTGGGAGTGTTAAGAAGTTGAAGACTGAGTATTTGTCACGTTTCACTCTTGGTAAGCCAACTAAAGTTGAACTGAGAGTTGAAAAGAAAATATGTAATTTTAATAGCAACTGCAAGGATAAAATCCAATCCCTATAATGCTTTTCATCCAATGTTTCTTACCAGTAGCTAGCTCTTCTACTTGGCTGAAAGTCCCTTTAGATGTTTTCACTTGTCATAGCAATTTAAGCATTTAGAATGGCTGACTTCAAGACCCATGAGTTTTTCCTTATTATAATAAGAGCTACCATCTAACTTCAAAAATGGATTTCCATTAAGGAAAAGTTCCACTGCTAAAATATACCTAAATGTTCTGATTCAACTATATATGTATCTTGCAATGTTTGTAATCAAATAAGTTGTTGAACTTTTATAAAGAATTAGAAAAGTAACATTTTAATTGTAAACTATATGTGCATCACTAAAAAGGCGGCATATTAGTCATTAAGTTTGTATAACGACATATCTGAGTTTCATATCTTCAATATAGGATAAATTTTGCCTTCTGGATGTTTGCTTATTTATTTAGTAACAAAATTAATAGAAGTTAAATCTGCAAAAATGGCAACTCTGAGCATTTACAAGTTCATCTAGAAAAAGGAAATTTCTGAGGATGTAAGGGGGAAGTTAGTTTTACTATGGGGGAATGAGTACTGATGTAAGGCCAGGTTTATCCAACTTACTCTGGATAAGGGTCAGGGACATTAAACCTCTTACATAGAAGCTTGTCAGGGTGCCACTCAAATGTGTCTCGGGTGAGCTTTCCAAACATCTTCATCTTCACAGCCGACTGCTTGTCACTGACATCATTCTGAGAAGAGACATTCATTCTGTTTCATTAAGTGGTCACACAATTGACTGCTCGTCCATTGAAATGTTTTCAAGCAATCTTCCAAAAGTACAAAACAGCTGATGCTACAACATTTTTGCTTAAGTACATTGGAAGCTAAAAACATAAAATGATTTCTTATTCTACAATGCCATGTGTGTTTTGATATTTTCACTGAGGGATTTAAAATACATGGTTACACTGTGTTTCAATTTTAAAATTCATCAGGTAGGGATACGATGGTGGCAGACCTCTTGGTCTCGAGGGACTTCCACTTGGTCCGAATCATCTTCCTCTTTGGCATGAGTGAACCTGGAGGACAAGGTCGAGTGGGAGGACACATAGAGCAGGGCTGCCCGGGTGAACTCATCCCGCTCACGGCCACGCTCCCACTCTGTCATACCGGGATCCAGACAACGTTCCAGAGCATCTGTGGTGCAGAGAACAAGACACTGCTTCATTCTGAGGAAAAGCACAGGGCTTAAAGGAGAACATCTGGTGGGCACCACTGTATCCCTGTAGATGTCACCAGAGGGGACATAAATCTTTATTCTGCTTTTAAGAGCATGAAGGAGAGGAATTTGGCAGGCAATATTATTCTCCCCCTCAAAATGATGCTTTTATTGAATTCTGCCCAATGCATATAATAGAGAAAAACATGTGGGGACCAATACTTGGCTAAATCTTTGAAGCAAGGAACTTGTTACCACTCTCAGACAGCAGTAATTTGGGAGGAAAACACTCCTTTCTTTGTTTTTTTAATTTAGCAAATAAATATTAGAGGTTTGAGCTCTTCGTAGGAAGTAAAGTCACAGTAGACATACATCTTCTTTTGAAAAGCAACCTATTTGCTGACAACCTCTCACAAGGACTACTGTGTGTGACAGCAACCCTTCCTCTCAGCCTTGCCCCATTTACTTCACAGATCAGAGTGATTTTTCCCCCATATAATGGTTCAACAGCCAACTATCTTTTTAAGTCAAATTTTAGACTATGATTTATGGCTGAATGGTTAGGATTTTAAGATGACCTTGTTCTCTCAGCATGAAACGCAACACTTACAGAAGTCATGCATTTGCAAGTGGTAAATGGTCTGTAATTTGGCAGCAGCCACTGCTAAGGCATGTTCTCTACTTAAATAGCTACTGTGGGACCTGAGATACAGAGAAAAACAAGCTAATCCTTGCTTGCTAAGCCCCAGAACCAGGGGCTGCACCTTTGTGCTATTTGCAGCCGCACACAGCACCGCATGGCAGTGCAGGATACTGCACTCCAAATACGGGCTGCAAGGTGGGAGGCCCAGGCCTAGCACCCACCTTTCCGACCCTGTTTCATATTTACTACAAACTCTTCGTATCGTTTTTGCTTTTCTGGATCTTTTGCAAAAGGTTTGAAGGTGCTGGCTCTTGTAGTGGCTGTCCCTCCACTCCATGCCATGTGCCAAGAGCAGTGTGCCATGTCCGGAGAGGAGGCCTGGGGTCTGCTGCTTGAGGCATTCTGGGCCAGAGTCCTGGCCTGGAGCTGAGCTGCTTTAAGGTCAGTGGCCTGCTTCATTTCTTGGATTCTTTCTTTATCTTTTTGGGACAGAAACTCTAACACTGAAGTAGCTGAACCTAAATAAAAACAATAGGAAGAGAGGAAAAGTATCATAAGGCAACTGTATCTACACTTCTTTGTACATAAGTTTTCAATATCACAAATGTTTGTAATTGGAGATGAGTATTTTACATTTGGTGTTTCATCTGTATGCATATTATCCCTGTGAACTAGATAGTGATAAAACAATGAGACTCCTATTTTACAGTTGGCAAAAACGGAAATTAATACCTGGATGTTTATCAGGCGAGTGAGTGGTCCTAGAGAGAGGAACCTGACTTCCCAGGCTCTGGAGCTCTAGTCTGTGGTGGCTACCACTTCCACGGCCCTGCCCAGCACAAGCCCCGGTTCAGAGCACAGCTTACGTGAGATGGTCACTAATGTCACAATATTCACTGAGCACCCACTTGTGCCAGGCACTGGCCTAGGGCTGGGGAGGCAACACAGACAAGGTCCTGCTCTTCCTAGTTGGGGAGATGGACAGTAAAGAAGCCAAAAATCAATGTGAGAGAATGGTGATGAGAAGAACATGAAAAAAACCAGGGTGATGTGATTGAAGGAGACTCAGAGGTGAGGGCTGACAGGGAACAGGGAAAGCCTGCAAGGTCCCTCTAAAAAAGTAATATTTGAGTTAGGTTCTAAGTAAAAAGAAGGAGCCCAAATATGAGGGAAGACCAGAGACAGAGGAAACAGCAAACCTCAAGGCCCTGAGGTGGCATGTCATGGTGGACAGGGTCAGAGGGCAGAAAGGAAGACCTCAGGGGTTAAGGGAAAGTGGGACAGATGTGGCCTGAAAAGCAGGCAAGGTTGGATAGCACAGCGCTTTGTGGGAGTCGATTTTTCTTTAGTGTGAGAAGTACTGGAGTGTTTTAAGGCGGACAGTGATATAACTAGGTTGATCTCCTAATTTGAGAGGAACGGACTGCAGAGAGGAAGGAGGTGAACTAAAGAGAACAACAGGAAAGCTGCCCCAATAGGCCAGGTGAGGGAGGATGGGCACTTAGACCAGGTGCAAACAGCAGAGATGCAGAGAAGTGGATGGAGTCCCTTCTCCAGTGAGGGGTAGAGCTAAGACGACTTGCTGATGGATGGAGAAGGGAGGGGAGGAGGAGGGAGGGAAAGGAAGGGCTAAGAATTAGGATTCCTACACCCTGGTCTAAGCAGTGGGCCCCTGGTGGTACCACTTACTGAGAAAGGGAAGACTAGAGGGAGAGGAGTTTGGGGAAGGCAGTGCAGAACGAGGGGTCCCACTCTGGTCTATTACACTTGAGACACTCATCAGGCTCCCAAATGGCAAGTCCAAGTTCACCTCTGACTGTGGGTCTTTCTGCCCCAACCTACAGGGGATTCTCCACATTTTTCCATACTTTCTGATGTACTCATTCCTCCCAGGATTCCAGGAAAAGAGCTACAGGACCCTTCTCCTGAGAAAAAAATCATACATTCCCAGGCTGTGCAGAGAAGGCACACATGTTCCTGGTCTTCACCACATTCCTGGACTGTTTCTGAAAACTGCCAAGTTTAAGACAAGGGTTGTTGATTTTAATGACATAACTCAAACTAGTGATGGGAAGTCTTAAGAAGTAAAGGATATGTATGCTGTTATGTGTGCTATTCACAACAATTTTATCCTCGGGGTTTGAGAATAAAAAATAACGTAAAAAATTTCACTGGGAAAACGACTTTCTGTTTTGATTTCGATAGCTCAGGTTATTATAAATGTAATGATTTTAACCTTCTCCATGGTACATACCTTGAGTAGGTGTTTCTCCTAGCAATGCCCCCCGCTTGGAGGCATTCAGCTGGTGCCTACTATGTGTCCCTGGGTCATGTGTTGACTTTCCAGATGACTCAGATAATACCTGCAGCAAGTGGGAGTTCTCTGAGGTTGCAGCCACCACAGGTCTGAAATAATGCACCGGTCTGTAGTCTTTTGGCAATTCAGGTGGTGGATAAGTCTTTAGGGAAAAAAAAAAACTTCAGAAAATACAGGCTGCAAGATGATCATGTTTGGTTTAACCAAGAAAACCCATTACCTCTGAATGTTGTTAACCCCATCATTTTCCACACTAACATTCAGCAGCTATGTGGCAATGGGAACGGCCTATCCAGTTGTCCAGCCGACATCCACTCTAGATCTGGAGGGTCACCAGAACCACACTGTTCTAATGGCCAGGCATCTTTAATATTACCTCTAACTACTTCTACATAGAGATGCTAATATGCATGTTTCATATAATGAGAATGATCAAGGCAACAATAGTTAACATAATGTATTGGCCCACATGCAGAACTGGCTTACTACAGACCAGAAAGTTTAGAAAAGGATGATTCAAGGTTTAGAAAATAATAATAATTTTAAATAAGTTACTTTAAACTCAGAATTCTCTTTCTGGTTATGTTTCAGTTCCAAACTGGACCCACAGGCCTTATTTTTTTGATATGAGGTATTTTTAATTCAAAAGTTGACTGAACCAAAATTGAAATATATTTGGAAAATCCAGGCATCAATGATGGCAGAACAGATAAGTTAAAAGAAAGTATCAGGCATTTTTAGGTTACTGCAGTAAATTGTCTCCTTTGCTCTTGGTCCAACAAATACATATTTACAGACAGTCCTATTTAAGTCATTTTCTAGGTTTTTCAGCTACACGAAACCCTGAGCTCTGTAGTGAGTGAAGCACCGAACACTCTCTGGCTGTGGTTCTGTGTCCCACCTGCACACTGGGCTCACTGACGTCTTTAATAATACCAATGCCTGTGTCCAACCCCCAAAAAGTTGGAGTTCCCCAAACTCCCTAGATGTTTGTAACGTGCAGCCTAGGGCAAGCACCTGGCAAGATCAAAGTCTGTGAAAGAGTGGTATTATCATTGTCAGGAAATCTAATTTTTTAATCATCTTGGCCTAACCACCTTCTCTGAACACACACACTCCCAAATCAGCCAGCAAACACTCTCACATTACCGTGACACAAAAATCCTGAGACGTATGGCAGAATGGAGGGGTATATACACACAGCTCTTCTTAATATCCTCCAATAGGTTCAAAGCATTTCATTCCTTCTGCTAAATCATTGTTCTATTTGGCCTCCGGATCCAGAGGCTGGGCTTTTAGCCACATATTTAGAAAACTTGCCTATCTGAAAGGCTAGGTGAACAGAGCTTTTCTCTGAATTGCTCATAGCCAAAGCCCTACTCTAACGAGGAGGACCTCAGGAGCAGCCAGCCTGTTTCTCCCCCATATATGGCTCTCTGCCCCACTACAATGAATTTGTCTGTTTGGTGCCCTCATTGGACAGGAGCTATGTGGGGCCAGGACTCAGCCTATTTATCCTTGAACCCTGAGTCAAGTGAGTACTTCTCAGCCTTGTTATGATCCCCTTTCATATATATGGAAAACTCAGTCTCCTTTGATGTTACCTGACGCTTTTGGTAATAATAATAAACTAAAACAAAAATTTAAAAATATATATATAATTAAAATTTTTAAAGCATATTCTGCTCATTGTTACAACACATTAACTATCACAACTAAGCAAACCAAAACCACTGTAACACCAAATGTGGTTTTTCAGGCTGCACTGCCCCTGGCCATCCCTGCTTTAGAGAACCATAGGTCAGGCCACAAAGGAACTTAAAGAATGTCTGCTGAGTTAAAAACAAAAAGCAAATTCAAGTAAGGAACAATCTAAAAAAGGATGCCAACAAGGCAAATGTCCAGGGCCCTGACCACGCCCCCCTGAGCTCCCAGCACCCACAGCTAAGCAGGGATACCCACCTGTGAGCACAAGGCCCTTATGGGTGTAAAAGAGCACCACTTGGCCTGAGCGGTAACAAAATCTCAAAAACAGGACTATCTGAAAGGCACGTGGAGTTCTCCACGGGGCCTGACCTGCATGCATATGGCCTCTCCCTTTGGCTCCTCCAGGCAAGGAGTCTAGGGAACCTTGCCCACACTACTTAATGTGCTTCACAGGAAGCAGGACTGGGGGTACTTAAGGCTTTCTGAAATTTTTTACTTTACATCAATTCCATTCTCTCACCAATTTCTGATGTCATTCTTTTTTCATGGAAATAACCACCACTCAGTTGAAATTTGGACTTAAAAGATTAGCAATTAGATGTTTCCGACACAATGTGGCTGCTGATTGACATTTCTAATGCAGACTATGTTTTCCTAGACAATAAGTAGTAACTAGGCTATTGCTTTCTGAAAACAGAATTTACTTATCTTTTCAATTGTTAATATAATAAGTCAGATTACATAGTAGCACATATTTTAAGTACTGAACCATGAAAAAAAATTTTTTTCCTTACTTTCTTGGAAGATAAAGGTTTAGAAGCCAAGGAAAATCCATCCAAAATTTTGCCAATGTATCGAAGATCTTTCTCTGATTCTGCAAAATGATGTCATTGATTAATTCCAGAAGCAGAGAAGATTAGAATAAGACAAAAAATGTCAGTTTTTTAAATCTCTAAGAACATAAATACTACATGTCATAGGTGATATGACACAAAGATAGCAAGCAGTAAAGGGGAGAAAAGAATGGCACGTACAGCCCTCCCGTCTCTGTTGACTCAGTGACTGGCAGACCCGCCCACACCACCCTCAGCTGATTAGGCTGCCCAGGACTTCCGGCTATGGCCCTCCAAGATAAGTACCTCACCATTGTTCTTGCAAAAGGACCTTAAGTCCTGAGCTAAGAGGCACAAGAACATACTTTGTGAAGCAAAAGATCTCAAGAAAACCCATCAAGAGGATCAAATATGGATAAAAATGAAAATCATAATTGCAAGAGAGTCATTATTAAAACTAGCTGAAGAACCATGGGGAGACTACTTCCCAATTTCCTTAGCGACTATCCAAACAAGGCACAAAAGACAACACAATCAGTCAGCCTGTAATCTAATCTTAGTACAATTTAAAAGGTACTTTTGTCTCTTTCTCAAATGAAATTCTAACAAGAGATAAAGGTCACTGATTCAGGAAACAGAATGACGAATGCCTTCTGACTTGGAGCCAGACTTGGTCATGGTCCTGCAGACAACCCCATCAACAAAGGCTCTTTGATTCTCAAGCATTTCCTGCACAGCGGTGATGTCAAAAATCCAACTGCATTTTCTGTAGCCCAGAGCCCATTCCACATGAGCACCATAAAGCACTTACTCAGCTGGGTGTTCAGTCCTGCCACATGCACAGCCACCTGCAGTGTGGACAGGACTGAGGCATTCAGTCACTTATAATGCAGTACGGCCCTATAACTATCTCCCCAACAAAACTACTGTTTGTACTTCAACACAATTTGAACTTTCATGCCAGCTTCTGGAAGTTCCTAAAAATTTTTAGGGTAATTTGGGATTAAATTTCACATTCTTGGAATTTTGTATTCTTTTAAAACCCAGCAATTTTACTTTTATGAATTCATTCTGAAGAAATAAACAGCAAATGTGCAAAATAAAAAGAGCCATAAGGGTATTTATTATTTTCTTATTCCCTATGGATCATGGAAAAAAATAAGAACAATTAAAAATCAACCACAAAGACCAGCTAAATGTAGATTCACTAAGTGAAAAACTAAAGATGTTGTGGCTAGGGGTGAGAGAAAGGAGGCAGCTGTGGGAAAGGGGACCAGAGCAGAGAGGGCGTAAGGGGACGCTGGGGAGCCTGGGGAGAGGCAGTGGCCAAAGCTTGGAGACTGGTTGGGGGAGGCAAGGGAACCAAAAGGTAAAGGTGTTACGTAAAGAAAAAGCCAAACATTTGGCTCAGAAGGCAGGTTTAAATATGTATGTTTATTAAAGGACACCAATTATTACATAATTAATATATTATGTTAATATCAGTTGTCATACAGTATTGTTAATGTATTGATACAATTAACGTAATTAACTCATGGGTTAATGTGATCTATAATATTGATTAGTAATACATTATAACACTTATATATCTTCTAAGTTACAAAAATAATACATAGTCTTAGTAAGAACTTTGAAAATATAGGTGAGCAAAAGGAAAAAAATAAAAGTAGCCCAATACCACCCTGACGTAACACCAGCTAACATTTGGGGTACACCCTTCCAGCAGCCTCTGTTAAGACCCTAGGTTCCTTTTGTGGAGCTGAAGACAGAGGGCATACACACAGAGGGCTTGCTGTGTGCCAGGCACATTCTAAATGGACGTTAAAATCTCAGTGTATGCCACTGTCATGCCCACTGTCCAGGCAAGGACGCTGAGGTACAGAGGTTAAGCATCTCACCCACTGTCACAGCTGATAAATGGGGAGAACCAACATCGGAACCCAGGCAGTCTGTCTTCAGAGTCTGTATTTACAACCATTAAACAAACTACCTCTAAAACCTGTTTTACGCCTGCTTTTTCTCTTCTAGAAATGTAAAACAGGCATCATTTGGGGGAGTGATGCTTGGATTACTTAGATTATTTCAACAGGCATGTTTTAGATATCTTATAAGAGATAGATCAAACTTTACAGCTAAAAATGCCTGAATAGATTGTTTTATCTTAGCTCTCACCTCCCTACTTTATTTAGGTAGCCATTATTGGTATGACCAAAGAGTAGGTATCATTTGCTCAGTCTTGGGGCAGGTACAGTGCCAAACACTGAGTTACGACATTTAATTCTCACAATGACGCCCAGAATGGATTTTATCTTCACTTTACAAATGACGTCCGGAGACATCACAAGCCTTGCCCAAGGTCACCCAGCTGGGCAGTGGAGACCTATGATCCAAACCAGACCTGACAGACTCCAAATCACACGCTTCTAATACCCATTCCACACTGTCTCCTCCCTATACCTTTTCTGGAAAGAAAAACTGAAATACGACTTAGAAACATAGGATCTGAATCATTACAGACTATGACTTAAAATTCAAGTTGTGTTAAGAGATGTCCACGAGCCCCGTAAGAGCCAGGGACTCAAGTGAGGAGACAGAGCTGCAGGCTCTCGGTATACCTCCCACATGGTCCCCACACCTGGCCTTCTGACCTGCTGCGTGAGCTGGCCTACTCAGCCCTGTATTGACAGCTGAGATTGGCTTTGACCTTAAGTCCTGCTTCTGTCCTACCTCCCACATCAGGTCTCTCTTTCTTGCCACTTGGTTTCTCACTCTGCATCTCTGACCACCAAACCCCTACTCCCCAGAGCCTGACACTTGGTATCAATCTCACAGTCACTCCTTTCTGATATCCTGACTCGGGGTCCTACCACTGGCTGTGGGTCACTGGGATTACCTTTCTGACGTTTATACTGCCTGGGTGCCGTCCAACCATAGAGTCCATCCCCAGGCTCTTCATCCTTCAAAACTGTGTCATACTTGGATAGAGTTTCTGTGGCGTAGATATCATCATCTTCCTCTTCCAGGGCACCAACACCAAAAGCCTTCAAAAACAAGGTTTCAAATTGAGCAATACAAGTTTTAGGGTATGTCTGCATTGAATGATAAAGCTACTTTAAGGATATGATTGAACAGACCACATCAGCACTGCATGATCACCAGAGAGAAGCGAATGGGGGACCTGGATTCACACACAAACCCAAGTCCTTTGGAAAACAACAACCAGCAGTGAATAGCATGCCTTGGCACTGGGCTGTACTCCAGGCCCAGCAGCAGCCATGGGTCTGTGTCCTAGCACAGGAAGAAGTGCGGAACACACCCAAGCAGCAGTGAGGAGGAGAAATGTGGCTTCTGGAAAGAGAAAGGCAGAATTTCATCTACTTAACTCAGTGTGGCCTGGGGTCAATGCTGGGGACCAGGGTCTGAAGACCACTCTAACAGCTGCTGTAAGAGCTCCTAATCTTTGTGGCCTCCAATAGGTATCACTTTTTCTTAAAGGCTTGGAAAACAACATGTACAGGAAAGCAAAGTAATAAAGAAACTTTCTAAATGAATGTAGGTAAGAACCTCTGAGTCCACTTAAGAGGACAGGCAATCAGTAAAAGCTATCCAACTCCTCAAAAGTAAAAAGCAAATCTCCCAAGTAAAATGCACACCCATGTTCTGACTTTGGGGCTGGCAGCACAGGAAACAGTCTGAGAGGCAGTTGGACCTGAGCCTGGAGAGGCAGACTGCAATTCAACTATTAACCAAATTTAAAACGTTTATGTGTGTTTTTCTGCTCAGCCCCACACAGGGGTGTGGGAAAGCAGACCTCACGCCTAGGAACACACAAACTCCACCAAGAACATCAGGTCACAGGATCCCAGGAGTACATACTGAGATCAGGAAGGTGTGGTTTACATGTCTTCAGAAAAGATCCTAAGAAAATATAACCACGGAAAAGTCTTCATGCAGGCAATGAATGAGTGCCTACTATAGAGCAAATATAACAGAGGGTATTCTCATTTGTCAATTGTTCCACGTTTATAAAACAGAAGAATTTTCACCTGGCCTGAAATTCCCAATTTTCGTCCTTTATTCATTCCAATTTCTCCAAGAAGATTGCTGCCACTCTCCTGTGCCCCACTGAAAAGATTAAAATGTTCTCCTGAAGTTCCAAACAATGCTTGGCGGGGGTCTAGGCCTTTGTAAGCCAGTCCATGTACGTTATCTTTAGATGTGAAATCTACAGGTGTGACATCTTTGGGAGCAAAGGTCACATTTTCCGGGAGGTAGTCATCATCTTCGTCCTATTTACAATGTTTAAAAAGCAGAATGCAGGTGAGTCATTGACTGATGAAAAGTAAGCCTATAAAATACCACTTTTAAATGTAGTGATTAATTCCAAACAGACCAACAACCATATTTTTTCTGCTATTACAAATCACTAAATCAAGTCCCTGAACAAATGATCCTAAACCAAACAACTCAATTTTACGAATCTGAACAGACTTGGGATATCTATAGTGATGGCATGTTGCTAAATACATTCTCTGACATAATGAGGCTAGTTTTAGGGCATGGGTATTTCACTGTAATGGGATCTCACTGATTTCTAAAACTGTTTCAGACCCTAAGATTCATAAGGTATCAGATACTATCATACCAAACTGAAGGTCATCCATCCATACAATACCTCAGATCCTTCAGAGCCTCCAGGGGGTAAGGCACAGCCGTAGATTTTCACACCAGGATCTATAAAAGAGATTTCAACTGCATCAGTCATGGCAACTGAAAATACAGAAACCTGACTTGCTGACACTTTTCAGAGGTGCATGGCTATGCTTACAGAAGATGTTACAGCTTTAGGGTCTGAGACCTATCCGTCACAAACTGTTTCCCACCAGCTCCAGCCCCATCTACGCTCTGGCAATAATGTGCTCAATGAGTAACCACTACTGTTCCAGCTCCACAGAGAACCCCAATCTACGGCTGCGTCCAAGAGTTCACTCTGGCTGGGGAGACCAAGGGCAAGAAATAAATAGAAAATAACCATGCAAAACTGTGACACGGTTTTGGCAAGAGTAGGAAACAGTTTCATATGCAGCTGGCAAGGACGTAAACTAGTACATTCTTCCAGAAAGCCGTTACACATTACACACAGAAAGCCTTAAAATACATGCACATCACATAACCCAACAGTTTTATTTCTATAAACATGCAACCATTAAAAAGTATGCTGCAGAATTATGACAATTGATCTACGTACCAGGTTTTTGTCGGCGTGGTCTTCTCTTCACTCGAGGGCCAATTCCTTGTCCTTCCTTCCAACCCATTTTTCTTAGCAATTCAAAACCAACAGATAATCTAGGACATCAAGGCATTGGAAATGAGCTTCTTTTTTTAACACTGAGGAGTAGTAGGAGACAAGCAGCCATTGAGCTCCTGCCCAGCTCATCACTTGTTCCTGACCCCTCCCTGCAGGGTGCCCCATCCATGTCAGAACTGCATGGCCCTGCCACGGTCACTCACACGACCCAGGAAGGGGCATATGGAGACTCTCAGTGGTCCCTGTCAAGCATGTGGCCTGTGAATCCATGAGAGCCTGAGACGGCCACATCAGGCCACAAGCCCAGGAGCAGAACAAGGAGATAGGCAGAAACAGAGGGTAGAGTGAGGCCAACAGGACAGAGCCTTTACAGCTTGTGAGGGGGTCAGGAGGAGGGAAGGCTGCCCGGTTCCTAGAAGTTCTCCAGCCTCTTGGAACCCCAGAAGCACAGCTAGTCACTAGAGCTCAAGAGCACTCCATGGAATTATAGTGCAAGATCCTCTTGGCAAAAACACCCTCTTGCACTCAAGCTATTCTAAGCAGGCTTCTCCTACTTGCTAACAAACCATCTCCAGTAAGATCATTGTTTATATGCAAATCAGTGATGTCAAGATCAGAAAAATCAAATTTAAATTCTTCTTACTTGGCTGGTGTTATGAGGTCATCAAGCAGAGTAGCTCCAGGAATGGGGGCAGTAGCAGCTGCTAGCTGCCTGGCCTTTTCTCGTATTCTGTCTTTGGTTTTGGAAGCAAAATCATCTGTGGTAACAATTGCCTTAGGTGCTATCCCAAATTCACTAAGATCCTAAAAAAAAAATTCAAACAGAATTACTTACATTATTTGGACAGTGACTAACCATGATACATCATACAGCTTTATTTATTTAAAAACAAAAAGTTAAAAGCACAATGTTGGGTTAGGGATTAGGGGAACAACTGACTTCACACACTAACTCTGGAATCCTCACATAAGCTAAGATAGCAGATGAGGACAGGCCATGAGTGGCCACTCAGTGAGGACACAACAGGCACAGCCAAGCTAAGACAGGAAGTAATTACAATATACTAATTACTTCTACAGAAGAAACTGTCCATGTTCTTCTCAGACAGTATTTCAAAGGTCAGTGTGAAGGGGGCAAATCTGACAGTCAAAACCAGCAAGCAGTCGTGAGCACCTGCATGCTGGGCCTGAGGTAAGTGCTTCTGCATTTCCTGCTGGCTGCCTAACCAATGGCTGTTGTCCTGTCCTCTTCCTCAGAGCCCTGACATTGTCCAGGCAAATGCCTTCCTTTCCCCACCAAGCACTTCCGCTTCAGAGAGGAGTCCTGATGTGTGCATGCTGGGGCAGGGGATGGTTAGGGAGGGGTGGGGCTCATGTCTGCTCTAAGCCAGTCATTTTGATCCCATTTCCCTTGCCTTATAAGGATTGCCTTAAGAGTGAGCAAGTAAACAATTTGCCTGAGCAGATGTGAGGGAAAATCCACTGTAGGACTTATGAAAATGGTTTCTTTGCTCTCAAGAGAAGACACCAAGAAGAAAGTCCTCCTTCCACTGGATAATATCATCCTGGATATGCCATCTGGGACTACCACAGCCACCTTGCAAACACAAGGAGAGCTGGCACAAGGCCAAGCTGACATGCAGAAGATAACTAGGAGAGAACCTGGGTCCTCACTGGCATCTAGACTTGTTGCTCTACGAGATGTGCTTCCTGATAGATTGTCCTAGTCAAATATGAAGGGGACCTCCCTTTGCCTCTTACATGCAGCCTAAAGCATGCTGATATAAGTATTTTATTTAAACTTTTCCACAAATGAATCCATGAGTAGACTTTAGGGTAACAGAGGTTTACTTCTAAAACAAAATGGAGCACACCATGCAGGCTGGTGGAACCACTTTAGAACCCTCCACCAGCCCCATTTACCCTAAGAAACTGGCAGTCAGTGTTGCTGTGAGGATGTGCCCAGAGCCCACACATGGCCCCCTTTCATTCCTTTCTCTAATCTACTCACTCACTGGTCCTTATACTGCAGTGTGCACAAGAGTTACTAAGGAAGGTAGTAGACGTGGCTACAGGGATTCTGTACTTCTGGGGCAACTGGGGCTTTTTCAAATAAATTTCCCTGTACATGACTTCCCCCTTATACTCTTGACTTTGGAAACTGGCCCCAGAATAAGGCATTCCTCCAGTGAACAAGAATCCATTGATGTACAGGGCACTAGAGTCCAAACACCTAAAAGATACAGCCTTACAAAGAGGAAATCGTACATTGGCCTTTCTGGGAGAGAGAAGGTGCCACAATAAGCAGTACCCACATCCCACCAGTTAACTGGCAATTAAAGTTCTGCACACCCACCTCTTCATCCATAAAATCTTCAGGACCAAGAACAGATTTGTCTGCTCTGTTCTGTCGTGAAGACACGAAGGAAGAGGGTGTCCATCCTTGAAAGAAAAGTTTAGAATATTACAATCCTAGATAGTATTTTGGTTTATAACTAAATAATTAAATAACATGTATGGATTGAAAATTCCCAATAACTAAAAAATCTTAGCTACTTCCCATCTCATGGCTCACACAGACGTAATATACCACCTAAACCTCTTATTAATCCCCATACCCCCTATTGTCAGAACTTAGTAGATAGTGAGGTTTCTCCTTAAGGATTGGAACCAAGAGAAACCAAATTATGCACTGAAAGTTAAACCGTGAAAGCGCCTTAAGGAGATCTGTGCAGAAATATGCAAGGTCCTCCTAAAAGGCAGGACCACTCTGAGACCAGCAAGACAGCAACATAGAGTAACATACCAACATATCAGAAAAGCAGTATTTCAGGGCCCATTAGTCAGCCATGAAAGGATGGCTAAGGAGTCACAGAAGCACTGGTGCCCTGGCCAGAGGACTCAGCCTGGCTAGTCTAAGGGCAGGCAATGGCCATACCAGGCCCCCAATTCCACTAAATACCTAAGTCCTATGACTAACATCCCTGTTCCCCACACATGGTCACCAAGAATGTGTTGTGCCTACAGACAGAGAATGCTCTGGAGGTCAAAGGTACAATATCCCCCCTTATCCACAGGGGATACATTCCGAGACCTCCAAGTGAATGCCTAAAACCACAGATAGGACCGAACCCTATATAGACTGTTTTTCCTGTACATCCACACCTATGATAAAGTTTGATTTACAATTTAGGAATAATAAGAGATTAACCACAACAACAAATAATAAAATAGAGCAAATAATTAAAATATTTTAATAACAAAAAATAGAATAAAATACTGTAATGAAGTGATGTGAATGTGGTCTCTCTCTCAAAGTACTTTCTGTTCTGCACTCACCCTTCTTCTTCCTCCTGATGACATGAGATGATAAATGCCCACAAGATGAGATGAAGTAAGTGAATGATGTACCGTTGTGATTTAGTGTTGGGCACTACTGACCTTCTGACAGTAGGTCAGAAGGACCATGTGCTTCTGGACTGCAGCTGACTGCAGAAAGCAAAACCATGGATAAGGGGGGACTACTCTGTCTATAATCCTCTAAGATAAACATTTTTAGTTTTCTTTAAGAGTGACAAACCTCTTTTCTGATTTCCTGTAAGAATCTTGTGGAGCTGAGGAGTATGGGGCAGATTGACTCTTGGTAGGTAGGTGAATCAGATTTTGGGGCCGACCTGGGAGATCCTCCAGGACAGGGAAAATCAGCTCTCCCACGCAATATCCTGGGCCCAGCAACCTTCCTCCACCTTGGATTTGTATAGTCTTTGCCCTACTTCTGCACAGTCCTTGAATCTGTCGATCCCAATGGTAAATAGATAGTCCAGTATATTAACATATCACAGTCTACCTAATTGTTTGAGCTGGTCTTACTTTTTAATTACAATATACAGCACAGTTATAATTAAAACCATCGACAATGTGTTACTTCTTTCTTCACAAACCTTACTGCCATGTTTAACATTTTAGTAAGTGTGCTACTTTTAGTTACCTTACTTTGCTTTTCTTAACAACAAGGCTGAAGACTCACAGACTCCAAGAATGGACTAGTGGTTACCAAAGGGGAGGGGTGTGGGAGGGCAGATGGGGAGGGACAGAGAAGGGGATTGAAGGGTATTATGTTTAGTATACATGGTGTGAGGACTCACGGGGAAGGCAGTGTAGCACAGAGAAGGCACGTAATGGATCTGTGGCATCTTACCACACTGATGGACACTGACTGCATTGGGGTATGGGTGGGCACTTGGTAATATGGGTCAATGTAGTAACCACTACATTGAAACCTTCATAAGAGTGTATATCAACAATACCTTAATAAAAAAAAAAAATCAAGGAAAAAATAAACAAAAAAAAAAAGAATCCCATTTTTAGCTTTAAAAAAATCACAGAAGTAGGATGTGTTAGAATTGCCTGATCTTTGACTATGAGAATGCAGATAGATAGCTTTAATTTTTTGTAATTTATTATTTGAGTTGGCTTATTTTTATACATGTTAAAATATTTAATTTTGTCCAGTGAAGTCCTTTAGAAAACAGCTGAGGTATAAAGAGCAGGCAAGAAAATGGTATTCACGCATATTAATTTTTAGAATTTTCCTTAGTTCCATTATGTGGATTATAAAAAATAATTGACAGTGGACCATTATAGTGCATTCTTTAGTTTGAAAAAAAAAAAAATAATAATAATAATAAGGCTGAATATTCCATAAAGCATTTCGATATCCTCTGAAATAAACTCATCAAATACGTCCATCATTTGCTCATTTGCTCATGATCATTAGACATGCTGGATAGTGAATTTTAATCAACTTATTTACCTCAACTATTTTTCTTATATGGCCTTTTGTCTTTTTTTTCCTGTATTGTTTTATTTTACTACTGTTGTTGTGTACAAGTTACTTTTTAAAATATACATAAAAGATCTGTTCCATTTGGTTCTTAATAATTGCTACATAAGTTAATCTGTTCATCTTCCATTCGTATCTGAGATATATCAAGTTATTTTCTTCCAGTTTCTGTATTAAAATATCTTAAAAACATACATTAAACAATACAGAATTTATCATATGGCACAATGTGAAAATTTTAATTGATTTTCCTCCTGGTTGAGGCGTGTACTGACAAGTGACAATGTGGTCCCCAGTGCTAGGAGAGAGCACCTCTGACCCTCAGTGGCCTCATGTACAAAACGGCTGTGACACCTGTGCTCCCAAGTCACTGAGTTGTGAGAGATGATGTTAACTGAGTCAATCCACGTGAAAGCACTTTGTGCATGGCAAGATGCAACATAAACTCTAAGTCACTGTCATCATTTAATCATCTGGTTAGAATGTATCTATTTTTTTCTTAAGTGAAAGAAAACTCTTTCACCTTCAGGTTGTAATCAGTGAACAGCACACAGTTGACTCTGGAAACATTCCAAACATTCAAAGAACACAAAAGAATACAGTGTATGTACAAATGTTTAAAGAAGTTTTTCAAAAAGGAAGAGGTGGGGAGAGGGAATCAATTTTATGATATTCCAAACATTTGTTTTAGCGGTATCATTTAGCTATGAGTAGGAAAATCATACCTTCTTTTGAGCCAACAGTGTTGAAGTATCCAGCAGAGAAACCCCCACTAAAGGCTCCATGAAATCGTTTATACCTTCCTTTTTCATCTCTGACAGTCTGATCCTGAAGAGGAATGGGTTTCTTTGGTCTTTCACCTTAAACAAAAAAAAATTATTTTTGAATGAGGAGAGAAGGGGAATCAGAAAAAATTCAGGGAAAATGTCATTTCTTTAACATAATGAATTGTTCCCTTCCTGTAACCTCAAATACAACAATTGTAATTAAGTTGCTATTCCTAGACTTTCCTAGCTTTAGTTTACAAAGCAATATATTTTATCAAGCTTCTCTGTAGTTCTAAGACAATTATAGGTATCTCTTATTTATATTATTAGAAATATGTTTTAGCAAAAGTGGCCTGCTTTTCCCACTCAATTCCATTAGGAAAACTGAATCACATTGTGAGGGAAGGTTCAAACAGATAGAGGTGAAATCTGCTGACAGTAAAGGAGGCAAATTGCTGGGATGGCACATGGCAAGCAGAGGTTTGCAACGCAAGAAACACTCTTATATCTCTTCTAGAGTTTTGCAGCATGCCAACTCAAGTATTTTTCTTTGGCATTACCCATTTTCCCCAAATATTAAGAGTTTATTTCTGACAATCTCCTGATTCCATATTTACTGTTCTTTAAGGTTATTTTCTTTTCCTACTTTGCTGAAATTGGTTGGGTTGCCACATCACACAAGCAAAAAGGAATTCATTCTTAGCCTAGTCTAAAAATTCCTGAGGTTTAAAGTTTCAGGTACTGTGATGCAAATTTCTCCCTGATTTTATCAACTCCAATTCAAAATTCTGAATCTATTTAAAATAAAAAATATACTATCAAGTTATTTTCAAACATTCAATACAGAAAGCAAGTTATACAGTAGTTAAGGGCATGGATTAAGAGTCACAGCAGTCTGGATTTTAAAGCCAACTCCACCTTTACAGCCCTGGGACTTTGGTCACCTTAACGTCTCTGTGCCTCCATTTCCTCATCTGTGAAATGGGAATGACACTAACAGTAATATCTATTTCATAGTATTATTATGTAATTTGGTAAGATAATCCCTGTATAGTACTTAGCAAGAAGAAGAACACACAATATATAGTTTTGATGTAGTTATTGCTATTATTATTCTATACAGTAGTTAAGATATGTCCTAAAGTCCATGTGTACCTGCTATTCAATAATTAAATCAGTTCCTAATATTGTGGAACAAAAACTAAAGGAACTTCCAGCCTCATAATCCTAAATTTTTACTTGCAGCTTATAAAATCTTTAAGTCATTTCTGGGGTAAAACCCACAGCAAGGTAGTCAAGAGCTCAGGTTCCAAAGACCAGGAGATCTGGGTTCAAATTCCCCTACCCTACCACTTGCTAGCTTTGTGAACTTGGGCAAGTTACTCATTTCTCTAAGTTCCAGCTTCACAACTGTAAAATTAGGGTACTAACAGAGCCTATCTTGTAGGGGGATGCTAAGGATTAAATATGATGTGCAGAGAGCTGAGCACCATGCCTGGTCACAGTGAAGCTCGGTTAATATCAGCTATAATTTCATTTCACAGGAAAGAACTGAATTATGACTCGGGTCCCACCGTCCAGGAATTTCACCATGTCTTAGAAGAGCAGTACTCATACTCCATTATGCACCCACACCTGGCATGATTCTTGGCTATGGTGGGGTTTCTCAACCTCAGCACTACTGACTGTTTGTGCGGGACAGTTCTTTGTTGTTGGGGATGGTCTTGTGCACCATGACGTTTAGTAGCCACTAGATGCCAGTAGCAACACCCCTACTCCACACCCACAAGCCTGACAACCAAACCCATCTCTAGACATCTTCAAATGCCACTCCTCATTGAGAACCACTGGGTTAAGGTGAGAGAGGGCAAGTCCCGCCAACACTAGGTGCTACCCTTGCTGATCTGGAAGGGGAGATAAGGTCTTCAGACAACCAAGCAGAATCTGTGCTGGCAGATGATGAGGGCCAACCAGAGCAGGGTCCCACAGGGCTCCTGTGGAGGAGGCATCACCTCTAACCACAGCATGGGAAAACTCCAGGAAAGATGTGGCATTTTAGCCAGGCTCTCTTATAATATTGCTGTTACTAACAACTAACCCCTTCTTTACACACATATTATCTTATTTGTCATAGCCTGATAAAAATGCTCTGGTTGAGTAACTGCTATAAGGTCCACAGCTAATAAACACAAACCTGAAATGAGATCTCAACTCTGCCTCCAAGCCAGGCACGCCACCCATACTCATCATCCCTCACTCATCCCTGACAAAAGTTTACTGATGGCCTTACCAAGGAAGCAGCCCTGTCCCAGACCCTGAGGGTGGAAAACTAAACACAATTCCATTCCTGTTCTCAGAGTGCTCAGAGCCAAGCAGGGGAGACGTACATGTATAGGAACTCTTCTGACAATGTGCAAAGACCACATCACAGTCACCCTAGGAATGAGCAGAATTTGATGGGTGCAGATGGGGACACAATTCCCCACATAGACATTAACTCCATCAGTAAACAGGAGGTCTAAACAGGTAACGTCAGATGTTTAAAAATAGTAGTCTAGTCTGACTGGAGGACAAGGAGGGAATAGAAGATGGGACCTAAAGGACAGAGTACAAAGGACCTTAAAAATGGTGCTGCAAGGACTGGTATGTCCTGTGGGTGGTGCAAGCCATAAATAGCTTTAAGTGAGAGAGTCACAGCATCAAGGAGGAAAGTAGTTTTAAAATTAATCTGGGTACAGGCTGAGCTGGAGATGAGAATTCTAGAGCCCTTGTAAGTATCTAAGGAAAGAGTAGATAAGTACTGGCGGCCCCTTCCTTCCAGATCAGAGGGCCTATGTGTCTATGGCTCTCTATGTCCTAAGTAGTGTCCCTCCAGTACCAATGTTTCTCTAACCTATCATTAAACCTTCCAAGCAGGAAGTAAAAGTGATTATTGGTCTAGTATGTTATGTTATAAAATGTACTCAGAGTGCATTCAGACTTCAAAGTGCTTAGGAAACAACTGATCTTCAAAAACTTCTAATACTGAGAAGTTAAAGGGTGATTTTAGGCCAGAAAAAAAAAATGTCTGCAAATCAAATGCCCTCCCTTCCACTTCAAAAGCATAGTTAGACTATTAGGCTTAATTTCAGATTTTGTGCATCATCAAAACAGGAAGAATTGGAAACACATAGGTCAAATAGTTTGCAATTTATGTCATTTTATAAGGAAACAACTGTGAAACCAGAAATATAGAAATGGTATGAATAGCTGCCTACCACAGCTGTAATAACCTCCACCCATGCATGTTTAACACCTGCCCTCTTCCTGCATAGCTAAATTCTAACCAGTTTGCAAGGGATCCAATCCTGTGTTCTCAGGTTTTCTTGTTACCTTGTGTAGGTTATTTCCTGTCTACATCACATACTTCAGCACTTGCAAACCTTGTACTTTTATTCTCCTCAAACAAAGGATCTTTGTCAACAAATTCTTTGAGATCACGGGGTGATGTGTTTGTCAGTAAAATAATATAATATTGAGCTGACTAAAGAACTAAAATCTGAAATGAAGGCCCTACAAATGATGACCCTGCCCTACCCACACTCTGGTTCCATAATTGGAGAAAGGATCTGATAAATTTAAAGTTGAAAGGACTTTAAAGTCAATGTTTTAGGGAACTGAGGATGTTGAATGTGGTACAGAAATGCCTCAGAGAAAATTGAAGAGCTGTCTTCAAATACATAAGCAGTTCTCAGAAGACTATTTGTCTTTGGTAAGCAAAGGGCAGCAATGCATCCAGTATCTGGCAGTTTTTAATGATTAGAACTTTGTAGGGAATAAAAGGGTTATCAGTGGAAAAGTCCCAGAAGAAGTACAACCAATCTGGCAGAATGTGGTCAGGGTGGGAAAAAGATCTCACTAACAAAAGGTCTGCAAGTAACTCCTAGTCCCCATACTTCTTGGTCTTTTGCACAGGACTAGCACTGTCATTAGTCTTTATTGCGCACTCAGACATACTCTGCTAAACAAATCAAGTTATTAAGTGGATCAGAACAGAAACATGGGAAAGAACCTTGCTTCTTCTTGCCCTTACGCTCACATTCCACCAGCAAGTCGCGTTCTTATACTCTGCTTTCAAATATACCTAGATCCAGATCACTGCTTACCGCTCCCACCGCTAACACTCCAACCCAAGCCATCAGCTCCAGACCTTTTTGCTAATCTCCCTGCTTTACTTCTGCCCACCCCAACCCGCCTATTCTCAAAATCAAGGATAGAATAACCTTACAAATATACGCATCTCCCTTGTGTAAAACCCCCCATTGACTCTCCTACACTTAGTACAAAATCCAAACTCCCTTACCATACCAAGTAAGATCTAGCCCCTGCTTCCCGCTTTGACATGATCTTCTACCAGTCTCCCCCTTGTGTCATCTGCTCCACCAACACCAGTCCTGCCTGTCCCTCAATTTGCCAAACTGTCTCCGACTTCGGAGACTTTGCACTTGCTGTTTGCTCTGCCTGAAACGCTCTTACCCCCAGATCTTCGTATGCATGGTTCCTTTCTGTTCCAAGGCTGAGCTCAAACCTCCTTTCCTCAGGGAGGTATTGCCTAACCACCCCACCCCATCCCCCACTCTCACACGAGCCTGTATCTTCATCTCTCTATTTCCCATCCCTCTGGGTCTTTCATCTGTCCCTCCAGAACGTGAGCACCCCGAAAGCGCACCCCTTTCTCGTGGCTGTTCCCAGACCCCATGCCCAGCGAGCCCTTTCCCCAGGACCAGAGAAGGCCCGACACAAAGTTGTGCGGCTTTTCGCCGCATACTGGAGCCCCCAGCCTGTTTCCCACAGGCGCCGGCGACTGATTTGGCCCGCACCTTCTTCCAGGGGCTCCAGGCCCGTCCCATAGCTGACAAAGTCCTCATCGCTGTCACTGCCCCGCGCCGCCATCCTGCTCCCTTCAGGACTCCGCCCCTTCGCTACGGAGGCCTCGGCAGGCCAAGTGCCTTCCGCTCTTTTTCATCCGCGAACCTAGTAATTCTCTGAGCGCAGGTGCAGGAAAGTGCCCACATTGCCTGGCATGCCTGTCGCCTCCGATCTGCGCCTGGGAGTCTTCAGACCCGTCTTGTGGGAGGCGGACCCCAGCAGGAGTTGCCTCGGAGGTTTTGGCAGTCACGAAAGCTCATCCTAGCTCCGCCAGGAGCTGGTCAGGAGGAGGCACCAGGGACAAGCTGGAGGCCATCCAGCTATCCGGCTGCAAGGCAGGTTCTCGGAGATGTCTGCCCATCCCCCACCCTCAGGTCTCTGACCACACCCGCCTTTTGCCTCCAGGCAAACCCTGTTTCCCTCGGTCCCACCACCACCCGCTAGGTCGCACCCCGCCACCTGCCGGGAAAATGCCAGTGCTTCCAAATACACACACACACAAATACAGTAGATTGCACCCTTAGGTTTGCGTAAGTAGAGTCCCCTTTCAGACCTCTGGAAGGATTCAGACACGGAAACCCGGATGCCATGGTAAAGGCACCTCGCGGCAACACTTGGTCTGAGAGAAAAAATGAAGGAAGAAGAGAATGAAAGAAAAGGGAAAAAAGGGGGGGCGGGGGGGTTTGGGGCAAGCAGGGAGAGAAAAACAGGACTAGAGAGCGAGACAAAGGAAAAAGGAAATAAAAGTGAAAAGAGAAAGAAAGAATGGGGAAAGGAAAAGCAAGCAACAGGGAGCTGTGAGGTGGGGTAGCGACGCTGAGGGCTCCCTCATTGAACCTAAAGAAACATCTGTCAAGTGGGGTGCTATTGCACCTCAAAACTCCTTTTTACAGAAGAGAACGTTGAAGTTCATATAGTAAGGGCTGAGATGAAAACCAGAGCTGGAAGCTCGTTTTCAAAATAAGGGTCATAAGTCTGACTGAGTGGAAATCCCTAGGATGTTAAAATGTCCCTCCCACCCATCCCCCAGGCTTACTCTATTGGAATCTGTGGGAGCAGGGCTGTTGCTTGAGCTCTCCAAGCACTCTGACCCCAAGGCCTTTGCAATTCCCTCTTTCTTATGCTTGGAATGTTCCTCCCCCTGATAACAAAGGACTCTGCCTCACCGTCTTCAGGTCTCTGCTCAAAGGTTACTTTCTCAGTAAAGTCTTCTCTGACCCTGTTTAAAAAGCAATCCCCATCTGCTATACTCTCTGTTCCCCCTTACCCTACTTTGTATTTTTCTACCACTTATCACCTTTAACATTCTATATAATTTGATTTACTTATTTACTATGTCCCTCCCCATTGAAATGTAAGTACCACAAGGGCATAGGTTTGGACTGGTTTTACTTTTTTGTTTTTCTGTGTCCTCAGAGCTTAGAATAGTGCTTGGCATGTAGTAAGCAGGCAATAAATAATTTTGAAAAAAAAAAGAATAACTGATTAAATAAATCATGGCATATGACTTCAAAGGACAAAAGTTTTTTTTAAGACAGGTTTTAAAACATAGCTCCAAAATTATTTGACACGTCTCGCATCAAGTAGAGTCTATGTCCTCTCCCCTTGAATCTAGGCTCCACGCTTTGCTGGCCCATTTTGCAATCTCTGCTATTCCAGAATAAACCCATTTTGGCTAGTAAAACAACTGACTTATTTTAAGTTTAACACAGCCCATCACCTAACCCCAATCCCAGTTAACAATCAGCATCAATGACAGTCCCCAAGTAAGAACTGCTGAATTCAGTCACCTCCCAAAACCATAAGAGATAATAATAAAATGATTGTTCTTGTTTTAAGCCATTAAGATTTGGGGTAATTTGTTAACAGCTGTAGGTAACTGGAATAACCTATGTGATGAAAGACTGTAAAGTATTTTTTAAATGCTGATGAGGAATGATCTCCAACATGTTGAGTGAGCAAAACAGGGGATGAGACAAAGTACACTGGGGCTGAGGGAGAGCTGCCATTTATATTAAAAGAAAACATAATGGCCAAATTTATTGTGGCTATTACATACACAATGTAGGGACACAATATATCCACAAATATGCTGTAATATGCATAATATATCTCCAGTAAACTCCCCAAAGAAACCAGTGATGGATTGCCCCTGATAAAAGGAAATCAGGGTAGGAGGGATTTGAATATTTGCTTTTAGCTACATCCATGGTATTCTTTCCAAAACATTTTTATGTCAGTGGCTTGATTTTGATTTTAAAGTTTTTGTATATATTAGTACATCCTAATGTACAAAAAGAAAGTAATCGTTTTGTTTCTGGAAGCCCTGCAGGCCCCCAAGGTCATCATTTGACCATCGAGTGTGGTTGTGAATATCAATGTAGATAATAAAAGTAAAGAAGGTTGGGTGTTAATCCATATACTCAGACAAATTGTGAATGTCCATGATTTTATTTCTAGATCAACCAAACTAATTTTTTCATAGTTTATAGCTCCTAAGGAAAAACCCAGTAAATGTATTATTGGGAATTTTACTTAATTGGATTACTGACAATCATGAGCATTTGACAAAATGACAATAACCAACCTTTTCGACTCCTGACCACTGAGGTTCAGGGGACAAGGGGCCCTCCAAATTTCCTGTAACTTCCTCCAGGAGTGGCTCTCAGCTGTCTCCTAGGCATCTTTGGGAGTGACTTGAGGCTCCATCTGTGACCCTGGTCACTTACAACCCAGTACTTGATCCTTGGCTGCCGGAATCTAGAGACATGTGTTTTATGCAAAGCCGTAGCAGTGTAAATGCCACAGACCCTTCCGTTGTTACTTAGACATACATGCAAGAAGGCACAAATCTCAGGACCTTATCAAGAAACTGCAGATAGGAATTTGGGCTGAATCACCTAGGTGGGGAGCAATTTCTTCTTCATGGTCCACACAACAGTGTTGGCAGTGGAATGGTCACTCATGACTTACAAAAACACCTGCTCTCTGTACTGGGAAATCAACATCACTCTTTTTTTTTCTTATTGTGTTTTTTCATTGAACTATATATACAAAAAAGTGTACAAATCATAAGCACACAGTCTATGCATTTTTCCAAAGTGAACACACCCATGTAAGAATAAGCATATCAAGAAATAGAAAATTTTCAGGATCCCAGAAGCAATAATCCCAGAATAGACTAGTTTTGCCTGTTTTGTACTTTATGAGGAATCATACAGTATTTTGTCTGGTCCTTTTGCTCAACAATGTTTGTGAGCAAAATAGGTTGCCTACAACTTATTTGTTGCTTGTAATAGTGATGTGTTCATTTTCACCATGTAAAACTTTTCATTATGTGAGTATGCTACAACTTACCCATTCTGCAGTATTTGGTAGTTTCCAGTTAGGGGCTATTTTGAAAAGTGCAGCTATTAACATTCTTATAGATGTTTTATGGTGAACAGATGTATGCATTTCCATCCGGTATCTCTCTAGAGTTGGAACTGGTTGATCATAAGTCATGCATATATCCACTTTAGTAAAAAAATGCCAAACAGTTTTGTTTGTACCCGTAAACACTCCCACGAGCAACGTATGAGAGCTGGTTCCTCCACATTCTCATCAGTACTTGGTATTTTTGTGTGTGTGTGGCTATTCTGCCAGTCATTTATCTTTCGTTCACAGTTACTTCTTCCCAATATGTCAGAATGTCTTTCCTTTTAAATCACAGGGAACAGTGTGGCATAGTGCCAGATAGTCTAACTTACCAGGCTGGTGACCTTTGAGCCTCAGCTTCTTCCTCTATGAATTGGGAATGAGAAAGTATCCCCTTCATGCTGTTGTGGGAGGACCAACTGCAATCATGCATGACAAGTGCGTAGCACAGTCCTTGGCACAGAGTAAGTGCAATAAAGAACTGCTATGCATAAGAGCATATATCATAGATGGGGAAACTGAGGCCATGAGGGGTAAAAGGATCTAGCCAAAGTGACTCAGTAGCACAGCCTGCTGAGCCTGTCATGTCCCTCTCTAGTTAGAGTTCCTCTATGGCACCATATGGATTCATTTTCTAAGAATTTTTAAATAAAAATTGCAAAATTGAGTCTATAATTTACAGCAAATTTTATTCACTAAAGGATTATCTTGTAATTTCTGCTGTTAATTTGGCAAATTTCATCAGCTTCTTCAAGAGGGCACATAGGTCAGGCCACCCCCAGAGAAACCAATGCTCTTTTGTCAACAAGCAAGTCTTAGGAGGGGGGACTTGCATTTTACCTGGAGGACCTGGGTCCCTGGACAGTTAACTGCTGGTCTCAGTCAGTTGGTAAAACAGGGACTTGACAAAATAGTTGTTTGCAGTTGAGATTTTAGCCTTTTGCCTGACTCAGAAACTCCAACCCCCAGCTTTTTCATTAGGAGCAGTTCTTAAGACGTACACACACCAATGGGGGTGATAAGTGAAAAGTTAGATGTGACTCTTCTGCAGGGTCAGTGGTAGCAGTGCTCATTTCCTAATGACAGCAGGAACAGAGATATGGGGTCAGGCCTGTGGGCCCCCCTTCAATGAGTCATGAGCATGTATAGAGATGTGTGGTCCTGCACAGCCATGAAAAGTGACACAAATGACTCACGCACAGGAGGTGCCTGTTGGGACTCAAAGAGAAGTGCTCCTTTTCCTCTAAGATGCCCAGAAGATAGACTCAGGGTGGGCTGGTGTGTCTTTAACACTGTGCTTCTTTCTCTTGCTCTTTTTAATCAAAGAAGAAGCTCACAAAATCAATGGTGTCAGGCTAGATTAAATAACAGATTTTTGTTTTCACTCTATTCACTTTTATGTGTATCTCCCCATAAGGCAAAGTGCTGCTGGTTTTCCACTTACAGTTATGACACAGTTGTCTTTTTTTTTTTGGTATCATTAATCTACAATTACATGAGGAACATTGTTTACTAGACTCCCCCATTACCAAGTCCCCCCCACAAACCCCATTACAGTCACTGTCCATCAGCGTAGTAAGATGCTGTAGAATCACTACTTGTCTTCTCTGTGTTGCACAGCCCTCCCCATTATACATGCTCATCATAATGCCCCCTTCTTTCTCCCCACTGCTTATCCCTCCCTTCGCAACCATCCTCCCCAGTACCTCTCCCTTTGGTAACTGTTAATCCATTCTTGGGTTCTGTGAATCTGCTGCTGTTTTGTTCCTTCAGGTTTTTCTTCGTTCTTATACTCCACATATGAGTGAGATCATTTGATACTTGTCTTTCTCCACCTGGCTTATTTCACTGAGCATAATACCCTCTAGCTCCATCCATGTTGTTGCAAATGGTAGGATTTGTTTTCTTCTTATGGCTGAATAATATTCCATTGTGTATATGTACCACATTTTTTTTATCCATTCATCTACTGGTGGACACTTAGGTTGCTTCCATTTCTTGGCTATTTTAAATAGTGCTGCAATAAACACAGGGGTGCATTTGTCTTTTTCAAACTGGGCTGCTGCATTCTTAGGGTAAATTCCCAGAAGTGGAATTCCTGGGTTAAATGGTATTTCTATTTTGAGCTTTTTGAGGAATCTCCATACTGCTTTCCACAATGGTTGAACTAATTTGCATTCCCACCAGCAGTGTAGGAGGGTTCCCCTTTCTCCACAACCTCGCAAACACTTGTTGTTGTTTGTCTTTTGGATGGTGGCGATCCTTACACAGTGTCTTTTTAAAATTAAAGTATCATTGATATACAATCTTATGTTGGTTTCAAACACAAAATACAATGCTTCAAGTTTACCCATATTATTAAGTCTTCATCCCCTCCAGTGAGGTCACTGTCCATCAATGTAGTAAGATGTTATAGAATCATTAACTGTATTCTCTGTGCTGTGACATAGTTATCTTTTAAAATAACATTTGTTTGAATAAAGTGAGTAATTTTAAGGAACACTTCTAAGCCCATAGTAGTACAGGTGACATGTATATGTGACAAATTGTAAAGGCAATTGGAACTTCAAGGTGGTAGAAGGAGATGACAAAAGTCTGAAGGTGACTGGGAATGACTGCAGTCAACACGCCTGGACTAAAACCCATTTCAGCCACCAACAGGGAGTGTGCACTCGGTCACTTTTCTCCTCTGAGCCTTGGTCCTCTCACCTGTTAAATGGAGATTACTTAATCCTTTTTTTTGCAAAAGGGTCTTGAGAATTAAATATATTATTTATAAACTTTCTGGCTAGAGCAGAAGTTCTATTATTGATGATTTTGGTAGTAGTAGTATTACAAATATAATAGAGTGACTTGTCACCCTGGGGTCCCCAAAATAGAAGTGGCTCTTTTTAACTTCCAGACTGGGGGTTGGTACTTTTCCAGAGCAATGGATTAACTATAGGGTGACCGACATATGCTTATATTAACTTCATACTCACTTTTGACCCTAAGAGAGAGAGGAATTTTTAGCGCCTGCTGTGCACATAGCTTCCCAAACACTTGGCATGAGCAGAGCTGATTAGGACTCTTTGGGGTCTCTTTTAGAATTAAAACAGTCCTTCCTGAAAATGCCTTTTCTAAGTGCTGCATCTCAGGCAGGCTGTGATAAGAAGGGTTTTTATTGACATTTACTTGTTTGTCCTGGGTTGTTGCCAGTATTTTAAAACTTCCCAACAGTCTCTAATGCACCTCCACCCCGCTTTTTCTTTTCTTTTCTTTTTTTAAGAGAGAAGGAAATGTTTGGCTTCTTTTGAAAGCAGTCTGTGTTCTGTTCTACCTGTGGTATCTACCGTGACTGCCAATTCAGCAGTAACTGCGCAAATTTGTCCCTTGGTTGGGGGTGGGAAGTAGAGACTGTAGGCCCGCTGTCGGAGGGGCGTGGCCCAGTGGGCTTGGGGGCTTCTGGCTCGGGCTTCGGGATCTGGGCACCCTGTCCTGCCAGGCACGGAGCACCTGGTTCGAGTCTGCGGGTCAGCGGAGGGGAGGGGTGCGTGAGTGGTCCGAACCCAGTCCCGAGCCCCCTTTCCTCCCTACCTCTCAGCTAAGAGCTTTAACACGCACTTTTGTTGTAATACCTTCGACCACTCAAGAGTACATGACCCAGCCCCATTATGCAGTTTAGAAAATTGAGGTTTAAAGTGGTAGTTAGGAAATGTGTTCACGGACGTCTGCCGAGTCTCCTCCACACAAAAATCCTTTCTAGGGATCCCTGCGTAGGCAGCCCCTTCTCCCAGCGCCTCCCACCACCCCCAGTGGATCCGTCTAGTGTCTGCAGCGAGGGTGGGGGCCAGCGAGTTGACCGTCGCGCCAGCCCGTCCGAGTCACCCAGCTGAGGCCCTCTACGTGGCGTTGGGTCTGGTCACTGCCCCCGAGGCGTCCACGCTCCTCCAGGGAGGAGCCTCATCTTCGCCCGCGCGCATCAGCTCCAGACGAGACGCCGCGTCCAGACACCGAGCCCCCGGCCTGCCACCTGCGCCACAGGGGTGAGGCTGCAACGACGCCTCAACTAGCCTGGGAAGGCTGACAGAAGGTGAGCGACGAGCCCAGGGCCACCGCAGCTCTCCAAGAGTAGAGCCCCGGGCCTGGGGCGCCGGCTCTGCCCGGCCAATCCGGAGCCGGGGCGGGGATTGGGGCGTGGCCTAGGCGGGCCGGACAGGGGCTCGGGGCCTGTCCCGGGGCGGGGTTGGAGAGCTGCCGGGTGGGCGGGGCGGAAGGCGGGTCCCGGAGCCTTCTGGGGCCAGCGCGCACTGGAGCCTCAGTTCACCCTGCGCGCCGGTGCCGCCAGTATGACCGATGCACTGCTGCCCGCGGCCCCCCAGCCGCTGGAGAAGGAGGGCGACGGCTACTTTCGGAAGGTGGGCGGCTTCGGGTGGGCGGGGAGTCCGCGCCTATCTCCACGCTGTGGAACGGGCTGTGGGGCTCGCGGCCAGGGTCGACCAGGCCGGGAGGGGGAGGGGGCGTACTGGCGTACTGGCCAGGGCGGGCTGGGCAGATGATTGGGGTGAGGGGTGCGGCGGCGGGGTACCCGGCGGCCTAGAGCAGGTGGCTTCCGGGGCTGGGAGGCGGGGGGCCTCTGGGGGCCCCTCCGCGCAGGTGCCGGCCGCGGATGGGGGCCCGGAGGTGTTTCCGGGTGACCCCCTCTGGCGATCCGGGGCGCGCCTGGAGAAGGGACTCGTTAGTAGTTGCCCTGGCGCCCTCGGTCTCGGGGCGCGCTGGGACCAGAGACCAGCTTCCACTGGAGCGCTTGACGGGGCGCGGGTGGAGACAGGACTACCCCAGAGGGTTGGCATTCTCCTTTGCCACCAGAATGTCCGCCGCTTCTTTGGCTTTAAAAGAAGGGGAGAGTTGCTCGTGGGAGGTAACTTCGGGCGTTGCCCCCTCCGCTGCCTCAAGTCGACCAGGAGGGCGTGAGCGCGGCAGACGTCAGGGCTACGGTCTCTCCCCTTCTCTCCAGATGCTAAAGAAGGTTTATCTGATTGTTAGAGACCTCCGGCGAGTGCAGGCTCTGCGTCCATTCATCTTCGGCGCGCGCGCCCTGGATATAATAGTCCTGCAGCCCGGGCCCTCAAAAGCGACCCCAGCCTGGGAGTGGGGGCGCTAGGATGCTCGCAGGTGGCAAGACCTGGGCAACAAAAATGCTTTCGAGCTCGGAGGCACTGTGACACCTTCCACCAGTCATCCTCGTAGGTCCCTTCGAGTCTAAAAATAGCCTTTGGAGTTTGGCCAGGTTTGACTTAGTGATTTGAGAGATTGTTGGGTTTTTATAGCATTTATGACAGAAGGCAGAGTGCATAATTTATAAATAGGGAAGTGATACTCTTTCCCACAGAACAATCAATTCTTAATTGTTCCAAGCCTAACAATCCAGGAGGTAAAAGGTCTTGGCAGCTTCCTTCTTCTTCCTTGTGACACAGCCTTTGGGCTTTTGCTCTCTCTGTTGAGGAGCTGTGGTAGCTCCAGGGGATGGGCAGGACAGAAGAAGAATCTGGAAACAGGTGAGGACAGAGTGGGAAAATTCTTTTTTGTAAATTGCTTTAACATTTTTTAAAAAGTAGTTTTAAGGTATATTTAAGTTCAAAGATGTCATCATGGGATTACAGGATTATAACTTATAAACTTCTAATTATGTGTGGCATTTGGGACAGAGGATCACAGGCCATGGAATTGCAGAAGGAGGTGGAGCCTGGGAATCACTAGATCTCTGTCCTATGGCCCCAGAGTCTGGCTACCACCCCCACATGATTCCTATGTAGCCTCCAGCAAGTTGCTGGCCCTTTCTGGGACTTCATTTCCTCCCTGAGTTGTTTGTTCTCCAAACAAGTGGAGGTCTGGACCTATAGACCATCTGGGGGAAATGACAGAGGGAGGGGCAGAAGAGATGGAGAACACCTGTGAGAGTTATATTCCTAAATCTTCCAGAACAGGTTTTCCAGGGGAGGATGTGCACTGGAAAGAGAGTGGATGGCCGGCAAAGTGCTGTGAAAGGACACAGGGTTGGATGTTTTTTTAGACGCAATTTCTCTGGTAGTAGATAAGAGAATCAAAGTAAAATGAATCACTGGTTTATATTTAGAAACATCTCCATTGAAAAGGAGACATTGTAATGTTCATTATGGTATATACCAGTCCAAAGAATGTTCTTTGTACCAGAGTAATAAAAGGTGTTGGTGTTGAACCTTTTTTGACTTGTGATCTGAGCCAATCTGACCTGAAACAAATGATCCTTGAATGAAACATAAACGTTACACAGGTGAAGGGGAGGAAGAGCTCTTCAAGTAGCGAGAACAGGATAGGCAAAGACATGGAATTGCCAGCACTTGTGAGGGAACCCTCTGGGCTTGGAGGTGGAGGTGGAGGTGGGAACCAGGTTGTTCTGGTCATTCATCCTGCTAAGGAAACAGAGTTCCTTGGGGATCCATTAAGGTGATCCATTAAAGCAGGACCAGACTTGAGTCATGTTACAAGTCAAATGGCCTTTATGGGGAAGGGAGGAGAGGCAGTGGTGGAGCCAGGCAAAGAACAGGAGGGTTTAGCTTCATGGAATTTCCATTGTCTTTGCCCTTCCTACTCTGATGTGGACTGTTGGTGACTTTTCAGTCAGTTATATAAACTGAGCACAGCCTCACCACCCATCCATCCCACCTGCTCACACCCCTAACTCAAACTAGGGGTCCGGTGAGGAGGGCCTGAACAAGGGCAGTGTCAGCATGGATGGGAAGAACCAATGTATTGGATATGATGGGGAAGGTGCTGCTGACGGAACCCAAAAGGTCTGCCTTTGGTGTCTGGGTGGATGGTCAGACGCCTCACTGATGTGGTGGAACCAGGACGCTGAAGTTGGGCAGGTGCATTTGAGGCCCCCATGAGATAGCCACGTGGTGGTCTCAGTGGGGAGTCCATCCCACAGACCTGGCAGGCATGAGTGCACCCTGGCTGGAGATGTGGCTCTGGGGGACACCACTGTAGGAGGCAGATGGTGAAAAGGACTCAAAACACAGGGAATAATACCACCTCTGAAGGGACAGGCAGAGATGGTAGGCAAGCCAGGAGGGTGGCAGCGTCAAGAAAGCCTGGAGAAGAGAGTCTTTTCAGTGGAGAGGTGTGGTTGATACGTCAGAAGGGCACTGGAAAATACTGGATTTAGTCCTTTAGGGGGCTGTTAGTTAGTAAAGGAGTGGGTGTAGAGTTGGGAGCTAAAGCCAGGGTACTGGGAAGCTGTGATGCTGTGGGGAGGAGATCATTGTTGGAGGGAGGGGACAGGTGTCGGAGGAGAGAGAAGAAGGCAGGTCTGCTTTAGATTGAGGCAGTCTAGAGCCTTGTGAAACTGATGGTGAAGAAGTTGGGGGTGGGGGTGGTTGAAGAGTCAAGGGAGAGTGAGAGCTGTGAAGCGGTCCCAGGAGGCAGGGGGAGAGGGCAAAGATTGGAAATTAGCAGAGTATTGGGTGGATGAGCCAATCAGGGGCAGTAAATGAGGATCCCCCAGACTGGAGGTGTAGTCAGGGCATCATTCAGCTGCTCCCAAGGTAGGCTCCCCCGTCCTAACTTGGAGTTTGGGGATTTTGTGCACATTTACAGAATCAAATTTATTTCTATTAAAATCAGGTCTCTCATTCTGTACTCTTTATCCTATCTTCTCTCTCCTCTTCTTGAGAATGCCATTCTGCTTCATTCATTCAAAAAGCATTTACTGAGTGACAGCTCTGAGCCTGACCCCTGTCAAGTTCGGGGCACATGCGACCCTGGCTCAGTATGGGTTCTTTGGCAGTTCACAGCAGGCTTCATTTCCTGGGGCTCCAAGTAGTGCTCGGAGTTGGTGCTTTGTCTGGATAACTCAGGCATGCTTGGATAGGAATCAACTTCTTTGCTTTAGCCCAGAGAAAAAAAGCGGGGGTCCACAGTTCATATTCAGAGCTTCAACTGTTTTGTGTGACTTGCACACAAAATGAAAAATAATTGCCCAAAAGCCCACTGCCAACTGAGCAGTGGACCCTGAATGTGTGAGCCAGTCATTGGCACAGAGGGAGAGCCTGGTAAATCAGGGTCTTCTCAGGGGCCTGTAGGGACTGTGCAGAGCCCTGGGACACAGACACAACTTGGTCCCTGGTCAGGCATGGACACCCCCAGTACAGACTCTGGCTTCCTGGGCCGACAGCTTGGGGATCTCTGAACTAAAAACAAACAGAAAACAGAATACTTTCTGGACTATCGCAATATGTTTCTCTCTTCTCTGGCTTCTCACTGTTCTTTTTTTCTTTTCTTGCTTTCTTTCTCTACATTAATATGTTTAAATAGAGGTACAACTCTACAACTATAAATTATTTTCTTAAAAGAATGGCCAGTGGAAATTCTTTTTCCCAAACAGGTTTTTATGCTCATCTTAATGAAAGTTGTGGAAGAATGTGTCCTGGCCTATATAGTTAATACAGGCTGTAGGAGTTTCAAGGACACTTCATCCTGAGAGCAGGTCCCTTATCCCAGGGTCTCTGGCTGCTGGAGTCCTAAAACCGTCAGGAATAGCTGTTCTTGGCCAAGAGAAACCCAGCTGAAGAAGAACTAGAGAAAGGTGTTGCCCAGGGCTGTTGAAAGGGCCCTATATGCAAAGTCTTAGCCCAGTGTGGAAGGGGAGAGTCAGGACAGAGCGAGGTATTGTCAGTCCTTATCTCTGCCTCTCCATCCTTGGGGAACACTAATGACCCGAAATGAATTTAGCTCCATTGTTTTTACGCAAGAGCTGGAGGAGAAGTTGTTTCTTGTTCACAGAACCTCCAGGCTAGACAGGGCCCCAAGGTTCACTGTGTCCTGGTTTATGGTCCTTGTTTATTCTGGGCTTCATTGAGGCTCTAGTGGAGAAGGAAGAAGGAATATTTTTCTTTTCAACCCAGAAGTTCCTCCTTTGCTCCATTCACCTTAGTTGGGTGTAATTTCATGTTAGACATGTGTTCATCATTTAGGAGCACACTTGTGTGCAAGGTGCCTTTTCTTGGGCTAAGGCCACAGAGTACGGTGTGGATCATGGGGGCTCATCCACCCCAGCTTTGCTGGGTAGTGATGATGTCCCACCAGGTATTTGGAACCTTGAATCCTTTCCCATGGAGGGAGGGAGGAGAAGAGGTATGAAGGTTGCTTATGCTGCCCGCTTCCCGCCCCATGGTCTGAACCCAGGTTGTTCGAGGTCGCGGGCTGATCATGGCGTTGGTGAGGGTCTGCTAGCTGGACTGGTACATACTGACTGCCCAGAGGGTGTGCCTGACAAACATCTCCTCACACTGTGGGATAGTGGCTGGAATGGGTCCCCTGGCAGAAACAGAATTTTCAGGGTGACTCAGAGGAAAGTCAGTGTGATGAGCTGTACCACTGTAAATGTCCCTTGCTACCTGGAGCTATTTGGATGGATCCCAAGGTGCCACCTGATGATACTGGCATTGGCGTCTGCCTGATCACCACTTCCTTCTTTGGCTCAGGTACCAGGGCCTCATGACACAGAGGCTGCATTGCAGGTGGCCACAGAGGACAGTGGTACTGCAGGTGTGGCTTAGCCAGAGGTCTGGGTATCTGGCAGAGTGGGCAGGAAGGGGTGCTGGCCAGGAGCAAGGTCTCCTGCCTGCAATTCCAAGGGCAGGGGGAGATGTGCAAGTCCTTCTGGCCTTTCCAGGCAGACCTTGAGATTTCACCATAGTCATGTGCCCTTAGAAAAATCCCAGATTTTGATTGGATTATACAAAGAGGAAAGGGCAGGTGACTGAAAGCAACTTCAGAAGTAATTTCTTTTTCTCTAATATTATTTGTATTACAAATATAACATAAGTTATTATAAAAAAGGTATTAACAGAAGTGTACAAATTCACACACACACAGCAGGCCCCACCCCACATAGACACAATTTTATAGATAAGGACTGTTAACTATTGGTGAGTACATCCTTCCAGTTGAAATAGGCAGATCATTAGCTGGGTCTAGAAATACACTTGATTCATGGACATTTTGGTGATCATGAAATAACTTTGTTATTCATTCAACAGTGAAAAACAACTGTGAGTAGTACACAGTAGGTGTTTATAAAGATTTGAGGAACTGACTGAAGGAAACCTTTAGCTAAGGGTTAGGGCTAAGTGTTGATTCATATTGTGGACCCCCCCATCCCCTGTGGAAGGATTGGGATGCTGGATGGAAACAGCTGAGCCTTGATCTGCAGCCCCAATACCCAGCAGAGATCCTGCGATAGCAGGAGGACTCTTTCCAAGCACCAAGTTCATGTTTTAATTTTTATGGAAATGGAAAAGTTAGATTCTGCCCTTCCAACCAGCCCTGAATCTCTGGCATGGTGAAAAGTTAAATTAGATGTATGTGTGTATTGCAGGGTACTGCATGCTATTTCTGTGCTTTCTGGTTGACAGCTTCTGGTTAAGTCATAAACAAACAGTTGTCTTTTCCAGAGCTTGGTGGTTGAGTGAGGGATTGCATAACTAGGAAGGAGTGAGAAAGGCAGAGAAAATATCCTTATGCTGGAAAAGCAGCAGAAAGCACGCACTCTCCTGTGCTCTTCACAAGACTCTCTGGCCAGGATACCCTGTGCTGTCACCCCTCACTCAGTCTTACTCCTGACCTAGAGACCCCGCATTCACACCGTGCCCTTCATCTGGTGCAAACACATCTACATGTGTGGGCTTTATCTTTTGGTTGTGTGAAAGAGGGGTTCCTACTGGTTTTGTGGGCAGAGGGAGCCAGGCGCTAGGCATTGCCCAGAGCAGAGACCCAGTTGGGAGGAAAGACTGCTCCCCTTCCCTCCCGGTAGCCTGGCCTTTTTGCCTTGCCAGTGTCAGTCTCTTCAGGTGTAGGTTGACCATTCTTTCCTTTCTTCCAAATTGAGTGACTCCAGTTTTTGCCTAATTGCTATTCATAAGTACTTGTTTCCCAACTGAACAATCTGACTATACACTAAAGGCATGCAGATGTATGTTAACATCCAGAATTTTTGCTCTAGGTGAACTTATTCTAATTAGGACTATTTTAGTTGCAGGTGCCAGAAAAACTGATTCAGTATGGCGTAGACAGATAAATACTGTGGTATATTTCTGTAATGGAATTCTACTCAGCAATTAAAAAGAAACAGCCACATGGATGAATCTCAACATAGAATATTGAGCAAAATAAGCCAGACCCAGCAGAATATATATGATATGATTCCACTTATATGAAGTTGCCTAGAACAGGCAAGTCTAAGGTGATAGAAACCAGATAGAAAGGTCTGTAGTGTATTGGTTGCTTGGGGCTGATGGGATTGTTCTGTTTTTATTTATTTGTTTATTAAGGTGTCATTGATACACACTCTTATGAAGGTTTCACAAGAAAAACAATGTGGTTATTACATTCACCCTTATTATCGAGTCCCTCCCCCCACCATACCCCATTGAAGTCACTGTCCATCAGTGTAGTAAGGTGCCATGAATGTTCTGTTTTTTGACTGGAATAGTGATTACACAAGTGCATGCATTTATCCAGACTCATAGAACTGTGTAATTAGAATTTGTGTATTTTATTACATGTACATTATACATCGATTTTAAAAGTGGCTTAGGCAGGAACAGGAATGAATTGATTGGCTCCTGTAACTGAGAAGTCTAGAGGAATAGCTTCAGGCCTGGCTGCATCTAGGGCTCAGATGCTGCCACCACGACTCAGTTTCTCAGCTCTGCTTCCCCTGGGTTGGCTTCGTTTCTGGGGAGATACTCCCCTGCTGGTGGCAAAGGCTGATGGAGGAAAATGAAGGTCTCTTTCTGATGGGCTCTGATTGCCCCACGTCAGGTGCTCACTCTGAATCAATCTCAGGGCAAGGGGCCTTCCATTTCCAACTGGCCAGGCATCAGATAGATGTTCCACCCTTGGAAGGATGCAGGGGAGCATGGATTTACACCCTTGACTGTCCTGGGCTGTGAGGTGGGAGAGTGAAATGCTGGTCACTGTGCCCAAAGAGCATGTTGTGATACTGGGCATCCCTCAGCCAGGAAGCATGTGAAGGGTGCCTGGAGGCCGTCAGGCCAGCTGTCCCAGCATCCCCATACTTCCTACCACTCAGGCTCCCTCACAGCTCATCTTACAGCGGCAGAAAAGACATGTGCTTAAGTCCTGCTCCCATCTTACTGCCTCTTGGAGCTTGAGTAGCTTGCTTAGCCTCCAAGTATGGGACCTGAGATGCTGTAACAGGGGCTCTCTGACATGGGGGAGGTGCCCACTAAGCTAGTGATAAAGCTGAGGTTTTATTCAGCACTTGCTTTGTGGGTTATTAGCTGTTGCACCATCCTTCCATATTTTGAGACTGATGCAAATGCCCAAACCTTAGTCGGGAACCAACAGGCTGTGTAGTGGAAAGACTCCTTCACCATAGGACAGTGACACTCAAGGCCAGGACACTTCAGTCCCCTTCCTGCTGTTCCAGTTCCTGGGCCACACAGACATGATGGGTGCTGGCTGCTGCCTTGGTCCCTGACACAAACCCTCACTCCGGTGTCGACAGGGTCCTGTACATTCTGTTGTGAACCCATCAGGAACCACAGCGTGAGTGAGGACATGGGTTCCCACCAGCAGAGGTCCCCTGGCAGGGGCTGGTGGATGGCTGGCAGCCTCTGGTGATGCCAGGGGGTCTTTCTGGCAGGCTTGCCCAGATTCACCTCTCAGAGCTCCTGGGGAAGTTTCCAGATAGCCCTGTGGGCGTTTCTGGTGTGTCCAGCACTCCTTACATTCCTACCTGTCAGTAAGAAGTAATGTAGTTTTGGGTCCAATTACTCAGTCACATCTAATCCTAAGCATTCCTCTGTCTTATCTAGAAACTTGACTCCACATCTGTGGGCTGGTTAGGGCGTAGTGATTCCAGGCCAGCCAGAAGTTGGGTAAAATATAGGCATCAAAGAGCTCTCATCCAAGAGCTGGAACGGCTGCTTATCTTAGTTCTGGGAGCACACCTAAAAGAATTACTTATTTAAGCTTCTCTGTAAAATGGAACACAGCTTTAGTGAACCATGTACTTTTGAGTCCAGTCAGACCGTTCATAGTAATTTTAGGACATGGAAAGGAAAGAGGCTGGCAATTATTTTAGCCCTTTAATATTAGATTAGCTTCCTATAGTAAAGACATTTTTATCTTATACCTGGAAAAAAAGAGAATTTTCTGACTTTAATTTTAAAACAGGGATCATTTAATGGTTTGAAAGATGTTAATGTTAAGATCATTCCAACTCAGATTCTGAATCTCTGTGTGATTTGAACTTGGGGGCCTGTGTTGGGGGCCAGGTGGGTGGTGGCTGGCTGGGAAGTGAGACTGAGAGATCTTTGTGGAAGGAGAGACCTAACTCAGTTTCTGGCCCACTAGTGCAAAGGCCGCTGGTACAGGGATCTCTGAGGTTTCGACTGTAGATAACTATAGATAACTGCCTTCCCTCCTTGGGTCGAGGCCATAGGGCGTGGCTTGGGCAGAGGTGAGACAGGCTAGGTGTGTGCAGAGCTACAACAGCAGTGACGGAGCTGGAAAGGGCATTTTTTTCGCACAGTGCTGTCCACCAGCCACTCCCAGGGCTTAACTACGGCCCCTTCAGGGGCAGTACCTACAGATAGAGGAATGGAGAAAGATAAAGACAAAGGGGTCAAAAAGGAATGGCGCCCTCAACTCAGATCTGAGGACTTCAGTCTGCTACAGTGGGAGGAAAACCATCAGGTTAAAATGAACTTCTATTCTGACCTTAAACTTTTCAGAATGAAACCTTACAATCCAAATAGGAAGTAATGAATAGAGAACACAGAGAATTGACTAAAAAGATATTTTTTAAAATTGAAGTATTGTTAATAGACAATCTTATATTAGGTTCAAATGTACAACACAAAATATTCAACAGTTAGACATATTATTAAATCCTCAGCCCCCCTAGTCTGGTTACTATCTATCAACATAGAAAGATGTTACAGAATCATTGACTATATTCTCTATGCATTACTGTTGTCCCTGTGACCAACTTATATTGTGGTGGCAAATTATTATGCCCCTTTATCCCCCTCATCTCCCCCTTGGTAACCACTGAGTCTACTGCTGTTTTGTTCCTTCTGTTTTGCTTTGTTTTAATATTTCACAAATAAGTGAAATCATATGGTATTTGTCTTTGTCTCGCTTATTTCACTCATCGTAATACCTTCTGGATCCATCCATCTTATTGCAAATAGCAGGATTTCTTTCTTTTTATGGCTGAATAATATTCCATTGTATATATGTACCACAGCTGCTTTATCCATTCATCTATTGATAGACACTTAAGTTGCTTCTGTATCTTGGCTATTGCAAATAGTGTGGTGCTAAACATAGGGGTGCATGTATCTTTTCAATCAGGGATTTTGTTTTCTTTGGGTAAATTCCTAGAAGTGGAATTACTGGGTCATATGGAATTTCTGTATTTAGTTTTTTGAGGAACCTCCATACTGCTTTCCACAGTGGTTGCACCAATTTACATTCCCACCAACAGTGTAGGAGGGTTCCCATTTCTCCACATCCTTGCCAACATTTGTTATTTCTTGTCTTTTGGATAGTGGCCATCCTAACTGGTGTGAGATGTTATCTCATTGTGGTTTTAATTTGCATTTCCATGATGGTTAATGATGTGGAGCATCTTTTCGTGTGCCTGTTGGACATTTGTATTTCTTCTTCGGAGAAATGTCTTTTCAGGTCCTCCACCCATTTTTTAATTGGGTTATTTGTTTTTTGGGTGTTGAGGCATATGAGTTCTTTATCTATTTTGGATGTTAACCCCCTAAAAAGAAATTTAAGTGATCAATAATAATATATGAGAAATAATGTTTACCTTCACTAATAATAAATGCAAATGGGAAGAATGGGATACCTGTTTTTGCATATCAACTTGGCAAAGATTAAAAATACAGTTGATGCTTGAACAGCATGGAGTTAGGGGTGCCAATGCAGTCAAAAATCTGTGTATAACTTTTTTTTTTTGCTATTATTAATGTACAATTATATGAGCAATATTATGGTTACTAGACTCCCCCTATTATCAAGTCCCTACCACATACCCCATTACAGTCACTGTCCATCAGCGTAGTAGGATGCTATAGAGTCACTACTTGTCTTCTTTGTGTTTGTGTGTAACTTTTGACTTCCCCAAACACTTAACTGTTAGTAAATAGCCTACTTTTGGCCAGAAACCTTATCAATAATATAAACAGTCGATTAATGCATATTTTTTATATGTATTATATACCGTATTCTTACAGTAAAGTTAGCTGGAGAAAAGAAAATTCTTTCAAATTGTGTCAAATCTCAAAAATTTTCCAGTATCTTTATGGAAGAAAATCCACATCATATAAGTGGACCTGCACAGTTCAAACCTGTGTTGTTCAAAGGTCAACTGTAATCCTTTTCAACTCAACAATAAAAAGAAAAATAAACCAAGTTTAAAATGGGCAAAAAACCTGAATATATGTTTCTCTAAGGAAGATATACAGGTAGTCAGTAAGCACATAAAAAGATGTTCAACATCATTAACCATTGGGGAAATGTAATTCAAAACCACAGTGAGGTACCACACACTAGGCTATATAACATAACAAAACAAAACAAAAAAGACAGTAGCAAGTATTAGTGAGGATATGGATAAATTGGAACCCTCATGTACTGTTAGTGGGAATGTAAAATAGTATATCCACTGGAAAACAGTTTGACAGTTCCTCAAGTGGTTAAACATTAAACTAACCATGTGACATGCAGTTTCACTCCTAGATAGATAGCCAAGAGAAAGGAAAACACACATCTGCATAAAAACTTACATGCAAATAAGCAGCCCTATACATAATAGCCAAAAAGTGAAAACACCCCCAAATGTCCATCAGCTGATGAATGGATGTATAAATGTGTTAGAGCCATATAATGGGGTGTTAGAGACAAGGAGAAACGAGGTACTGATACACACTACAACATTGATAAGCCTTGAAAACATTGTGCTAAGTGAAATAAGTGTATCACAAAAAACTGTATTTTGTAGGATTCCACTTGTATGAAATGTCCAGAATAAACCAATCTGTATAGACAGAAAGTAGATTTGTGGTTGCCTACGGCTAGTCGGGAGAGGGAACAAGGGAATGCCTTTCTTTTTGGAGGATATTTGGGCTGGTGTGAGGGGGCTGGCCTTAAAGAGGTTAGACTCCCTTATAACTCTGCCCCACAACTATACCTTAAAAAAACTTGAGTTATGTTAAGATTCATCTTTACAAATATGCATCAGATAATTACATATAATAGCAGATACTTGGAAACAATCTAAATGTCCAAGGAAATGGGTATAAGGAAATGGTAAATCCTAAAAAAAAAAAAAGGCGATATTGTGGTCATTAAAATCATGATTTCCAGAAACATTTCATAATAAAGGAAATTTTCATGATAGGGTATTAAGTGAGAAAACAAATTATATGTGCTGCTGTGCAGAAAAGGGTTAACACAGCATGCCTGTTGCTGCTTTCCTTAGAAAGGCTTGCTTGCATCTAGGAACCTGGCTCTTGGGGTGTTCCCTCCATCCCCTAACTGATAAGGTTGGCTTACTTTCCCTAGACTGATGGCACGAAGCCTGTGGTTTATGATATACAGCTACTTTCCTTCTGGGAGACTAGAGTTTTGGTACATGCTAGGCAGAGGGAGCCTTTGTGATCAGCCCCCAGTAAAAACTCTGGGCACTGATTTTCTACTGGGCTAACCTGGACAGTGACATCTCATATTTTTTGTTGCATTTTTGTTCCTGGGAGAACAGTGTGCTCTGTGTGACCCCTCAGGGGGGGAGAAAGCATAACGAAGCCTGCACGTGGATTCTTCCAGACTGCCTGTGTTTTTCCCCTGTGATCCAGCTGTATATCCTTACCGTCACAAATCTTTGCTGTTAGTGCAAATACATGCTGAGTCCTAGCAAATATCCAAACTTGGAACTGGACTTGGGAACTCCCAAAACAGCCACTAAGATGGAAAATAACAACATGCATATAAAATACATGGTCGGGAAAGAAACCAATGCATGGTGAATGTTTTGGAGTTGTGTTATTTTGAGTGACTCTTATTTTCTTTTTATACTTTTCAGTATTTTGTTTATTTTCCATGTGGATGTTAGTTTTATTTTCAGAAAAGCTTAGTTTTTTTAAACGTTTTCTGTTATGTAAACATTGTTGTCATTTTTGGAGTGGTTGACCTTCAGAGGGGCATCTCTTATTTTTCCTTAGGGTTGCAATCCCCTTGCACAAACTGGCCGGAGCAAACTGCAGAATCAGAGGGCTGCCTTGAACCAGCAGATCCTGAAAGCTGTGCGGATGAGAACAGGAGCAGAAAATCTTCTTAAGTAGGTATCTGCTGATTCTACTGCCTCAGCTGGGAGCCAGCCTCTCCTGAGGCCCGTCCATTTATTCCCTAAACTCCTAGGCCTGCCCGCTCCCTCTCTAGCTCTTGGTTTTAACTTTGGGTCCACCTCATTTCTGGCACCTAGAGCAGGCCCTTTCTTGCCTAGAACTTGGTTATATTAAATACACGTATTTTACCCAGACTGTGTGTTGAAGGTACAGAAACAGTGGGAGATGTCCAATTATTGTATTCCTTTTTTTTCTCCCTGCTTTCTGTGGGACTTGTCTGTTTTCTCTACTGCCTACTAGAGAAACTGTGCCTGGTCTAGAATTCACTTCTTGGTAAATGTTTGTTGAATGTATAAAGGGAAAGAAAGAAGCAAAAAGGAGGATAAGGGGACATTTCTATTGCTAGTGTCCATCTCTCTAATGAGAGGGGCCCAGCATAGCCCTGTGCCCGTGGGGCACTCATTATTATGCTCCAGTGGTAAACTAGTTACTTATCAAGCAGAGAACTCAGTGAAGCCTTACATGTGTCACAGGCAGCTATAAGCCCTCCCCTCACCATTCAGCACAATGCAAGACAGTGTGCCAGCTTCCTCTTGTTTACAAAGAGTGGAGACTTTTTTCCTTCAGAGTAACTCTTGTCAGGCCCATGCCACCTTCTGCACTGGGTAGTTGAGGCAGGCACCATGCCTGCTGCCTGGCTGAGTGAGACAGAAACCTGGCAGGGACCCTGGAAACCTGGAAGTGTATGGATAGTGGGTGTTCCCAGTGGTTCAGCTTTACTGCTGGAGGCTGAAGGGATCCGTGAGGCTGCTCAGAGGTTGTTGGGAAAAACAAATACACCAAACTGGGTGTTTGTAAAAGAGCCACAATAAATACTCTGGTGGTCACAGATATGTATGACTGGCATGATCAGCCTCTTCACATGGACCACTCACCTGAGCTCAATAAAGACAGCAGGAGAGTGTCTGACCATGAAACTGAGGTAAATTCATTTCTGGATCAGTCTGTATTTGCTCCTTTGGAAAAATCTCTGAGATACTAAGTGGGGGAAAGGAAGGTCAGGATGGCATGCCCTGAGTGTGTTTGAAGGATTTGTTGTGCATATGCATCTATGTGTGCACAGGTTTTTTCCCAAAAGGACCAGGAAAAGAGCTGTTAGTAGAGTTGGCTCGTGGCAGCAAGACCAGGGGTTGGGGTAGAAGGGAATCTGTCATTTTACTCCCTTCAGTGTCTGAATGTTCTTTTATGAATTACTTTTATTCATTTTTATTGTGAAATACTGCCGGAGCCCAGAATAATCTAACCAACTCCTTGAACCTGCCACTGAGTCAAGAACAGTGGTGCCATGTCTGTGTTGCTTTTGTTACTTGAGGAATAGCCGGGGATGCAAGTCTTGGGGTGGCCAAGTATTGGGAGCCTCTTCTGCAGCTACTTCTGTAACAGAGTGGACAGGAGGTTGTTCCTGGATGAGAATGGGGAAATATTTTAACTTTCAAATGTCTTTTTAAATGTTTGAACAATGTCCCTGTTCCCAGGCAAGTCTGGACCTGGAAATTATCAGGTCCACAGCACAGCGGCCATCATGTGTCCAGGGCCACTGTGGAGATGCCCTCCGTCTTGGGAGTGTCTGCTGTGTGCTGGGCCTGCAGGGCTGGGAAATGTGCGGGTGCATTTCCCTGCATGTGGTGTGTTTTGTGGCCTCAGGCTTCGGCTGACCCTTCAGCAGGCTGGCTCTGTGGTCTGGGGACAGGTGGGCAGCCCTGACTCTGGGACCTCCCCAGGAGTGGACTGCAGTTGATTTGCTGCTCACTCATCCAACAGATGGATTTGTTGAGCCCCTCACAAGTGGTGGGCGGTGTTTGAGGAACAAGGGGGAAAGGCTGCAAGCAGTTCAAACAAGGCTTTACTTCATAATGCTTGGGCTTTTGTGTGGGGGACCTTACTACACAAGCAAACAAATCCAGTCCCGTTGAAGGTGAAGTTTTCTAGGGTGTCGATGAAAAAGAAATGTGATAAAGGTTGATACAGCGTGGTATGGCATGGCCTTAGAGACCGGGTGGTCAGGGAGGCCCTCTCTGACCAGGGACTTGGTAATTCTAAGGCAGGACCTGGGGTGGGGTTTTGTCTCTGCTCTGTTAATGACACCAGCAAACAGCTTTTCAGCCTCTCTGAGGCACAATGGCTCAAGCTCATTGTCAAGTCGGCTGCTGAGCTGGCAGGGGTGGGGGTAGGGTAGGTTGTTAATGATTCTCACAGTGACCTAAAAGTTCAAAGTGCCCCTCTCTGGAGAATGTTGTCAGAGGAAACCCTAAAGGTATTTATTAATCTGACTCAACTGGCAACGGTTTCCCGAAAACAAATAGGGCGTTTGGCCAAGCCCAGCTCTGGCCTCTGGGTGTCCCTGGGCAGCCGATTAGGTGGCTCTCCCTGCCAGCAAAGGGTAGTTTCAGTCATAAACTGGGCCTCACTGTTCTGTCTGTTCATTTGTCTGTTTTCAGGCTCCCAACTGTCCTACCACAGCTACCAGAAAAAGGTAGAGCAGCTGGACCTGGGGGCAGGGGTATTTGGGGAAATGTCCCCCAGAATGCAGGAACACAAAGGTCCCAGTCCTTACCTGCATTATGGGGCCTTCAAGGCTGGGCAGGCACTGTGAGGAGCCATATTTTGTGCCCCTTCAAGATCTCTGATCTTTATCAGCCAGGAGTCCAAGAGCTTCCTTTGATTAGGAAGATCTGAGGTATTTTAAATGTGCTTTTTCTGGCTAAACAAGGACAGCATTCTCTCTCTTTTCCTAGCTCCCTTTCCTTCTTTAAGAAGAGCTGGGGTACAAATGTGATGATGCTTCTCTGAAACAGAGATGGTCTTTGTGAAATTTAAAGCAAGTTGCCACATAGCTTAGTTTTAACTGGTCCTTTGAACAAGGGCGAGTAATTTAATGTCTTTGGGCTTTGGGTTCCTCTCTTGTACTGATAGCTGTTAAACTAGAGTAGAGTGGCCCACTCTAAGGCTTACAGGGTCCAGGTGGGCATGAAAAAGAGTGAAGGGGGCTGGGACTGGTACAGTGATATAATAGGGAGTGGTGGGACTGTGGTGAAGCACAGAGCATGTTCTGTCCCTGGAGGGGGCAGCTGCAAAGTCGCCCAGATAGAGGCCAGGGGCAGAGGTGCCAGGTCTTAAGGTTTTTTCTTTCTTTTTTTCTTTTTTTTCAGGTGAAGCTAGAGATCTGACTTTTTTTTTCCTTTTAATCTTCTGATAGTTGAATTTTTAAAAATAGGCAACTCATCTAAGGGGGGAAAATAATACCCTGAGAACCAAATGAACAAGTCCCACAGCTCTAGTTTGTGATCTCTGGACCAGAGGTTCATGAAGTTCTGGGCCAGGGGTGGCCTGGGGGGACTTTGGCTGTAATGAGAGTGATCTGACTCTCACTCTGTCTCACACTGTTAGGTCTGAGGGGCACCAGTGTGCCTCTTCTGTGAGATATGTGAGCGCTTCATGGCCTGTGGGCCTTGTACCTACTCTGAGGCCTGCCTTCCTGCACTGAGATGGGCTGGCAGCCGATGTCCTACCAGACCAGCTGATCTGCTGCCTTAGCTGGCTGGCCACATGAGGGCACAGGGCAGTGCTTGGCTCCAGCCTCCCTGATTCTGTGGCAGAGCAGGATTTGGGGTCAGGTGGATTAAGGTCAGACTTGTCCAAAAAGGTCTGTGAAGCCGGAGCAAGGCTTTGGTGCCTGTCGATGTGCCTGTTCCTGGAGGGAGATTTAAGAGAAAAAAATTACACTAAAACAAATGGAGATACATGGGTCAGAATGCCAAAGCCACATGCATCTTTAAGACAAAACATGGGAACATTACAGAAAGTTTGGACATGGGATGGAGAAGCCATTTTCACAAAAGAGGGCTTCTTATGGTGGAAAAGGTGTCAGCAGCTCCAACTTAGAGGGCAAGTGTGCGGATGTGGTCAGTAGCCTCAGGAAATAATTGAATGTGGCCCTCCTTCCCTGCTCACAGTTGGTGGGCTGATCACTTACAGAGAGTAAGCAGGACACCTTCTCATTCCTGACTTTTCTCAGCATGTGCGTGCTGTTTATGGAAAGCTTGACAGAGTGGGCCTGCCTCGGCAGTCAAGGCCAGACGGAGACCGTGGAGAACCTGGGCTGGGAGGTTCTTGGCAGAAAAGGGCTGAGACACCCATCTTCCTCATCCTGGTCAGCCTCAAGGCTTCATTTGGCTGTAACGTCTGTTACCAGACCACAGGGGTCTCAGCAGAGGTGTGTTCCCAAGGGAAAACTGAGAAAAGCCATGTTCCTCTAAAAAAGCCCACATAAGCAATTCGTTTTCATCCAGAAAGGCAGCCCAGGTGCAGAGCACCAGGACTGAGGAGACCAAGGCTCTAGTCTTAATTCCTACTTTGGGCTAGCTGATTCTAGCCTCACTTGATGCCCCAGGCTATTCCCCTGGCCCAGGCTCAGAGACCTGGGTGTGCGCACCATATGGAATTGACATACCTTACTTAAAGAAGCCTCCTTCCACCAGCGAATCAGTGAAAAATTGTTACCTGTATTAGAAGCAGCTCATACCCTAGGGTTGATTTCTGCATCAGTGTTGTACCCAAGGGCCAGGGTTGCCTCCGCCAGGCCATCAGCTGTTCTCAGAGTGATCCCCACAAAGAGGACCACATCCAAAGAGCAGCTCATGATTTGTTGCAAATCCTGAATCTCAAATTGTTGCCAGCTTGAGAGAGAAGAGTTGTGGCAAATCATTATGTAGAGTTGGAAAATTCAAGAGTTGGCATATCTGGAAGGTCTCTAGATATTTGGGCAAGGGTCTTAGGGTCTCAATTGTTTATATTTACATTGAGCCCATTCTGTTGCTACAAATGATTCACTCCCTCCCCATTGCCTCCAGAGAGGGGTCTTTACCTGGCCATTTGCTCTTTAACCAACTTAAATTTGTTTCACCCCCACCATGTGGAAAGGGTCATGCCAGTTTCTAGGAGAAATACCAAGAAATAGAAAACAAAGATCATGTCCTCAGAAGTTACAATTGTTTATCTTGCTTCATTCCAAAATAGATTTGAGGCATCTTAACACAACTTATATACCATCAGACAACTTACATACAACATGTACGATTAAAACAAGAAGGAGTGAGGATATGGGGGCAGCAGGAAGGAGAAGAAGAGAGACATTGAACTGGAAGTAAGGCTAATACATGCTGCAAGGTGTTAGACGGGGGTCACAGTCTGTCTCTGAGCTTCCTGGCAGGCAATACAAAGATGGGAAGGTGATCTGGAACACCTTTCATCCCCATTAGGCAAAAGCAAGCGAGTTGCTAAGGAGCTCTTCCCACTGCTGAGGGCTGGGAGAACGTCCTCCCTTGCATCCTCACGGACCTCATCAGCTAGTGAGTCAGTCATGTTCTCGGTAATGTCTCTGTAATACAGGTTTTCCTGCAGCAGATTGTGACCTGTGGTGGGTAATGAAATCAATTCAGTGGGTTGCTGTGGTACAATAAAAATAAATGTTTGGTCTTTGTGCCTCGTTTCTGGCTAGAGCGCCTAAAGCCCTTGGAATCTCCTGAGTGTCTTTTGTATGCTGATGAGGTGACTCCTGACAGGGAGAGGAGGCTGTTTGCCAGAAAGACCAAGCCAGCTTAGGGGGTTGGAACTTTTCAGCCCCACTGCTGGACTTCAGGCCAGGAGAGGGGCTGCAGATTGGGTTCTGTCACCAATGGCCAATGCTTTAATCAATCATGGCCATGTAATGAAGTAACGAAAACTCCATAAAACCCCTAACGATGGGGTCTGGGGAGCATCCAGGTTGGTGGCCACACTGAGGAGGGTGGTCGCCTGGAGAGGGCATGGAAGCTGCCCACCCCTCCCAGGCCTGTGCAACTCTTCACGTGACTGTTTCTGAGTTGTATGCTTTCAAATAAACCAGTGAACATGACTGAAGTGTTTTCCTGAGTTTGTGAGTCATTCTAGTGAATTGTCAGGGGTTAATTCACTTATCTAGTGAATAATCAGGGGTTTTGGGAACTCCTGATTTGTAGCTGGTCCATCAGAAGTGCAGGTACTGCCCCCCCAGCCCCCGCCAAGGTTGTGACTGACACCTGAAGTGGGGACAGTCTCATGGCACTGAGCCCTTAACCTGTGGGGTCTGTGCTAACTCCAGGAGTTGGTGTCAGAATTGAATTGAATTGCTGGGCACCCAGTTGGTCAGAGTCAGAATTGGAGAGTTGCAAACCTCAGCGTATTTAAAAGTAAGTAATTAGAGTAAATAGAATATATTGGGGTGCACCACACATATGGCAAAATTTGGTTTTGTGAGATCTTTGTCTTAGGGGTATGTGTGCGTAGGTGTATATTGTATTATGATGTAAATTATATTTCTTACTGGTGATAATACATCATGGAGAGAAACTGATGGGCCCAAATGTGTGGCAAGGTGAGAGAGCCCAGAGGAGAGGGCAGAGTGGAGGAGAAGTGGTTTCGCACTTTGCTCTCTGGGGGTAAGGGGGCCAGGTGGTGAGCGAAGCAGGGCCATGACAGGTGGCTGGTTCTCATCAGCTGAGGAGGGTGCCCTGGTCAGGTACTGTGACTCTGGCTGGAGCTCTGGGCTGATGAACCTCAGGGGTCCTCCTGTACCCCATCCGGGGATGACCGAGGACTTGCCAGGGTGGTTCATGGAAATGTGTTCGGCAAGGCCTGGGCTCAGTACTTGATTCTTGCTATTGCCACTGGTTGTTTTTGCAGTGATTCCTACTCTGTAAAGTGAGGGACACTGGTAAGGTCTTCAAGGCGGTGCCAAGTTCGCTGGGTAAAGTTTGTTCCTTCGTGTTGCCTAACAGTGTTGTGTCTATGGATGCACCACATTTTGCTTATCCGTTTGCCAGTTAATAGTTACCTGGATTTTCCCACTTTTTGGCTATTGTCAATAATGCTACTGTGAATATTCCCATTCATGTCTTTGCTTGGAGATATGTTTTCATTTCTTTCATGTTGATTCCTAGGAGTGGAAATACTCAGTTGTATGGTAAGTTTATGTGTAACATTTTTAGAAACTACCCAGCTATTTTCAAAGTGCCTGTATCATTATATTCAGGAATGTATGTGAGTTTCAGTTTCTGTACATCCTCACTTGCACTTTTTTATTATAGCTAATCTAGTGATTGTATATTGGTATCATTATGGCTTTACTTTGCATTTCCCTATTGACTAATGATATTGAGAAATTTTCATGTTCCTGTATCTTCTTTAAAATTTGTGTTGAAATATTTTTTTGTACATTTTATGAATTCAGTAAAGTTGCAGGATACAAATTCAATATACATAAATCTGTTGTGCTTCTAGATGCTAATAATGAATTGTGAGAAAAATAAATTAAGAAAATGATCCTGTTTATAATTGCATCAAAAAGAATAAGATGCCTTGGAATAAATTCAATAAAGAAAGTGAAAGACCTATACACTGAAAACTGACACTGATGAAAGAAATTGAAGATGACATAAGAAATGAAAAGCTGTTACATGCTCATGGATTAGAGGAATATTGTTAAAATGTCCGTACTATCCCCAAAGCTGTCTGCAAGTTCAGTACAATCCCTACCAAAATTCCAATGACATTTTTCACAGCAATAGATAAAACAATCCTAAAATTTGTGTGGTGCCAAAAAAACAGAAGATCCCAAAAACAAAGCAAACCTGAGAAACAAGAACAAAGCTGGAGTTATCACAGTCCCTGATTTCAGACTTTATTACGCTGCTATATAGTCAAAACATATTATTAGCTAAAACATAGTATTAGCATAAAAATAGACACATAGCTGAATGGAACAAAATAGCCCAGAAATGAACCCATGCTTAGTGGTAAATTAATTTATGGCAAATGAGCCAAGAATATACAATGGGGAAAGGATAGTCTCTTTAATAAATGGTGTTGAAAACTGGACAGCCACGTGCAAAAGAATGAAACTAAGCTACTATCTTACACCATACACAAAAATCTATTCAGAGTAAAGACTTGAATGTAAGACCTGAAATCATAAAACTCCTAGAAGAAAACATAGGCTGTTAGCTCCTTGACATGCATCTTGGCAATGATTTTTTAAATCTGACACCAAAAACAAAAGCAACAAAAACAAACAAGTGTGACTACATCAAGCTAAAAAGCTTCTGCACAGCAAAAGAAACCATCAAGAAAATGAAAAGGCAAGCTATGGAATGGGAGAAAACATTTTCAAATCACATTATCTGATACAGGGTTAATGTCCAAAATACATAAAGAACTCGCACAACTCAGTAGCAAAAAAAACCCACTATAAACATATTGGCATAAAAATATGGGCAGGGCAGTAATTCCACTCCTAGGAATTTATCCAAAGAAAACAGGATTCCTGATTCAAAAAGACATATGCACCCCTATGTTTATTGCAGCACTATTTACAATAGCCAAGACATGGAAGCAGCCTAAGAGTCCATCAGTAGATGAATGGATAAAGAAGAAGTGGTGCATATACACAATGGACAATTATTCAGCCATAAGAAGAAAACAAATCCTACCATTTGCAACAACATGGATGGAGCTAGAGGGTATTATGCTCAGTGAAATAAGCCAGGTGGAAAAAGACAAATACCAAATGATCTCACTCATTTGTGGAGTATAACAACAAAGCAAAACTGAAGGAACAGAACAGCAGCAGACTCACAGACTCCAAGAAGGGTCTAGTGGTTACCAAAGAGAAGGGGCTGTGGAGGGTGGGTGGGGAGGGAGGGAGAAGGGGATTAAAGGGCATTTAATTAGCACACATAATATAGGTAGGTCATGGGAAAGGCAGTATAGCACAGAGAAGTAGTGACTCTATAGCATCTTATTCCGTTGTTGGACAGTGAGTACAGTTGGGAGGGGGGGGCTTGACAATATGGGTGAATGTTGTAACCACAATGTTGCTCATTTGAAACTTCCTTAAGGTTGTGTATCAACAATACCTTAATAAAAAAAAATGGGCAGAGGATCTGAAAAGAAATTTTTCTAAAGAACACAGATGTCCAATAGAAACATGAAAAGGTGTTCAACGTCACTAATCACCAGGGAAATGCAAATCAAAACCACAATGAGATATCACCCCACACTTCTTTGGCTATTATTAGAGAAAAAAAAAAGAAATAAGTGTTGGCAAGGATATGGAGAAAGGGAAACTTTGGGCATTGTTGGTGAGAATGTAAATTGGTACAGCCAATGGAAAAGAGTATGGAAAAAAAATGAAAATAGAGCTACTATGATCCAGCAATTCCACTTCTGAGCATTTATCAAAGAAAGGAAGGACACTAAAACTCAAAAAGATATATGCACCCTCATGTTCGTTACAGCCTTATTTGCAATAACCAAGATATGAAAGCAACCCAAGTATACATCATGGATGAATGGATAAAGAAAATGTGTTATGTATATACAATGGAATATTATTCAGCCATAAAAAAGAATGAAATTTTTCCGTTTGTGACAACATGAATGGACCCTGAGGGCATTATGCTAAGTGAAATAAGTCAGACAGAGAAAGACAAATAGAGGTATGATCTCACTCATATGTAGAAGCTAAACAAACAAAACCAAGCTCATAGATACAGAGAACAGATTGCTGGTTGCCAGAGACAGGTGTTAGGAGGTGGGGGCAAAATGGGTGAAGGGAGTCAAAAGGTACAAACTTCCAGTTATAAAATAAATAAGTCATCAGGATGTAATATGCAGCATGGTGACTATAGTTGATAATATACTCTGTTGCATATTTGAATGTTGCTGAGTCCTCATCAGAAGGGAAAAAGTTCTGTAACTGTAGATGATGGTATATTAACTAGACTTATTGTGGTGATCATTTTGGAATATATACAACTATATCATTATGTTGTACCTCTGAAACTAACATAATTTGTATATCACTTATACCTCAATTAAAAATTTTAAAGTTCATACCATTTTTAAAAATTGGGTTTTTAAATTTTTTTCATTAACAAAACTCTGTATAATGTGGATACAAATTCTTCATCAGATATATAATTTGCAAATATTTTTTCCCAGTGTTTGGCTTGTCTTTTCTGTTTTTTTTTAATGGAGTCTTCTGAAACACAGGAGTTTTAAAATGTGATGGGATCCAATTTATCAATTTCTTCTTCTATGGATTGTGCTTTTGGTGTACAGCTAAGAATACTGTGGCCAACCCAAGATTGTGAAGATTTTCTCCTACATTTTCTTCCAGAAGTTTTAGAGTTTGAGCTCATATTGAGGTATCTGATCCATTTTGACTTAATATTTGTGCATGGTATGAGATTTAAATTGAGGCTTACCCTTTGCCTATTGTGCAGAAAAGAGTTGTCCTGGCAGGCCTGAGATGGCTGTCCTTTCTAAGGACAACCTTGCAAGGTTGGCTTTTGATTGGTATCTGAAAACTTAGATTTCAGGAGAGTGTCTACCATTCCCAGAACTGGTTAGAGGGGCTCACTGTGCCTAAACTATTTGTACAAACCATGTGGTTTATGCTGAACACCTGCTTTCCTTCTAGGAGCCTGGAATTTGGAACCTACTAGGCAGAGTGCCTACCTGACCAACCCCCAGTAAAAACCCTGGCACTAATGAGTTTCCTTGGTAGATAGCATTTCACATGTGTTGTCACAGCTCTTTTTTTTTTTTTTAACTCAAGTATGGTTAACATACCATATTAGTTTCGGGTATACAACATAGTGATTCGACAGTTATATGCATTACAAAATGCTCACCACAATAAGTGTAGTCACTATCTGTCACCATACATGGTTGTTAAAATATTATTGACTGTCTTCCCAATGTTGTACTGTTCATCCCTGTGACTTAATTTGTTTTATAATTGGAAGTTTGTACCTCTTTTGCTCATCCTCCAGGCCCCCTCCCCTCTGGCAACCACCATTTTGTTCTCTGTATTTATGAGCCTGTATCGGTTTGTTTGTTTGTCACAACTCTTTGATGAAGGGATTAGATGTGTCCTGTGTGACTCTTCTGGGAGAGAGGATTCTTAGCAAAAACCTGTGCCTGACCTGAGGTTTTTGTCAGATCTCACCCCACGCACCTTTCCCTTTGCTGATTTTGCTTTGTGTCCTTTTGCTCTAATAAATCAGGGCAACTACATTCTGAGTCCTTGAGTCCTCCTAGCAAATCACTGAACCAGAGTGGTCTTGGTGACGCTGACATACCTAGAGATATCTCGTTGCCTCAGTACCATTTGTCAGAAACGCTCTTAACCCCCTTGAACTGTCTTGTCACCTTTGTCAAAATCAGTTGACCATAAATGTAAGCATTTATTTCTGGATTCTATTCTGTTCCATTGCCTATCCTTATGCTAATATTACATTGTCTTGAGTACTGTGACTTTATCTTTTAAAATTGGGTGGCATATTCTCCGACTTAGTTTTTTTTCAAAATTATTTGGCTATTATAGGTCTTTTGCATTTCCATATAGATTTTAGGATCAGCTTGTCAGTTTCTACTAAAAAGCTTACTGGGGTTTGTACTGGAATTGTATTGAATGGATAGACCAATTGGGGAGAGTTGACATCTTGACAATGGTGAGTCTTCTCATCCATATACATGAAATGGCCCTCCATTTAATATGTCAGCAGTGTTCTATAGTTGTCAGTGTACAAGTCTTATGGTTCTTTTGTTAAATTTATTCTATTTTATTCTTTTTTGATGCTATTGTGAATGAAATTGTTATCTTAATTTCATGTTAGGATTGTTAATTGCTAGCATATAGAAATAAAATTTATGTATCGAATTGTATCCTGTGACCTTGCTAAATTTTAGTTCTGATATTTGTTTTGTGGGTATCTTGAGATCTTCCACACACCAGATCATGTCGTGTGAATAAAGACAGTTTACTTCTTCATTTCCAATCCAGATGCCTTTTATCTCTTTACCTTTTTGCCCCTGGCTCGAACCTCCAGTACAGTGTTGAACTGAAATAGCAAAAGTGGACATCTTTGCCTAATCATCAGGGGGAAAGCATCAATCTTTCACTATTAAGTATGATGTTAGCTGTGGGTTTTCATAATGCCCTTTATCAGTGTCTTGCCTGAGGGTTTCCACCCCAGGCAAGTTCACTCTAAATTTGGTTAGACTGAGAAATGACAACAGAATGTTCTTGGGGTAAAAAGGTTTATACCCAGCTTTATTCTCATGGCAGTAGATCGAGCATTAGAATCATGTCTACGTCCAGCAGTTTGCAGGCCTGTAATCCATGGTAATTAACTCCGTATCAGATAATGTAATTTGAAAAGAGCACTGGGTGGAGCTTTTTATATAAGTGACTCAGTCAATAATAGCTTATTGCCTATGGGTGTGGAAGCAGTAGCCTAGCAGTAGGCCAATTACATCCTCAAGTAGTTTAGGGTCAGGTGAGGATCCTGGCCATAGGAACTTCAATTTTCCCTACAAGTAAGTTTTAAATTCTCTTTAATTCCTAGTTTGTTGAGAATTTTTATCACAAATCTGTGTTGAATTTTATCACATGCTTGTTTTGCATCTATTGAGATGACCATGTGTTTCTGTCCTTTATTCTATTAATATAGTATGTTACATTAATTGATTTTTCAGATGTTAAACCAACCTTACATTCCTAGAATAATTCCCACTGGGTCATGGTATATAATCCTTTTCATATGTTGCTAAATTTGGGTTGCTAGTACTTTGTTGAGAAATGCGTATATTCATAAACATGTCTATTGTTTTTTTTTTTTTTCTTGTGATGTCTTTTGCTGCTTTGGGGTCAGGACAATACCAGCCTCAAAAAATGACCTGGGGAGTGTTACATCCTCTTTTACTTTCTCATCTGTTTCCTTTTAAGGGGATAATTTGTGGGCTTTTGTGCATGATTGGGAGTAGTTCTCTTTTCTCTTCTCAAGGCTAATTCTTTGCAGAGGTGTATGTATATCTTAGAATTTGTTTCTGACAGCTCAGGGTTATTGGCTCTGTCCCAGGTTCACTTACTGGCAGATGGCCAGCATCTCTGAGACACCTTGTCTGATCACATCTGGCATTCATATTAGAACTTCCCTGTGGGAATTGGGTGGCCTGCTGACCTGGAAGCTGGGATGCTTGGCTGAGAGCATTTCTCTCCCCCTTCTTTTAACAGAGCAGCCACGAACCAAAAGGTGCGGGAGCAGGTGCGCCTGGAACTCAGCTTTGTGAACTCAGACCTGCAGGTGCTCAAGGAAGAGCTGGAGGGGCTCAACATCTCATTGGGAGTCTATCAAAGCACAGAGTAAGTGGGGACAGTGCATCTTCCAGATACTTTCTGAGCTTTGGAACATGCTCTGTCAGAGATGGTGCACAGATAGACCAGAGGCCGTGGTGGCCCCTCTTTGGGAAGCAATGGGATGATCAGGTTCAGGGTTGAGCAAGGTATAAGTGTTAAAGGGATGAACCTGTGGAGTTTGTTGGGAAGACCTGGAGAGCTGGACAGAAAAGCATTTATTTGCCTTGGGAACTTTGGGACCTAGTTTTATAGGAGAGCTGTGTGTCTGGGTCCACACGGGAAAATGGCATCCCTCACACAGGCTAGGTGGTGTCTCTGCTGTAAAAATTCCTTGGAAGCACTTCTGTGTCGAGCTTTGAGAGCTGATCTGTCAGGTTGGGCCCAAGTTGCCCTGCCTTCTTCCTTCTTAGCCTCTCCACAACTCACAGGGCCTGACTCTGGGCCATTCTGTTGATAGGGTGCAAGGTTGTATAAACTGCCTTAACAGGGATCTTTTACATGAAAGATTAGGGGACACATTTTAGTTTCCTGAGGAGTTGGTGCCACTGAGACACTTCAGAAATATTCCCCATTACATATTTGAGAAATGAATGTTTTAATTCAGAAGCATCCCTTAGGGAGTGTTTGTGGGGGGTGAAATATTAAGGCTTGGCCTTCAGAAAAGCTCAGAAAGTCTTCCACCTCAAGGTGAGCTACCTTTGAAAGACATGTCCATCTTTGAGAAGAAATAACTAAGAGCTTTAAAAAAGGGTTTACCTACTTTTCTAAGTGGGGAAATGAGACTTCTCAAAAGGTAGGGGAGCACCAGCGGAAACTCAGTCAGAGGCTAGATTCCTAGATTAACAGCGTATCTAGGAACCTTGAGTTACATTTGAAATATGCTTTTCATGACTTCTCCAGTCCTCTCCGTGGCACCTGGGGGGGTGTTCTACAGAGCTGGAGGGAAAGCGTTCATGCATGAAACCTCTTTTTGTGACGTCCGTGTGCTCTGGCTCACCTACCTGTGGGCTCCCTGTACAGTTTTGAACACCTAATCAGAACAACAGGTGAAAGGCTTCTCCCAACCTACACTCTGGTATTAAGTTCCAGTGTTTTTCCCAAAAGGCCAAAGTTCCCTGAGAAAGCCACGCAGGGCTGAATTTTGGTCATCAATGTAGAATGTTTCATATTCCCACTAAAATGTACTGAAGAGTGGGAAAGCCTGTCGTGAGGGCATCCCACAAAGACATGCAGTTAAGGCCCCAGTGTGATCACAGTCTGGCTCTGATGTGGCCAGTTGGTCCCCTGCCCTCAGAAGAGGGGAGATGTGCAGGTTCATAATGACACCTTGCATTTGCATCTGCCATTCTTCCTGCTTCCAGAGCAGATTGTTTATTAGCACAGTTGATCTTTAAGCACTTCTGTGAGGTGAGCAGAGAAGAAACAATTCCATTGTGTAGATGAGAAAGCACAGGGAAGCCAGAAGTCATGGAGAAAGTTATGTGAGTGCAAGATTGGGGTGGGGTGCCCTACAAGGCGGGGGCTCATGACCCTCACTGCTCCTGGACAATCTGGGGAAGAACGGGCCTTGCCTCCAGCCCTGCATGGGGGCAGGACGGGAGGGTGCTGGGGCCTAGAGGAGAGAGGCATGGCCTTCTCCGTCAGGTCTAGCTTTGGCTGTGGGCTTTGGGGAAGCCATGCCTGGTGGGTCCCGCCTGCTTTCAGCCCAGCCTGGTTGTCTTCTCTGCACCACGGGGCAGTTTCAGCTTACAGCTGCATTGTCCACTCACCCTACTCTGCATTCCTGGCCTTCTTTCTGGGCTGGGCTGAGCAGCCCCAGGAGGTCTCCTATTACAGGTCAGGGAGCTAAACCCATGTTTGCAAAACACAGTCTGAGTCCTGCTCACTTCCTGTTTTCCTGTTGGCCCTGCCCCTAGGTTCAGGGCACGCTCTTGGGCCACCTGTGGGGTAACCAAGTGGTCAGGCAGGGGAGAGGAGGTGGAGGGGAAGCAGCTGGCCAGGGCCTGACCCTGGCCTGGGAAATAGGTGCACTTCCGTCAGGTGGGGCCCTTGTACTCAGGCCCTTCCCTGTGTAGGTGAAGGGTCACCAAGAGGGTTAAGCCCCACAGGAGGCTGCCCCCGAGAGCCCAGGCTTAGAGGCTGTGGGAGGGATGGGACCCTCTGCAGTGAGGAAAGGAGGGGGAGGAGGGTGGAGTTGGGGGCTGACAGAGGAGGTCCACTAGTAGGGTGGGGGAGCAGTGAGTGCACCAGACATAGACCCTGCACGCAGTAGGTTCTCAGCACAGTTACTGAAAGAATGGCTGAGACTGGAGGGATAAATTGGAGTCAAGGTGGGAGGCCCTCATGTGGGCTGGGTAATACAGAAATTGCAGGGCCCTGGGATCAGGTTTACAACAGAGACAAGCACGCGACCACTGGAATGGTCTTCACGGGAAATAAACTGGTGTGTGCTGGTTAGCGTGAGGACACTGAAGGGGACCTGAGCTGGGCTCCTGGGAGAAGGCTGTAGAGTGCCAGGTTCATATACTTTGATAGGCATGTTCATATACTTTGCTGTGTTCCTTATAGGGAGGCATTTATGATTCCCCTGATTCCGCTTGGCCTGAAGGAAACCAAGGATGTGGACTTTTCAGTCGTTCTCAAGGTAATCCAAAGCAGTGGGCCCTGGACAAACTGTTTAAAAAGGAAAAATAGAAGTTGTATCTCCCTTGCAAGTGGCCTTAGGTTCAGTGGGCCACGTGTTGATTTTTGCAGGGTTACCCTGAGTGCCCTCAGCAAGCCATACAGAGAACCTTCTGTGGTCCTTTCATGTCCTTATTCTTGTCTTTGGTCACTCTGAGGCTCCTCCTGTGCCTGGGAGGGCGGGTTAGAAACCTGGGCTGGCCCTCCCCAAGGAGGCCAAGTCGAAGAGGGTCTGTGGTGGACATGGTTTGGAATTGTAAGATTGTATCCTAATTTAGTATCTTTTTTCTTGAATTTTGTCACTGATTTAGACCATGTTTTTGGAAGAATATCTAATTTCTTCCCCAACATTTTGTTATGAAAATTTACAAAGTTACAGAAAGATCGAAAGAATTTTGCAGTGAACTTATTCTCACTACCTAGATGCTACCAAGAACATTTGCTATAGTTAACTTTATCACTTATTTATCCATCTGTGCAAACCTGCATCTTTATGTCAGTCCATCATATATTTTTATGCATTTCAATGTAAATCAAAGATGTTGGTTCACTGTCCCTAAACACTTGAATAGTTACAGTTTATGGGGTTTTTTTCCCCCTCTTATAATTTCTGGGGATCTGGCCTCCTCTCTCTCTTTCTTCCTTCCTCCCTCCCTCACTTCCTCCTTTCCTCCCTTCATGCCTTCTTTCCATCCTTACATCCCTCTTTAAAAAAAAACAGCTTTATTGAGATATAATTCATATATACCTTGCTATTAATTCATCTCTTTAAAGGTGAATAATATCTGGCCTCCTCTTAAGTGTGTGTCTGTCTGGAAGCAGCGGATACTTGTAGGCCCATCTATGCCTCCCGCCATGCTGGATGCTGGTAATGTCACAGCCTTGAGAGCCTGTGGTTCAGCGGGGGATTCAGATGGGAAGTGGGAGAGGAGCGTTGATGGGGGCACCTGGAGATGCCTCACCCCCAGGCCCAGGCCAGGAGCGACCTCCCCATGGCCGAAATATCCTCCTCTCCCCAGCTCCATCGCTCTGAGTTGTAATGAATCATCTCAAGCTTCCATTTAGGAGGAGAAAGGGGAAAGGGGTGCAAGGTAGTGCCTGTCTCTGTCTAAGCTTTCCAGTACAGGCGTAGATTGTCGGAATTAATCCCAGCATCATGAAAAATGCTTAGAAGAATTGTTTCTTTTCACAGTAATCCTGTTAGTTGATTCATCTTGGACTACTTTTAGTTTAGAAAAGAAAAAAAATCATCATGTGGCATTTGGGGTACTATAAAACCTGTCCATTTCCAAGCAACTGGTTAATGCTTTGGAAGCTTCTGCACCTCACCATTCTGGAGCAGACTGAGTCGCTTGACATAAGCCCTTTTATTCAGAGTCTTTTTGACTGCTTCCTTATTTAAATCTAGGTTCTCGTCTCTGACCTTGGGGTCTGTTTTAGAGTTTGAGAGTAGACACTGGTGGTCTGGCAGGAGCCAGGATCACCAGAGATTTGATTTTCTGGGTAGAGAACAGTCCAGGAGCCATGGCTTTATGCCAAGTTTCCCAGGCCAAATAAGCTTGGAGATATCACATTTGCCACAGGTCTGTGAGACTCAGGACAACCCTTGTGTCTGAGTTGCTTTTGTAGGACTGTTTCTTTTAGTTTAGCTCGGTGCCAGAACTGCAGAAGTAACAGATATTTTAAAGGGAGGCTCTGGAGAAATTTGGGAATTTTACTGGCATCTGTAAGGATCCAAACATGTCATGTGCTGAATTCTGCATTAAACCCAGTGAAAAAAAATCATGTGCTGTGGGCATGGCTGACTGCCATTCATTTGAGGCTTCCAACCTTGTCATTTTAGCCTAAAAGGGACTACAAATGTCAGTCGTAGAAAAATGAGAACTTTGGGGTCACATTCCGTTTTCTACCTTCCACATCGTGCTAGAGAGTAACAGGCGCCACAGAGGTAGTTTGACTGACTGCATTTGGGCAGCTCAAGTTGTCTTTCAGATCTGTGTGATGTTCAATGGTCAGTGAAGCTTCACAGCGTGATTCTGTTCTATTTTAAGTAAATGGGCTTTAAAACAACTTCCTTAAAAAGCACCATCAAAATAAATACCTTTTCCAGAGAATTCAAATTTTCTTCTTTGCTTTTAAATACAGCATTATTTATGTTTCTGATTAAGAATGGTATTGCTCAATGTTCAGAAAATACCAAGACATGTAAAGACCCCTTACAGCCCCACCGTGCCTCCCCATGGGGCCCTGTAATTTGCTCAGCACTTAACCTTTGGACACTGGGTCTCTTCCTGTGACCAGGGGCCTGCCTCACAAGGGTGTGTCTCATTCTGTCCATTTGAGCTGAGCATGGTGTCTGCTTGTATTGTAGGTGCTAAACCAGGTAGCAATTAATCTCATTCTTTAGGCTGTTTTCAGCAGCTCTCACTGAGCATCTTTGCATACTTTGCTGAATATTCCTTTTGAATAAACTTCTAGATGTGAATTTGGTAGGTCTAAGATACATATTACGTACCTCCCCAGCAGACATGGTCCTGCCTTATATTTCTACCAACTGTGTGACTGCTTATCTTACTGCACCTTTGCTTGTATAACCAGTTGGGTATCATTCATTATGTTGGTTTTTAAACATCTTTTTTATTTTTGTGAAATTAGGCAAAAATTATTAATATTAGAATTTGCATTTATTTGATCAGCACTAGATTTGAATACACTCTCATGGATGTTTATATGCCCCTTACGTTTCTCCTTTTCAAAAGGACTGTTCCTGTCCTTTTCTGCTTTCCATGGTGTTGCTCTTCTTATTTCTTAGACAAGTTCTTTATATATGAAGGATATTATCCCTTGGTTTTTATATATATATAATATGTATATGTATATATATATTTTTCTTGATACATTCTCTTTAATTTTTGTTACACAGTTTAAAAAGTATAATATATATATTTTTGGCATACAGATTTTATGTTGCTAAACTTATCAGTTCTTTCCTTTATAATTCTTCTATGATGATATGTTCAGAATGGCATTCTCCACCCAGGATGACATAGTACTTTGTTATTTTTTTCATCTACTGCTTTGTTTAAAATTTTGACTTATCCAGAATTTGTTTTGGGGAAAAAAATGTGATGTAGAGCTATAGCTTTTATTTTCACCAAATAGGTTGCCTGTTTCCCTCAAATTATGTATAAAGAATCCATCCATGGTGCTGGATAGTGTCCATTTCCCTCCGTGCACCCCCAGCCCCCATCTTGTTCTGTGCCAGGGAGGCACCAAAAGACTCCTGCTCTGGAACTTCCTATTGGGCGTGGCCCCGGGGGAGAGGCACCAGCAGGAGATGAGAGGGTAAGAGGAGAGGCAAGTCAGGACATTTATTTCCCAGCTCCCTCATCTGGTGTCCTTTGTCATTCCAGTAGAGAAGGGCCTGGTGGCTGTTGGGTGCCTGCCTCAGACAGCCACCTCTCTGGGTCTCCAGAGCTCCTTCTACCCCCACCCCGCCCGACCTTTCAGCTCTGGGGTTGTAATGGCTCTGGAGGTGCAGACCATCCCTGTGGCTTCCCTTAACCCTGCCCGCATCACTGCGACAGCCTTTCTTCACACTCACAGCAAGCACACCGTTTTGTGTGCCCCCTCTCCCCTGCCTGGAGCTGATGCAAGCTCCAGCCTTTCCCTCTCCTGTGGAACCCTGGCTTTTGTTACGTACCTGGTTCTCGGATCTACTTCAGTCGGCTTCTGATCCAAATCTGCTTCCACTGTCCTTCCGTTTCTCACTGTTTAATCCCTGTGTGTTTTAACAGCAGTTAGAGTAAGCCTCCTCTAGTGCTGTGATTCTCCAGAAAAGTGGCTCTTCTTGCACATTTTTATTTCCATATTTTGTCAAGTTTCCTCAAAATTTACTTTTGGGTTTTGATTGTAATTTCATTAGATTTGTAGCTTACTTTGAACAGAATTGTGTCTTTACAACTTGTACCTTTTCATCCATATATGTAATATTTGTAGTTGTAGATAACAATGAAAAGCAAATTTCATGAGAGTAGGGACCATGTCTGTCTTGTTATAAAAAAATGATGTAATGAATATATGAAAGAATGAAATAACTTAGGTCTCTCAATAAAATTATAGTTATTTGCTTAACTAATTAAATTAATTTTATTCTCAAGGATGTTGTGCTTTTGTTCAGATTGTGAAAATTATTGTTCCTCTGTTAGATTTTTCTAACTGGTTATTGGTGTATAACATAGGAAGACCATTAACTTTTATATATTAACTTTTTGGCCACTTAACTTAATTATTTTTAGTTTGGTAGTTTTTCAGTTGGTGCACTTGGATTTTATAAATACACCCATTATTTCGCAAAAAAATGTTTTTTTGTTTCTTCATTTCTAATATTTATATCTTATTTTTCTTAATCTGTTGGCTAGAGAACTTGTAGAATTATGCTAATAGCAGTTATGGTGGAAATCTTTGTCTTGTTCCTGATGTTTATAGTGCATTTCAGCCAGGTATTTTTTAATCCTATTAAATATGTTTAATCCATCCTAGCTTACTAAGTTGCAGTCAGGCATACATTTAGGATTTCTCAAAATCCTCTTTGACTTCCATGAGGTTAACATACAGTTTCTCTTTTAACTTCTTATTTTAAGTGTAGTTTCTCTCCTGATTTTAGGAACATTTTTGTCACTGTCACAGTAGAAGTTGACAATAACGTGCCGCTCTGAAAAGGCTGCAGTTGTCATCCTTGAGCATCTCCTCATGGTAGTCCTTAACACTGCTCTCAGAGATGTCATTGGAGAAGTTCTAGATGAACTTTGTCCTCCCGATCATCCTCACCATAATTAATGTTACCAATAACTTAATTGAAAATCTATATCAGCATCATAAAACGAAAGAAGTTGGATAAAAATGACCGAATTAAAAAACAGAAGGAGCTTTCTGCATATCCTTGGACCCAGCAAGACATCTTCTCAGGATGTATTCTAGGGAACTAATCAGAGGGGTGCACAAGGAGACTGTCATGGTGTTTACCTTAAGTGCACAGTCTTACAGATGACTTAAATGTCTAACAAAAGGGGGTTAAGAATATCATAGAATGTAGTAGGAGTTCAGTTTACTTGTTGAATAAATGAATTGTGCTTTCATTACAATGGAGGCTCATATAACCATTAAGTCATGTTATAGATATTTTGTGGCATATGAAAATGTTTGATACATTGCTAATTTAAAAAAAACAAGCACCACAAAGTCATATATTCATTCAATACAATCCCATTTTTGTAACTTGAGCGTATGTAAGTGTGCATGTGGATGTGCATTAAACATGTAAAAAGCAGGAGGGCCTCTAATGGGGAAGTGTGAAAGGAGTGTACTAGCAGACACTTGAGAAAACATATTTGAACAATCGCACTCATCAACTTTCTCTTTTTGAGAGCCAGCACTTATGACGGATGTTGTAGAAGAACCCAGTCTCCATACCCCCTTATAACTGGCCTGATTTTTTTCCTGTAATACTTGCCATCTTCTAATATACGATGTAACTTATTTATTTGTTGTGCTTGTTACTTATTGTCTGTGCCCCCTTTCAAGAAATAAGCTCTGACGGGAAAGATCATTTTATTCACTGACGTAGCCCAAGTGCTGGGCACAGTGCCTGGCACATGGCAGGTGTTCATTAATATGTGTCATGTGACTGAATGAAGTCACAGAGTGGTCATCAAACTGGACTGTGCACCTGGTTCGGGGGCTCTCTGGGGTGCTTCATCTGTAGAAATGTCCAGAACTGCTCTCACAAAGGTTCCCATCCCAGACTCTGAGGGTAGCATCCTCCTAACAGTCCCCAGAAACAGATGTCCTTTGCCAGGAAGACTCTGTGCCCAGGTACTGAGGGTAGCCCGTAGGATGACGGTCTGAGAGCCTGATTATCTTTGACATTTGCCAAAATTTATTAACATATAGTCACTTACATGGTCACGTAACTATGTTGCAAAGACACTTTAAAATAAAATAACTTCAACTTTCCTTTTTTAAAAAATTTTTATTTTGTTATCATTAATCTACAATTACATGAAGAACATTATGTTTACTAGGCTTTCCTCTTCACCAAGTCCCCTCCACAAACCACATTACAGTCACTGTCCATCAGTGTAGTAAGATGTTGTAGAATCACTACTTCTCTTCTCTGTGTTGCACAGCCCTCCCTGTGCCTCCCCCCACATTATACATGCTAACCATAATACCCCCTTTCTTCTTCCCTGCCCTTATCCCTCCCTACCCTCCCATCCTCCCCAGTCCCTTTTCCTGTGCGAACTGTTAGTCCTTTCTTGGGTTATGTGATTCTGCTGCTGTTTTGTTCCTTCAGTTTTTCTTTGTTCTTATACTCCACAGATGAGTGAAATCATTTGGTATTTGTCTTTCTCCGCTTGGCTTCTTTCACTGAGCATAATACCCTCTAGCTCCATCCATTTGTTGCAAATGGTAGGATTTGTTTTCTTCTTATGGCTGAATAATATTCCATTGTGTATATGTGCCACATCTTCTTTATCTATTCATCTACTGATGGACACTTAGGTTGCTTCCACTTCTTGGCTATTGTAAATACTGGTACGATAAACATAGGGGTGCATCTGTCTTTTTCAAACTGGGCTGCTGCATTCTGAGGATAAATTCCTAGGAGTGGAATTCCTGGGTCAAATGGTAAGTCTATTTTGAGCATTTTTTTTTTTAAATAATTATTTTTTATTGAAGGGTAGTTGACGCACAGCATTACATTACATTAGTTTCAAGTGTACAACACAGTGGTAGAACATTTATACACATAATTCTAGGTTCCAGCTATCACCCTACCAAGCTGTTACAATATCTTGACTATATTCCTTATGCTATACATTACATCCCGGTTACTTATTTATTTTACCATTGGAAGTCTGTCTTTTTTTTTTTTTTTTTTTTTTTTTTGTGAGGGCATCTCTCATATTTATTGATCAAATGGTTGTTAACGACAATAAAATTCTGTATAGGGGAGTCAATGCTCAATGCACAATCATTAATCCACCCCAAGCCTAATTTTCATCAGTCTCCAATCTTCTGAGGCATAACAAACAAGTTCTTACATGTAGAACAAATTCTTACATAATGAATAAGTTACATGGTGAACAATACAAGGGCAGTCATCACAGAAACTTTCGGTTTTGCTCATGCATTATGAACTCTAAACAGTCAGTTCAAATATGAATACTCATTTGGTTTTTATACTTGATTTATATGTGGATACCACATTTCTCTCTTTATTATTATTATTTTTAATAAAATGCTGAAGTGGTAGGTAGATACAAGATAAAGGTAGAAAACATAGTTTAGTGTTGTAAGAGAGCAAATGTAGATGATCAGGTGTGTGCCTGTAGACTATGTGTTAATCCAAGCTAGACCAGGGCAATAAAACATCCACGTATGCAGAAGATTTCTCTCAGAACAGGGGGGGTGAGGTTCTAAGCCTCACCTCTGTTGATCCCCAATTTCTCACCTGATGGCCCCCCTGCGACTGTGCCTGTCTTAGGTTGTTCCTCCCTTGAGGAATCTTACCCGTCTCTGGCTAACCAGTCATCTTCCGGGGCCATACAGGGAAATGTGAAGTTGGTAAGTGAGAGGGAAGCCTTATTGTTTGAAAAGGTTAGCTTTTTACTTCTTTGCATATTTATGCCCTGTGGCTTCTATGCCCAGCATTTGTCTTGAGGTATCTTTGCCACTTGGAAGAATTATGATACTCGGTAAATTTGATACGAGGCACGAATTCTATTTAAGGGTTGTAATTAGGAAGGAAGAAGAAAAGCTATAGAAGTAGCAGGCGGAAGAAAACATGGGAAGATTGATTATTTCTTTGACATATCTTCTTGTAGAGTACTTCAGCATGTATAGGTTTTAAGCTACTACTTAAATTGCGCACACACATTAACATAATAGGAGTATAGTTATATAACCAAAGCATATCTGTAATTACCAGCCATCTCCAGTGAAACCAAGAAAACCAGTTAGGCACCTTAGGCATTTGTGAAAACTTATCTATGATATGGTGGATATTGTCCAACTGAACTTGAACAGTCTGAGAGAAATCAGACAAATTAAAACAACCCATTCCTGGGGACTGTTCACATGCCATATGTTCTTTTAACAGTAAATAGTCTGTAGTTGTAAGACTTTGGAGCGCTAGAATTTGCACTTCTCCAAATTCTTGGTTGAGTTCCAACAGTATAGATCCAGTCAAATTTGTTGTTTTACTGTATGCACAGGCCAGCTTAGATATCTCCTTCCTCATTCCCATGGCAAGTCCAGGAACTGGTGGGATGAGTGCATCTACAGCTGTAGCAGTGCGTGGATCTTTGTTGGGGTTTTTTGATGATCATCTTCTGGCATGAGTCTTCCAGAGAGTGCAGATGTTGGAAGTTCTTTTTCATATCGTATCTTAGTTCATGTTTGGGGTAGCCAAATTAGGCTTTGATCCTCTGTATAAACACAAACAGACCCTTTGCCTACACTTTTATATGCCCTTTATACCCTTGTGTAGAACTCGTTGGAGGTTACCACACAGGAACTGCCCTTTTTTTTTTTTTTGCTTTGTTTTTGGTATCACTAATCTACACTTACATGACGAATATTATGTTAACTAGGCTCTCCCCTATACCAGGTCTCCCCTATAAACCCCTTTACAGTCACTGTCCATCAGCATAGCAAAATGTTGTAGAGTCACTACTTGCCTTCTCTGTGTTGTACAGCCCTCCCTTTTCTCCTACGCCCCCATGCATGTTAATCTTAATACCCCCCTACTTCTCCCCCCCTTATCCCTCCCTACCCACCCATCCTCCCCAGTCCCTTTCCCTTTGGTACCTGTTAGTCCATTCTTGAGTTCTGTGATTCTCCTGCTGTTTTGTTCCTTCAGTTTTTCCTTTGTTCTTATATTCCACAGATAAGTGAAATCATTTGGTATTTCTCTTTCTCCGCTTGGCTTGTTTCACTGAGCATAATACCCTCCAGCTCCATCCATGTTGCTGCAAATGATTGGATTTGCCCTTTTCTTATGGCTGAGTAGTATTCCATTGTGTATATGTACCACATCTTCTTTATCCATTCATCTATTGATGGACATTTAGGTTGCTTCCAATTCTTGGCTATTGTAAATAGTGCTGCAATAAACATAGGGGTGCATCTGTCTTTCTCAAACTTGATTGCTGCGTTCTTAGGGTAAATTCCTAGGAGTGCAATTCCTGGGTCAAATGGTAAGTCTGTTTTGAGCATTTTGATGTACCTCCATACTGCTTTCCACAATGGTTGAACTAACTTACATTCCCACCAGCAGTGTAGGAGGGGTCCCCTTTCTCCACAACCTCGCCAACATTTGTTGTTGTTTGTCTTTTGGATGGTAGCCATCCTTACTGGTGTGAGGTGATACCTCATTGTGGTTTTAATTTGCATTTCTCTGATAACTAGCGATGTGGAACATCTTTTCATGTGTCTGTTGGCCATCTGAATTTCTTCTTTGGAGAACTGTCTGTTCAGCTCCTCTGCCCATTTTTTAATTGGATTATTTGCTTTTTGTTTGTTGTGGTGCGTGAGCTCTTTATATATTTTGGATGTCAAGCCTTTATTGGATCTATCATTTATGAATATATTCTCCCATACTGTAGGGTACCTTTTTCTATTGATGGTGTCCTTTGCTGTACAGAAGCTTTTCAGCTTGATGTAGACCCACTTGTTCATTTTTGCTTTTGTTTCCTTGCCAGGGCAGATACGTTCATGAAGTAGTTGCTCATGTTTATGTCCAAGAGATTTTTGCCTATGTTTTTTTCTAAGAGTTTTATGGTTTCATGACTTACATTCAGGTCTTTGATCCATTTCGAATTTACTTTCGTGTATGGGGTTAGACAGTGATCCAGTTTCATTCTCTTACATGTAGCTGTCCAGTTTTGCCAGCACCATCTGTTGAAGAGACTGTCAGTTCCCCATGGTATGTCCATGTCTCCTTTATCATATATTAATTGACCATATATGTTTGGGTTAATGTTTGGAGTCTCTAATCTGTTCCACTGGTCTGTGGCTCTGTTCTTGTGCCAGTACCAAATTGTCTTGATTACTGTGGCTTTGTAATAGAGCTTGAAGGTGGGGAGCAAGTTCCCCCCCACTTTATTCTTCTTTCTCAGCTTTGGCTGTTTGGGGGTCTTTGGTGTTTCCATATGAATTTTTGAACTATTTGTTTCTTTTTTCTCTATTGATTTTTCTTTCTCAGCTTTGGCTATTCGGGGTCTTTGGTATTTCCATATGAATTTTTGAACTATTTGTTCCAGTTTGTTGAAGAATGTTGTTGGTAATTTGAAAGGGATTGCATCAAATCTGTATATTGCTTTGGGCAGGATGGCCATTCTGACGATATTAATTCTTCCTAGCCAAGAGCATGGGATGAGATTCCATTTGTTAGTGTCCTCTTTAATGTCTCTTAAGAGTGTCTTATAGTTTTCAGGATATAGGTCTTTCACTTATTTGGTTAGGTTTATTCCTAGGTATTTTATTCTTTTTGATGCTTTTGTGAATGGAATTGTTTTCCTGGTTTCTCCTTCTATTGGTTCATTGTTAGTGTATAGGAAAGCCACAGATTTCTGTGTGTTAATTTTGTATCCTGCAACTTTGCTGTATTCCGATATCAGTTCTAGTAGTTTTGGAGTGGAGTCTTTAGGGTTTTTTATGTACAATATCATGTCATCTGCAAATAGTGACAGTTTAACTTATTTACCAATCTGGATTCCTTGTATTTCTTTGTTTTGTCTAATTGCCATGGCTAGGACCTCCAGTACTATGTTAAGTAACAGTGGGGAGAGTGGGCATCCCTGTCTTGTTCCCGATCTCAGAGGAAAAGCTTTCAGCTTCTTGCTGTTCAGTATCATGTTAGTTGTGGGTTTATCATAGATGGCCTTTACTATGTGGAGGTGCTTGCCCTCTATGCCCATTTTGCTGAGAGTTTTTATCATGAATGGATGTTGAATTTTGTCGAATGCGTTTTCAGCATCTATGGAGATTATCATGTGGTTTTTGTCCTTCTTTTTGTTGATGTGGTGGATGATGTTGATGGATTTTCAAATGTTGTACCATCCTTGCATCCCTGGGATGAATCCCACTTGGTCATGGTGTATGATCCTTTTGATGTATTTTTGAATTCGGTTTGCTAATATTTTGTTGAGTATTTTTGCATCTACGTTCATCAGGGATATTGGTCTGTAGTTTTCTTTTTTGGTGGGGTCTTTGCCTGGTTTTGGTATTAGGGTGATGTTAGCTTCATAGAATGAGTTTGGGAGTATCCCCTCCTCCTCTATTTTTTGGAAAACTTTAAGGAGAATGGGTATTATGTCTTCCCTGTATGTCTGATAAAATTCCGAGGTAAATCCATCTGGCCTGGGGGTTTTGTTCTTTGGTAGTTTTTTGATTACCGCTTCAATTTCGTTGCTGGTAATTGGTCTGTTTAGATTTTCTGTTTCTTCCTGGGTCAATCTTGGAAGGTTATATTTTTCTAGGAAGTTGTCCATTTCTCCTAGGTTTCCCAGCTTGTTAGCATATAGGTTTTCATAGTATTCTCCAATAATTCTTTGCATTTCCGTGGGGTCCGTCGTGATTTTTCCTTTCTCGTTTCTGATACTGTTGATTTGTGTTGACTCTCTTTTCTTCTTAATAAGTCTGGCTAGAGGCTTATCTATTTTGTTTATTTTCTCAAAGAACCAGCTCCTGGTTTGATTGATTTTTTCTATTGTTTTATTCTTCTCAATTTTATTTATTTCTTCTCTGATCTTTATTATGTCCCTCCTTCTGCTGACTTTAGGCCTCATTTGTTCTTCTTTTTCCAATTTCGATAATTGTGACATTAGACTATTTATTTGGGATTGTTCTTCCTTCTTTAAGTAGGCCTGGATTGCTATATACTTTCCTCTTAAGACTGCTTTTGCTGTATCCCACAGTAGTTGGGGCTTTGTGTTGCTGTTGTCATTTGTTTCCATATATTCCTTGATTTCTATTTTAATTTGTTCATTGATCCATTGATTATTTAGGAGCATGTTGTTAAGCCTCCATGTGTTTGTGAGCCTTTTTGTTTTCTTTGTACAATTTATTTCTAGTTTTATACCTTTGTGGTTTGAAAAGTTGGTTGGTAGAATTTCAATCTTTTGGAATTTACTGAGGCTCTTTTTGTGGCCTAGTATGTGGTCTATTCTGGAGAGTGTTCTATGTGCACTTGAGAAGAGTGTGTATCCTGTTGCTTTTGGATGTAGAGTTCTATAGATGTCTATTAGGTCCATCTGTTCTAGTGTGTTGTTCATTGCCTCCGTGTCCTTACCTATTTTCTGTTGGGTTGATCTATCCTTTGGAGTGAGTGGCGTGTTGAAGTCTCCTAAAATGAATGCATTGCATTCTGTTTCCTCCTTTAATTCTGTTAGTATTTGTTTCACATATGCTGGTGCTCCTATGTTCGGTGCATATATATTTATAATGGTGATATCCTCTTGTTGGACTGACCCCTTTTTCATTATGTAATGTCCTTCTTTATCTCTTGTTACTTTCTTTGTTTTGAAGTCTATTTTGTCTGATGCTAGTACTGCAACACCTGCTTTTTTCTCCCTGTTGTTTGCATGAAATATCTTTTCCCATCCCTTGACTTTTAGTCTGTGCATGTCTTTGGGTTTGAGGTGAGTTTCTTGTAAGCAGCATATAGATGGGTCTTGCTTTTTTATCCATTCTATTACTCTGTGTCTTTTGATTGGTGCATTCATCCCATTAACATTTAGGGTGACTATTGAAAGATATGTACTTATTGCCATTGCAGGCTTTAGATTTGTGGTTACCAAATGTTCAAGGTTAGCTTCTTTAGTATCTTACTGTCTAACTTAACTCACTTATTGGGCTGTTATAAACACTGTCTTGTGATTCTTTATTTCTCTCTGTTCTTATTCCTCCTCCTCCATTCTTTATATGTTGGTTGTTTTATTCTGTGCTCTTTTGTGTTTCCTTTAACTGCTTTTGTGGGTAGTTAATTTTATTTTTTGCCTTTAGTTAGTATTTGGTTGGTCTGCTTTCTTTGCTGTGATTTTCTTTTCTCTGGTGACATCTATTTTGCCTTAGGAGTGCTCCCTATTCTAGAATAGTCCCTCTAAGATACACTGTAGAGGTGGTTTGTGGGAGGCAAATTCCCTCAACTTTTGCTTGTCTGGTAATTGTTTAATCCCTCCTTCATATTTAAATGATAATCGTGCTGGATACAGTATTCTTGGTTCAAGGCCCTTCTGTTTCATTGCATTAAATATATCATGCCATTCTCTCCTGGCCTGTGAGGTTTCTGTTGAGAAGTCTGATGACAGCCTGATGGGTTTTCCTTTGTAGTTGACCTTTTTCTCTCTAGCTGCCTTTAAAACTGTGTCCTTGTCCTTGATCTTTGCTCTTTTAATTATTATGTGTCTTGGTGTTGTCCTCCTTGGGTCCCTTCTGTTGGGAGTTCTGTGTCCTTCCGTGGTCTGATTGATTATTTCCTCCCCCAGTTTGGGCAAGTTTTCAGCAATTATTTCTTCAAAGACACTTTCTATCCCTTTTTCTCTCTCTTCTTCTTCTGGTACCCCTATAATGCAGATATTGTTCCTTTTGGATTGGTCACACAGTTCTCTTAATATTGTTTCATTCCTGGAGATCCTTTTATCTCTGTCTATGTCAGCTTCTATGCGTTCCTGTTCTCTGGTTTCTATTCCATCAATGGCCTCTTGCATCTTATCCATTCTGCTTATAAATCCTTCCAGAGATTGTTTCATTTCTGTAATCTCCCTCTGGATGTCATCACTTAGCTCTTGTATATTTCTCTGCAGCTCTGTCAGCATGGTTATGACCTGTATTTTTTATTCTTTTTCAGGAAGACTAGTTAGGTCTATCTCCTTCTCAGGGGTTGACTCAGTGATTTTGGTCTGTATCAAATTCTTCTGCGTTTTCATGGAGATAGAGATAGTTTGCGGAGCTGACACATGTGACAGCTGGGAGAACGTCCCTTCTCTCTGGTTTGTGGCCTTCCTCTCCTGGGAGAACAGTAACGTCTAGCGGCTTGTGCTGGGCCACTGCATGCAGACGGGGCTTCTGATTCTTGCCTGGCCACTATGGAGTTAAGCTCCGCGGTTGCTGTGGAGTTTAGCTCCGCCATTGCTGTGGGCGTGGCCTGCCTCAGGCTGCTTCTCCACTGTGGCGGAGCTGGGTTGGAGGGGAAATGGCCGGGAGGCTCTTTATCTCCGTGAGGGGTCTCTGAGCTGTGCTGCTGCCCAGGGGGTTAGGGCACCCGGACTTCCCTGGGATTCACAACAGCTGGGCTAAGTATCCCGAGATGCTTCCGTCCAGCTGTGGGGTCACTGTTCCTTTACTACTTTCAAAAAGCACTCGCTTTTCTTTGTCCCAGGGGCGCCAGCTGTGGGATCTGCTCACAGGTCTTACTGTCCTGTTTCCCTAGTTTCCAGCACCCCATGCACGCACTGTGTCTGCGCTCTGGTGCGGATGGTTGGGGCTGGGTGTTCAGCAGTCCTGGGCTCCCTCTCCCTCCCCGTTCCGACTCCTCTCCTCCCACCAGGAGCTGGGGTGAGGGGCCTCGGGTCCCGCCGGGCCCTTGCTTGTATCTTACCCCCTTCACGAGGCGCTGGGTTCTCGCAGGTGTGGATGTAGTCCGGCTGTTGTCCTGTGTTTTCTGGTCTCTCTTTTAGGAATAGTTGTATTTGTTGTATTTTCAAAAATATATATGGTTTTGGGAGGAGATTTCCGTTGCTCTACTCACACCGCCATCTTGGCTCTGCCCCCCCCTACAACTTTCCTTTTTACTAAAGCAACAAATGCAAAGTTGTAAAATACACATAAACCAAATTAAGAAATCAATCCTGTCACTGAGGAAATCACTGTACTGCACAATCATCCATACATTTTATGTATTGTATATGTATTTTTGTGGGGGGGCACCTGAGACATTAGTGTTTTACCTATTTATGGTTTTGAGTCGCATCTTACAATATCTTACCTCATTTCTCTTACAGGACTTCATCTTGGAACATTACAGTGAAGACAGCTACCTATATGAAGATGAAATCGCGGATCTTACGGATCTGAGACAAGTATGTTTTTCTGTGTGGCAGGGAGGGGAGGATGGCTGCTAGAGCTTGTTGAGTTGCCAAATTATCCCATGATTGCCTTGAGATCTTATAAAATCGCTGGGGGCTGGGGGGGTGGTCATAGAGAGCCACCGTTGTGTGCTGTGTGCCACACCTGCTCTGTGCCAGCCACTGTGTTCAGTGCTTGGGCTACATCATCTATTCAACTTGTGCATAAGAAGAGCATAGAAGGGGACACATGCCCACTGACATGATTTAGGGTTGGATTCTGGACTCCTGGTTCATCCCTGCATTTTCCACCCCTCCTGGAGTTTTCAATATGAGCAGTGGGGCTTGAGCTCTATGGAAATAGTGAGTGAGAACATCTTCAGAAAGGGGACCCCTGCCGCATCCTCAGAATTCACCTCCTTGGTGTTCCCCTTCCTTTCAGGCTTGTCGGACGCCCAGCCGGGATGAGGCTGGTGTTGAACTACTGATGAGTTACTTCATCCAGCTGGGCTTTGTGGAAAGCCGGTTCTTCCCTCCCACCCGACAGATGGGGATCATGTTCACGTGGTAGGTGTCTGTGGCCTGGCCTAGGGCTTTCCCACCTCAGCCACAACCTCGGAGCTGCATGGTGATGCTCCTCTGCACTGAGCCCCTCTTGCTAATTGTCCCCTTTAGCCCAGGAGAGCCCAGAGACGTGTAGAGAAACTAGTGTTTATTTGTAAGGGAACCCAAGGGGAAAGGCTTCAATAGACTGTGGCTTCTTGCTTCTCAGAACAAGTGAGCCGAGGAGAAGAGGCATTGTTTTTTTGGTGCTCATTTTATTGTTGGGAAAACACTGGGGCTCTTGAGTAGAAATAGCAAGAACCAAGAGTCTTGTCCACAATGGGATGGGGGTGGGAATCAGGTTTTGTCCCAGTGACCTGGGCAGCAAAACAAATAGATCAGATTTTAAAAACTGAGGCAGAACGTTTATCTTCTCCAGACTTGGTATTTCCAAAGATGAATGTTGTTTAAGTCCTTTGGAGATACTGCACCTCTTCTCTGAGCATTCATTCTTAGGAGTGTAGAGAAAGGAGAAAATAAATCTAAAAGCTAAGGTCCGTATTCAGCACTCAGTTTCACTATAGCTGGTGGCTACTGATGCTTTCCTTTTGAGAGGCAAGACAGATGACTTTTCCTGAAGATGTTTTAGCTGCTTCCACTTGGGTGAGACTGCTAAAGGTGATTTCTCCTTAGTGTTGAAATCAGAAGAAGCTCCGTTTACCTCCTGGTTGATGTGTGAATTTTAAAACAAATCCTGAATTTTTTAGACTTCAGGAAGAATTATGAAGGGTTAGTAATTGATTCCATTTAGGAGAAGTCTTATATCTTTTTAATATACTTTATTTTTAGAGCAGTTTTAGGTTCACAGCAAAACTGAGGGATTTCCCACATATCCCCTGCCCACACACATGCGTAGCCTCCCTCATTATCAATATCCCCCACCAGAGTGATGGGACATTTGTTACAACTGATGAGCCTGTAAGTGCATTATCACCCAAAGTCCACAGCATATGTTAGGGCTCACTCTTGGTGTTGTACACTCTGTGGGTTTTAACAAATGTCTAATGACATGGATCCACATTGTAGTATCACACAATAGCTTTGATGCCCTAAAAGTCCTGTGTGTCCTACCTGTTTATCCCTTTCCCTTCCCCCAACCTTAGCAACCGCTGATTCTGTTTCTGTCTCCATAGTTTTGCCTTTTCCAGAATATCATATAATTAGAATCATACAGTATGTAACCTTCTCAGATTGACTTCCTTCACTTAGTAATACACACTTAAGTTTCCTCCATGTCTTTTCACGGTTTGATAGCTCATTGCTTTTAGCTCTGCGTAATGTTCTACTGTGTGTATATATCACAGTTTGTTTACTCGTTCACCTGTGAAGGGACATCTTGGTTGACAAGCTCTGTTTCTGAGTGTGCTTGTGGGTATCTCATTCAAAATGAGCAGGCCCATCATCTTGCTTGAAAAGGAAAGTCTCATTGCATGTGCATCTGTGAATTTTTTTTTTCCAGAAATACATTCTGTCCATTTTCACCCCAAAATGGCATTAGCTAGCCAAGTAATCCATATTCTCAACACACATTTCTTTTAAATAGGTATGATTCCCTCACCGGGGTTCCAGTTAGCCAACAGAACGTGCTACTGGAGAAGGCCAGTGTTCTGTTTAACATCGGAGCCCTCTACACACAGATCGGGACCCGGTGCAATCGACAGACGGAAGCTGGCCTGGAGAGTGCAGTGGATGCCTTTCAGAGAGCTGCAGGTACGTCTCCTCAAGGACTGCTGGGACGAGTCCTGGCTCCACCAGCTGGCAGGGGTACCCTGGCTGGAGAGGGTCTGTGGGTCCTCCCCAGGCCCACACTTGGCCTCGTGGGCCCAGCTGCCGGCATTGGTTATCTTCCCCCAAGGGAACTGCTTATTAGCTCAAACTCTGACGTCTCAGTCTGCATATGGCTCATGTACACAGTGAATCCTGTGGTTAACAATTAATGCCTTACAAATGAGTGGTCTGACAGATGGCAGTGAATGAACTGTTCCTTGGAACACTGTTGAAGAAGAGAATAAATTTTCCCAAACAGTGAAAAAGTAGACTTTTTTTTTCCCTTTAATCTGGTGTGCTTCGGTAATACATATTACTATCCATGCCTTCATACTGTGTGCATTCTGCAAAGCCCACACACCTGTGGTTGCTGTTTACCCTCTGTCAAGTGCCTTGTAGCACCAGCCTATAGAGGACCGGGCGTCGCCCCACTGAGTGCAGTGGGTGGGCCTAGCTCATGGGTGTTCGAGGGTACTGTGTGGTGCCCTTCCAGCAGTGCCTGTGTCCTGGAGACCCGGCATAGGGCACGGTGGAAAAAGCATGGACAGTGCAGCATACCACATGATCCCCCAAACTGGCTCACAGCACGTTTCCTCCTGTGCCAGTCCGCATCACTGTGCTTTGGGGTGTAACCCCTGGCAGAGAATATTTTTGGGCATCACACTTTGCTTTGCAAGGCAATGAAGAGCTATAGCTTTGCCGTTTGGGCTAATCATGGAATTGCTTCTATTAAAATGATTGATCCCTCAGGATGAAACGACATGCTTAGATTCAGTGTGGGAATTCATTTCTTTCACTGCAAATCTTTTTGGGCTCCTCTTTCTTCCTGGGGAGTCTTAAGCAGGTATTCCTGGTAACCTGTCTCTAAGACTACAGAGATACGGTGACGCGAAGCTTGACAACAGAGTGGGAGCAAACCCAGAGGAGAGCACACAGCCTGCAGCTGTTGCCACCATTTTGCAGGGCAGTTTATGCTTTGCTTTTGCAATAAAACCAGAGGAACCAGTCAGATGGGATTCATGTCAAGGATTTTATTTCCCCTCCAGGTTGATTGTCAGTTAATGTTGTGACAGTTAATTTTCTAACATGTTTTTTTTTAAAAAGTCAGCTAAGGTCTATAGCATGAAAATTTCCACTGGAGTGGCTGAATTGATTTTTCCTGGGTCCTGGGGGAAAGCCCGGAATTTCTGAATGACCCTGGTATTAAGTGTGAGTGTATCTCCCTAAAGCCCTTTAGTTATTCTGCCTGCTTTCTGCTTTCTCTGCCATCAGATGCCTTGTCATGGAAGGAATTTCTCATAGTTGTCCCAGATGAGACAGCAATGACCAAGGAGCAGGCAGGTTTCCTTGCTTGGTACAGATGTAAATGTTTTGGAAGAGAATCTTGTTTGTTTGTTTTTTTAATTGTGGTAAAATACACACAACAAAGTTACCATTTTAACCATTTTTAAGTTCACTGACATTACATATGACCACATCTTCTACAGCTATCCATTTCCAAAACTTTTTCATCATCCCAAACTGAAACTCTGTACCCATTATACCTATTGAAAAAGAACTATCCATTCTCTCTTCCCCCCAGGCCCTGGCAAATACCTTTCTAATCTCTGTCACTATGAATTTGACTATTCCAGGTACCTTATCTCATAGAATTATACAGTGACTGACTTATTTCACTTAGCATAATGTCTTCATTCATGCTGTAACATGTGTCAGAATATCCTTCCTTTTTAAGGCTGAAAATATTCTGTTGTATGGCTATACCACATTTTGTTTATGCATTTTTCCATTGACAGACATTTGAGTTGTTTCCACCTTTTGGGCTTGTGAATAGTACTGCCGTGAACCTTGTCCACAAGCATCAGTTTAAGTCTCTGCTTTCTGTTCTCTGGGGTGTATACCTAGGAGTAGAATTGCTAGATCTTATTGGTATTGGAGAATCAGGTTTTTAAAGATGCCCCAGGACACCAGTTGTATATTTTTGCTTCTTTTCATTCTCTATTCTTCTGAACAATATGGTGAAATAAATGATTCCCAACTAATGTGCCAAAATTTCCAATTATAGGGATTTTAAACTACCTGAAAGAGACATTTACTCATACTCCGAGTTATGACATGAGCCCTGCCATGCTCAGCGTACTGGTCAAAATGATGCTTGCACAAGCCCAAGAAAGTGTTTTTGAGAAAATCTGCCTTTCTGGGATACAGAACGAATTCTTCATGCTGGTGAAGGTGGCTCAGGAGGTTGCCAAGGTAAGCCTTCCTGGTTTCTGTGACTTTTGGCGGGGTGTGGGATGTTTTAGTGTGGGCCCACTGGAAGCAGGGGGTGCTTCCCAGGACAGCCTGCCCACGATCTGGGCAGCATGTCCACCCTGTCCAGATGCTGGCTTGCATTTTCTTGGTAAGTACCAGTGTTTCAGATATGGATCACTGATTCCATTTGCAGCTTAGCCTGAAAACCAGCATAATGACAGTTGCCTGATCTGCCTGTTAACTATGACAGTGGCAACACTAGGAACCCTTGGAATTGCTCCCAGATTTAGCAGTGGCCTCTGATAGGGCGGCTGCATAGAAGAAAAGGCTCTTTTTCTGTGGCCCTGATCTGTGAAGGCCTCTGTGCCAGTCTCTCCTTCCCCAACATTACTCCTGTTTCAGGTGGCGGAAGTCTATCGGCAGCTGCACGCAGCCATGAGCCAGGCTCCAGTGAAGGAGAACATCCCCTACTCCTGGGCCAGCTTGGCCTGCGTGAAGGCCTACCATTATGGAGCCCTGGCCCACTACTTCACAGCCACCCTCCTCATCGACCACCAGTGTAAGGCCTGGGGGCTGGGAGGCTCTAGTCTTTGGTCGGGGTTGTGGTTCTGCTGGCTCGGGGAGATTCTGAGCTGAGCGAGAGCTCTCTGCCTGCCCTAGAGAGCTTCACAGCCTGGGGGCAGAGCATGGGAATTACCTGTGGGCCCAGGCAACTGTCACACAGGCCAGGGTGGGATTAAGGGGTATGTGTTCCTGCTGTGGGAGGAAGAAGGCTAATTAATTCTGCCTGGGATGGAGTAGACTGCTTCCTGGAGAGGGCTTTTCCCCGGAATCTAGACCAAGGTTAGGACCAGGGCTGGGACTAATGAGATGCTTGGCTCAGACACCAAATCCAGGGATGCCCATCCACTCACTAGTCAAGGTAACATTTTAATGTAGTGTTTTAGATGAATCACAACCAATGCAAAAAAATCTCTGGTGATCAGAATTTTAAATAAAGACACAGATTAGTAACAAGCAAGCAAGCAATGTGTCCTAAGCCACATTGGAGCCTGAAGCAAAAAGAAATTTTGTTCATTTGCAGATTTTTTTGCATTAATTGTAATACTTAGAAAATTGTATTAAAATATCATATATCTTGATTGCTGGGTTTTGGTACTCCCTTAAATTTTGAGCCTGAGGTGAGTGCCTCCCTCTCCTCACCCTAGTTTGGCTATGATCTGAGGTTGGATGAGACTTTTGTTGTAATTAGCACTAATCAAGGCAGCCTTCAGAGTAATGAAAGGGACAGCGTCTGGAACCAGACTGTCCGGGTGAATATCCCAGCTCTGCCATTTATAAGCTGTGTGATCTTGGGCAAGTTACTTAGCTGCTCTGTGCTTCAATTTTCTTATCTATTAGATGGGCATATGAAGAGAATTTATCTCACAGGGCTGTTGTGGGAAGTCAGTGGCTTTATGCAAAGCTAAATAGTGCCTTGTATATAGTGGGCTTTCTGAAAGTGCTGCTGGTATTATATACAGTCTGTTAGGCCAGACACATCATGTAAACCAATAGAGGTGTAGTGCTTCAGTAGTTGGGGTAGAAATACAAATGGGCAGCAGCTGGACTCCTTGGCGTCATCACAATCAGTTTCTCAGAGCCAGTGACATTTGAGTTGCAGTTTGAACTCTAGGAAGGACTTTTCCAGCTTAATAGGGTGAGGAAGGACAGTAGAGCAGGTACATTACCAGAGCTCTGGAACGGGGGCTGAAAGTATGGAGTAGTGGTGTGTGGTTTGGTGACTTAGAGAGAGGACATGTGCCATGGAGGGCATAGGCAGCACAGGGGCCACCAGAGGCATGAGGTGTGGCTCTGCTAGGCGGTTGCATGAGGCTGGGGACGTGGAGGAGGTAGAGAGTGGGGGTTGAGAGCCACTACATGAGCTGGAGCGTTCCTGGCTTTGTGCACAAAGACTTGTGGGCTGCATTGCCTGGGGTGTGTCCGGGGGTGAAAAGGAGGCCAGTTTTCCCAGTGCCTCAGAATACTGGAGAAGAAAGGAACCTGGAGATGTAGTTGAAAGAGAAATCTCTAAGTGGGTCTGAGGTGCCATCTCCAGAGTCTGCAGCCACATCCACAGAACATGATTTATTCTGTGGTTCCCATTGCAGTGAAGCCTGGTGCAGATGAGGACCACCAGGAGAAGTGCCTGTCCCAGCTCTACGACCACATGCCAGAGGGCCTGACGCCCTTGGCCACGCTGAAAAATGGCCACCAGCGCCGACAGCTGGGTGCGTGTTGGCTCTCCTGCTCCCTCCCTCTCTGTGCCCCATTTGATGCCCAGCTGGATCTGCTCATGGACAGCCCCAAACGGTGTCCAGGGCAAGGCTTGGAGAGCAGGGTGTCCTGAGTCATTGTGGCCACTCTAGATGTGAACCAACGGGGCACAGTCTTCTAGCTTTAATGGGCTTCCAGAGTGGTGTATTCATGGGTTCCACAAGGACCCAGGCCTCCCACAGTAGAAACAGAGCTTTGATAATCTTCCAACACGCTAGTGGTCCAGGGGATGGTCCTGGCCATCCAAATGTGAAAGGACACGTTTGTTAACTTTCTTATGTCGCACCTGAGAACTGGTAACAAATTGTCCTAATTTGGTGTCTGCCAAGTCTCAGAGTGAGTATCTTCTCTCTGTGAACCTGAATTCCTCCACTACCCAGACCTGCCCCTGCCCCCACCCACCCAGTTTCCCCATCTCAGTGATGGCAGCTCCATCCTTCTCAGCACAAAACACCGGACTCACTCTCTGCCCTTGTCATTCTCATCCCATATGTGATTAGCAAATCCTGTTGACTCTACCTAGAAAACATATCCCAAATCTGATCATATCTTACCACCCTGGTCCAAGGCACACTCACATAGCACCTACTTAACAACTGTTGACTCCCTTAAACCTTACGCAACCGTATGAGATAGTTATGGTATGATCCCCATTTGTCAGTTGAGAGAGAAAACAGACCCAGAGAGGCCACGTGTTTGCCCAGCTTTTTGCAGTTTTCTCAGCTGGTCTCCTTGCTTTCCTCTTTGCTCCACCGTAGTCTGTTCACATGGGTCAAATCACATCAGTCCCCTGCTCACACCCTAATGGGCTCCATCTCCTTCAGAGCAGGAGCAGATGTCCTCACTCTGCTCTTGTAAGGTTGGCCTCGCCCTGCTCCCTGCACACATGGTCTGGCTCCTGCTCCTTTCTGACCTCATCGCCCTCAGGTCCTCCAGCCACACCCCCAAGGTCCCCTTTGTCTGTGAACACTAGGCATGCTCCTGCCCTAGGGTCTTTGCACTTGCTGTTCTATCAGAAATGCTCTTCTGTTGGATATCCTCACTTCTTTCAGGGTTATGTTCAAAAGTTACCTTCAAAAAGGTCTTTCCTGATCACCATCCCAGAAAAGCAGGTCTTCATTCCCAGCCTTCTCTTGCCATATCTGCCTACCTTCCTTTATTTTCTTCCATAACCTATCATCATGTGATCCATTATGCATTTCTTTGCTTGTTAAGTACCTGTCTTCAACTACTAACATGTAAATTCTATGCATGCTGAGGCTAGTTTTTGTTCATTACTTTATTTCTAGTGCCTAGAACATTTGGCAAATATTTGCTGAATGAATGTTTTATAGATACAAGTAAGCATATTGCCAGTGCACGTAAGCTGTGCAGGCAGATCCTTCAGAAAAGAGAATGAACACTGTTCTGGGCTGATCCTTGGGCACCTTGGCTCTCCTTGAGGTACTTATATTGTGATGAGGGCATGTGTCACACGGTGTTGATTTCCTGTTGACAGGCAAGTCCCACTTGCGCAGAGCTGTGGCCTATCACGAGGAGTCCACGAGGGAGGCAGGCCTGTGCAAGAAGCTCCGCAACATTGAGGTGCTGCAGGAGGTGCTCTCCGCAGCGCACCAGCGGTCCCGGCTCAAGTTCAACCAGCATCAAGAGGCTGACGATCTGCTCAACTTGTTTGAGGCTCCTGACATCATTTGTGAGTGGTGCAGGTGGCTGTGCCCGGCATACTGTGCACCCTGTGTGGGAGGCAGGGGCACTCTGGGGGCCCAGCCGTTACCTGCTGCAGGGGTTGTGCAAACCTGTGCTGGGCCCTAGGCACGGGGGTGGAATGCTGCCCCTGCCTTGGGTTTTCATCTCCTCGTTCCCACATGGCCTCTGCCTCACCTACCCCCTTGTGCCATCTGACTCCCTCCTGCCCCTCAACAAGCCTCCCTTGATGCAGGGGTCCTGCCTGATTCCACCCACCCCTCCTGACATCCTTGAGGGTCTACTCTCCCTGGTTTGCTTCCTCTGGGTGCCTTTCCTTAAAGTCCTTTGGGGCTCCAGCCACTGCCTCTGGTCAGGAGAACCTTAAAACTATCTTTTGCCTTGTGGTTTTTGCTGCACTGCACACCTACCCACGTTCCATCTGCTTGCTGGGAAATGCACTTTGCTGTCTGTCTTCTACCTCTGGCTCTGTGGTTTTAGAGCCAAATGCATCCTTTCTCTCCCCTAAGCTTGTCTGTTCCTCTGTTTTCCATCCATCAGCACCAGCATTTTCTTTCTTTTTAAGGACAAAAATTATTTTTATTATGAAATGAGAAGTATTTCACTGATACAGTGGAACCAGGGGATGGAGGGAAAATTTTTACTTTGGCTGTGACAATTCCTCAAAATCTAGTTCAGTGTGTGTGTGTGTGTGTGTGTGTGTGTGTATGTGCTGAAAATATTTAAGATCTACCCATCTACCCTCTTGGCAGATTTCAAGTATACAGTAGTATATTAATAACTATAGTCACTATGCTGTATGCTATATGTTACAGCTCTAGGACTTACTTATCTTGCATAATTGAAACTTTGTACCCTTGACCAACATCTCATTTCTTCCCTCCCACCCCAACACCTGCCATGCCACTCTCTGCTTCTATGGGATTCCACATATGAGTGAGATCATGCATCACCAGTGCTTTCTAAGCATCTCTCCAAGGTGTTGAACACTGTCCTGGCTTCAGGAATACAGGGGTCAATGGCATAGTTGCTGTCTGTGGGGTAGTAGCCATCAATTTTGTCCTAGAGGACAGGAGTCAGGGGGCCTTTACAGGAGTTAGAGGAAGGAGCGGGGTGGTCCAATCAAGGGAACCCTCTTTGTTCTCATCCCCTGCCATCCCACTTCCTACACCTTTGTCCCTATTCTCTAGAGGCCTACCCCAATTTTCAGGGACCAGCTCCTTAGAGGCAGAGCCCTGCTTAAGCTAGAATCCCAGGCTTGTCTGTAGTAATGTTGGCTGATACCTACTGAGCAGTTGAGGTCTGCCACACACAAGAGTGAGCATCATGTGTATGTGGAATCTCATTCAGCTCTCCCTCCAAATATGTGATGGGGGTACTAGTATCTCCCTCATCTTAAAGAAGCAGCAGTTAAGGCCTAGGGAGGTCAATGTCTTTGCCCCAGGTGACGAAGCTGGTTGGTGGAAGTAAGAATGGCACTCAGGGATTCTCCTTCATGAATACTGACCACCTCCTCCTTGGTCCCATTGTCTGCACATTGTGCTCTGTGGCCAGGAGGTGGAGACACAACCTGATGGAGGGAGGTTCCTGGTGAGGCTGTGGGGTAGGGGGCTTGCCACTGTCACTGTGGATGAGCAGCCTGTCTGAGCCCAGTGCTGTGTCAAGGAGTTCGTAAGCATCCTGTGAATAGGGATGTTTGTGTTACCTTGGCATGCCAGTCATCTCCACATTTTCTTTTCATACTGTTGTCATGTGTATTGAGCCTGCTCTAGGATGCTTTGTTAGAAACTGCATAGGCTTGTGGTTAAGGGTTGGCTTGAGCCTGACATGTATATAATGGTAGAGATTTGAACTACTAGGAGACACAGTTTGGCAAATTGACTTCTCACTGTAAAATCTTCACATTACTCATTAATAATAAAAAGAGGAAACACATCTCGCCCAGGACTTTGTGCTGAGACACAGGACTCCCATAAAAGCCACACCTGAAACATAGATTACTTCTCAGTAGGATTTATGAATGCCAAAGGGAGTCCACTGGAATAAAAATAAGCTCCTTTAGGCAGGGAATGTGTCTGATTGTCACTACTCAGTCCCAGCTCCAGAGCAGGCAAATAGTAGGGACCTAAATGGAAGGTACTGAGCCAGGGGGTTGAGCAGTAGTGCATATTCCATACTACTGTCTAAACCAAAGTAAGGAGAAAAGTTGGCCTCCTCTCCCCTTCAGAAAGAAGACTTAGACCTGAGTTTTCAAGGATAACTTTCAATTACAGAAACATTCATGCTTTTAATCTTTTCCAGCTAAAACTGAGCAAGAGGTTGAAATTATACCACCACAGTTCTCCAAGGTGATAGCAACAGACTTCTTCCAGAAGCTGGTATGTTTAATGCTTATTTTATAATGACACAAGGGGACAGCTTTTCTAAGTTGCAAGTCTATAAGAGGATATTTTTAGATATCTTAGATTTCTTAATGAGAGAATTTATATAAGATAGTTTTTAATTAAGACCATTTAAAAAATAATTTGATCTAAAATCTATTGAATATTTTAGAGAAAGTGGAAATTAACATTCTTACATGACTAGTCATAGCAGTGTTATCCTAGATGGTTTCATTCATCTCTGAGCAAGGCTCAAGGAAATAAGACATTTCCTTTAGCTTTCAAATGCCTGATTCAGCCTTTAGATCCCACACCTAATGATGCTCTACTCCAAAGGGCCCTTTATCGGTGTTTTCGGCTAACAAGAGATGGACACCTCCTCGGAGCATTTGCTTCACTGCAGAGGAAGAGGACTTGGGATTCACCTTGAGAGGAAACTCCCCAGTTCAGGTCCACTTCCTGGATCCTCGCTGCTCTGCTGCGGTAAGCGTCTACCATTCTAGATTGGGACCAAAACTCCTTGGCATCTTTGCAGGCAGTCAGACTGGTAAATACAAAGAAAGGTGCCCAAACAAATATATCTGGTGCATGAATCTGGGGTTCCCTTGTGTAAAAGGCCTGGATGTGTCAAAGGCCTCTCATGGATGCTACATGCCCAAAGAAAAAAGGATTTTTTGCTTTCTTGGAGCACACCTATGCAAATATCTGATTTGTTAATAATCGTGGGAACTGATTCAGGGATTTGAATGAACAGGACAGTGACCTTTTTTTAAATCATGCTTCTGTAGCTAGCAGGAGCCAAAGAAGGGGATTATATTGTTTCCATTCAAGACGTGGATTGTAAGTGGCTGACTGTGAGCGAGGTTATGAAACTGTTGAAGAGCTCTGTGGAGGATGACATTGAGATGAAGGTTGTGAGCCTCTTGGACTCCACCTCGTCTGTGGTGAGTGCTGACAGCCCCTGGCAGTGAATAGCAACCTGGAGTGAAGTCAGGGTGAGTCTGGCCCCAGAGTCTTTACCAGGCACTCTGCCTCCTGCCCGACATTGGGACATGCCCACACACAACTCAACCCCTAAGCTTGTCATCACTGGGGTGTGCTCACCTTGGGTCAAAGAGATCATTGGAAAAATTTTGTTTAATCCTGCAGGTAAAAGAACCAACTGATGTTTTTTTATGATTAAACTCAAATAGAGTTTACAAAATTACAAAAGTAATACATACTCATGGTAACTCATGGTAGAAAAAAATACTCAGATGGTACAGAAGGACTTAAGATGCCATGTGAAACTCTCTGCACATGTCAGACAGCATTAGTCATTTCCTGTGAGATCCTGGCAAGAGTTGGAAGCCTGTACAAGTTCACATGCAGTTATAGCCTTTTTTGCTCTCCAGGTGGGAGGAATCATTGTATCTGTACTCTGCACTTTGCTTCCTTTAGTTATGTACCTTCGTCACTTCCATCTATAATGACGTTCACTTACTCATTCAACACTTAATTGATTGTTCATCATCTGTGTCCTAGGCCCTTTTCAAGTGTTAAGAGGTACAGTTTGAGCTAAGTAGATAAGGTTGCTTTTTCGCAAAGCTGGCTCTAAGCAAATATGTGGTTTTGATTTTGATAAGTGCTGCCGAAAAAGAAACATGTAACACGATGGAATGAGTGGGGGAAGGGAGAGGCTCCTCTGTTCAAGACTTGCCCTGAGACTTGCATGACTAGGAGGAATCAGCCATTTGAAGAAGTACAAGAGGAACACTCTGGGCAGGGGGCCAACAGGTGCAGAGATGCTGTGGCAGGAATAAGTTTCTCCTGCTAGAGGAATGAACAGAAGGCCTTCCACCTGGAGCATCATGACAAGGGAGAGAGTAGCAGGGAATGAAGCAGAGCCTCACTGGCAGTGGTGGGAGTTTGGAGGCCACTGGCTCTTTTAAGAAGGGGAAATGACATGGTAAATTGATTTTAGAAGGACTCTGCTACCTGTAGGCTGGCCGGCTGGCAGCAGAGTGAGCTAGCTGACAGTCATCCAGGCCAGCAATGTTAGCAGCTTACACGGAGTTCAGGGACAGCAGCGGGTAGGGTGGGTGGGGACCATGTCAATGGAGGTGGAGATTGGGGGATGCACCTAAGACATATTTGGGAGGTAGAGCTGGCACAGATTTGTAGATGATTGGTGTAAAAAAAAGATGGTGGAAAGACAGATGAGTCCTCAGATTTTGGCTTGAACAATTGCATCATTTTTTGTAATGATGTGGGGCAGGAGGCAGAGGATAGAGAAAACAAGAGTTGTACTTTGAATGTTCTTATGCCATTAGACATCCAAATGTAAATGTAAACTAGGCAATTAGATGTTCAAATCTTCAGTTCCAGGAAGAAGTCAGAGTTGCAAATAAATATTTGAGAATCGTCAGCATAGATATTTAAAGCTGGAAGAGACAAAATGAAGTGACCCTCAAGGAGATGAGGGCTGAGGACTAAGCCCTGAGATAGCTCAAGCGTTTGGAGATCAGCTAGAAGAGAAGTAGGGGCAAAGGAAGTTGTGAAGGGGAGTTCAGAGGTATGATGAAAAGGAGCTTCTGGAACCAAGAAGAAAATGCTGCCTGGAGAGAGCAATCAGTGGTGCTGAATAGAGTTAAAAGGTGGAGGAGGAAGGTAGGGCCGAGTCTGTTATATTTGGCAGCAGGACAAAAGGACATGCTTTGCGGGGATACAGAAACTCAGACTAGGGAGGGTTGGAGAGTGAATGGATTGTGTGATTCCATTGGTAAGAAATGTCCAGAACAGGCAAATCCATAGAAACGGACGTAGATCAGTGGTTGCCAGGGGCTGGGGCTGGGGCTGGGGCCCTGGGGAGTGGGCGGTGACTGCTGGTGGGTATGAGGTTTCTTTCAGTGGGGGATGGAAATGTTCTGAAATTAGATAGTGGTGATGCTTGCACAACTGAATATGCTAACAACCATGGAATTGTATCAAAATGGTGAATTTTTTGGAATGTGAATTAGATCTCAATTTTAAAAATAAGGAAGATAAAGGTGAGCCTCAGAACACCTAGGGAGAAGGGAATCACGAGAAATGGTATTTTTAAGGGCAGAATCCATGGAATTGCTGGACAAGTGATCAAGGTCCCAACCAGGAAAAAAATAAGTTTGTCAAAAGGCAGATCAATACAAGAGTTGGTCTCTGGACTGAAGGGCTGGAGGAGAGGGCACAGCAGAGGAGGTGTAGTTTTACAGGGCAGCCACACCCTGAAAGTACAGGAAAATTGGTCTTTCCATCCTGTCATATCTTTGAACCAGGCCTGTTAAGAATGTGATGTATTGATTAAAAGCAAGGATTCTACACTCAGACTATCTGGACTTGAATTCTGCTGGCTTTACCACCAGTTGTGTGACCTTGGGCATCAGGGAATAGTTCTGAGGCTCAGGAAAATGAGAAAACAATGCCTAGCTGGGATACATTTCAACTCATAATAAATGTCATAATAGGAGGAGCATACTTTGAATGCTAGTAGAAAGCATCCCAGGATTGAAATGGAAGACCTAGAATCAGGCCCTTTCTGCTGTTATCAAACTGTGTGACCTTCAGCAGATCGATACACTCCCTAGGCCTCAGGTTCCTCATCGGTATAAGTTAGACGAGTGCAGTGGTTTCTAACTGCTCCATAAAGCCCTGAGCATTTCAAGAGGCACACCAGAAAGAGTGGGGGACTGGGTAGTGGAAAACATGCTGAAGGAGGACAGGAAAAAAGGTGGATGGGAGGATGGAAGACGTAAGAAAGGAGCAGAGACATTGGGGTGGTAGCTGGGAGATGGGACATAAGAGGAAAGCTTTTTCAAAGAAGGCAACATGTGCATGACATTTATGTGTACCTGGATCTCACAGTAGGCTTGTGCGCTGATGGGAAAGGTTTGGGAAACAGGAGTGCAGGGAGGAGGAGCTACCTGGAGGAGAGGAGAGTGAGATCCAGGCACATGGGAGGGCTTGTTCCTGAGAACAGATGCAGTGAAGTACAAGGCAGGGGTATCAGGAGGGCATGTGAGGGGCTAGAGAGAAGGAATGAAATTACTAGCGATATGTGGGAGTGCCAGGTACCAGGGTGCCTAGTACTGGTTTGGGGCTGGGGTTAGGATTTCAAGGGAAACCAGCGGCTTGGTAAATACCCTCCAGGAACGTGCTGCTGCGTGGATGAGGGCCTGGGTAGTGCAGAGGGTGGCGCAACCACTGGAGTTTGATATTCGCTGGCTGAAGTATGGAAGAGAACTGAGGGTGTTTCTAAGGGAGTGGTGGTGATGAAGCATAAAAGACTCCAAGCAGGTTAAGCTTAAAAAATGTCTGGAGGCCTCAAATCTACCTCCAGTGCTGTTTGTTAACACTTTTAGTGATAGAATATGTGTCCTGTGGTGGAGTTAATGGGAAGTTTAACAGAAAAGCAAGAGGCATCTTCATTCAAAGGAGACAAACTCAAGAGGGACATCCTATAGTGAATACCCTCCTTTACTGCTGCATTGCTCCAATTCCTTGATTTGTGCTATGAACAGTGTACCCAACCACTTCAGATATATTATATGTATATTTAAATAAATGGTCTGATTTCAGGGGCTGGAACATAATAAATAGCCATAGTCAATAAACATGTGGTGAACAAAGCAATCTCAGTATTGGGAAACCTTAGAAACATGAAGTGTTTAGAAAACAGATTGCTTCAGATTTCCTATTTGAGCCCTACACAGTCCTTAACAAATTAATAGTATGGTTTAACGGGTACAGAGTTTCATTTGGGGAAGAATGAAAAAGTTCTGGAGGTGGATGTGGTGATGAATGTACAATGTGAATGTAGTTAATGCCTCTGAACTGTACACTTTAAAATGGTTAAAATGATAAATTTTATGTTAATCTGTATTACACCAGCTTAAAAAATAGGGAAAAAGTTATTATATTCACCATGGATTCTATATTGTCTTTAAAGAGAATTATAGACCAATTAAAGTTGGTTTATACCTACTGGCCTGGACTGAAAACCAAGTTACCTTAAGTAAAGAAAGCAGGGTACAGACCAGTACATGGAGTGTACCTCTTTTAAGGAAAGACAAATGATGGTGTATGTTTACACCCATATCAAAACCTATATATGAACGTTACCTCTCAAAGTGTAATAGAAATGGTGGTTACCTCAGGGGGAAGGGCCCAGAAACCAAGGTGGGAAAACTGTATGTTTTTTAGATTGCTGACCATGAGATCGTGTGACATTTTCAAAAACACTAAGAATCATAAAAGGTAATGGTCCCTAGCCTAATTTACTGCTCTTGAATATATTTCTTAAAAAGTGTCCTTGATTTTAAGAACCTAATTCTATACAAGCGTTAGTCACCCAAGTTTCAGAATTATATCAACTTAATTTTAAAGGGGAAGCGTAAGTGTACAATGTCAGTCTCCAACTTGGCAGTCATTTGTCATGTATCTTGAGGATTACTAACACCCCTTCTCTTCCTTTTCCATGTGCAGCATAGTAAGTGTGCCACATACTCTGTGGGAATGCAGAAAACTTACTCCATGATCTGCTTAGCCATAGATGACGACGATAAAATTGATAAAACCAAGAAAATATCAAAAAAGCTTTCTTTTCTGAGTTGGGGCACCAACAAGAACAGACAGAAGTCGGCCAGCACCTTGTGCCTCCCATCAGTGGGGGTCCCGAGGCCTCAAGTCAAGAAGAAGCTCCCCTCCCCTTTCAGCCTCCTCAACTCCGACAGTTCCTTGTACTAATGTGAGGAAATAAAAATGTTCAGGCCCAAAATATTCCCGGTGCTCATTAGGTCCTCAGACTTATACCATAATGGAAAATTTCCAAATATTCTCAAATCCTATTTTCCCACAGTGTAAACTTAACAATTGATGTCTTTATGAAATGTAAGTAACAAGAAACCTCTAGATATTTGTGGAAAACACTTGTTTGGACAGTGTCACCATATTGCTGCAAGTTATTTATTATATAAAGTATTATAAATAGAATCATGTTGAAAATATAGCTATTTTTAATGGGTACAGTTATGACTTTTAGTTACTATCAGAATTAAGTTGGGGTTACATATATATTGGTTCTACTCGTAATAGTTTCCATGCTTGGGTAATAGATCATCATTCCTTAATTCAAAATTCTGATGATCCAAAATTAAGGTAGGTCAAGGGACTATAATGATAGACTTAAATTAGTGTTACTAAAAACTGTTCCAAACAACTGCTTCCTAAAGGGGAATTCATTCATCTAAGACAAAAAGATTTTACCATTATTTCTATGTAATCTGAATGCTACTTCCAGAATAAAGCCTATTGCCAAGTTCGTTATGATGTAACAAAAAACAATTTAGGAACAGCTGCTTTTCTTCATTAAAAGGTCATTTAAAAGTTGCTAACACAGTGGCAGTGTTAGACGAAGATGCTATCTACAAGGTAGATAATATACTGTTTGATACTCAAAACATTTTTCATTTTCTTTAAAGTAGAAAGTACATAATTGTATATTTTAAGAGTTTTTAAGATGAGTTAAAAACATTTTATAAAGATGTAAATGATTCAAGTTTAAAGCTGTTTGACTTTTTAAAAATAGCATTCTTACGAGTTGATTTCTCTTGCTCTAAGTTGGATGACACCGTGATTCTAAGATTCACTGTTGACATAGAACAAGTTATATAGCTAAAAATGCATAGTACTGAAATCTAGTTTTGAGAATTAATAAGAATTTAAGTATTTTGTAATGTACAATATCAAAAGGGAAGCAAACCAACTTTGGGAAAATGTAGCCCCTGCTCTTAGGGCCATTTTTGTATAATTATTTAAATAAACACATTCATTTGCCTGAGTTAATGTGTTCTGCTTTTATTTTGCTTTAATTCCCTACCTTAATGCACAAAATGCTTTTCTGGTGTTTGATGTTTTAAAAATTACTAACATTTCACAAAACTGGACTTAAAGAACTTTCAAGTTATCTTAGTATCTTTGAGAACATATAGCATCTTTAACTGTGTTTATTTTTTGAATAGGCAATTGTACCTTTTGATCCCCAGCCCCCAGCTCTCCTCTCTGGATGCAGATGCCCTGCCATATTCCTGTATATCTTCCCATCATTGGGCTGTACATTTCTAAGCACATTGTTTTCCTCCCTCACACACCTTGGCTTTTTAATCTTTAAACAGGAACTCTAGGCTCCAGGCTTTCTGTGTTCAGAAGACATGCCTAGTGATTATAAACAAACTGTACAGCTACCAGGAAGGGAAGGGAGGAGGGAGGGAGGGAGGAAGGAAGGAAGAAAAAAGGCAGGACAATTGTTTATTTACACTGGCAGCAGCCCAAGAAAGCTTAAGTATATTAAGACCAGACCTGAAGAACAGCAGCTCTGCCACCAGAAACAAGGAGCTTATGGTGTACAGTGCTTCATTGTAGGTTTGTTTCCTTTAGACGGCCACATCCACAGTTGGAAACTTAGTAAGACCTTTCCGTGATAGACACAGGTCAAGGGCACACATTAAAAGCCACTCAGGCTGGCTTTTTGCTGAATCTGAGAGTTCCGAAGTAAACTGACTCTCTTAGGAAGATCCCTGCCAGTCCCCTTCTTGCTAGCAGAATGAGGGCAGTGCCATCAGAGACCCAGTAAGTTAAATGCCTAAACCCAGAGAGCAGGGCAGGACAACTGGCAGGTTTCATTCAGGTCTCACCTCACCTTTCACTAGTTGTTGTGAGAGGAAATCTTTGATACCTTTTAAATATGAGATGAATACATGATCCTGTAATTTGTGGTGTAAAGGAGAACGTACAGTAGATGCCTTGAGAAGCCTGTCACCGGGGCTGTGTGAAGAAGGCATGGATGTGCTGTGCTACTGCTGGTCCAACCACTGGCTCCAGTTCTTGGATGGAGGCATTACTTAGTTGCTGGATACTTGGGAACTTCTGAAGCAGAAGGGGAGCTTTCACTTTTCCAACTCCTGGGATCTGTTGCACAGTTCGGAGGAGGGATGGCTCAGAGATCACAGCTGGCTTCTTCCTGAGAAAAGGATTCCTACTTGGCTCTTTGGTTTGCTCTTGAACCTGAATAGAAATGAAAGGAAAAGCACGTGAGTGCCCTCTAGAGAACTGAGTTTTCTTAAACATTTGTAGAAATTTTATCTTTAGTTTTTCCATGTGGTTCAGTTTGACTTACCACAAATATTTTCATATACCATGAATATAATTTTTCAAACAGCAGAATTATTGAAAGATGAACCATATGACTCCACAAAGGAGTAAGAGATAAACATTAATTTACAAAAACTTGAGTTTTATAATGGATATAACCAATGAAAACACTGAGGAATTCAAACATGGTCGTATGGTCCACTAAGAAACGTTTCAGTTGTATGGGATTAAATGATGGCTATACCTGCTTGATACAGGACCTTCAGGAAGCTTGCCTATCAAAGAAAAAACCTTAGATATCAACATTATATCACAGGAAGTCAGGAACAGTTCAGCAAGGGATGTGGTGGAGAGTGGTAGAGATGGAGGGGGATCTGTGGTTCTACTCAGGGCTACTTGTCATTCCAATTTGGTTCTCAGCTACACATTAGAGGAAAAAATTTAACAATAACAAAAACTGATGCCTAGGCCCTGCCTTCATGCTCTGATTTTTAATTGGTCCCTATTTTTAAAAGTTCCCCAGGAAATTCTAATGTTCGACTAAGTTGAATAATCAGAACAGCAGATAATCAGATTTTCAGAAAAAAAATAAACAAATTTGTACCTAGAAGAGCTGATGCTTAAAAGATATATGGGGATGAGGCAAAGTAGCTTGCGGTTGACATTTTTACCAATATAAGTGCAGAATATTGAATGATGGCATCATCATCGCTTGGGAGTCCAAAGTCAGGTCTCCAATTTAATTAGACTTATCTAGAATGGACATCAAGTTCAGCTGGCTGCAGACATTCTGAACTTAAATTCCTCAAAAAGGTTTTATAAATCAACACAGGGAATGCTATACAGGAGACCCTTTTCCGAGGTTTTGATTTCCATGGTTTCATTTACCCTAGGTCAGCTCAGAAACAGATGATCCTCCTTTTGACCTATTGTTAGAAGGTCAACAGTGCCTAACGCTACATCACAATGCTTAGTCATTCATCTCACTTCATCTCATCACAAAGGCATTTTATCATTTCACATCTTCACAATAAGAAGGGTAAGTACAGTATAAGATTTTGAGATAGACCATACAATTTTTATTACAGTGTATTATAACTATTCTATTACATTATGTTATTGTGGTTAATCTCTTACTCTGCCTAATTTATAAATTAAGTTTATCATAGGCATGTGTGTATACGAAAAAACGTACATATTGGGTTTGATACTATGCAGTTTCAGGCATCCACTGGGGATCTTGGAATATAAACTGTAGATTGGGTTAGTGGACTGCAACCATAGGAAGGGCAGTTGCTAGAGTAAAGGATCCATGAAGGTCAGTTAAGAGTCCATAGACAGGCTATTACGGAGGAGTAGGAATTGGTACTTACTAACTGGATAATAAGGCATGAGGCTTCCATCTGGCTGGCCACTGGGAGCAACACCATCCCAAGGTCCAGCACAGTAAATTTCTGTACGGCCAGGAAGTACTGTTCACTCATCTGCGTTTTTTCAACTACTACAATCCCTTGAAGATTACTGGACTAAAAAAGACAACAGTAAACAATTTTGTAACAAAATTCTTTTCAAGGTTACAAAAGCTATCAAACAGTGCTTGGAATGGCCGATGGTTTAATATAAATTATTCCAAATGATAGGAGATGGGATTGAAATCAGTTTCTTAAACTCAGTACTTACATTTCTAACCCGAACCAGCCTCTTTCTATAGCCATTTCCGGCCACTAAATCAGCTTCGGTGATATAAAGAACACAGGATTTGCTGGACAAGTAAAAATCTACCGGTGTCAGGTCATCCTCAAAAATGAGTTTAATTTTCCCTTAAAATACAGGCAAGAAAATGAGTTCCGTGAGCATTCGATGAAAAGAGGGCAACTGGTAGCACGTTTTTTAAAAGTAGGGGTAGGAGAGGACTTATGGAAAGGGCAGCCCACTGACCTTGCATCCCCTGTGCCAGCTGCGACCCGCGCCATTTCTCGTTGGCCACAACGTGCCCAAAAGGCACATGCATGGGTCCTGTGCCATCAGAGGGGTTCCTAGCCATCGGCAGCCTGGATCTAACAAGGGAAACGCAAGAGGCACTTGAGCAGGCTCTCCTGCACACGGATGCACATCCACTCAAAGCCCGGTCCTAATTATCAGGAGCTGCGGAGTGTAAAAAGAGTGATTTGCCAAAGTCTAAGACCCAGGAGATTCCCGTCCTGGTAGCCGCGTCCCTCATTTTCTGATCTCCTGAAAACCCGGCTCAGTCCGCGCCTTGGCTCCGTCCGGTCCAGGGCGGGCACCAAGCTGGCCCGGGCCCTACCTCGAGTCCAGTCCAGGGGCTCTGTCATTACCTGAATCGCGCCACTTCCGGGATCCCTCCCGCAACTTCTTTCAGTCTACCATCCTGCTCGCCCTCCACCTACCACGTCCCCGGATAGGCTATGTGTCAGATCGATACCTGAACTGGCCAATAAGAGAACGGACAGTGCGCCCTGTTTCCGCCCCGGAGGATTTGGAGGGAGAGGGAAGCCTCTGGTTGCCATAAGCGACGGGTGTGAAGTAAGTTTGGCGCTGATTGGTCGAGGAGAAAACAGAGCCAATGGTAGACGAAGTTGTTGCAAAGTCATTTACCTAGAAAAAGTGTCTGGGGCTAGGCCAGCGGGAGCCTGACGGCGTTTAGGGAGCGGTACTCGGCTTTGAGGCCTGTTCGTTGGTCCGACCCTGTTTAGGCCACCCCCGCGCGGCAAGGATGCTCCTGGGGTTTCGGAGAGGCCGCAGGAGCCAGTTTGTAAGTAGATCCTCGCCCAGCTTTCTGGCCGGGGTCTCGGAGTTAAGGGAGAAGGGTGAGGATTTGTCCTGAGATTGAGGCAAGACAGCGGCACAAGAGGACGAGGTTTTCCGTTAAAGAGCTCTGGTTTTTCGTTTCTGGGGAATCCTAGAGTCGGCCTCAGTCGGACAGGAATCGCCCTGTCTCCCCTGCAGCATTCGCTCCGATGTCGGGGTGTTCACTTGTGCCCGGCACACACCTGTTGCTCTCCTGAATGTCTACCGCTGGGAAGGCAATCTTGATTCCTCTGTCCGCCACCCACCACGTACACCTCATCAGCAAGTTCCATAGTCTACCCACCAAATATATCAGCTGTTCTCGCCCCCACCCCGCCTCCAGCGTCTTCCCGGACTGTTGCAGCAGCTCCTTAACTGTTTCTCTGCTTCCACTTTTGCCTCTCTCTCTAGGTACGTCCTCCACGTAGCAGTCAAAGGGGTTCTTTTAAAATACGGATATGATCGTACTATTGCGCTCACGAGAATCCCAGCCCCCAACTCAGGCTTACACACTGTCCAGCCATACTCGGCTTTCTTCTGTACCTTCAGGCTTTTGCTGTTCCTTCTGTCTTGGAATGTTTCCTTCCGAACCTTCCCAGGGCCACTGTGTCGCAGCGAGTGCATACTCCCAGGCTCATCTAACCCCTCTGGTCTCTGCTACTCACTTTCTCTAGTATCCTGACTCCAACAATCAGTTGACACTTTCCGTCACCCTTACCAATGTCTTCACTGCCCTCATTTCCAGCCCTAACTTAGAATTCCACGGTCCATCATTATAACCTTTTCCCGTATACACCCTTAACTCCCTTGCTCCTGTCTTTCTTTTCCACAGGTGCCTGGAAAAATTCCAAACCTACTTACATCCAGTTCTTTGTAAACCTAATTTTGATAAGACACTCCTGAAATCTGTTTTAAGTTGAGGTTAGAAAGCATGTCTGACTTGGCTTTCTGTTCTCAGCCCTACTATCTGTTGGAGCAATTTTAGAAAGGTGGATGTTGAGAAACAATGGAAACACAGTTGAAACATACTTTTGCATCACAATTTTGCTAACTCAGCACATTTACTGAGCTTTTAGTGCATTATTGAGTTCCTTCTGTGTGCCATATAACCACAATTGATTGAAAGCCTGTGGCCATGCTGTCTAAAGGGTAGACAAACCCACAAATAATTCAGCCCCAAATGGAGGGCAAGAACTCCTGTAGAGGCATGTATCAAAGAAGGGATGGCAATGCAGTCCAGAGAGGTGACCTGGGCCTTGGGAAGGAGTAAGGAAAGAGACTTTAGGATGGAGGAAACAGCACATATAAATGCCTGAAAAAGAATTAATTATTTCCTTTGTGGGAAAAGGGAGGCAATTCTGAGTGTTAAAGCACAGTGGATGTGTGTAGGGATAAGGAGGATTAGCAAGAAATGAGTCTGTGTCTATTGGGAGGAATCATGATAGCAGCCTTCTGTGCCATGCTAATCCATTTACCCGTCATGAAGAGAATGGGGCTGTCCCATCAGGGTTTTCATGCTAGGTCGAGGTAGTTTCATCCTGTGTTTTAGAGGCTAAGTCAGGGAGACCACAGTTAGGAAATGATTATGGTGGCACAAAGGGGATTCACTCTTTCAAAAACCAAAACAAAACTCATGATCCCTTTTAGAAAACCTACTGGATGCCAGCCCTGGGGGAGTCACTGGTGAAGAAACCCTTTTTTTGTCTTTGAGCATCTCCCAGGCAGTGTGGGATGGGAGACAGGGAGAGGGGGCAGACGTTAAACTGTCAAGTTACGCACACGTGCAGGATGGTAGGTATTACATAGAAGGGCCATCAGGAAAGAGGGATACAGCAGAGACCTCTTTGGAAGCCCTGCTCTTGGGGTGGGCCCTGCAAGTGGGACTGAGGCTGCAGGAGACATTGGAAGGTCTGCCATCCCTCACCCCTGAAGGATGCCCAGAACCATGGCTCTTTCTCTTGGTTGCGCCTCCCTTCTCTTCCCTTTACCTTGTACCAACCACAGCCTGATACATCTTTCCAGGGGTGGTCGCTGGGTGCTTCTCACTAGCCCACAAGATCTCTTTAGTGTGTTATCAAAACTTTTAAATGGAAACAATCCCTACTTATACCACCTGTGCTTTTTTCTAGTCTTTCCCTCCCAGATGCCTCTGTATTCCTGCAAACTGGGGTACTTGTTATTTCCAGAACACTGCCACTAATTTCTTGCTTCATTCCTTTGTTCATGCCATTTCCTCTTCCTAGAATGCATTTCCATCACATTCCCCAAATTAAGAGCAGTGGCCATCTTGGATGACCAGTGTAAAAGCCCCTGATTTTCTCCAAGGGGACATTAGAAGTCCACTTGCTGGCTCCCAGACCTGAAAGAGTTCTTTCCTCCCTGGGCCACCCCAGTGCTTTGTCTTTACCTCTCCCTTGACACTTTCCATAATTCTGTGTTACATCATAAGAATTTGGGTTGTTTTCTCCAAGCTCTCTCACCCTGAGGATGAAGACAAGGTTTCTTTTTTGCTATAACCGTGTTTTGCTTTGGGTAGGTGTGATGAATGGCTGGGGACTACAACATGAAGACTGGTATATATTCAGAAACTTCTGAGAGACTCCCATTTGCCTAAAGCCAGGCTCTTGGCTTTCATTGAGTGTAGGAACTAGTTTCATTTCTCTGCATCTTTGAGATACTACCTGAAATCTTTATGAAGCCCCTACTGGGTGTCAGATAGTGCACTAAGTGCCAGAGTGCTGGGGTGATAAAGACATGAAGGTTGCCTGCTCCCAGGAAGCTTCCTTTCTGCAGGGGGTGGCAAGTGAGGGAGGAGGGTTATCAGGGGCACTGCTATGAGACAAGTGGTGATGTGAGAGGGTGACTCTGGGGGATGGTCAGAAGCCCCTCTGGGAAAAGAAGGATGAGAGGAACCCACGCTGGGCAGCTGTAATGGTGCTCACTGGGTGGGCATGCTTGTCTGGCCAGATAGGAACTGGAGAGGGCAGCGGGAGGAGTGGGCCTCCTGGTGGGGCTAGATCCCCAGGTGGCCTGTGCAGGTCTCCCTTTCTAGGCCCAGGGTGTGGGGAATGGCAGGACCCAGGTGATCCCATACACCAGTGACCGCTGCTGTGTTTCATCTGTGCAGAAACACATCATCCATGGCATTCTCCCTGCGGCCAGCATTGCACCGAAGCCAGCTGTGCCCCGTACACCTCCTCCCCGCAGCCCCAACCCCTCTCCAGAGAGACCAAGGTGAGTCTCAGGTGAGCAGGCACCGACGTCACCCTGGTGTTCAGCTGCAAGTGGTGGGTCCTGGAGCTGTTCATACTGATAAGAAAATCCCAAGTAGAGTAATTAGATTCATGTCCTTTGAAATACTTGTCATCGTTCCATAATGAAGCACTTAATGTGGTTTTTCTGTGTGATTATGGCCTATCCCTTTCAGGTGTATGTAGTTTTCACATTTCAGAGCTGAATGCAATAACATTTTTTCAAAGTACAAAGCATTAAAACCCAAGGATTTAGGTGGAAAGTATGTTAAAAGGAATCTGAATTGTGCACATAGTTTTCTTTTGAAACATAATTCTGCCTTTCAGCAGAACTGCTTTGCAGGAGGGAGGGAAGAAGTGTGATCACTTGGGGCCTGGGATTCCTCCATCATGCAGTGGGCCCAGCACACCAGAGAGCTGACTTTTTTTCTACTTAGGACCCTTGCCTGTGCCCTCAGAGGTTATAGACACTAGAGAAGTTTAGACTTTTTTATCTATAAGATATGTGAATACATGGCTTGACTGTTAACAATGAGAACTCATTTCATGCAAGGATTATACCTTCATTTTAGTGTACTTTGAAACTAGAATACTGTAAGCCTCTTGATAAAAACACTTTGAAAAATTTTTGGTGTTTGTCCATCACTACAATCTTGATAACAAGAATAGTTGTTTGTTAGTGTTTCCTCAGTGCCACGGGCTCTGGCAAGTGCTTAAGAAGCATGTCATTTCGTCCTCTCAGTGACCCTGTGACAGGGTCCTGTGGCATCTCTGTTTTGAGCTCAAATGTTAGTAATTAGCCCAAAGTCCTACATTTGGCGAGTTTTGACACACTTCAGCTCTTCAGCATCTGAACAACATTCATATTGTATCATTAGGACTTAGATGTTTATGTAGCAGCGTCATAATAGGAGGGTTAGCTTTACATTCCATTATAAAGGAAACAAAAAATGTGTTATTTCATGGAAGTCTTGCTATAGCTCATGAGAAAATCTCTCTCTGTATTCTTTTTTTTATTTTTTATTTTTTATTAAGGTACAATTGATATACACATGAGAAAATGATGTGGTTACCACATTTACCCATATTATCAAGTCCCCACCCATACCCCAATGCAGTCACTGTCCATCAGTGCAGCAAGATGTCACAGATTCACTATGTGCCTTCTCTGTGCTACACTGTTCTCCTCATGACCCCCACACCATGTGTACTAAACATAATACCCCTCAATCCCCTTCTCCCTCCCTCCCCACCTGCCCTCCCACACCCCTCCCCTTTTGTGACCACTAGTTCATTCTTGGAGTCTCTGAGTCTGCTGCCATTTTGTTCCCTCAGTTTTGCTTCATTGTTATATTCCACAAATGAGGGAAATCATTTGGCATTTGTCTTTCTCTGCCTGGCTTATTTCACTGAGCATAATGCCCTACAGCTCCATCCATGTTGTTGCAAATGGTAGGATTTGTTTCTTTTTTATGGCTGAATAGTATTCCATTGTGTATATGTACCACATCTTCTTTATCCATTCATCTACTGAAGGATGGACACTTAGGTTGCTTCCATATCTTGGCTATTGTAAAAAGTGCTGTGATAAACATAGGGGTGCATATGTCTTTTTGAATATGAGAAGTTGTGTTCTTTGGGTAAATTCCAAGGAGTGGGATTCCTGGGTCAAATGGTATTTCTATTTTTAGTTTTTTGAAGAACCTCCATATTGCTTTCCACAATGGTTGAACTAGCTTACATTCCCACCAGCAGTATAGGAGGGTTCCCCTTTCTCTGCATCCTTGTCAGCATTTGTTCTTAGTTTTTTCGATGCTGGCCATCCTTACTGGTGTGAGGTGATATCTCACTATGGTTTTAATTTGCATTTTCCTGATAATTAGTGATGTGGAGCATCTTTTCATGTGTCTGTTGGCCATCTGAATTTCTTCTTTGAAGAACTGTCTCTTCATATCCTCTGCCCACTTGTTAATCGGGTTATTTGCTTTTGGGTGTTGAGGCATGTAAGTTCTTTATATATTTTGGATGTTAACCCCTTGTCGGATATGTCATTACAAATATATTCTCCTGTACTGTAGGATGCCTTTTTGTTCTGTTGATGGTGTCCTTTGCCGTACAGAAACTTTTTAGTTTGATGTAGTCCCATGAGTTCATTTTTGCTTTTGTTTTGCTTGCTCGAGGAGATGCGTTCAGGAAGAAGTTGCTCATGCTTATATTCAGGAGATGTTTGCCTATGTTGTCTTCTAAGAGGTTTATGGTTTCATGACTTACATTCAAGTCTTTAATCCATTTTGAGTTTACTTTTGTGTATGGGGTTAGACAGTAATCCAGTTTCATTCTCTTGCATGTAGCTGTCCAGTTTTGTCAACACCAGCTGTTTAAGAGGCTGTCATTTCCCCATTGTATGACCATGGCTCCTTTATCATATATTAATTGACCATAAATGTTTGGGTTTCTATCAGGGCTCTCTAGTCTGTTCCATTTGTCTATGAGTCTGTTCTTGTGTGAGTACCAAATTGTCTTGATTACTGTGGCTTTGTAGTAGAGCTTGAAGTTGGGAAGCGAGATCCCCCCTGCTTTATTCTTCCTTCTCAGGATTGCTTTGGCTAGTTGGGGTCTTTTGTGGTTCCATATGAATTTAGGATGATTTCCTCTAGTTCATTGAAGAATGCTATTGGTATTTTCATAGGAATTGCACTGAACCTATAGATTGCTTTAGGCAGGATGGCCATTTTGACAATATTAATTCTTCCTATCCATGAGCACGGCATGTGTTTCCATTTATTGGTATCTTCTTTAATTTCTCTCATGAGTGTCTTGTAGTTTTCAGAGTATAGGTCTTTCACTTCCTTGGTTAGGTTTATTCCCAGGTATTTTATTCTTTTTGATGCAATTGTAAATGGAATTGTTTTCCTGATTTCTCTTTCTGCTAGTTCATGGTTAGTGTATAGGAATGCCACAGATTTCTGTGTATTAATTCTGTATCCTGCAACTTTGCTGAATTCAGATATTAGATCTAGTAGTTTTAGAGTGGATTATTTAGGGTTTTTTATGTACAATATCATGTCATCTGCAAACAGGGACAGTTTAACTTCTTCCTTGCCAATCTTGATGCCTTTTATTTCTTTGTGTTGTCTGATTACCATGGCTAGGACCTCCAGTAGTATGTTGAATAGAAGTGGGGAGAGTGGGCATTCTTGTCTTGTTCCCGATCTTAAAGGAAAAGCTTTCAGCTTCTCACTGTTAAGTATAATGTTGGCTGTGGGTTTGTCATATGTGGCCTTTATTATGTTAAGTAACTTGCCCTCTATACTCATTTTGTTGAGAGTTTTTATCATGGATGGATGTTGAATTTTGTCAAATGCTTTTATAGCATCTATGGAGATGGCCATGTGGTTTTTGTCCTTCTTTTTGTTTATGTGGTGGATGAGTTGATGGATTTTCGAATGTTGTACCATCCTTGCATCCCTGGAATAAATCCTACTTGATCATGGTGGATGATCTTTTTGATGTATTTTTGAATTTGGTTTGCTCATATTTTGTTGAGTATTTTTTCATCTATGTTCATCAGAGATATTGGTCTGTAATTTTCTTTCTTTGTGGTGTCTTTGCCTGGTTTTGGTATTAGAGTGATGCTGGCCTCATAGAATGAATTTGGAAGTATTTCCTCCTTTTCTGTTTTTTGGAAAACTTTAATAAGAATGGGTATTAGGTCTTCACTAAATGTTTGATAAAATTCAGGAGTGAAGCCATCTGGTACAGGCATTTTGTTCTTAGGTAGTTTTTTGATTACCAGTTCAATTTCGTTACTGGTAATTGGTCTGTTCAGATTTTCTGTTTCTTCCTTGGTCAACCTTGGAAGGTTGTATTTTTCTAGAAATTTGTCCATTTCTTCTAGGTTATCCAGTTTGTTATCATATAATTTTTCATAGTATTCTCCAATAATTCTTTGTATTTATGTGGTATCCATAGTGATTTTTCCTTTCTCATTTCTGATTCTGTTTATGTGTGTAGACTCTCTTTTTTTCTTGATAAGTTTGGCTAGGGGTTTATCTATTTTGTTGATTTTCTCAAAGAACTACTCTTGCTTTCATTGATTCTTTCTATTGTTTTATTCTTCTCAATTTTGTTTATTTCTGCTCTAATCTTTATTATTTCCCTCCTTCTACCAACTTTGGGCCTCATTTGTTCTTCTTTTTCTAGTTTCATTAATTGTGAGTTTAGACTGCTTATATGGGATTGTTCTTCTTTCCTGAGGTAGGCCTGTATTGCAGTATACTTTCCTCTTAGCATGGCCATGGCCACATCCCAGAGATTTTGCGGTGTTGAATTATTGTTGTCATTTGTCTCCATATATTGCTTGGTCTCTGTTTTTATTTGGTCATTGATCCATTGGTTATTTAGGAGCATGTTGTGAAGCCTCCAGGTGTTAGTTGGATTTTTCATTTTCTTTGCGTAATTTATTTCTAGTTTCATACCTTTGTGGTCTGAGAAACTGGCTGGTACAATTTCAGTCTTTTTGAATTTACTGAGGCTCTTTTTGTGGCCTAGTATATGATCTACTCTTGAAAATGTACCACGTGCACTTGAGAAGGATGTGTATCCTGCTGCTTTTTTGTGGAATGGTCTGTAGATGTCTGTTAAGTCCATCTGTTCTAGTGTGTTGTTCAGTGCCTCTCTGTCCTTACTTATTTTCTGTCTGGTTGATTTGTCCTTCAGAGTGAGTGGAGTGTTGCAGTCTCCTAGAATGAATAGATTGCACTCTATTTCCCCTTTTAATTCAGTTAGTATTTGTTTTACATATGTAGGTGCTCCTGTGTTGAGAGCATAGGTATTTATAATGGTTGTATCTTCTTGTTGGATTAACCCCTTTATCATTATGTAATGTCCTTCTTTGTCTCTTGTGACTATCTTTGTTTTGAAGTCTATTTTGTCTGATACAAGTACTACAACTCCTGCTTTTTTCTCTCTATTAGTTGCATGAAATATCTTTTTCCATCCTTTCACTTTTAGTCTGTGTATGTCTTTGGATTTAAAGTGAGTCTCTTATAGACAGCATATAGATGGGTCTTGTTTTTTTATCCATTCAGTGACTCTATGTCTTTTGGTTGATGCATTCAGTCATTTACATTTAGGGTGATTATCAATAGGTATATACTTATTGCCATTGCAGACTTTAGATTCGTGGTTATGAAAGGTTCAAGTTTTACTTCCTTACTATCTAAGAGTCTAACTTATCTCACTTAATATGCTATTACAAACACAATCTAAAGGTTCTTTTCTTTTTGTCCTCCTTTTTCTTCCTCCTCCTTTCTTTATATATTAGGTGTCATATTCTGTACTCTTTGTCTATCCCTTGATTGACTTTGGGAATAGTTAATTTAATTTTGTGTTTGCTTAGTAATTAGCTGTTCTACTTTCTTTAGTGTGGTTTTATTACCTCTGGTGGCATCCATTAAACCTTAGGAACACTTCCATCTATAGCAGTCGACCAGAGACTGCAGAGATCATTTGTGGGAGGTAAATTCTTTCAGCTTTTGCTTATCTGGAAATTGTTTAATCACTCCTTCAAATTTAAATGATAATCTTGCTGGATAAAGTAATCTTGGTTCCAGGCCCTTCTGCTTGATTGCCTTAAATATATCATGTCACTCCCTTCTGGCCTGTAAGGTTTCTGCTGATAAGTCTGATATTAGCCTGATGGGCTTTCCTTTGTGTGTGATCTTATTTTTCACTCTGGCTGCTTTTAATAGTCTGTCCTTATCCTTGATCTTTGCCATTTTAATTACTATATGTCTTGGTGTTGTCTTCCTTGGGTTCCTTGTGTTGGGAGATCTGTGCACCTCCATGGCCTGAGAGACTATCTCCTTCCCCAGATTGAGGAAGTTTTCAGCAATTACCTCCTCAAAGACACTTTCTATCCCTTTCTCTCTCTCTTCTTCTGGTACCCCTATAATGCAAATATTATTGTTCCATTTGGATTGGTCACACAGTTCTCTCAATATTCTTTCATTCTTAGAGATCCTTTTTTCTCTCTGTGCCTTGGCTTCTTTGTATTCCTCTTCTCTAGTTTCTATTTCATTTATCACCTCATCCACCATATCCAATCTGCTTTTAATTCCCTCCATTGTGCTCTTCAGTGACTGGATCTCCAACCAGAATTCATTCCTGAGTTCTTGAATATCTTTCCGTACCTCCATTAGAATGTTAATGATTTTTATTTTAAACTCCCTTTCAGGAAGATTCATGAGGTCCATGTCATCTTTCTCAGGAGTTGTATTAATTTTACTCTGAACCAAGTTCCTTTGGTGTTTCATATTTGTATATGGCGCTCTCTAGTGTCCAGAAGCTCTACTCTCTGGAGCTGCTTAGCCCCTGAAGCAATGTCAGGGGTCACATGGGAGTGGTATTGGTGCCTGGGGGGAGGAAAGAGCTGTTGCCTGCTTCCCGGCCACTATGCCTATCTGTACTACCTGAACCAGTGGGCTGAGCACACAGGCATAAGCCTCTATGCCTTGCGTTTGCAGTTGCTGTAGACAGATCTTCCCTCTGGCTGGCCTAATGCCAGGGTAGGGTTTGCTGGTTTGTGAGCCACGTGGGGCAGGCCAGGAGAAACACCCAGTGGGCTGCGTATCACGAAGGGGGTCCTTGGAGCTGTGTAGCCAGCCAGGGAGCTGGAGCACCTGGAAATTGAGAAAGCTCCCAACCTGCTGGGCAGAGTACACCTGGACAATTTTGTCTACCTGTCCTTTCTCTTGAGCAGGAAGCTCTGTGTAATCCTTGCTCCTTTAGCAGCCCTCCTGCTAAGGGCTTCCTTGTTAGGAAGTCTCTCTGACAGCCCGAACTTCCTTTGTCCCAGAGCAGCTGGATATGGATCCCTTCTTTCCACAAGCAGCCAGAATCTCAGTCTCTCCAGGAATTCTGCCTGTCCTAGCTTTCAAATCCCCCAGCCATGAGAGTATCATGAAAGCACCACAAAATGTAGGATTGTGCTCCAAGAGCAGATCTCCAGAGTTAGGTATGCAGCAGTCCCAGGCCTCCACTCCTTCCCTGCTCCGTTTCTCTTCCTCCAACCAGTGAGCTGGGGTGGGGGAGGGGCTTGGGTCCGGCTGGGCTACAGCTTTGGTACGTTACCCTGTTCCGTGAGGTCTGCTCTTTCCTCCAGGTGTATGCAGTCTGGCCCAGTCCTCCTTCCTGGTGCTCTTTCAGGATTAGTTGTATTCATTATATTTTTGTATTATATGTGGCTTTAGGAGGAGGCCACTGTCTCACCTCACATGCTGCCATCTTTAATCCTCTCTCTCTGTATTCTTCTATGGTTTACAGAATTTATTTTTCCTGGATTGTAGTCTTTATGAGCCCAAGACAATCAACATGGCTTTGGCAAATTTGGAATACTTACAGATTTTTTTATTTCCAAAAAATATTCAAATTAAACTTCGGTGTTATTCTACTTCATGTATAGTGTAATAGTCTAAGAATCTTAGTAGCAATTTACTTCTGTTTCTTCCTTCCCATCCTTTGTGTTACTGTCATCATGTATTTTAATTCTGTTATAAACCCTACATAGTTACTGTTTTTGCTTTAGACAGTCTTTTACCTTTATCAAAAGTTTTAGTGAGGTATAATGGGAATACAGTAAACTGCATATACTTCAAATGCATAATGTTTTGACATATGTTTACACTGGGAAACTATCACCACAATAAAGAGAATAAATAATATCCATCATCCCCTGAGGTTTCCTCATGGCCCACTGTAATTCCTACCTCTTGCCCTACTCTGCCGCCTCCCGTTCCCCTGCCCAGTCCACCCTCACCCTTATCCCCAGGCAACCACTGATCTGCTTTCTGTCACTGTCAATTAGTCTGTATTTTCTAGAATTTTATGTAAATGGATTACACAAAATAATTTTGCTGGCTTCTTTCACTCAGCATACTTATTTTGAGATTCATCCATATTGTTGTAAAAATCAATAATCCGTCCTTTTTATAACTGAGTAGTGTTCCATTATATGGCTCTGCCATGATTTGTTTATCCATTTAGCTATTTTTGAGTTGTTTTCAGTTTTTATTTATTTTAGAAATAAAGCTGCTATGAACATTTGTGCACAAGTCTTGGGACATATGCTTTCATTTCTCTTGGGCAGATTTCTAGGAGTGGAATAGGTAGATCATAAGCTAGGTGTATATTTAACTTACTAAGAAATCGCCAAGTTCTTTTCCAGAGTTGTTATTCCACTTATGTTCACACCAGCAGTGTATGAGTTTACATCCTCACTGACACTTGGTTTGGTCAGTCTTGTATGTTTGTATGTGTGTGGATGTGGTTTTATAATTTTATTTGACACTAGTTTTCATTCATATTGACTGTCCATAGGTTTTGAAAGTGATGCCAGGTGCATAAGTAACAATGTGTAGAGCTTGTTTGGTGATTCTTTATCTTCATTATGCTTTCTGGACAACCACGTACTGATAAGTTGTGAGACATTCATTATTCCTTTGGCCCAGACAGCTTTGTGGAGTCTGGAGTCCGCGAGCACATCTGAAGTTTCCAACTCCTTCCTCAAAAATTTCTGGGTCTCACTGAGTGCCTGAGGGGCATATTTCCTGCAGCTCACTCCGCGGATGCACTGTGAATGTTGGGGGTGAGGGGTACTCTCTGGTTGCCATCTCCTTGATGGTGGAATGGACCCTTCTCACCACCCTTTGTGGAGGCCATCCTACTGGGCCCAGGTTGGAAAGGAAGAGCATGAGGGATTGTCTTAGCCAATCTTTTAAAGTTTGGATATTCTAAAAGGTATATAGTAGGAGCTCACTCTGGTTTTATGTTATGTTTCTTTAATAATTAATGATGTTGAGCATCTTGTCATGTGTTTGCCATTTGTATTTTCTTTGGTGAAGTGTCTGTTCAAATCTTGTGCTCTCTCTTTAAATCGGTTTATGTTCTTCTTATGGTATTTTGATAGTTCTTTATATATCCTAGATATAAGTCCTTTCTCAAATAAGTGATTTGCAAATATTTTCTCCTATAGCTGACTTATCTTTACATTCTCTTAACAGTATCTTTCAAAGAACAGAAGCTCTTGGTTTTTATGAAGTTTATCTTATCAATTTTTTTTTACAGATCCTGATTTGAGTATCACATCTAAGAACTCTGCCTAACCTAAGGTCACAAAGATTTTCTCCTATATTTTCTTCTAGAAGTCTTACAGTTTTAGGCTTCACATTTAGGTCTGTGATCCATTTGAGTTAATTTTTGTATATGGTATGGAGGGTATAGATTCAAGTTCATTTTTTTGCATATGGATATCCAGTTCTAATACCATTTGATGAAAACGCCATTGAATTAGTTACCTATTGCTGTGTAACAAATTACACCAAAATTTACTGGCTTGAAACATAAAACAATGGTGTTTTTTATCCTGTATCTCACTGTGCTCTTTTTTTTCTTACTTTTTCCTCTCTGTTTCATTTTGGTTATTTTCTGTTGTTTTGCCTTCACCTTCACTAATCTTTTCTTCTGCAATGTGTAATCTGCTGTTAATCCCTTCCAGTGTGATTTTCTTCTCCTAAAGTTCAAGTCTTCTGTATTATCTTCCATGTTTCTACTTAGCTTTTTGAACATATAAAGTGGTTATAATAGTTGTCTTAATGTCCTTCTCTGCTAATTCAGACATATGTGTTCAGTTCTGAGTGGGTTTCAGTTGATTGTTACCTTCATTATGGGTCTTGTTTGTCTCTCTCTTTGCATGCCTGACTGTCTCTGATTGCATACTAGATATTGCTGTGAGTCTTACCTTGCTGAATGCTAGATATTTTTGTATCCCTTTAAATTCTTTTGAATTTTGTTCTGTAATACAGTGCAGTTACTTAGAGCCGGTTTGATCTTTTGGGTCCCACTATCATAATTTTTTGGCAGTGTCTGGAGCAGTGCCCAGTCTAGAACTAAAGATTCCCCACTACTGAGGCAAGACCTTTCAGAGTACTGCACTGTGTCCCATGCCCTGCAGTGTTCCCATCTGTCTGGTGGGAACAGGCACTGTCCCCAGCTGTCTTGCCAGTGGGTTTCAGCCCCAGGCAAGTTCGCTATGGATTCAACGTGACCAAAGAAAATGACAGTAAAACATTCTTGGGGTGAAAGGGTTATACCCAACTTTATTTCCACTGTGGCAGGTCAGTCACTAAAACCCCATTCACTCAGAGCGAGTGAATGCAGCAAGCCGGTGTCTGCCTCTGGGCCTCTCTGCCTGCACAGCTATTGTCTGGGCCTCTCTGCTCATACAACCGTCCCACAGTCATCCTCTGGGCCTCTGTCCTCGGTGCTGCCACCACTCCAGCCTCGGCTCTGCTCTCCTGCAGCACTGCAGCCCTGCCACCGTGTCACCCAGAGCACTGGGCTGAGCTCTTTATATAGTCAACAGCAATGTATTGCCCACACGTGTGTAGTAAGCTAGCTAGCCAGGGCCAGGTGAGAATCCTGGCCACAAGAACCTTCATTTTATCCACCTTCCACCCCTCCAGGATTCTCACCTCTCAATCTGTGTGCCCTCACTCCTCTGCAATGGTCCCTGTGCAAAGAAGCTGGAACATTGTAATCAGATTTAACCAAAAGGACCATGGGTGGATGTGGATAAAATGAGAGTTCCTGTGGCCAGGATTCTCACCTGGCCGTGGTTGACTAGCTCACTACACATCTGTGGGCAATACATGGCTGTTGACTCTATAAAAAGAGCTCCACCCAGTGCTCTGGGCGGGACACGGTGGCAGGGCTGCATGACTGCAGGAGAGCAGAGCAGAGGCTGGAGTGGTGACAGTGCCAAGGACAGAGGCCCAGAGGACAGCTGTGTGAGATGACTGTGCAGAGAGGCCCAGAGGATGGCTGTGTGGGATGGCTGTGCGGGACGGCTGTGCAGAGAAGCACAGAGGACAGCTGTGCGGACAGAGAGGCCCAGAGGCAGAGACTGGCTTGCTGCATGCAGACTCGCTCTGAGTGAATGGGATTCTAGTGACTGACCTGCCACCTGGAAATAAAGTTGGGTATAACCCTTTCATCCCAAGAACGTTTTGCTGTCATTTTCTTTGGTCACACTGAATCCATAGCAAATTTGCCTGGGGCTGAAACCCATTGGCAAGACAGTGGGCCTTACAATTTCCACCTTCTTCAGCAGACACACAGGCCGATCTTGTTGCCTTCTGCTTTGTCCTCAGCAGCCGAAACTGCTGCTCTGGTCCACAGCTCTAGTTTCCTTTTGTGCTTGAGCCTGAGGATACAAGCAGAGCATGGAGTGCTCCACAACCTGCGGAGGGGGCTGCACCTCTCCTGAAAGAACCCGCAGTTCCCGAGTCCTTCTGGCTTTCCACCAGCTTTCAACCAGGTGGGGTCTCAACCAAGGAGGGCCAATGCCTCCAGCACCGGCAGAGCTTCCACCCCAACCTGTTCGTCAAACCTCTGCTCCTCCATTTCTGGGGCTGACGGCTCCACTACATCCTTCTCTTGCCCCATGGCACCTGGCAGCCTGCGTGCTGCTGCTTCTCGGGCCACTCCCTCTCGGGCCTCTTCCTTCACCTGCCGCTCTGCACCCAGCAGCCTGCACTCCCATACTGCTCCTTCTCGTGCTGCTCCCTCTCGGGCCACAGCACTTCGTAGTGATGCCATTTCAGTCAGCTTTCTCTTGGGGTGGACTCCAGTCCTCCACCCTTTCACAGTACCACATGTCCACAGGGTACACTTGAATGTCTCCCCATCCATAGGTGCAGCCCGCTGAGGGCAGCCTGTTCTTTTTCCTTGGTCACCAGTGAACCCAGCTGACTGTCGCCAATTGTCTTGCCAATGGGTTTCAGCCCCAGGCAAGTTCGCTGTGGATTCAATGTGACCAAAGAAAATGATAATAAAATATTCTTGGGGTGAAAGGGTTATACCAACTTATTTCCACAGTGGCAGGTCAATCACTAAAATCTCGTTCACTCAGAATGAATCTGCATGCAGCAAGCCCGTCTCTGCCTCTGGGCCTCTGCCTGCACGGCTGTCCCACACGGTCATCCTCTGGGCCTCTGTCCTCCACGCTGCCACCACTCCAGCCTCAGCTCTGATCTCCTGCAGCATTGCAGCCGTGCCACCGTGTCACCCAGAGCACTGGGCGGAGCTGTTTATATAGAGTCAACAACAATCTATTGCCACACGTGTGTAGTGAGCTAGCCAGCCAGAGCCAGGTGAGAATCCTGGCCACAGGAACCTTCATTTTATCCACAGCAGCCATGTGTAAGCACCTGGCCCTGTTCCTGTAGTCCTTGTGGAAGGTTCATCCCCCAGCCTTGGTTAGTTGCCTCACATTCATGCATGGAGGGGTATTTTGCTGAACACTTGGGGACCTTCTGCACATTTCTGGACTTCCCTCTGTTCAGCTCTTTTTTTTTCTGGGACTTTGTCCTGCAAATTCTGTGTGTTGTAGTGTTCCCAGATCTCAGTTCTATCTCCACAACTCAGGGAGTCCTGGTTCCACCTGGAAATTCTCTCAGGCAGTAAGCTGGAACAACTGTAAGTCTATTGTTTTATTTTGCTCTTTTAAGTGGGAAGGTGAACCCATCACTCTATCTTTCCTATATTATAGTTTTGAAAATTTATGTTTTCAAATGCCTTTAAAAATCTTTCCTATCTTTTTATATATCTTTTTTTTTCCATTTTGGACTTCGATTTTAAAAGGAAAACTACCTGAATATAGACTGCCTGGATTAGAGATCTGGTTCCTTCCCTATTAGCTAGGAAATCTTGGGCAAGTGGAGATGGGAATAATTATTCTTACAGTTGATGTGACATGAAATGAGATTGTCAGATGGCACATAACAGGCTACAGGCATTTAGTCAGTAGATACGCACTGAGTACTGTAGATCAGAAGGTAAACCTGATGTATTCATGCATCCTGTTCAGTGTTCAGCCCAAAGGTTTGTGTCTCACTATCTCACTGGGATGTTTTGTCCCTAGGTCTGCTCTGGCTGCAGTCATTCTGGCAACAACACTGACCGGCCGGACTGTTGCCATTCCTCAGCCTCGCCAGAGATCCCTGTCTGAGAGTGACACAACCTATGTTGAGAAGGACGCTTTCATTGAGCCCTATGCCACCACCTCAGAGCTGAGGCTTCAGTAAGGACCGGATCACTGGCTCTGCTGCTGCTCTGGGCAGTGGAGGAGCCTCTCTTGTGTGTGCATGTGCACGTGTCTGGTCATGACCGCTTAGCACTCAGGTTATCATCGCCAGTGTCAAAGGGACACTGTCCTGGAACATTTATTGTTCTTGAATTGTGTCAGAATTTTCTCTAGAGTGGCTCTTGTTAAATTACAGCTGTGAAAGCACTGGTCATTCCTACGGCAGCACAGAGCCATTGAATTCAGTGCTGCTTTTGGCCCTTAGAAGGATTCTCTTAGATGGTATGTTACAGAAAATTTGTGTAGCTAATATAAAATAAATAGAATAGAAATAATATTTATAGTAAATGCAGACCCAGAGTTTTAACTTTAGTAGGTAAAAAAGTTAATTTCAGATTGGAATGGACGTACTAGAAGCCAAGTAGATAAATGCACAAAGGACATGAAAGTTCATAGTAGATGAGTGATGGCTCAGGCATAAATACATGGAAAAATACCCAGTCTCAGTAAGAAATGCAAATTGATACAGTGAGATTTAAATTCTTTCAGAAAGTTTTAGAAAATTGTAACCAATGTTGTCACAGGTTAGGGAAGTGATTTGTGAAATCATTTTGTAGATGATGCTTATAGACCCACAAAATGTTCTTACAATTTGACTCGGCAGTTTACCATAGGTTGTTTGTTTTATAGGACTAATTCTAAATACAGAAGAGATTATCTGCACATTGATGTTCATTACAGGGTTATTTATAACAGTGAAAATTGTCGGGAGAGAAAAAACTAAGTAAAAGGAGTGGCTGACTAAATGGGTATATTTATTTGAGAGGTATCTTAACATTTTGACTTTAAGAACTTGTTAATGAGGCAAATCATATATGTTTGCAGTGGTAAGAGCTATAAAAACCTGGATATAAAACTAGAAAGAAATGTTAAGTGTGTACAAAGAAATGGGCTAGGGGATGATTTAATCTTTTAGCTTCTGTATATTTTGTAATGTAGTTATAATACTTTTTTTGGTGGGGGATCTCAGGCAGTGCATTTAATACATGTACTTACACCAGTTGAAGTGTTAAGTAGCTCGCTTGTTAGTTGGCTTATTTTGCTCTTTAATATTCCAATACAGACCAAATTGGCAGAGTGAGATGGGGAGAAGAACTTCTTTGCCATCCTTTGAAATGCTGGGCTACAGAGAGGAAGAGGACGCTGACACACTCATGTCATCCAGCTTCAAGGAGTCGGGGGATCTTGGTGCCCACAAAGATGGAGGTCTCACTGGGGCTGTGTATGCTGTGCCACACAGAAATCAGGTGTTTGCCCCTCTCCAGAATTTCTTCTGCACCTTGACGTCAACTTGCAGTAAATTGTATATAGACTACATTAGTTAAGGATTCTCTTTGCTCTCTTTTGCCTTTAATGGCTTTTGTTTGGGGGCTTATTTTTTTAACATGTCCAATCTCATGTTCTGTCTGGTTAGGCAAATATTTAGGACACTTTCTTTATCTTTCCAAGACAAGTCCTTCAGAGACAAAGATAATGTATTTATGTTCTTAGTGTACATTTCCATCTATTACTAGTAATCCAGCTCTTTTCCTTGACTCCAAAAATGAATTTTCCTATTGCTTGTTCTATATCAGTGTGCATGTTGCTTCCTTCAGATTCCTGTCTGACAAGAGGATCGTCGTTTTTCTGTCCATAGTAGCTGACATTCTTTGAGTGCTTACCATATGAGAGTCTCTATTTCAAGCTCTATTTCAAACATGCATTTATCTCCTGTTATCTTGGTGCGATGGGTTCCATTTATGGTCTGTCACACATGGGGAGAAACCAAGGTACAGAGAGGTTAAAGGAGCCCATTCACCATTGCTCAGCTGTTCTGGTTAAATTCTGTGCTCCCACGGTTTTGGAAAATGTGCCATTTCTTTATGGCGAAAGACAGCACCATAATTTCTTCTCTCTTTCTCTTTTTTTCTCCATTGCTACAACGTGTTATTCATAGCGACTATACACACAGACTTATGGCATCAAGCTATATTCATATTGTTTGAATTTATGTGGATTATCCTCCATCATATTGAATCACATTCTAGATGGTCTTAAGGAACTTATTTTGAGGAATCCTTATGTGAGTGTTTCATGAACTAGCCATCACTTTCTAAGATAACAGACTTTAATATGCGAAGTTAGGTTTCTCCACAGCAAAGAGCATGCACGGGAGCAGGCTGATGGCTGCCAGGAGTCCAAAGCAAGTTCGGTTGCAGGGCTCTGAACAGCCTTGGGGAGGCCCCACTACCCTTCAGTCCGCACACTTTCTGGCTGCTATTTGGACTGAGGTTACAGATGCAGGTGCATCATTCAACTATTTGGGAAGTGAAGCCAGTTGTAGGTTGCTTGAGTGAAAGAGCCCGTAAGCTGGAAAGGGATTTCAGTTTTCCACAGACTTAGAATTAGTTTGCCTGGTCAGCTTTTTGTGGGGGGCATAGACAATAGGGCGAGGAAGACACATTGACCTTTTCTGAGCATTGAATATATGCCAGGCAGCTTACATGTGCTATCTCATTTACTTCACACTATTGCGGTGTGTCTGTGTGAAAAAACAGGATAAATGGCCTGCCCAAGGTCACTCAGCACCCACCCAGACAGAAGCAGAACTCAGATCAGGGCACCAGTTTTTCCCGGTTTAGAAGTTCGTGTTTGTGGTCCCCATGCCCTGCAAGAATACTTCTTATACATAAAGCATTTTTTGAGACTAGGATTTAAGTATTCTTACATTTAGTGTATGATTAAAATATGTATCTTTGAAAAAGTGGGTATGTGGAGCATGTAAAACTGCTCTTTAGTCACTAGATGGCGCTAGCTCTGTAGGAGATGTTTACTGTGGGGTATGTTTTAATTTCAAAAAAATAAAAGGAAAATTACCTTCTCTGTATTTGCCATGGACATTCTGTAATCTGAGGTAAATAATTTATAATTTTACCCTTTTTTATGAATCATTATGCTTCCTGTAGAGTGTACAGTTGTCAAAACTAGTAAGATAAGGAAACAGACCAACCCAAATCAGGCAATTTGGAGGAAAGTCTATACCTCATGCCTCTGTGTTTCAGGGTAGTCTGGGCAAACATCTTCATGGGAGCGTGCATCTGCCCAGAAATGGCCTAACAAATGGAAAGCAAGTCTTGTTTCCAGCAGTTTTCTTGTTGGTACCACCCAAAAGTAAGACTGGAGGGGAAATCGGGTGTGTTAATTTTGCAGTTCACTTGATGCTAAGCCCAGTGGACAGAACAGTCCTGTGGGCATTCAGAGACCTGAGTCCAAGTCCCATCTTTACTACTTCCCAGTGGTATGAGTTGGGTAAGTCAGATAGCCTCTCTGAGCCTGTTTCCTCATCCTCTGAAGGACTGTGCTAGGGAGGAAACTGCCTTTGGGCAGGTATATAAATCTGCATGTAGCTACTGAGCATCCAGTGAGTAGCGCATCGTGCTGGGGGCTGGAGAATCGTGTCAGGCAGCATCCAGAGTCACACGGTCCGTCAAATACAATTACAATAAATGTTACGAAGGAAAGGGACAGGGCAGCTTGAAACCACACAGCAGGGGACTTCATCTTTCCTTGAGGACTGCTGAGAATGACAACCAAGGGATAAGAAGGAGTTACCACTTGCCTTCTTCCCTGCCTGAGGTCACCTGATTTTTCTGCCCAATACCTTTATAGATTTCATTCATTAGCCTAAATGCCATTTCATCAGAACTGGTTTTGATTGGTGTTTATTATTTTCTGTCCTTTTTTTCCTGAAATTTAGTTTATAATTTAATTTTGCAAACATAGATTTTCATCTCCCTGTTTTATTTTCAGGGAACATTTCCTCCCCTATTTTATTTTATCTTTGACTAAGTTTATCATCTATTCATTCTATTCTACTTGGGGAACACTAGTTATGTATTAGGTGGATACCCTTTGTTTTCCATGTCTGTTATATTTTCTCTAATCACTTGTCTCTCTTTTTCCTCTCCAGCATTTCTTTATGTGATTTCCTCTACGTACCCTCATCTGTCTTTCAGCACTTTGCCACTGGGTTTAATTGCTTCTAGTATAGCTTTTACCTCTGTAATTGTTTTTATTTTTCCTTTTGTTTTTTGAGCTCTGCCAGTTTACTTTTCATATCTTTCTGTTTCCTTATCATTTTTCTGTCTCCTATATCTGTTCTTTGGATTCCTATGTTAATCTGTACTGTCTTTAATTTCTTGGAGCACGTAAAGGCTGGATTGGGAACAATTAAGGCAGGCTTTTCTCAAGTATCTCCTTTAGCTTCTCCCCTAACCCTTTGCCCTAGGGTGGCACTACTTCTCTTGGGCCCCTCCACACCCTTGCTCTCATTTCTCTGGCCAGAGGAACACTGTGTACCTTTGTAACTGTGACACTTTGTGATTTTTGCGGCCTTGGCACACCTGAAGTCTGGGAAGATTTGGCAACTTTTGGCTTTTTCCCTCTCGTCTGAATTTCATAGATTTGGTAGTTGTTTTCTGGCCATTGACTAAGCTTTCTTTTCTTTTTTCTTTTTTTCCATTCTTTTGATTGATTTCAATAGGTTTTAAGGGAAGAAAGTGCAGTTTAAATGCCTTGTTACCATTTTTAAATAGAAATCACCAATAGGATGTTACTGAAGCTCTTCTGTCATGCATTCTTGGAATTGTTGTGTTTGTGGATTTGTAGAGCACCTTCTTGTCATAAAATATACCATATATTCATTCATTTGTTCATTTATTCATTCAACTAACTACCAACAAACTGGTGTTTGAGTGTTTGCCATGTGCATGCATGGAGACCAGAGAGTGGACGTTTGCACGGGGGTAACAAGTTCTTTCTAGAAACTTCCAGGGGACACAGCATAGTGGGGATGCTGTTGCTGAACGTTAGGAATGTCCCTTTTCTCTCTCCACAGTTTTTAATTTTTAATTTCTTAAATATTTTTGTTACATGGATAATGCATCAGTACACATGACTGACTTATAAAAACTTTCAGTATTGTACATGAAGCAAAAGCCTATCCTGAAACCCTATCATTCTTATTCCAGTCATCCTCTTCTCTCCAGAAGAAGCCTCTATGGTCATTTTGATGTCTGTGTCATATTTTTGGCTGCAAGTAATGGAATAGAAACATAAACCTTAAATAATAGACTTTTAACTCTCCCACATAATAAAGTCAAAAGGAAAGAGACTACAAAGTTGTCTCAGCTGCTTATGGAAGGCTGGCCCCCAAGGTTCCCTTGGCTGCTGCTTCATGGTCACCAGTGGGTGCGGCTGGGCTGGTCCCAAACCAGAGAGGAGGAAGTGAGGCACGTCCTTGTCAGGCTGCTCTGTGTTTGTTAGGGAGAACGTTTTCCCGGTGGGGTGTCACTGGTCTCGTGCCCATCCTTGACCACTTACTAGCTAAGGAGAAGAGGAGTTCCATGATTCATACCCTAGGTCTAAGCCCATGCACTAGACAAAATCAGGATTCTCTTAGCAAGGTGGAGCAGGTGGTCCTGGCTGCTGTGTGGGCAAAGACTCCTGCAGACTGTCTGACTGCATTTGCACATCCATGTCCACATGCAGCTAGAAATACCCGCTGTTTGTTTATGTGCCTGTAGATTATCGACTGTGCTGCACCAAATCAAGCACCTCTGCCTGAGCCTGACCCCTACCCATAACAATAGGAAGCCAGGAGAGCAAGTAAGGGGCCAGGTTGTCTCTCCAGCCAACTTTGAGAAGCCACCAAGCGAGTGACCTCTGTCATCTTCCAGTGGTGGGGTCTTCTCTGGGCAGCAGGTGAGGAAGCATGGATTCTCAAACTCTTGGTTCATCTCCTCTAATGTACCAAGTAAGAGTAGGTCCAGCATGTTGGACCCACAAGGTCCCTGTGCAGGCCCCTCACAGTCCTACTTTACAAATCAGAACTGCCTCTTTCAGAGGTAGTGTTCGGTTTACCATATACTCATCCCAAAGGGTTGCTAGCTGGACCTTTGTGTTGCCTCACCTCTAATGACTGTATAATGCACTTTGGGTGGAGTTATTACGTTATATCACTGATGTGGGAAGAGGCATCTGGAAGGTGCCTTGCCACATGGACTGCACCATATGCATCCGTCAGGGTGACCCCTGCTGGAGGGCAAATGAGTTGTGAGGACCCTGTCCAGCTAGATGGGTCTCACAGCCACAGCACTAACAGTCACACGAATCAACCCTGCAGCTTCCTTGTCACATTGGCAGGTTCCCAGCATCTTGCTTTCATGTCCTGACTTCTGCCATCACAGATTAGTTTTGCATGTGTTTGAACTTCATGCATAAAATCCTAGAACACATATTTGTCTTCATCTGACTACATTGTTAGGTGTGTACAATTGTAAAATATCTTCTTGGTAAACAACACTTTGTCACTACAGAGTGAACCTCTTTATCTCTAAGTGTGTCTTGCTTTAACATCTATTTCATCTAATGTTCCCCGTCTTCCTTTGTTTATTTCTTTTTTATTTGCATGGTCTATTTTTTTCATCTTTTAATTTCAACTTTTCAGTATTCTTATGTTTAGCATATAGAATACAGCACATAGATTTTTTAAAGCAAGTTGACTGAGATATAATTCACGTACCATACTACTCATCCATTTAAAGTATACAATTCAGTGTAGCATATAGTTTTTGTTAATCAAATTGACAAGCTTTTCCTTTGTCTTTTTACTGGATCATTTAGTCCTTTTATATTGAATATGTATATATATATATATGGGTATATTTGATTTTAAGTTTGCCATCTTATTTTATTTTTCCTATTTGTCCCATTATACTTTATCTTTTTTTTTCTTCCTTTTGGATTGATGATTTTACAGTTGTTTTTTTCTCTCTTCTAGTTTGCAAATTATACAGTTTCCTCTCTAAGAACTACCCTAGAAGTTGTAGCATGTGCATTTTACTTGTTTAAATCTGAGTTAGCGTATCATCCTGGAAGAGGATGAAGGGCTGTGACCAGTGCTGCAGAGAGGTGAGGGGAAGGCCTTGCCTAGCTTCACTAATGTCCACACTGTGGCTGGGCTGGCCTTCCTTTCCTTCAAAACCCAAAGTATTGTTTTAGTTATCAAGGTACTTTTCACAATCAGAAGTATTTGGTAATTTTAAATTAAAACTTTTAAATTAGAGTGTTTTTAAAATATCTCAACTTTTTTTTTATTCATTGACATACTTAATGTACACAAAAGGTACATAAACCTTAAATGTACTTCTCAGTAAATTTTTGCAAAGTAGCTATCACCCAGATTTTTAAAAGAAAAACACAAACAGAAGCCCCACTTTGTACCCTAAAAGAGGTCACTGCTTCCCCCAAGTTAACCACTGCCCTGACTCCAAGAGTAAATTAGATCTTCGAAAAATACCTTAGACTGGTTTTGTCTGTTCTGAAAATTTAGGGGTTTAATCATACAGTATGTATCCTTTGGAGTTCCTGAGTGTCTTCAGTTACTGTGTGTAGCAGTACTGATTCTTATTGCTGTATCATGTTTCATTATACAACTATAACATCCAATTACTTACTCATTTTACTGCTGGTGGAAAACTGGTTGTTTCCAGTTTGGGGCTTTAGAGACAGTGCTGCTGTGAACATTTGTATATATATGTGTATCTTTCTGGTGGATGTGTAGAACTCACATATACTGATGAGTGGTATATGTTTAATCCTGGGCACATGTATTGATCAGCCTTAGTGCTAGTAGATACTGCCAAATAGATTTTCATCAGAGGGTATCTTTATCATGGTATTTGAGTCCCCTTAGCATTTTCACATTTCCTTGGTCGTAGTGAGTAGTTTAGCACATATATTCACCTTTGACAAGGTAAATAAATTGTTGGTTCCTAGGAAACAAAAACTAAGGGGTCATTTATTTTTTCTTTCTTCAAATCATGAGTAGAGTGGAAGACCTGTCTGCACCCCCGAGCTGGGTCATTTTGGGGAGCCCTGTGCCTGGAGTCTGGTGGGCCTGACAGCCTTAGCTCTTGGCTCTGAAATGCCCCTTCTCATGCACACCTCGCTAGTCAGTGCTGCCACCTGCCTGCCAGCATTGGGGCCCTTCCGTTGCCTGCAGCTCAGCACCGCTAAGCCAGGCTGATTGCATAAGCAAGAATTTACTGAAGAATCAAGATAGCAAAGGGGGCCTGCCCAGAGAACGCCAGTAATAACTTACTGTACAAGGCACAGCTCACTGCCCTTCCTCTTGGGCAGCCTCTGTCTCCTGCTTGTCTCAGGAGGTGGTCCCATTCCTGGCCCACAGGTCTGTAAGGGACAGTTCTGCAGTGCTGCCACCATTCATGGTAGCTACATAGGATATGCTCACAGACGGTGAAGGGGGAGGTCCCTTTCCATCAGGAGACGTTTACAGTGGACTCATAGCTAGTGAACATGATAGACCTTGATCTCAAATATTTGTCTGGATGAGGGTTGTCACAGGATGGGTCGGCCACTGTCATCCCATGTGGAGATGAACAACAAAGCATCAGTACCAGGGTAGGCTGGGACTGGGCGCTGTGCAGAGCTGGCCAGGTGCAGCACCTCTTCCCAGGTTGGTCCCTCTTCCCAGGTAGGTCCCTGGCGGGAATGAGGGAGGGAAGTTGCCCAGGTAGCATGGGTGGAATGTGACATTAAAGTCAGCCTAAGCATGACTTGCATGGCATTTCATTTGCCACTGGACCTTTCCTGATGGACCTGAGGTTTTAACCAGCTCCGCAGGGTGTACCCCTTTTGTGTATTGGAGAGGGAGGCAGGCAGCAGTGGAGAAGGTAAGGAATAAGGCATCTGAGTTTGTTAGGAGGAAATCTGACACAAATAGCATTTATCACGTTTATTCTTTTCTCTTTCGTAACAAAAAGGTTCCATTGTCACATGAGGTGGACAGTGAAAATGAGGAAAATATTTCTGAGCAAGATGGGTTTCCAGGCTCACCTCTTACACCACAGCCTACACAAGAAAAAGGTAAAAAAAAAATTTTAAGTCTGAAAGCATTTTGAGGCAATAATTATCGGTTAGTTTGGAGGAAAATATATAGCCATTGCTCCTTTATACTGTGTTTCCATGATTATAAATAGGACTATTCCTGAATTTTGTTTTCACTGGAGGTAAGTTATTACACCATCCATTGCCTGGATGTTAGGATGTCTTTGGAGTACAAGCTGCTTCCTTTGGAGTCCATTCTGTTGGTGGTCAGCCATGAGAGGATATGTGGGGAAGAGGGTTGTGGCTCAGGCTCTGCAGCTCTGCAGGTGCCTCCCCCACTGCTCCCGTTCCTGGTGTCACCCGGGGCTGGAGCGGAGTGGTCTCCACAGAGAGCGTGAGGGAGTTTAGCTGTCCTGTTCCCCAGGCTATCTCCAGTGCCAGGAGCAGGGCCTGGCCACGGTGGGCCATCACTAAAGCTTTGTTGGATGAATGAGTGCATGGACATATTTATACTACAACTCTAACCACATCTCCAACTGTCTTTGTCTCCTCTGTTTAGCACAGAGAGAGTATTCAGTGCATCATAGCAAAGGTAGGGAAGAGTATTCACTTTCCTGTGAGGTGGCTTATGTTTGAGAAGTGAGAAAGAGAGCCTGTCATACAGTGGATACCAGTAACTGCTTTATCAGGACCCTCAGAGTCGTTTGGGCTCAAAGATACTGTCACATAAATCGGTTCCTAAGGTGACTGGAAAACAGAATGCCAGCCTAGTAATAGTTCATTCAGAAAATGCCAGTTGGTTAGATGGCATATTTTATCCCTATGGAAAAACCTATTCGAATATTAAATTCATGAGGAAACCATATCTTTTAATTATAAAAGTAATAATTTCTCACAGTAAAAAAAAAAATGAAGAATTATATAAACACACATAGGTGTATTCCCCTAGTTAATTTTAGTGATTTAGAATGTGTGTGTATAAAATATACATTTTGTTACCTACCTTTTAAAAATTATTATGATATCCTTAATACCTCCCTGTGTTCATACATGTCCATCCATTTTCTGACATCTTTGTTGCTTGTGGCCTGATGTGTCGTATATCAGTCAGAATCCAATCAGGAGACAGAAAGCATATGGTGATTTGAACAGGGAAGGTTTACTATAAAGAATTACTAACTATAACAGGATTGCCAACTGAGAGGTAGACAGAAGTCTCAAGAATACAGGAATAGTGGATCTAGGGAGCAGTCACCCCTCTACAGCTAACAGAGCAACCAAGGGAAGAAACGTTTGGAGAATCACCCAAGGCTGAGATGCAGACATTGGCGAGGGTGCAGCTGAGGCCTGCTGGCTGCTGGAGCGGTTAGCTGTGTTGTCCTAAAGAGCTCCCTGGAAATCTGTCCTATGTAGGGGAGTGCCAGGAGAAGCCACCCATGGGGAAGTGCTATCCACTTAGAATAAAAGGGATGGAGGGAGGAAGGGAGGGAGGGAGCCAGCCTCTGGCATGGGGACCCCAAGCCCCTTCCTCCTCTGGTGTCTGGTCTCCAGCGCTCTCTATTGATAAAGCTTATTGTGTGACCTGCACAGAGTGGAAAACTGCCCTAACTCTGGCCTGGGGGCAGGGGAGAGGGTGTTGGTGCCAAGAGGCCGGATGGCAGTGGTGACTGATTGGCATGGTGACGTGGTCTTGAAACACAGATGGTGACTGGGAGGCAGTGCAGCTCCTGCTGTGGGTTTCAGCTGTGGGGTTAAAAGCCCCTGGACACTTCTGAAAAAGGCCCCCATGTCTCTCCCCTCCACCACCAGATTCTAATTTGGTGGCTCTAGGCTAAGGGCCAGAGATCTATATTTTTAAGGAGCATTTTGGGGAGTCTGAATGTGGGTGATCCTTGGACAATGCTTGAGAAGCTGTGGTCAGGTTCAAGACCCACTTCCTCGTTATGAGAGGCTTGGCTGAGTTACTTAACCCTGCTTCCGCCCAGTGCACCACTTGTCAGATTATTGCAAGGATTACATTCAGTCCCACGTGTGAAGCACAGCACCCTCCATAAATGCCAGCTGATAATTACTTTCTAAAGCTGAAGCCATCAATCTGCGAGAGTGGTGTGCCACCCTGCACCCTAGGGACACCTGGCCGAGAAGACCAGGCCCCGAAGTCCTTTGGTCGAGTTCCCAGGCCCTTGGTCAGAGCTGCCCAATAACTGCTCATGGATGTCATCCCCCCTCCATTCTTTGATCCCACCAGAGCCATCCCTCTGGTGCTTTCACTTTTTTCTCCACAGCCAAATTTGTCAGAAGACAATCTCTCCACACCTTCTCCCTTCTCTCATCTGTCAATGTCTCCTCAACCCACTCCAGTCTGGCTCTGCCTCTCTCACTCTCCCAGACCAGTGACCTCCGTACTGGACAACCCTGTGGCTGGTGTTCTGGCTCTGCCTTTTCTGATTGCTTGGCACTGTTCTGCACAGATGATTGCTCCTGCCACCTTGAAAGCCATTTCTCCCCTGGCTTCATGACATCTCACTCTCCTTGTTTCTTCTCGCCTCTTGGGTGTCCCTTCATCTCCTTAGCAGGCTCATCTTCCTCTACCTGCCCGTTAAATGTTCGGGTTCTCTAAGGCCAGTCGAGGCCCTTTTTTCTACTCTCCTAAGCCATCACACCCTGCGTCCTGCTTCTAGTATACTGTTTATTGTTTTTATGCCCAGGTTTCTTCTCCCAGCTTATGACCCTATATAGCCAATTGCCTGCTATTTTATTCTGTTCATTCATTCACTCAGCCATCGCACATACAATGGAGGACCCACTATGTTCAGGCACTATGGTAGCAGCCAGAGATTTTCAAAACATGAATCAGGTAGTGTTCCCATGTGCTCCCCAGGTATCTCCATGCCCTTTCTATTTAGATCTCTTCAGTAGTTTCCCATAGTCTACAAGACCTGCTGGCCCTGCCCCTGCTGACCATTCCTAGCCACTCTGGTGTTCTCTTACTTCCTCAACTGCGTGGTGTTCCCTCCTTCCACTGGGCCTTTGTCTGTGCTATTCTCCCTCCCTACCCACTAATGGCTATTGTATATAGATATGTGGAAGAGGTGGGAAGTGGGGTTATGTGTATGTTCAAATTTTTATGTTTTTTATGGTCAGTTATATCTGAAAGGAAACCTACCCACTTGATACCCATGGTTACCTCTTGGGAGGGGAAAGGTTCAGAGGATTACGTTCATGGGGGAGTTTTGATTAATCAGTGTTACTAGAATTTTTGAGGGCAAGAATGTGTTCATGTAGTGTGAATTTTCTTTCCATAAAGATTAGGATAGTATCTAGCATGGCATCTTGTATGCCGTAGGATGCCCAATTTTTAAATTTTACTTATTTCATTTATTTATTTTATATTTATTTTATTTATTATTTTAATAGTTTACAACACTTGCCTGTGCAGTTTACAGCACTTGCCTATTGTAAAAATGAGAAAGGTGAGAACTCTAGAAGTCTTTAGAGAAATGATAAATGAGAAAACAGGAAATAAAATATACACCAAGCCAAATGAACTGCATATCTTCTAAGTACCAAACTGGACCTTGAGTGATGTGAATTGTGAGTTTAATCATCATCAAGTTCTTTTTCTGAAAAGTTGATGACTAAGATAAAATAGAGATGATTATTTTCTTTGGGAAAATAAGTGAATTAACCTTTAAGAATTTTTCGTGATTATTTTCAAATGTGCTCAAAAGTAGAGACTAGTAAAATGAACTCCCATGTACACATCACCCTTCTACAGATGTTACCATTCTTCACTGGATCCCTTGCCCCTCCCCAGCTTTATTTTGTGAAGAATTAAAGGGAGACTTAGAAGATTGCTTTCTTATGAAAGCAGTAGATCTGATAAAGCATTGGAAGATACCAAGTTAAGACTATCATAAAAGAGTTATTAAAAATGAAAATTATTTCTTTTTATTATCAGTTTAAATATTTGTTTATCAGAAATTTATTCATCACCTCCTGTGTGTCAGAGATGATGGAGTCATGGGCCCTTCCCCTCATCTTCCAGGGGTGGGGGAGGATGTGCAGCTGGTAGACTATGTCTGGGGTGCTGAGGATGACAGTGGAGGTGGGCACAAAGGTCAGGAGAGCAGGTAACACTGCCTGCCTATTACAGGAGTTGGCAGGGAAAGGAGATTTCATTAGGCTGGACTCAAGACAATCCAGGCAGGGTCTCATCCAGTGCCCCAATCCAGGCTGCCCAGGACATTTGATCAAAAGTAGTTGGATTAAAAATTGTGGATCAAAGTGGCTTTTGGGCAAAAATAAGCTCTTCAGAGATTAGTTGTTCAAGCGTTAGTAAGTGTAATGAACCAGCAAGTAGATTTACAATTTTGTGAGTATCTTTAAGCATTTTTGTTGCTTTTCCTGAATTCAGTAGGGTTTTTTTTTCTGTTTTTTGCACATTTGTTTCTAACTTATTTTCAGCTGGTTATTTCTGCTCTGCAAATTAATCATACAAAGTAAAAAGCAACCACCTTTTAAAAAGGTGGAAGTCTAACTTTTCACCACAACAAAGGATACAGGCAAGCTGGGGCATTAGATCATTCCCTTCATGCAGTACCTCAATCCCAAACGTGTGTTTGTAAATTAAAAATGAACACAGTAAGTGGGCAAGATTTGTTTTCATCTGTATTGCTGAGGCAGTTTGCTTCAAAAAACAAATATTTTTCTGACCAAATCAGATGCTACTTGCAGGCATGGTATGCAGAGAGGAGTTAAGCCTTAGCCTATTTGGGGACTGGCAGGTAGATGGTGTGGAGAGAGCCTGGGGATGGAACAGTGTCGGAGAGGTGGGGAAGAGCCCTGCACAGGAAGGGCTCAGAGTCCCACTGAGGAGTTTGGCCTTGGTTCTGCAACATGTGAGCCACTAATGGTGTCCAGGACTGAGCAGAGTAGAGAGATGAGCTGTGCAGAGTCAGGCTCCCTGCCCTGGCTCCGCGACAGCTCGGGGACCCTGTGAAAGCTGTGTCCAGACCAGGCCTTGTTTAGCTCATCTAACATGAGTAGAAGGTGAGTTTGCTCCTATGAAGGTACTCTTATGAATTGTCAGATGTTTTTATCTGCTTCACGAAGTTTTCTTTCTCTTTTTTCTAATCAGATGATAAACATTATGTTCTGAATTTAAAGGTAAGATTAGTTTTTAAAAAACTGATTTTCACAATAAATAGAATTTCCACCGTAATTTTTAAGCAACTTTTGTGATTTGTGGGGAAGAAAACTTCCCTTAAGAGTTCTGTCCCATTGAATGTTTCTTTTTAAATACCTCTAAAATATATTTTTTAATAGTTTTAAAAACTCATGTTTTTCATAGTTTAAAAATGAATGTAATGTATTGAGAAGTTATATAATTTGTACCTATGTAATTTGTAGAATGAATAGACAAATTTGCAAACATGGAGCTAGTTCTAACTTAAGTTTTTAGTTCTGCATTGTCATAGGAATATAAAAAAGGTTTCTCAGTAGAGTTAATTGATAACTTCATCTACTTTTTAGTGGCAGTTAGAAACTTACTCTGATGTGTAATTGAAAAATGAACCGAAGTCCAAAGCCTTCATTCCCTCTTAAGTTTTGGGTTGAAAAGGAAGATCTTACATTTTTTTCTCGATTTTACACGCTTTGGCAACATGCTTCTCTGTATTTCTGGGATCTTTTTGCATGTCCACAGAACAGTCTGGGTGGGAATTTGCTTTGTGCATCTCTGCTCAGCACTTGGCAGTCATTAAAGTCACATGCTTTAGGATGTGAACTGACAGCCTGTCACTCATGGGACCTGCATATAAAGACATGGTGACTGAATTCATGGGCAAAAATGTGGGAAGAAGGCTTGAACAGGACTTCCCTACTGCCTCAGAGAACTCACTGCGAGGGAAGGGAAGACCCTTAAGGATTAAGATTCAGTGAAAAGAAACAGTAGGTGTTAAAATTTCTAAAGCTAAAACAAACTAAGAACTGTAAAGTCAAAATGAAGAAAAAAAGTGTGCTTAAAAATTCAGTATATAATGACTTAGATGCTCCTGCCAGTCTACATTTAGAAGATGCTAAGACTCTTAATTCATTACTCTCATGTTTTTTCTCCCCTAGGATGAAAAGCCACCATTTCATGAAAAACCTCCACCCTGCCCAGGTATTTGTCTTTAGAATTTTTGTTATAATTGAAAAACCTGTTGTTTTAGAGAATACCCAGAATAATCTTACCCAAAATAAAGGTCATATTCTTTTCCCTGTAAAGGCTGTTGCTTCTGTCTTATTACTGAAATAGTGAACTTCCCCCTTTGCCTTAAAATAAAAGTCCAAACATTGGATAGTAGACATTTGTCTTCTTGGGATGTGCTCAGATCCTGGGGAGCCAGGGTGGGTATCTGCAAATGGGGGCTCTGCTTAGGACTGGAGGCAAATTGAGAGGCTTAGAGATACCTTCTGGGGTCTCTCCCCTGTATAGTTGTGGGAACTTCATTAGCTCCCAATGGGGACCTTGTAATTTTTGCCTGTTATGCCTCCATTACTAGTCTGAAAATCCTACTGAGTGTCAAGAGTTCTGAGTCTATCCCCCATGTCGGATTGACTTTATTTTCTATGTCGCCGATTTTAGTGCTGTTTTCTGGGGTAGTGCTATGGCTCTAACATCTAACCCACCAGTTTTCTTCATTGTATGGATTCTGCTGCTCAGCCCATCCTTTGAATTTGTGTTACTAATTAGACTTTTCATCTACATTTCTATGAAATGTTGATAAGCATCTCTCTAAGAATCTAACTATACTCCTTCTAAAATCTTGTAGTTTGTGCTTCTGCCCCTTTGTCCTCTGTTGTTTGACTTTGATGCCTCCCTTAGTTCAGAACTTGATGGATCTTGGTGTTGTGTCTAGTTTGGTCCTTGGGAGTCCCTCTTGGTCTACCTGGGGATGCTGTATCTGCTTACTGCAGGCTTCTTGGGGAAACCAGTGGGCTGTCAGGCATATAGCCTGTCTCCAGTGATAATGGTGTGGAGTCCTTCTTCATCTTGGGTTTCTCCAGGCCCCCTGGGCCTGCGGGCCTCTGGACCTCAGGGTCCTTATATACTGCCTGGTGAGGGACACGCATCTCTGCTGTTGGCTACCTGGCTCAGAGGATTTGAGCCCTTGATACTCCCATTGATGCTCCTGACACTTCATCCTTTCTAGGTTTCTCTAATCTTTTCTAGGTCACTTTGTGTGCCCACTACCTGCCAGCACAAGGCATATCCCTGGAAGCACTCTTTCCTTTTGGAGCTGATCTCTCCTGGCATGATTTAGGCTGCAGCTTCCATCTTCCATCTGATCTCAAATGTTTTCTCTCTGGGGTTCTTCATGGTTATCCTCTTGTTTTTAGTGTAGCTGTGGAGTTACTCATTTCCTAGACTTTTCTTTGATGTTCTAGGGATTGGACATGTATGTATAAGGTATCAGGAGAGACTATCTGGAGCCACTTGTCCTTTCACTAGCCCTTCCTCTCTGCTGAGCTGTGTGCTAAATTGATTGCTTGGAGCCAACAGCCCATCCACCCTTGTCTGCCACAGAAGATCTGCTTCTGCCTTTACTTCCATTCAGAGGCTGCCTTGTTCAGGAACCCTTTGTGGTCCTCACCTTTGACTGCTGTGAGTACAGCTCCCCAGGGAATATCACTCTCTGTTTTCCTCCAGTCTTTCTTGCTACTCCTTCTTAAAATCCCGTGTGATCTCTGGCTTTCTCCTCTCCCTGGTGCCTTCAGGTTCTGCCCACATGCTAATGACTCCTCACTCTCTCCAGCCAAAGCTGCCTTCACAGCTTTGCATCTGTGTCATAAACTGAGTTTAACTTCCCCTGCACAATTGTATTACTTGTCTGGCTAAGTATCTTCCAAACCATTATCTTAGTGTTCATCCTTGATTCATTACTCCCTTATGTTCACACCTGGTCAGCCATTGAGTCCTGTCATCTTCATGTCATCTGTCCCTTCCTCTCTGTCCCCACTCTAGGAGCCTCCAGAGAGAGCCTCCTTGCCTTTGGGCTAGGCTTGATTCCAGTTCACTGTCTTCACTGCTGACCTCAGAGATTCATCTGAAAGTAGAGCCTTTTCCTTTTCATACCTCTACCTAAAAGCCTTGGCTCCTGGGGTCCTGCAGGATAAAACCTCCACTCGGCCTACTATGAGATGAAACGACCTCCCTCAGCTCCTGTCTACCCTCCTGTCACCTTTCTGCCTGTGGCCCACTGCAGTCGTGACAGACCATTCACTGTTTCCTATACAGGCCCTTTGTAAAGGCTCTTGGTAAAAAACATGGAGAACATAGCACAAGGTCTGACAGGGTTTCTGAAATAAAATCTCCTGTAATTTTTATGTAAAATTATAAATATCTATTTTAAACTTTTTCCCTATACTGTTTCAGATGTAACTGGTAGAATACGTCAAAGGTGTATAGATATAACCAAAGAAAAGATTGAGGAATTAAAAGAAGAAAATTTACATCTAAACAATACAAATCAAACCCTTACCCTAGAACTTAACATAATAAAACAATCAATGAAAGAGCTACAATTAAAACTTAAAAGAATGGAAAAAGAAAATGGAAAGCTGAAAGAGGCTGACAAAGCATCCTCTCAAGAAGGTGGGGACCTTTTTATTAAAAGACCAAACAAGAATTCACTAATTTTTAAATTTATGTTGAAAGTATTTTATGTTGCAGTATTTATTGATATTAATGTTGTTGACATTTTGTTACAGTATTTAAGTTTCTTTCATTAATATCCTTATACTTACTGAAATTTGATTTCCTCTGCTGTATCATTATTATCCTAAAGAAATTCTAATACTACTTTTGGTTCTTGATGTCTAGCATAGTATCTTCCATATATTTCATATAGTTTTTATCCCCATGAGCAGCATGTAAAAGTGCCTTTTTAGCCACATTCTTACCAGTGATGAAGATTGTACTTCCTTGATGACTTGATAAGCAAAAAAAATCCCATTTTAATTAATTTTATTATTGATGAGCTTTAATATTTTTTCCATATCTTTTGCAAGTCTTTCATAAATTTGTCCATTTTAAATTGAGACACTGGTTTTTCTTACTGACTTATAGGAGCTCTTTACATGCTATGGATTTTAGCCCTTTGTCATGTTATATTTTCTCAGTTGATAATTCAGTTAAGTCTATTTTTCTTTTATGACTAAAGCCCTTGGCATCAAGTCCTTTTTAATTGTAAGGTTATATAAAGATTCACTAATGTTTTCTCTATACATTTATCTGTTTATATAAGTCTAATATAATGGCCTTAAGTAAGGTGTTTTAGTTTTCTTTATACAGATCCTGCATATTTCTTGTTGTAGACACACTTATTTCTAGATATTTCATATTATTGGTGCTATTACTTTGTGGGGTCTATTTTTCTGTTATGTTTTCTAATAGGACATTACTATTATATAGGAAGTTTATTCTAATGAATTTTCCCATTCTATATGATTTTTAAGGCACATATATGTATATCATCTGAAATGATGACATTTCCTTTCCAATCTAAAAGTTGTATTTTACTTAATTGTACATGCAAAACTTCAACAAACTTCCAAAACACTGTTGACTCTTCAATGTTGAAAAAATAACTTTTATTCATTTATATCTGTATATCTGTATGTCACTACCTCTGTGAGCCTAAAGGGGAAGAAAGGGCAGATGGTTAGCAATTTATACAAAATCTTGATCAATTTGATACAAGTTCTTGTAACACTAAAATTTTTTTTTCAGTAGTGGGTGCACCTGAATTACTTTATTTAAGAAAACAAGCTCAAGAACTGGTGGATGAAAATAATGGGCTGAAAATGACTGTCCATCATTTGAATGTGGAACTGAGTAGATATCAAACAAAATTCAGGCATTTATCCAAGGAAGAGGTAATGGTTTCCAATTAAAAAAAACAGTTTTCTGATTTTTTTTTAGCTTTTACAGTGGAATTGATATCTAATACTGAGGGGTTCATATTTATCATAATATGTTACAAAAAATAGATCTAAAGCACAGTCTTTCTGGGGACGCTTCTGTTTGCTCCCTCCATCTTTTTTCTTCCTTACTCCCTTCCCTCCTCCCTTTCTCAAAACAAAGGAAATAAAGGCTCTTTGTAAAAAAAAAAATTGGGACAGTACAGTAATATATAAATAAGGGAGTAAAAGTCCATGTTGGGTTCCCCATTCTGTCTTGTTCCTCAATGTTATAGCTGTGTTTGTCCATGTACAAACTTTGAAAAGAAAGTAGACTAGTTTTTACAGGCCTCCAAATCACCTAGCTCTCAAAAAAACTCACAAGTCCCATAAGACAATAGTAAACAAAGAGCAGTTTCTAAATAGGCATAAGAGCACCCCTCTGTGGCTATACACCTAGGTTCAGTGCAGAGGGAGCAGGCAAAAACCCCCATTTTCCTGGAAGAGATTTGACAGCATAGTTTCTCAGCTGCTGCCTGAAGGTCTGGCTTCTAATCAGCCTGCATCTAGGTGCTGACTGCAGTAGTCCCCTTTGGGACACTGATGGCTCTTTATATACCCTCCATTACTGGGACCACTGAGAACATAGAACAGCAGCTTGGACAATGAAAAGTTTGAGAGGCAACCAGGAGCTTGGGCCAAGCTAATTGAAGAGGCTCATCTCCTTATACAAGACCAGTTTCTCAAAACAGGGTCAGATGACTGTTTTTTCTGAAATGCAGAAACCAACACAGAGTCAAGAAAAATGAGGAAAAAAGGGAATATATTCCAAGCAAAAGGACAAGATAAATTTCCAAAAACCAATCTTAATGAAGTGCAGATAAGGGATTAACTCAATAGAGAGTTCAAAGTGGGAGTCATAAAGATGCTCACCAAGGTCAGGAGACTGAACAAAATGAGAATTTTGTCAAAGAAATAGAAAATAATAAAAAGTAGCAAACAGAAATTGTAGAGCTGAAGACTATAATATCTGAACTGAAAAATTCAAGAGGAGTTTAGTAACAGAATAGAGCAAGCAGAAGAAAGGGTCAGTGAATTTGAAGACAAAACAGTGAAATTCATCCAATCAGAAGAGCAAAAAAGAAGGAAAAAGTGAAGATAGCTTAAGGGACACCATTAAATAGATCATAGAGAGTTACAAATAAGATGAGCCCAGTGACACCTTATCAAACAAAACACATAATTGTCAGAAGTCAAAGAGAAGGAGAGAATCTTAAAAGCAGCAAGAGAATGACTTGTTACATACAATAGAGGGCCCTACCTACCCACCCATAAGACTGTCAGCAGATTTTTCAGCAGAAACTGCAGGCCAGAAGGGAGTGGTACAATATATTCAAAGTGCTTATATATTCAGAAGGGAGTGGCACAATATATTCAGAGAAAAAACTGCCAACTAGGAATAATATTCCTGGCAAAGTTGTCCTTCAAAATTAGAGAAATAAAGGGTTTTCCATACAAACAAAAACTGAAGGAGTTTATTACCATGAAACTGGCCTTACCAGAAATGTTAAAGGGACTTCTCTAAGCTAAAAAGAAAAGGCACTAATTAGTAATAAGAAAACATATAAAGAACTAATAAGTTAACACAATACATTCACAGGATATAAAATCAATATACAAAAATAGTTGTGTTTCTATATACTAACAACAGACTATTGGAAAAATAAATTAAGAAAATAATCCCATTTATAACAGCATCAAAAAGAATAAAATACTCAAGAATAAATTTACTAAGGAGGTATAATATCTGTACACCAAAAACTACAAAACATTGATGAAAGAAACTGAAGACAGAAATGGGAAGATAATCTATATTCATGGCTTAGAAGAACTAATATTGTTAAAAGTCCATACTGTCTAAAGCAATCTACAGATTCAGTGCTATCCCTATAAGATACCAATGGCATTTTTCACAGAAATTGATAAAGCAGTCCTAAAAGTTGTGTGGAGTCACACAAGACCCCAAAATAGCCAAAGCAGTCTTGAGAAAGAAGAACAAAGCTGGAGATATCATATCTACTGGTTTCAAGCTATATTACAAAGCTGTAGTAATCAAAACAATGTGGTATTTATATGAAAACAGACACATAGATCAATGGAACAGAATTGAGAGCCCAGAAGTGAACCCAGGCATATGTGATCAGTTTATTCTTAACAAAGGAGCCAAGAATATATTCTGGGGAAGGATAGTCTCTTCACTAAATGGTGAGGAGAACTAGATATCCACATGCAAAAGAATGAAATTGGACCTGTGTCTTACACCATAAGCAAAAATCAACTGAGATAAAGATTTTAATGTAAGACCTGCACTGGTCTTGGCAATGAGTTTTCCGATTTGACAGCAGAAACAAAGGTAACAAAAGTAAAAATAAACCAGTGAGACTAACATCAAACTAAAAAGCTTCTGCGTAGCAAAGGAGACCATCAACAAAATGAAAAGGCAACCTTTGGAGGGAAGATTCTGCAAAATATCTGCAAACTTCATGTCCAGTAAGGGACTAACACCAAAATATACAAGGAATTCATACAACTCAGCACAAGAACAACCCAAGTTAAAAATGGGCAGAGGACCTGAATAGACATTTTTCCAAAGAAGACAGACAAATGGCCAGCTGGTATGTGAAAAGATGCTCAACATCACTGTTCATCAGGGAAATGCAAATTAAAACCACAATGAGACATCACCTCATAAAACCTGTTAGCAAATCTGTTGTCAAAAAGACAAGCGATAAATGCCAGTGAGGGTGTATGGAGAAAAAGGAACCTTTGTGTACTGTTGTTAGACATGTAGATGGTACAGCCACAATGGAAAACAGTATCAAGTTCCACAAGATATTAAAAATAGAATTACCATATGATTCAGCAAGTCCACTTCTGGGTATATATCCAAAAGAAGCAAAATCACTGTCTTGAAGAGGAGTCTATACTCCTGTGTTCATTTACAGTAGTCAAAGTATGGAAGCAACCTACATGTCTGTTAGCAGGTGAATGAATAAAGAAAATGTGATCTGTATCACATGTTTTATATGCACAAATATATACACACACGTACCATGGGATATCGCTTAGCCTTAAAAAAAAGTGAGATGCATACAATGATCTCATGTGACTCCTGGAATTTGGGGCAGCCTCACAGGCTTCTGATTTTCTTTTTGAAATAGGACTTAGATTAAAATTTTTAGTAACAGCTTTGTGATATAATTTACACATCATCCACTTCACCCATGTAAAGTTCAGTGATTGTAGTGTATTTCCAGAATTGGGCAAACATCACCATTCCTACGCATCCATCTGCATTTCCTCCCACTACCTGCATTGGCCTTGTGAATCTACTTTCTACCTCTATGGATTTGCCTATTCTGAATGTTCATATAAATGGTCTTCTGTGGCTGACTGTTTTCATGTAGCATAATGTTAACTTAAAAAAAAAAAAGTTCTTGGGGTCACATGATCCAAAAAAGGCTTCCTAGGCCAGGGCCTTCTACAGGACTGTAGGTGAGCCAGTTCTCTTTAAAAAGGCTGTGGACAGGCAGGGCCAGTGACAGAGCAGGCTTCATCCCCGAAAGTGTGCAAAGAGTTCTATCCTCTGCAAATTCTCCACGGCAGTCTTCCACAATCACTCCAGCCAGATGTAATCTCTCTCTCTCTCTCTTAAACCATTGCAGACTTCTGTTTGTACCACTCTTAAGAAAGTGATAACGCTCTACCCAAAAAGTCTTTGTGTGAGATGACTTTTCTCTATTGGTAGACCACAAAATCCTTGAAAACAATGACTGTGTTGTAATGCCCTTAATGACTTAGTGCATTCTCAGTGTCTGCTGAGTGAATGCATGGTGAGAGGGACATTAAGGTGCACACATTAGAAAGTTTTGTTGACTAAGGAATGGTTCCATCAGGGCCAGAAGCCATTAGTTTAATTTGTCTTCACTGTGTGTTTTGTTCTTAGAGTTTAAATATCGATGGTCTCCCATCAAAGGGCCCTATACCACCCTGGTTGGTAAGTGAAAATTATGTAATTTCAGACCCGTATTTTCTGGGCTGTAATTGAATACCTTTTAAAAGCATTCCAAATCAAGTTTATATTCTTTTTTGTTGTTGTTGTTATCATTAATCTACAATTACATGAAGAACATTATGTTTACTATGCTCTCCCCTTCACCAAGTCCCCCCTACAAAAAGTGTATATTCTTCATTTTTTTTTAAAAGTGCTGATTGTGTTTAGATGTAAGAAATATACTAACCTTCTTGTTCAGTTGGATATGAAGTACCTGTCACCCTTATTGCTGGCTTATGAAGACAGAATGAAAGAGAAGGACGAGCTCAATGCCACACTTCAGGTAGGTGGGCAGATATCTCAGAAGGATCAGTTTTATACAAAATGAGGCCATTTCAAACTTAGAAGAGACATTTTGAAGGTAGGTACACCCCAAATCTAGTAGGAACTCAGATATTGTTAAAGGAAGGAAAGGAAGAGTATAGGGGTGGGACTCTGGGAGGTAAGAGGGAGCAAAGGACAGAGGGAAAGAAAGGAGATGTGAGGCAGGGAGTGGGTGAGAGCGGAGCAGGAGGGGTGGGCTGGGATGGAAGGGAGAGGGGGGAGGCATGGGGTGGTGCTGCTTTGGAAGCCGTGGTCTCAGTCAGGCAGCCCGACGTGGGCTGGCGTCGTGGGCTGCAGAGGAGGCGGCAGTGGGCCGTGCTCCTGTCCCGGTGCTCTGTAGCCACAAACACCACTGTTGGCACGGTCAGGCAGACAGGAGGGTTGCAGGCCAGGGATGCTGTAGGCAAATTTAGATAACTTCTTGTTCTGTGAAGAGCTGACCCCAGAGAAGTCCTATTACCAAGCTGGTGGCAGCAGTGAGAGGTGAGGGTTTTGTTATTTCCACCTCATTCACCTCTGTTTCATGGGAAGGAATGGCTTTTGGCGCAGAGCTCATTCTAATTATACGGAAAACCAAGGCTGTATTGGGGTTGTAGATAGGTCCCAGGCCTTTCCATGCCGCATTCCTCTATGTTCTTCATTTAATTGGTGAAAAAGATTTCTGCAATTGGAAGGATCCAGGGAGGAAAATGTTGGTTTTTGTGGGATCGCAGCTGGATAGGTCTGATAAATCACCCAGCCTGTTGTTACGCTGTGTCACGTACATGGCCATGCAATGCAGTTTTGAGCCTTTTCTTCTGGATTTCCTGTTGAATACTTAGTTTTTTAAGAGGGTGAAATAACTTTATACTAATTGATTATATATAAAGCCAAAAAATTAATAAAACTACTGATTTGGTGGTCCTTCTAAAGTGGATAAGGAAACATTTTCTGTGAAGGGTCACTTAGTAAATATTTAAGGCTTTGCAGTCTATGCATTCTCTGTTTGCAGTTACTCAGCTCTGCTGTCGTAGCATGAAAGCAGACACTGACAAGATATAAATGAATGGGCAGAGTTGTGTTCCATTTAAACTATTTACAAAACAGGCAACTGGCTTGTGGGCTTCAGTTTGCCTAACTCCTGTTCTGAAAAAGAGACTCTAGCCCCCATACTAACTAGCTCCTTCCCCACCATATGGGCTTTTTTATTTAAAAAACTCCAGTTTATCCTTTAAAGTCTAAACAAAGGAAAAACTACAGTGTTTACAAGCATCTCTGCTTTTTTTTTCCTGCTCTTTTTTTTTTATTTTGGGTATCATTAATCTACAATTACATGAGGAACATTATGTTTACTAGGTTCCCCCCTTCACCAAGTCCCCCCCACAACCCCTATTACAGTCACTGTCCATCAGTGTGGTTAAGATGCTGTAGAATCACTACTTATCTTCTCTGTGTTGTACAGCCCTCCCCATGCCTCCCCTCACATTATACATGCTAATCGTAATGCCCCCTTTTTCCCCACCCTTAGCCCTCCTTTCCCACCGGTCCTCCCCAATCCCTTTTCCTTTGGTAACTATCAGTCCCTTCTTGGTCTGCCACTGTTTTGTTCCTTCAGTTTTTTCTTTGTTCTTATACTCCACATATGAGTGAAATAATTTGGTACTTGTCTTTCTCTGCCTGGCTTATTTCACTGATCATACTACCCTCTAGCTCCATCCATGTTGTTGCAAATGGTAGGATTTGTTTTCTTCTTATGGCTGAATAATATTCCATTGTATATATGTACCACATCTTCTTTATCCATTCATCTACTGATGGACACTTAGGTTGCTTCCATTTCTTGGCTATTGTAAATAGTGGTGCGATAAACATAGGGGTGCATATGTCTTTTTCAAACTGGGCTGCTGCATTCTTAAGGTAAATTCCTAGAAGTGGAATTCCTGGGTCAAATGGTATTTCTATTTTGAGCTTTTTGAAGAACCTCCATATTGCTTTCCACAATGGTTGAACTAATTTACATTCCCACCAGCAGTGTAGGAGGGTTCCCCTTTCTCCACAACCTCGCCAACATTTGTTGTTGTTTGTCTTTTGGATGGTGGCGATCCTTACTGGTGTGGGGTGGTATCTCATTGTGGTTTTAATTTGCATTTCTCTTATGACTAGTGATGTGGAGCATCTTTTCATGTGTCTGTTGGCCATCTGAATTTCTTCTTTGGAGAACTGTCTGTTCATATCCGCTGCCCATTTTTTAATTGGATTATTTGCTTTTTTTTTTGTTGAGGTGCATGAGCTCTTTATATATTTTGGATGTCAAGCCTTTATCGGATCTGTCATTTATGAATATATTCTCCCATACTGTAGGATACCTTTTTGTTTATTTGATGGTGTCCTTTGCTGTACAGAAGCTTTTCAGCTTGATATAGTCCCACTTGTTCATTTTTGCTTTTGTTTCCCTTGCCTGGGGGGATATGTTCATGAAGAAGTCACTCATGTTTATGTCCAAGAGATTTTTGCCTATGTTTTTTTCTAAGAGTTTTATGGTTTCATGACTTACATTCAGGTCTTTAATCCATTTCAAATTTACTTTTGTGTATGGGGTTAGACAGTGATCCAGTTTCATTCTCTTACATGTAGCTGTCCAGTTTTGCCAACACCAACTGTTGAAGAGGCTGTCATTTCCCCATTGTATGTCCATGACTCCTTTATCATATATTACTTGACCATATATGTTTGGGTTAATGTCTGGAGTCTCTGTTCTGTTCCACTGGTCTGTGGCTCTGTTCTTGTGCCAGTACCAAATTGTCTTGATTACTGTGGCTTTGTAGTAGAGCTTGAAGTTGGGGAACGAGATCCCCCCCCCACTTTATTCTTCCTTCTCAGGATTGCTTTGGCTATTCGGGGTCTTTGGTGGTTTCATATGAATTTTTGAACTATTTGTTCCAGTTCATTGAAGAATGCTGTTGGTAATTTGATAGGGATTGCATTAAATCTGCAGATTGCTTTGGGCAGGATGGCCATTTTGACAATATTAATTCTTCCTAGCCAAGAGCATGGGATGAGTTTCTATTTGTTAGTGTCCTCTTTAATTTCTCTTAAAAGTGTCTTGTAGTTTTCAGGGTAAAGGTCTTTCACTTCCTCACTGAAGTTTATTCCTATGTATTTTATTCCTGCTCTTTTTTTTTTATTAAAGTATCATTGATAAACAATCTTTTTTTTTTAAGCTGTGATACAACACTTTTTAAAATTAAGTATCATTGATATACAATCTTATGCAGGTTTCACATGAGTAACGTTGTGGTTTCAACATTCACCCATATTATCAAGCCCCCCGACCACCACATTGCAAGCATTGTCCATCAGCATAGTAAGATGCTATAGTCACTACTTGTCTTCTCTGTGCCATACTGCCTTCCCTTGACCTACCTATATTGTGAGTGCTTATTATAATGCCCTTAATCCCCTTCTCCCACCCTACCCAGCCTCTTCCTTTTGGTAACCACTAGTCCCATCTTGGTGTCTATGAGTCTGCTGTTATTCTGTTCCTTCTGTTTTGCTTTGTTTTTATATTCCACAAATGAGTGAAATCATTTGGTATTTGTCTTTCTTCACCTGGCTTATTTCACTGAGCATAATAACCTCTAGATCCATCCATGTTGTTGCAAGTGGCAAGATTTTTCTTTTTATGGCTGAATAATACTCCACTGTGTATATGTACCACATCTTCTTCATCCATTCATCTGTTGATGGACACTTGGGTTGCTTCCGTATCTTGGCTATTGAAACTAGTGCAGCAATAAAGATAGGGGTACATATGTCTTTTCAGATCAGGGGTCTTGATTTCTTCAGGTAAATTCCTAGGAGTGGAATTATTGGGTCAAATGGTATTTCTATTTTTTAGGTTTTTTTTTTGAGGAACCTCCATATTGTTTTCTACAACAGTTGAACCAATTTAGTAGAAGTGTTCACCTTTCTCCACATCCTCACCAACATTTGTTGTTTCTTGTCTTTTGGGGAGTGGCTTTCCTAACTGGTGTGAGGTGATATCTCATTGTGATTTTAATTTAGCATTTCTCTGATGTCTAGCGATGTGGAGCATCTTTTCATGTGCCTGTTGGCCATCTGAATTTCATCTTTGGAGAAGTGTCTGTTCAGGTCCTCCACCCATTTTTTTTTTTTTAATTAATTATTTTTTATTGAAGGGTAGTTGACGCACAGTATTACATTACATTAGTTTCAAGTGTACAACACAGTGGTAGAACATATATATACATAATTCTAGGTTCCAGCTATCACCCTACCAAGCTGTTACAATATCTTGACTATATTCCTTATGCTATACATTACATCCCGGTTACTTATTTATTTTACCATTGGAAGTCTGTCTTTTTTTTTGTGAGGGCATCTCTCATATTTATTGATCAAATGGTTGTTAACGACAATAAAATTCTGTATAGGGGAGTCAATGCTCAATGCACAATCATTAATCCACCCCAAGCCTAATTTTCATCAGTCTCCAATCTTCTGAGGCATAACAAACAAGTTCTTACATGTAGAACAAATTCTTACATAATGAATAAGTTACATAGTGAACAGTACAAGGGCAGTCATCACAGAAACTTTCGGTTTTGCTCATGCATTATGAACTCTAAACAGTCAGTTCAAATATGAATACTCATTTGGTTTTTATACTTGATTTATATTTGGATACCACATTTCTCTCTTTATTATTATTATTTTTAATAAAATGCTGAAGTGGTAGGTAGATACAAGATAAAGGTAGAAAACATAGTTTAGTGTTGTAAGAGAGCAAATGTAGATGATCAGGTGTGTGCCTGTAGACTATGTGTTAATCCAAGCTAGACAAGGGCAATAAAACATCCACGTATGCAGAAGATTTCTCTCAGAACGGGGGGGTGAGGTTCTAAGCCTCACCTTTGTTGATCCCCAATTTCTCACCTGATGGCCCCCCTGCGACTGTGCCTGTCTTAGGTTGTTCCTCCCTTGAGGAATCTTACCCGTCTCTGGCTAACCAGTCATCTTCCGGGGCCATACAGGGAAATGTGAAGTTGGTAAGTGAGAGGGAAGCCTTGTTGTTTGAAAAGGTTAGCTTTTTACTTCTTTGCATATTTATGCCCTGTGGCTTCTATGCCCAGCATTTGTCTTGAGGTATCTTTACCACTTGGAAGATTTATGATACTCGGTAAATTTGATATGAGGCACGAATTCTATTTAAGGGTTGTAATTAGGAAGGAAGAAGAAAAGCTATAGAAGTAGCAGGCGGAAGAAAACATGGGAAGATTGATTATTTCTTTGACATATCTTCTTGTAGAGTAACTTCAGCATGTATAGGTTTTAAGCTACTACTTAAATTGCGCACACACATTAACATAATAGGAGTATAGTTACATAACCAAAGCATATCTGTAATTACCAGCCATCTCCAGTGAAACCAAGAAAACCAGTTAGGCACCTTAGGCATTTGTGAAAACTTATCTATGATATGGTGGATATTGTCCAACTGAACTTGAACAGTCTGAGAGAAATCAGACAAATTAAAAGAACCCATTCCTGGGGAATGTTCACATCCCATATGTTCTTTTAACAGTAAATAGTCTGTAGTTGTAAGACTTTGGAGCGCTAGAATTTGCACTTCTCCAAATTCTTGGTTGAGTTCCAACAGTATAGATCCAGTCAAATTTGTTGTTTTACTGTATGCACAGGCCAGCTTAGCTATCTCCTTCCTCATTCCCATGGCAAGTCCAGGAACTGGTGGGATGAGTGCATCTACAGCTGTAGCAGTGCGTGGATCTTTGTTGGGGTTTTTTGATGATCATCTTCTGGCATGAGTCTTCCAGAGAGTGCAGATGTTGGAAGTTCTTTTTCATATTGTATCTTAGTTCATTTTCAGGGTAGCCCAATTAGGCTTTGATCCTCTGTATAAACACAAACAGACCCTTTGCCTACACTTTTATATGCCCTTTATACCCTTGTATAGAACTCGTTGGAGGTTACCACACAGGAACTGCCCTTTTTTTTTTTGCTTTGTTTTTGGTATCACTAATCTACACTTACATGACGAATATTATGTTTACTAGGCTCTCCCCTATACCAGGTCTCCCCTATAAACCCCTTTACAGTCACTGTCCATCAGCATAGCAAAATGTTGTAGAATCACTACTTGCCTTCTCTGTGTTGTACAGCCCTCCCTTTTCTCCTACCCCCCATGCATGTTAATCTTAATACCCCCCTACTTCTCCCCCCCTTATCCCTCCCTACCCACCCATCCTCCCCAGTCCCTTTCCCTTTGGTACCTGTTAGTCCATTCTTGAGTTCTGTGATTCTGCTGCTGTTTTGTTCCTTCAGTTTTTCCTTTGTTCTTATATTCCACAAATAAGTGAAATCATTTGGTATTTCTCTTTCTCTGCTTGGCTTCTTTCACTGAGCATAATACCCTCCAGCTCCATCCATGTTGCTGCAAATGATTGGATTTGCCCTTTTCTTATGGCTGAGTAATATTCCATTGTGTATATGTACCACATCTTCTTTATCCATTCATCTATTGATGGACATTTAGGTTGCTTCCAATTCTTGGCTATTGTAAATAGTGCTGCAATAAACATAGGGGTGCATCTGTCTTTCTCAAACTTGATTGCTGCGTTCTTAGGGTAAATTCCTAGGAGTGGAATTCCTGGGTCAAATGGTAAGTCTGTTTTGAGCATTTTGATGTACCTCCATACTGCTTTCCACAATGGTTGAACTAACTTACATTCCCACCAGCAGTGTAGGAGGGTTCCCCTTTCTCCACAGCCTCGCCAACATTTGTTGTTGTTTGTCTTTTGGATGGCAGCCATCCTTACTGGTGTGAGGTGATACCTCATTGTAGTTTTAATTTGCATTTCTCTGATAATTAGCGATGTGGAGCATCTTTTCATGTGTCTGTTGGCCATCTGTATTTCTTTTTTGGAGAACTGTCTGTTCAGTTCCTATGCCCCTTTTTTAATTGGGTTATTTGTTTTTTGTTTGTTGAGGCGTGTGAGCTCTTTATATATTCTGGACGTCAAGCCTTTATCGGATGTGTCATTTTCAAATATATTCTCCCATACTGTAGGGATCCTTCTTGTTCTATTGATGGTGTCTTTTGCTGTACAGAAGCTTTTCAGCTTAATATAGTCCCACTTGTTCATTTTTGCTGTTGTTTTCCTTGCCCGGGGAGATATGTTCAAGAAGAGGTCACTCATGTTTATGTCTAAGAGGTTTTTGCCTATGTTTTCTTCCAAGAGTTTAATGGTTTCATGACTTCCATTCAGGTCTTTGATCCATTTTGAGTTTACTTTTGTATATGGGGTTAGACAATGGTCCAGTTTCATTCTCCTACATGTAGCTGTCCAGTTTTGCCAGCACCATCTGTTGAAGAGACTGTCATTTTGCCATTGTATGTCCATGGCTCCTTTATCAAATATTAATTGACCATATATATCTGGGTTAATATCTGGATTCTCTAGTCTGTTCCACTGGTCTGTGGCTCTGCTCTTGTGCCAGTACCAAATTGTCTAGATTACTATGGCTTTATAGTAGAGCTTGAAGTTGGGGAGTGAGATCCCCCCTACTTTATTCTTCTTTCTCAGGATTGCTTTGGCTATTCGGGGTCTTTGGTGTTTCCATATGCATTTTTGAATTATTTGTTCCAGTTCATTGAAGAATGTTGCTGGTAGTTTCATAGGGATTGCATCAAATCTGTATATTGCTTTGGGCAGGATGGCCATTTTGACGATATTAATTCTTCCTAGCCACGAGCATGGGATGAGTTTCCATCTGTTAGTGTCCCCTTTAATTTCTCTTAAGAGTGACTTGTAGTTTTCAGAGTATAAGTCTTTCACTTCTTTGGTTAGGTTTATTCCTAGGTATTTTATTTTTTTTGATGCAATTGTGAATGGAGTTGTTTTCCTGATTTCTCTTTCTGTTGGTTCATTGTTAGTATATAGGAAAGCCACAGATTTCTGTGTGTTGATTTTGTATCCTGCAACTTTGCTGTATTCCGATATCAGTTCTAGTAGTTTTGGGGTGGAGTCTTTAGGGTTTTTTATGTACAGTATCATGTCATCTGCAAATAGTGACAGTTTAACTTCTTCTTTACCAATCTGGATTCCTTGTATTTCTTTGTTTTGTCTGATTGCCGTGGCTAGGACCTCCAGTACTATGTTAAATAACAGTGGAGAGAGTGGGCATCCCTGTCTAGTTCCCGATCTCAGCGGAAATGCTTTCAGCTTCTCGCTGTTCAATATAATGTTGGCTGTGGGTTTATCATAGATGGCCTTTATTATGTTGAGGTACTTGCCCTCTATTCCCATTTTGCTGAGAGTTTTTATCATGAATGGATGTTGAACTTTGTCAAATGCTTTTTCAGCATCTATGGAGATGATCATGTGGTTTTTGTCTTTCTTTTTGTTGATGTGGTGGATGATGTTGATGGACTTTCGAATGTTGTACCATCCTTGCATCCCTGGGATGAATCCCACTTGGTCATGGTGTATGATCCTTTTGATGTGTTTTTGAATTCGGTTTCCTAATATTTTGTTGAGTATTTTTGCATCTACGTTCATCAGGGATATTGGTCTGTAGTTTTCTTTTTTGGTGGGGTCGTTGCCTGGTTTTGGTATTAGGGTGATGTTAGCTTCATAGAATGAGTTTGGGAGTATCCCCTCCTCCTCTATTTTTTGGAAAACTTTAAGGAGAATGGGTATTATGTCTTCCCTGTATGTCTGATAAAATTCCGAGGTAAATCCATCTGACCCGGGGGCTTTGTTCTTTGGTAGTTTTTTGATTACCGCTTCAATTTCGTTGCTGGTAATTGGTCTGTTTAGATTTTCTGTTTCTTCCTGGGTCAATCTTGGAAGGTTATATTTTTCTAGGAAGTTGTCCATTTCTCCTAGGTTTCCCAGCTTGTTAGCATATAGGTTTTCATAGTATTCTCCAATAATTCTTTGCATTTCCGTGGGGTCCATCGTGATTTTTCCTTTCTCGTTTCTGATACTGTTGATTTGTGTTGACTCTCTTTTCTTCTTAATAAGTCTGGCTAGAGGCTTATCTATTTTGTTTATTTTCTCGAAGAACCAGCTCTCGGATTCATTGATTTTTGCTATTGTTTTATTCTTCTCAATTTTATTTATTTCTTCTCTGATCTTTATTATGTCCCTCCTTCTGCTGACCTTAGGCCGCATCTGTTCTTCTTTTTCCAGTTTCGATAATTGTGACATTAGACCATTCATTTGGGATTGCTCTTCCTTTTTTCAATATGCTTGGATTGCTATATACTTTCCTCTTAAGACTGCTTTTGCTGTGTCCCACAGAAGTTGGGGCTTAGTGTTGTTGTTGTCATTTGTTTCCATATATTGCTGGATCTCCATTTTGATTTGGTCATTGATCCATTGATTATTTAGGAGCATGTTGTTAAGCCTCCATGTGTTTGTGAGCCTCTTTGCTTTCTTTGTACAGTTTATTTCTAGTTTTATGCCTTTGTGGTCTGAAAAGTTGGTTGGTAGGATTTCAGTCTTTTGGAATTTTCTGAGGCTCTTTTTGTGGCCTAGTATGTGGTCTATTCTGGAGAATGTTCCATGTGCACTTGAGAAGAATGTATATCCCGCTGCTTTTGGATGTAGAGTTCTATAGATGTCTATTAGGTCCATCTGCTCTACTGTGTTGTTCAGTGCTTCTGTGTCCTTACTTATTTTCTGCCCAGTGGATCTATCCTTTGGGGTGAGTGGTGTGTTGAAGTCTCCTAGAATGAATGCATTGCAGTCTATATCCCCCTTTAGTTCTGTTAGTATTTGTTTCACATATGCTGGTGCTCCTGTGTTGGGTGCATATATATTTAGAATGGTTATATCCTCTTGTTTGACTGAGCCCTTTATCATTATGTAGTGTCCTTCTTTATCTCTTGTTACTTTCTTTGTTTTGAAGTCTATTTTGTCTGATATTAGTACTGCAACCCCTGCTTTCTTCTCACTGTTGTTTGCTTGAAATATGTTTTTCCATCCCTTGACTTTTAGTCTGTATATGTCTTTGGGTTTGAGGTGAGTTTCTTGTAAGCAGCATATAGATGGGTCTTGTTTTTTTATCCATTCTGTTACTCTGTGTCTTTTGATTGGTGCATTCAATCCATTAACATTTAGGGTGACTATTGAAAGATATGTACTTATTGCCATTGCAGGCTTTAAATTCGTGGTTACCAAAGGTTCAAGGTTAGCCTCTTTAGTATCTTACTGCCTAACTTAGCTCGCTTATTGAGCTGTTATATACACTGTCTGGAGATTCTTTTCTTCTCTCCCTTCTTCTTCCTCCTCCTCGATTCTTCATATGTTGGGTGTTTTGTTCTGTGCTCTTTCTAGGAGTGCTCCCATCTAGAGCAGTCCCTGTAAGATGTTCTGTAGAGGTGGTTTGTGGAAAGCAAATTCCCTCAGCTTTTTTTTGTCTGGGAATTGTTTAATCCCACCGTCATATTTGAATGATAGTCGTGCTGGATACAGTATCCTTGGTTCAAGGCCCTTCTGTTTCATTGTATTAAATATATCATGCCATTCTCTTCTGGCCTGTAGGGTTTCTGTTGAGAAATCTGACGTTAGCCTGATGGGTTTCCCTTTATAGGTGACCTTTTTCTCTCTAGCTGCCTTTAACACTCTTTCCTTGTCCTTGATCTTTGCCATTTTAATTATTATGTGTCTTGGTGTTGCCCTTCTTGGATCCTTTCTGTTGGGGGTTCTGTGTATTTCCGTGGTCTGTTCGATTACTTCCTCCCCCAGTGTGGGGAAGTTTTCAGCAATTATTTCTTCTAAGATACTTTCCATCTCTTTGCCTCTCTCTTCTTCTTCTGGGACCCCTATAATACGGATATTGTTCCTTTTGGATTGGTCACACAGTTCTCTTAATATTGTTTCATTCCTGGAGATCCTTTTGTCTCTCTCTATGTCAGCTTCTATGCGTTCCTGTTCTCTGATTTCAATTCCATCAATGGCCTCTTGCATTCTATCCATTCTGCTTATAAACCCTTCCAGAGTTTGTTTCATTTCTGTGATCTCCTTTCTGGCATCTGTGATCTCCTTCCGGACTTCATCCCATTTCTCTTGCGTATTTCTCTGCATCTCTGTCAGCATGTTTATGATTCTTATTTTGAATTCTTTTTCAGGGAGACTGGTTAGGTCTGTCTCCTTCTCTGGTGTTGTCTCTGTGATCTTTGTCTGCCTGTAGCTTTGCCTTTTCATGGTGATAGGAATAGTCTGCAGAACTGGGACGAGTGACGGCTGGAAGGACTTCCTTTCTTGTTGGTTTGTGGCCCTCCTCTCCTGGGAGAACAGCGACCTCTAGTGGCTTGTGCTGCGCAGCTGCGTGCAGACAGGGTTTCTGCTTCCTGCCCGGCTGCTATGGAGTTAATCTCCGCTGTTGCTGTGGGCGTGGCCTGGCTCGGGCAGCTACTCCAAAATGGTGGAGTCGCGTTGGAGCAGGAGCTGCTGGGAGGCTATTTATCTCCGTAAGGGGCCTCCCTGCTCCCTGCAGCCCAGGGGTTAGTGTGCCCAGAGATCCCGGATTCCCTACCTCTGGATTAAGTGACCCGCCCTGCCCCTTTAAGACTTCTAAAAAGCACCCGCCAAAACAAAACAACGCCCACCAAAAAAAAAAAAAGAAAAAAAAATTTTTTTAATTAAAAAAAAAAAAAAAAAAAAGCTGGTCGTTCGTTTTTCTTTATTCTCCGGTGCCAGCCTCAGGCCTCTGCTCACCGGTCTTTCTGCCCTGTTTCCCTAGTATTGGGGTCCCTATCCCTTTAAGACTTCCAAAAAGCGCTCGCCAAAACAAAACAGCAAAAAAGCAAAAAAAAAAAAAATGGTCGCGCGCTTTTCTTATGTCCTCTGTCGCCCAGCCTCCAGTGCCTGCTCACTGTTCTTGCTGCCCTGTTTTCCTAGTATCGAGCGCCCTGCACTCTGGCCCGGATGGCTGGGGCTGGGTGTTCGGCAGTCCTGGGCTCCGTCTCCCTCCCGCTCTGCCTGCTCTTCTCCCGCCGGGAGCTGGGGGGAGGGGCGCTCGGCTCCCGCGGGGCCGGGGCTTGTATCTTACCCCCTTCACGAGGCGCTGGGTTCTCGCAGGTGCGGATGTGGTCTGGATATTGTCCTGTGTCCTCTGGTCTTTATTCTAGGAAGGGTTGTCTTTGTTATATTTTCATAGATATATGTTGTTTTGGGAGGAGATTTCCGCTGCTCTACTCACGCCGCCATCTTCCGCCCCTCTCCCTCCACCCATTTTTTAATTGGGTTATTTGTGTTTTGGGTATTCAAGCATGTGAGTTCTTTATATATTTTGGATGTTAACCCCTTATCAAGTAAATCATTTATGAATATATTCTTCCATACTGTAGGGTGCCTTTTTGTTCTGCTGATGGTGTTCTTTGCTGTACCGGAAGTTTTTAGTTTGATGTAGTCCCACTTGTTCATTGTTTATTTTGTTTCCCTTGCCCAAGCAGATATGTTCAGAAAAAAGTTGCTCATGTTTATATTCAAGAGATTTTTTCATATGTTTTCTTCTACAAGTTTTATGGTTTCATGACTTACATTCAGGTCTTTGATCCATTTTGAGTTTACTTTTGTGTATGGAGTTAAACGGTAATCCAGTTTCATTCTCTTACATGTACTTGTCCAGTTTTCCCATCACCAGTTATTGAACAGGCCATCTTTTTCCCATTGTATATCCATGGCTCCTTTATTGTATATTAATTGACCATATGTGTGTGGGTTTATTTCTAGGCTCTCTATTCTGTTTCATTGATCTATGGATCTGTTCTTGTGCCAGTACCAAATTGTTTTGATTACCGTAGCTTTGTAGTAGAGCTTGAAGTCAGGGAGCATAATCCCCCAAGCTTTGTTCTTCTTTCTCAGGATGGCTTTGGCTATTCAGGGTCTTTTTATGGTTCCATAGGAATTTTAGAAGTACTTGTTCTAGTTCATTGAAGAATGCTGTTGGTATTTTGATAGGGATTGCATTGAATCTAGATTGCTTTAGGCAGGATGGCCATTTTGACAATATTAATTCTTCCTGTCCATGAGCACAGGACAGATTTCCATTTATTGGTGTCTTCTTTCATTTCTCTCATGAGTGTCCTGTAGTTTTCGAGTAAAGCCTTTCACCTCCTTAGTTAGGTTTATTCCTAGGTATTTTATTCTTTTGATGCAATTGTAAATGGAGTTGTTTTCCTGATTTCTCTTTCTGCTAATTCGTTGTTAGTATATAGGTTTCTCTATATTCATTTTGTATCCTGCAACTTTGCTGAATTCGGTTATTAATTCAGATAGTTTTTTGGTGGAGTCTTTAGGGTTTTCTATGTATAATATCATGTCGTCTGCAAACAGTGACAGTTTAACTTTTTCGTTACCAATCTGGATGCCTTTTATTTCTTTGTGTTGTCTGATTGTTGTGGCTAGGACCTGGGTATCCTTGTCTTGATCTTGATCTTAGAGGAAAAGTTTTTAGCTTTTTGCTATTAAGTATGATATTGGCTCTGGTTTTGTTATATATGGCCTTATTATGTTGAGGTACTTGCCCTCTATACCCATTTTGTTAAGAGTTTTTATCATGAATGGGTGTTGAATTTTGTCAAATGCTTTTTCAGCATCTATTGAGATTCCCATGTGATTTTTGTCCTTTTTGTGGATGTGTATGATATTGATGGATTTATGAGTATTCTACCATCCTTGCATCCCTGGAATAAATCCCACTTGGTCATGGTGGATAATCTTTTTGATGTATATTTGAATTTGGTTTGCTAATATTTTGTTGAGGATTTTTGCATCTATGTTCATCGGGGGTCTGTAATTTTGTTTTTTTGTGATGTCTTTGGTTTTGGTATTAGAGTAATGTTGGCCTCATAGAATGAGTTTGGAAATATTCCCTCCTACTTTTTGGAAAACTTTAAGAGGGATGGGTATTGATAAGCATCTTTGCTTTTTTTAATCTCCCTTTTAATCTTTTCAAGTATTTGGCAATTAGAGAAACATGTTACCAAGTTAGGAATTGCGTATTTAAAACTTGAGATTCTTGTCGGCCCCCCTTCATAGTTACCTCAGATTTCTCCCTAGAGTGTGAGTGAGCTCCTTGAAGGGAGGGGCTCGGAGCTGGTACTGGGTGTAAGGCTGCCGTTACATGAGACTTTGCTGAAAAGCTAGTAACATTTTATTTTAGCCACAGCAACAGCACTAGAACTAAGAAATACAGGTGTGTGTGTATTTATTACAGTTCACATAAATTTTGTTTCAGGAGGAAATGAGAATGTTTAGGATGCGAGTCCAAGAAGTGGTAAACGAAAATGAAGAATTGCACCAAGAGTTAAATAAGAGTAATCGTGTTACCAGTGAGGAATGGCAAGTGGTATTGCATTTTTGTTATTTTACTAATTTTAAAAAGAAGACAATAGGAATAAACTTTATTAAGTCATCAAATACATTTTCTTTTAACTAAAATATTTAAGAGAGAGGAAAAATTAACAAGGTGCAATGAAAGCCTACTAAATTATTCTAAACTTATATTTTAAAGATTACTTTGAAAATTCTAAATAAGTCTTTAAACCTGAAATACATTTGCTGTTCCCATTTTTATTTTATGAGGTATTTTTCTAGGGCTCTTTTCCTGTCCCAAAGCTGTCAAGTCATATCCTTTCTTAGACCCCTCTGATGATTGCCGGGGCTTTGGAGCACAAAGCCCAGGCTGAGCCCCTGCACAGCCAGCTCCTGTCTGCCCTGCCTCTTCTCTGCAGGCCTCCGTTCTCAGACCGATGAGTGTTGCTCCCTTCTGTCCTGTTGCTGGTACTGCTCCCCTCCCCCAGAATGTCCCTGTTGTGCTCCAACTAATTCATTAGGGCCCTGCACAGATAGTACTGGTCAGTTGCTCTCCCCAAAGGCAGAGTAATTGATCCCTTAGCTCAGTGTCTGACATAGCCCTAAACACACTCCTTGTCCTGGCACCTCCAACACTGTGCCTACCTGTGTGTCTCCGTGTCTGTCTCCCTCTTGCCCTTTTTGAGCTCTTCAAAGGCAGGTTCATACCCTGCTGATCCAGCATAGCAGCAACAAATGCCTATTGCATGAATTTGAGAGAGATGATTGTCCTAGAAAGGTTTAAATGTTTTAATATCACTGGAAAAAAATCAAGTATTTTCCAGTATGATATCCAGAAATTTAGAATCACCAGCATTCTGATCATTAGGCGGGTTTCCCTGATCTTAAGGTCACTGATGTATCAATTGGGATTGGCCTGGGCAGCTACTAGATCTTGGTGTGCTGTTGAACTTAGATTTTCTTCTGTCAGGATTTCTTGTGTGTCTTCTCTTGAATCTCCCTTGAATAGTTCCCTAGGGAGCAGGTCAGTTGGACTGCTTCTGGGAGCCCTTGTGAGAACCTGGAACCTCAGATTTTTTTTCTAAACTTGTATGTAACTGGAAGTCAAGCCTGTTTACTTCTTCTTAGAATAAAACTAAAATAAATAAGGAAAGAAAGACAGATCCCCCAGTTCCAAATCCACTTGTCCGCATTGTTCCCCAGTCCTGTTGATTGGGGTTAAAATTTGTGCCCTGCTCTGGTGAGGGGGCCTGTGGTGCTGTGGGGGGAGCAAGCTGATAGGTCTGTGCAGCACCTGTTGAAGCTCCCCTGGCCAGCCTCCCCTTTTCTCTGAATTCACTGCGCTCCAGGTAGGGGGCAATCACTCTCTGTAAGCAGATCTGCAACCAGCCCTGAGGCTCCTGCAGGCCTGCCCTCCCTCCTTGGTTGCTGCCCCCTGTACCTGCACCGGTGTGAGGTGTGGTACATCCCCACGGATACTCAGGCACCCTGGCTTCCCACTTCGGTAGAAGCTCTTTCCTTAGTTCCAGATACTTCCTTGTTGAGCTCTTCAGCTGCAACTAAACTCTGCATTTCTCCTGACCAGCTGGGGAATCTCATGTTTAATGGGCCTCAGTTTCTTTACTTGTAAAACGGAGGGAGTGTTAAACTAAATCTGATGTTTTAACCTTTTTTTAGGAATGGGGAATCTTTTTCATTAAAAAAAAGAGACAAGACAAGGGTAGAGTAAAAGAGAAAGGAGAGAACAGGGTAGAGAAAAAAGGAAAAGAGGGAAATGAAGAAAGGAGGAAGGCAGGAAGGCTTCTAAGAAAGTCCACAATATAATGCAGACAGAAGTGCAGCTGGTCTGTTTGAGGCAGAAATGAGTAGGCTGGAGCAGACCAACCTGGGTTGGCCCGCCTCCTGCACAGCATGGGATTCCGCCCCCCCCCCCCCCGCCCTCCCACCAAGCCCCTCCACCGTGGGTGGGGCAGCTCGTAGCAACACCTCTGAGGTGCTAGGGAGCTGGGCTCAGGCCACTGTTGGGGTGACATCATTGCTATAGCTTGACTCCTTTTATCTTTTTTGTCTCCTTCCTCCATATCATTGTTTAAGTTGAAAGTGGAAAATTGGGATAACTTGCTGGTTTACCATGTACTTTGGGTGGTAAACATTTAACTAGATGATTTCTAAGGTCCCTTCAGCTCATTCTAATTGGGATTTTTGATCATGGAAGTTGAGCTGGGCTGAGATTTATTTTGCACCATCTCTAAGGAAAGGGTCTGCTCATGTGAAATGAAGGCAGGGGAGTCAGTACAGTTTAAGAAATTGTCCAGAGGCTTTAACAGTCATTGTTGTTTGGCAAATACTCTGATTATGAATGAACGTTTTTTAACTAAAATGGGAACTTCCTAAATTCTTTAAAAATATTTCATGCTAGCTTCAAAATAATCCAGTGGGTGAGGTGATTTGGGGGTTTATGTAGATGAAACAAGACTGGAAGTCGATAATTTTCCAAGATGGGCCTTTGTCCATGAGAGTTTATTATTCTATTTATCTACTCTGCATTTCTCCTGGCCTGCTGGGGAATCTCATGTTTAATGGGCCTCAGTTTCTTTACTTGTAAAATGGAGGGAGTATTAAAGTAAATCTGATGTTTTAACCTTTTTTTAGGAATGGGGGATCTTTTTCATTAAAAGAAAGAGACAAGACAAGGGTAGAGTAAAAAAGGAAAGGCAAGAACAGGGTAGAGAAAAAAGGAAAAGAGGGAAATAAAGAAAGGAGGAAGGGAGTGAGGAAGGCAAGAAGGCCAAGAAAAGCCAAGGATACCCACCAGGAGCGCCTCCAGGAAGGTGAACCCTTAACAGAGTAATGGAGATGCTGTAATATTGCCATTGTGTCATTTCACACTCACAACCTCCTCCTGCTAGGGACCCCCTTCGAATTAAAAGTGAAGGGGAAGTCAAGTTTTTAAGAATTGTATTTACTGAAATACATCTGTTTTATATGTTTTATATGTTTGAAATTTTATATTTTAAAAGTTAGCTGAAGCAGTTCATAATTCAAACTTCACTACTGTCTTTTCCTCTAATTTAATGCAAATGACAGGATTAACAGTGTTAATAACATGTATAACATTAAAGTATGTCCAGATATTCATTACCTACAGCACTTCAGTTGCTTTCTTTTAGACTCCAGAGTATCTCTACAGTCATTCAGTACTTGGATGGCAGTATTTAATTTTGTATTTCAATTGTAGGAAACAGCTTCAGACACAGGCAGAACTTGTTTTGGAGGAGAACAAGTTGTTAATAGAGCAGTTGGAAATTCAGCAAAGAAAAGCCAAGGATACCCACCAGGAGCGCCTCCAGGAAGGTGAACGCTTAACAGAGTAATGGAGATGCTGTATTATTGCCATTGTGTCATTTCACACTCACAACCCCCTCCTGCTAGGGACCCCCTTCGAATTAAAAGAGAAGAGGAAGTCAAGTTTTTAAGAATTGTATTTACTGAAATACATCTGTTTATGTTACAGCATATCCAGTCATTACCCATGTAGCTCCGAGAGGGGGCAGTTCCCTGCCCTGGGCAAGTTCCCTGTGAATTCACTGAGGCTGAATTAAGGCAAGGGCAAGAAGTTGGGAATTAAAGGATTTATTCTCACCCCAGTCTCTCCTCCTTCCCACCGGTCAGGACCCCACCTCTTACACAGCTCCCAAGCTCCCTCTCCCCGGCCCTCTCATGGCCCCAGCTCCCACCAGGAAGGACTTTGTGGGCAGGTCCCTGGTGACTGGTGGATGCCTGACCAATGAGTACCAGGGACACAGGCAGAGGAGAGAATGGGTGTTTCCTCTCTACCCCTGCTCTGGGCAGGTAGTCCATGACTGACCAGTTGCTCTGCTGCCCATAAACATCACATGAATGTGCACACATGCTCTTCGTATATACACACAGTGGGCACTGTTAAGGCCAGGTGGGAATCCCGGTCAGAAAGTTCCATTTTTCCCCACAACCCCGTAATGCATTAATTGCTTTCTCTTAGACTCCATAGTGTCTCTCTCATTATATATATTTTGTCAATCAGCTGTAGATGACAGCTTTAGAGCATAACTGGGTTTATATAGAAATAGTGCCTTATAAGCAGGTAAAGTTATGTGAGGTGATTATTTGGAACACAAGAATGTATTCCTGAATGTTTGTTGAATGAGTAGGTAATTCTAAACCATTACTCTGTTCTCTTGCCCTTCCTTCAGAGCTGTGGGCACTGTTATAGATTAAATCTCCATTAGATACCTTCTGTGACACTCCCTCTCCCCATGTGTCCATCCCTACTCCTAGGAGGCCTCACAGCAGATGACAGATCAAAGTGGATCAGATTAAGAGTCATTTCTCCCACTTTCATTAAAATCAGAATTTATGAGCACAAAAGATAGTAGCATCCTTTTCTCCCCTGGTTTGTTTTTCCATGAAGAATGTAGGACAGGAGGCCCAGATATTGCTGTCTTGCATGAGCCAGTGTAACCCCTTTCCCTTGTGCACGTGGTGACTTAAGAGCTGCCATCTGCACCCACTTTACCTGGAAGAGCTCACTACTGGCCTCTGCTGGTGCTGGCGCCCCACTTGCTGCTGGTAGCCAGGCCGCGCGTCAAGTGAGAGCAGCTGTCAGCCTGACAGGAGCCTCTTCCACAGGCATCCCCCTTTCAGTTGGGGTGGCACAGAAGCATTTGCCTTTACTCTGGCATTATTTGGGGTGGAGGAGAGACAAAGTTGTTGAGCTCAAGATTAGAGATGACAGGGAAATTTAATTTCATATTTACTGAGCTTAATTTTCTCAAACGTAGCAGATCTGAACAGGTCTGATGATTCTTCCAGCCATGTAGGGCAGGGCCCATCTTTTAATCTATGTGATTCAGTCAGCTGCCTGTGTTATTTTGCCATTTCCCAGAAACATTTGTTCATTTTGATTTTATAGAGTAGGAGGATTTAAAGTTTCATGCTATAATACTTCTAAGTGCTAGTTTGAACAGATGAGATGCCTAGGAACTGTCTTATTATTTCATATGACCATGTCACATAGGATGAAAATATTTATGATTTACTTTAGACACAGGACATAAAACATGAAAATTTAATGGGGAAAAGAAAAATATATATATAGTCGTTAGTTGAGCCATTTTTGATATCCTTAAAAATCTTAAGTCTTGTAGTTTTAGTGAGGTACATCATGGTCTTGCACATCTGTGTGCACCTTAAAGCTTCAGTCTTTGGAAAGTCAGGTGCCTTTAGACTGGAATCATGTCTTATTAAATGTCAGATATTTAGCAATAACATCAATATATGGAGCCCCAGTAAGAAGTTGTAATTTACTGAATGCTCAATATAGGAAAAGTAATTTCTAAGTACAAGACCCTTGTTACTAATTTACAATTGACCCTTGAACAACATGGGTTTAAACTGCACGGGTCCACTTATGCATGGATTTTTTCAATAAATGTAGGAAAAATTTTTTTGAAGATTTGCAACAATTTGAAAATATTTTCTTTTCTGAAGCTTACTTTATTGTAAGAGTATAATATATAATACATATAACATAAAATATGTGTTAATTAACTGTCTTATCAGTAAGGCTTATGTCAACAGTAGGCTTTTAGTAGCTTAAGTTTTGGGGGAGTCAAAGTCATATGGGGATTTTTGACTGCACAGGGTGTTGGTGCCCTTACCTAACCCCTGCATTGTTTAGGGGTCAACTGTATATGTCTCCAAAAATTTTTTTAAATCTCATTTTTATAAGCTAGTTCTCATTAGTATTACCTAGGAATCAATAATCATGTTTTTTTAGTCTTTGGTACTAAGTCTTTATCCATCTCTTGTTTTTCAGTTTCTAAACTGACTAAGCAACTGATGCTTCTGGAGACAAGAACACAGAGCCAAGAAAAGGAGCTCACTGAAAACAAGGAGCAGTTGGAAATTTTACGTACCAAATGCCAAGAATTAAAAACACAGTTGGATGGCAAAATTTCAATGCAAGTTCATGCTTCAATTGTAAATGAATTGAAAAGGTAAGGATTTAATGTCTTTTCAAGTTTAAGTGCACCACCATGCATGTTTTTCTAGACAGAGTAGAGAGAGGTTGCCCTGTGTTTGAGGCATTTAGCTGTACCAGTGCGGACATCCAAAACTGAGAGTGGGAAATATTTTATTGAAGTATAGTATGGCTGTCCTTGCAGGCTGCTGTCTGCACTTTGTGTGTGTGATTTCCCCCCCCTACTACTGCAGCGTTTATTGGTTTTAGAACCAAAGATCATTTAAAGTAGGAAAACTGGAAACCTGAATAACCAGTAATAGGGAACTGTTTAAGTGAAAGGATGCAACCATAAAATGAAATACAAGGCAGCCATTAAGCACGACATCACAAAACAGCTTTTTGGGGAGTTTGGGAAAATAGCCATAATGTATTTAAGTGAAGAGATTAGGTTAAAAACAGTGTACTGCATGATCATGATTTTATTTAAAAAATAAAAAAAGGTGTGTATGTGTGTGATTTGAGGTGACCAATATCCCAGTTTGCCTGGGAAACACACCAACCCCTTCAGGATTTAGAAATTTATTCCTGGAGAAAATGCCTTTCAGGAGTGGAGTCAAAATAAGGATATTTGCAACCCAAACTGAGTGTTACCACCAAGAGACCTACATTAAAGGCAATTCTAACAGGGTATATATCAGCAAGAGGAAAATAATTCAAGGTTGGATGTTTGAGAAGCAAGATGGAGCTAAGAGTTAAAGACAGTGGTAAATATGTGAATAAATGTAAATGAACATTGATTCTATAAAACAATAATAATATATTTTGAGGTTTAAAAATACATAGAATTAAAATGCACAACAATAATAGCATATAAACAAAGGGATAATTGGAGTTTGTTCTAAAGTCTTTTTATCATTCAGAAGAGGATATACAGGTGTTGATTAATTTTATAATTTTGAAAATATGCATAATGAAACTTCTAGAAACAATGTATGTAACTTCTAAACTGGTATAAGAAAAGGATTTTTTTTTAAATGAGGGCAAAAAAAGGAACATAAAATAGAAAACAGAATATTAGATTTAAAGGCACATATATCAGTAGTAGATACACTAAACAGACTAAATACTCTGGTTAAAAGATAAAGATTGTCAGACTGGATAAAATAAAAAGCATCTGTTGTGACTTTGTTAAATTAACATTTGTTAAGTAGAGCCCCAGCATGTCAGATGGTGAGCCACAGTACGACCATGAGAGAAAGTGAAATAGAGAGGTTTATAATTCACAGGTACCTGGAGGAAGACATGGAACTGTCCTGATGCACTACTCAGATAGGTCAAAACAGGGTGCATGGAGCACATACCTTTATCAGGTCCGTGGGTGGAGTGCTTTGGGGTTCCCAGGCTAAGGCCAGATTGGAAATCTAAACCAAAAAGACCATAGTTTTGGTAAGTTTAAAGTGTATCTTAGCTAAGGGGTGCAGGAGGGGCAGTTCCCAAGAGGTGGGGGAGATGCTTATCGCATGGGTGAGTCATATGAACTTAAGTTTACCTGTGACTCTACGGCTGTTTTCTTGGGCACATGAGACGGAGAGGGTAGTATCAGGTCAAGGCCCATGCAAGACCATATAAATGGATTCCAAGGCAGAGAAATTACAGAGTGATTTACCTGAACTCTCAATAGCAACTGTGTTGCCTTTAAGATAGGTATCTCAAGCATAAAGACACAGAGAGGTCAAAAGTAAGAGGCCAGAAAAAGCTGTACTACTCAAATAGAAACCAAAAGGTGGTAAATTATATTTGAAGCCACCCTCCCAATTACTGCCCTTATCTTGTGGACAAGTAATAAACAGCTGGAGACTGACACCCATCTGAGGACCGTACTTTGAGGAGCACTACCCTACAGAATCCAACAAGTGTGTGCACAGAATACAGCCCAAATGACTGTCACCAGGAAAAAGGGCACAGAAAGTATAGTAATAGTATAAAATTTTCTACAGCCACACAGAAAGGCAGGTGAGTCTTGTAGGCAAAATGACAAAGTGCAACTATTATGTGTATTGGTTCCCTTTATATATGGTTCCAATATTGCAAACTAAATTAAGCTGTAGCAATGCATAGGTAGGTGATAACACTATTAAATTAATGAAGGGCTCTAGGATTGGGGTTGGACACATGGGAATATCTGGGGTACAGGAAATGTTCTATTTATTGACCTATGTGGTAATTATGTGGGTGTTCAGTAAAATTACTTGTTAAAATAGGCGTTTGTCTTTTATACACTTTTCTATATGTATATTGCATTTCACAATTTTAAAAAATTTAAGTCATGGTTTTTCACCAGAAAAAAATAAAATAAAAATAATCAGAAGTTTCCTCTGGGAAGTGAGATCCTAGGGGTGAGATAAGAAATATTATATTTAAAAACATTTTTAAAGCAACTGTTTCCCCCACCAAATATCAACTGTTAACTATTTTTTTTGCAAATTGTTTCTACCTCTTTTTGTTACATTTTCTGTTGGAAATATATTGTTAGAAATACAATTGATGTCCTTTTTAACCACTATCATTTTTTTCCCCAGGTTTTCCAAAAAGCAATCACCATCATAAACTTGGAATTATATTTCCCATCTATTTTTTGTTTCTGTGAATAACATAAAAGGTTTTTTTGGTGTGTTTTTAGGTTTATGTAAGTGAATTCATACTTTTAGTATCTTGACTTTTTGCACTCAAGTTTTCAAACATCTTTCCATGTTGAAATAGATGGAGAGTTTATTCTTTTTAACAGCTGCATGGCAATAATCATTCCATCATATGAATGCTATATTTTACTTAGCCTATTAATGGAAATTTAAATTATTACATTTACTCCATTACACACACACACACACACACACACACACACACACACACACACACACAATGCTATGGTTTATTTGTATGTGTCATCAAAGTTTTCCTAAATACTTAACCAGAGTAGTATCGTTGGGCCATACCATAAGTGCATTTTCTAGATTTTGATACACTGCTCTCTGAGGTGGCCCACCCATCAACATGTTCCCAACATTTGCTATTGTCTTTGGTTGCTTTTCATTGTGAACTTTACTGATTGATTTGGTACTGGGTCAGTACATTACCTTGACAAAAATACTTTAAAATAAAACTCTAAAATCAAAACAAAAGACAGCAAAGAAGATAGATAAAGATACATTTAATTCAACCTCAATTCTGTGGGTGTTTTTGTCCAGATGTGTCCTCTGCTTTTTGAGTAACTAAAACTAGTAAACTAGACAGCAGTGGAAACTATCTGGAAAATCCATACTGGGTGTTCAGGGAACCAATCCAGGCTGAAATCATTGAAATTATGTGACAAGTAAGGTAGACTCCAAACACATGCAATCTGAGGCCTGTTTGCCAGCCAGCCAGCCAACCAGCTAGGAAGTAACCCCTACATGGTATCAGAGAGATCCTATCTCTCAGAATGTTGGGCAGCCTCTGTGTGCATGGCCCCACATATTCAGTCCTGGTTATTGCATGAAAAGTTAACCAGAGAACCAATAGAGAAATAACTCTTTTCTTGAGCCTCATTTTGCCAGAATTAAATACTGAAATTATATGTATTCCTTATTCTTTTGTTTCTTTTTTCATAAAAATATATAATTACTTTAGTATGAAATAAAATTTGTCTTAAAATTAGGATTGGAGGAGGTACAATTATAACTACGTAAAAATTAACCTGTCTTAAATTTTGGAAGGAATAGGGTATAAGTAAGTGTGTGCATGTGTGTGTGGTGTGTGTACAAACATATACACATACATACAGACATAATAAAAAATTGTGGGCAGAAAAAAGGGTTAAATTTTGATCATCACAAAGTGTATGCCCAGCCATGCCCTCTCTGCTGTCCAGGGGGCTCCATCCCAGGTCCTCCAGGGGCTGGGCTATGGAGGTGTTTCCCCAGAGGTCTTCCAGAGACCCACCCAGGAGCAGGAGGGCTGGACTGGCCGTCACTTTCTTGGTAGTGGCGGCTGCCCCATTTTAGCCTCAGTGTACTGGACACAAGCCTGTGATGTTTTTGTCCATCAGCCAGTTGCAAAAGGAAGAAGAGAAAGAAAGTGCTGAGATGGAAGAGTTGATGGAAAAGTTGGCAGCCTTGCAGGTGCAGAAGAAGAGCCTGATGTTAGAGAAGAACAGCCTGATGGCTAAAAACAGAGCGCTGGATGCTGAACTTGAAAGGGCACAGAAAATAAATCGGTTTTTATGCTTTTTTTCTTAAGCTGTTTTTTTTAACAGTTAAAAAAAGATAATTGAATGTTGTTCTATTTTATATTCTTTAACTTTTAAAATCCTTGATGGAAAGGGAAAATTGAGAGTATTGGCTATCAAAATAAGTGTAGGCGAAGCTTTTCTGTTGACTGACATTAACCAACATTTCTCAAATCTATAGTTCAGTTATACTTGAAAGTCATAATGCTGTGACCCTAAGACTCAGAAGTTCTAGAAGTTATTTCCTAACCATTTCCCAAAAGTTTACTTTGGAATTATTGGATTCCTTTTTCTAAAATATCTTTTAGAACATGGGCCAAGAAATTAGTAGAATAATATATAATTAGGTTATAAAATGTGTTATGTATTTTATGATTCCTGTTAACTTGGCTTGGAGTCAGTAATTTTGATTTATTTATAATTAAATTCAGCTACCTTTTCTCACCTCGGGACAGTAGAAGATTGAGGTTGCTAAAGAATCTATTTAAATGCTAACATACTTGCTATTTTTATAATACAGATATTCCCTATGCCCTAGCCATTCAGGCTAATGAGTTTTTTATTCCACTGTTTGGGGGAACTCTCTAGGAGATCTCAAAAGACAATGGATGTCCTCAAAAAGCAGGTGGAAAAAGCCATGGAGAATGAAATGTCCGCTCACCAGTACCTGGCCAATCTTGTTGGCGTGGCAGAGAGCATAACCCAGGAACGTGACAATCTTAGGTGTCTGGTAAGTTTCTTTAATCACTTAAGCGCACTGCAAGTTAATACACCAGCATAATTTGAAGAGTATTTTTTTTTATATAAAATTACCCATAGAAATGTTCATCTTTTTAACTTTTAACTGCAAGTTTTCAAATTCTCCAAAACTTTATCTTTCAATCATGGAAGAAAAACACTTTTTAAAATTAATTTTATTTTGGTATCATTAACCTACAGTTACATGAAGGACATTATGTTTACTAGGCTCCCCCCTTCACCAAGTCCCCCCCACATACCTGTTCACTGTCACTGTCCATCAACATAGTAAGATGCTGTAAAATCACTACTTGTCTTCTCTGTGTTGCACAGCCCTCAAGAAAAACATTTTTGAAAGCCAGATAACCTAAACTTTTAAATAATGGCAAGTGATATTTTAGAAGACAAATGAATAGAATTAGTCCATTTAACTAGATAGTCATCGCATTTATTACACATACAGAGAGATTTAGCCTTTATATTCTGTAAAGCTGCCTTACTATAGTCTCTGAAGGTGGAACATAAGTATCATAGACAGGTTAAGTAGAGTTTCATCCTAATGACATAGCTTAAAGGTCACAAAGATGCAGCAATAATAATATTCATCCCATATTGTTGCTAGTAGCACCGGTTCCCAGGGAGGGAACTGTGTAAATTATTGGTGGTTGTAGATGATGGAGCACTGCCAGCCTGCAAGAGGGATGCCATGGACATGATTCTTGGCATCTCCACATTGCTTTGAAACGATATGTACAAGAGATTGTGTGGTGAGAAAAGACAGATGCGATGCCAAGCTGATAGAATTTACCACAAAATGTAACAGTGAGTTAGATAACTGCATCTCCGGGGGTGGAATTATAGACAACTTTTAAAAAATCCTTTTTACTTGTCTGTGTTTTATGATTTTTCTGTTTTGAATGCATATTGCTTACATTTTAAACACTTGTTTAAGCAGTATTATAAAGCTCTGGCAGTATAGGATCAGAAATAATTTAATGGATGTCATTACAGAACAGATTGGTGGACTTTCTGAGAAATCAGCAAACTTGGAAGTAACTCAGCCCTTCTCCAGGAGAGTGAGGTGTGAGGAGTCTGTCAGGATGTCTCACAGGCCTATTCCCATTTGACAGAAAGATACTAAGTTCCTTTGTAAGAAAATGGACTTAGGCTTTTAGCCATTGTTTATGTAAGAGGAAATATAAATAGTACACAGCTGGGGTGTGGTGGTGTTAATCTCTATTTTTAATAAAAGAAATGCTAATTAAACCAGTCTTGAGATACCATTCTGTGCTTATATTGTTTTGCTGAACAATGGAAAGTGCCAAACAAACCCGTTCTTCTAGCAAACATTCATGAGGATCTGGCCGCCACATGTCAAGCGGCTCTGTAAAAGTGAAGCCATCTTGTTTGCATGTCAGAACACATAGGTTCCCCCAGGATGCAGGCCACGTACCTCCTGTAGGCCCCCAACTTGGGGCATAGACCACCCGAGCTTCCATGATGAATCCGAGATCTTCCTTGATCCTCAAACGGCCTGGCCCCCCTTAAGGTCCACCCCTCATATCTATGAGCCCAGGATAGAAATACATACAGACAATACACTGTCCAAATACTTAAAAGTTACAGATTAAGCCAACAGCCTGTTAATGAAATATGTTTCTTTCCCCGTGCCTTGACCTTTGTTATTATGTCCTGAAAGCCAGGCCCGCATTTAGAATCCCTAGACCCCGCAGACATAGGGGGAGCTGCTCTCATCCCACCCCAGCTCTACCTGATCTCTGTGTATTCAGACTGCTCTGCCTGTGGCCCTGCAGACTCCTTGCCCTGGGAGCCCCAAGACCAGCCCCTCTAGCTGGGGTCCAGGGGTGACATTGGCTGCTTCTGCCCTGTCCTGGGACTGTGGGCTCTGCACCCCCACTTACACAGTCCTGGCTTCCTAGGCCTTGTGAGAGCCCCTTATATCTTAATTTATTGATATTGGCATCCTAATTTGTAATCCTGCCTTTAGGATGGGTTTTCCATGTGTCTTTTGACGTTATTTAATTCTGTGTCTTGTTTTCCCTTCTGGAAAATCAAATTGTCTCTACTAGCCTACCTTAGAAGGAATGCTCACCTTTACTTATTTTTTAATTTTAGCATTTGAAATAGTTTGTAGTGCAGAGTAGTTTGTTTCCCATGTGGATATTAATCTTAAATCATTCAGCTTCAAATGAAACCCTCTTGGATAGCTGCCCATCCATACGGCATTATGCATTCATACTAAGTTATCCTTAATGTAAGTTATCCTTAATGTGGTAATTATTCAGATAGTCAAGTTCAAAGTTTATTTCCATCATGGCACTTACTCCTTGAATATGACCGAAGGAATGATGAACTCACATCTCCCATTTGTGCCCAGGAGGGGTGCCTAGCATGCTGCTTCTGGTTTTTGCCCCCTCCTCAGTTGTGGCCTAAGTTATGCCCCCCGCCCTCACACAGGGATTGGGGGTTCAGAAGTGTCAGGGCAGGAGGGGTATTGGACCAGGACATGTGGGAGAATGGAGATTACTTTTAAGTAGTAATATTCTTTGCAAGGAATTCTTTATTTTTAAAATTTTTCTGTAAATTTAAAAACTAAGAGCAGATTGTTTTTCTTCTCATTTTTCTTCTTAGGCCAAATATTTAGAAAGTCAGAAGCATGGAGTTCTCAACAAAATGATAGGAGACAGTACTCGCTTGGGAAGGTTAGAGGAAAAAGTCAAGGTAAGTAGTCATTTAGCCTGAGAATTCATTTTCAAATGGGAGTGGAGGCTTACCAGGGTCAGATTTCCATGTTGAAGAAAAGGATTCATTTTGCATGTATGTATCCCTAATCATCCACAGAGTGAAGTAGTACTGGGTTTTGTTGCCAGAAATAGCACCTCTCCACTCATTAAATAAACTTTGATTCATCCACACAATGAGATACCATTCAGCTGTTTAAAAAAAAAGATAGTGTGAGAGAGAGAGAGGAGGGAGGGAGGGAAGGAAACGCGGCCCAGTGTCCAGGCTTTATGATCAAGCCCTGCCCTTGTTGCAGTGAGAGAGCAGCATTGACCTGCTCCTCTCTTGCCTAATCCTGATTGCACCCTCCGGTTTCTCTAACCAAAAAAGCCGCTCTCATAGACTGACTGTCCTCCCCTTGGCCACCTCCGTCGCCTGACCGCCATCCTCCCGATCATCTGTGTTCTGCCTGCTGGCCTCTGAGCATGCGTCCACAGCCTCATCAGACAGACCAGCTTCGCGGGCGGCGGGGGCGGGGAGAGGACCAGCAGGCTTGGGTGGAGGGCAGGGAGGTCTGTGTGAGGACGTGGAGCTCCAAGCATGAGGAGTAGGACCTAGGACCTAGGCTTAAGTGCATATATGTGTAGGACGATGATGACAAGGGCCTAATAAGTGGAGAAATAGATTGATGACTTATAATATGGTGGAAAATTAACAAACTAAGAAAATAACACATTGGTTGGCTGTGTATAAATACTTGCGGTATGGGTGGAAATTTACATATATGTATATGGAAATTTATGTTGTGGGTGTGTCTCGTTTTAGGGAACAAAAGGTTTAATCCTAAAATATTTATTTTTAAAAAGTTAAGTGTAACTTAAAACTGTTCAGACCCAAATGTATGTCCCTATGTGAAGAATAGATTTTATTTTTCCTAGTTTCATAAATATTACTTAAATAATGTGGATATGAAGTTTTTGGAAGGCACACTGCCTTGTAGGTGTTGATTATCAAGCAGTACAGAGATGCTGCCTGAGGGGCTTTCTGGTTTCCAGGGTCTGCCACATGCAGCATCCATGAGCTGCCCGGATCTGGATTCTGGGCTCCCCCAGGGAGGATCACCTCCATGTAAGAAAACTCAGGGAGGAATAGCATACCCATCAGAGCATCACTCTTCCTGTTGATAATAGGCAGTGGCCCTTTGTGGTCAGGGACATTCTCACCACCTATCCCTCTGTGGACCAGAGCAGCTCTGTCCATATTCCCAAATGGTGGGCCTTGAGTCATGAAGCTACTTGAAGGAAGAGTTCCTTTGCTGGAAGGAGAGTTGCAAGTGCCTGCCTTAGTCCCACACTCACAACTCAGGGAAATTTATTCTGTGGCTTCTAGTGATAGGGATGATTTGAAATTTGACCATACAGCTTTTGGAGTTATACTGACTTGTAATATGTCATTATAGATTCCTAGCAGGTATCTTTAATTTTCTAGGAATTTTCTTTGTGTAATATACATGCAATATCAAAGAATGTTCACTATCTGACACAGTATTAAAGTAAATGATGATGTGGTAAATTTAATTTTAAAGTACACTTAGTTGTCATGATCTGAACTCCAAGCAGGATAAAGACAAGGGAGTTCATATCTAGGCACATAGTAATGAAACTGCAGAACACCATTCTGCAGAATGGCAAAGCAAACATTTTCAAAGTGGCCAGAAAGTCAAGTGTGTTTTTACCCACTTTGTACCTACAAGGTCAAAAATTAAGAAGTTTGACAATACAGAGCATTTGTCAATCACATGAAGCAATGGGAACTTTTCTGCTTTGCTCCTGGGGAAATTGACTCAAAGTTTTAATAAAGTAGAACATTCATACAGCTCACAACCTAGCCATTCCTCCCTTATCCTTTCCAAATAAGGAACCTCTCACATAGATGCACCAGGAATCATGTAAAGAAATGATCACATGAGCATTGTTTAACATTGCCCCTAATGAAACAACCCCATATCCATCAGCAGTAGATAGATAAATTGTAATGCATTCATAGAGGAATACCTAATAGGATTGAAAGTGAACAAAAAATATTTACAGTATTGTGGGTGAATCTCATAAGCATCATTATATGTGAAAAAAGCACAACATAAAATGAGTATCTACAATATGATTACATTTACATAGAGTTTAAAATAGGTAATATTAGATTGTTTGGTGCTTACACAGGTTGTAAAACTAAAAAAGAAAAGGAAAAGGTTATAGCAAAAATGAGATTAATGATTATATCTAAGGGGCTGGGTCCCTTGGGGACTCCCGGGGTGCTGTAATATTCTATCTGCTAACTTAGACAGTAGTTACATGGTGTTTGCTTTGTTGGTATTCACTAAATTATTCATATGTGCTTTATCTGCTCCTCCCAAGTACCTATCACCTTATCAGTGAGGCATACCTTGACTACTTAAAATTTCATCCATTCTTCCACACTCCCGATTCTCAGTACCTTGCTTTATTGCTTCTTCTGTAGATAACATCTTCTAACAGACTATGTAATTTTTAAATTATGTTTATTGCTTATCATCTGTCTCCCCTGACCAGGCTATAAGATCCATAAGGGAAGGGGTTTTTAAAATGTTTTTATTTGTTGGTATTTCCCAAGCACCTAGAATAGCACCTGGCACATAGTATTCAATAAATTTGATAAATACTGGGGAATTAATTAAATAATATATTTTACAATTTAAAAAATTCAGCAAAATCAAAAGCAGCATACAAAATAGTATCTCAACTCTGCATCAGAAAGGCTAAAAAGAATACACCATCCTATTAATCTGCACAGAAATATGATGAGTAGTCATGAGCCATCAGCATGGATTTTTGTTTTTTTCTGGTTTTCCTGTTGGCTTTTCTTTCCAAAAGAGGCCTGATCCTCAGAGTGGTTAGTTTTATCTGGGGAATTTATCTCATTATTGTTCATCTAGATAACAGCAGTAAAAAGTCCCCAGAGAAGAAACCTAAGAGCCAGATCCAGATTAGACAGTGCAGAATCTCTGGGAAGGTGAAGAGAAGAGACGTGGAAAAGGCTTCAGAAAATTCAGAAGTGACATGTCAGGAAACCCCAACAGAAGTTGACTAAAAGTGAGGATGTCACATTGGAAGTCAGGGCTGTGAAGAGATCTGGGAATTCAGAGCTGCAGGCAGAAGTCCTTCCCAATCAGGCTGGATTCAGGGAGCCAGAGAAAGGGCTGCAGGGGAGGTGGTATGTGAACTTGGAAGTTGACCCAACCAATCATTGCTCCCACCTTCCCAGGAATCTCATCTCATCCCAATGGAACTAAGTGGCCTCCATACAAAAGTAAGAAAAAGGGAAAAAAATAGAAATGTAATTTACCTACACATGATGAAAATACATCAAAATTAATGTTACCACAAAAGAGATCAAAATTGTAACCCATACTTACTTCAAAGTGAATTGATAAACAGGTAAGTGAATAGATAAGGAAGGAGGCCAAAATGTAGCTAGATACCTAAAATATAATAAAGTGGCCAAAGCTAGGAAGAAAGCTCACAAAGCAGAAACACAGATGGTCAGACAAAGGAGGATAAGAAATGGAACTGCCACAACTCGGGAAAGAAATAGAAGGAAAAGAGAAACCATTTCAGAACTACAGACTCAATTACAAGAGCACAAGGAGAAAGATATAAAAAACACAATCAGGGGCATAAAGATAGAAATGAGAAAGGCAAAGACAAGAAGGCAGAAGTAAAGATGTAAAAACAATTTAGTAGAAAGCATTGGAAAACCAATATACACCTATTGTTAGGGTGCCCAGAGAAGAAATCAAAACAATGGAACTTATTCTTCTCCAAGCTATAATTCATAAATACTTTCCTGAAATAAATGAAGATTTGAATCTACATATTGAAAAGACTTTAAGATGAAAGAATACCTTGGACAACAGGCAAAATACCAAGACATAAGAAAAATAAAACCATGCTGACACCAATAGTAACACTGAGTGCCAAGGAACAGTGGAGTGCCATCTATAAATACTCAGAGAAAGAGAGAAGGAGCCTGTGATGTCTCATCCAACCAAGCTACTCTGAAGACAGTTTTGACCACATAAGACTTTTGGGGAACATTTTTTCTATAAACCTTTCCTAAGGATCAGTCAACTTGAATCAGCCAATCAAGAAATGATTGAAAAGTACCAGTAGTGAGCAAAGAATATATACTTTTTGGTATCATTAACATACATCCAGATAACAGCAGTAAAAAGTGTGTAAATGTGAGCAACATTATGTTTACTGGACCCCCCACATTACCAGGTCCCCACCCCCATGCCCCATTACAGTCACTGTCCATTAGCGTAGTCAGATGCTATAGAATCACTGCTTGTCTTCTCTGTGCTATAATGCCTTCCCTGAGCCCCCAACCCCTGCTACATTATGTGTGCTAATCGTAATGCCGCCTTTTCCCCTTATCCCTCCCTTCCCACCCATCCTCCCCAATCCTTTTTCTTTTGGTAACTGTTAGTCCATTCTTGGGTTCTGTGATTCTGCTGCTGTTTTGTTCCTTCAGTTTTTGCTTTGTTCTTATACTCCACAGATGAGTGAAATCATTTGATACTTGTCTTTCTCCACCTGGCTTATTTCACTGATCATACTATCCTTTAGCTCCATCCATGTTGTTGCAAATGGCAGGATTTGTTTTCTTATCGCTGAATAATATTCCATTGTGTGTATGTACCACCTCTTCTTTATCCATTCATCTACTGATGGACACTTAGGTTGCTTCCATTTCTTGGCGATTGTAAATAGTGGTGCGATAAACATAGGGGTGCATCTGTCTTTTTCAAACTGGGCTGCTGCATTCTTAAGTTAAATTCCTAGGAGTGGAATTCCTGAGTCAAATGGTATTTCTATTTTGAGGTTTTTGAGGAACCGCCATACTGCTTTCCACAATGGTTGGACTATTTTATATTCCCACAGGCGGTGTAGGAGGGTTCCCCTTTGTCCACATCCTTGCCAGCATTTGTTGTTGTTTGTCTTTTGGATGTTGGCCATCCTAACTGGTGTGATATCTCATTGTGGTTTTCATTTGCATTTCTCTGATAACAAGCGATGTGGAGCATCTTTTCATGTGTCTATTGGCCATCTGAATTTCTTCTTTGGAGAAGTGTCTGTTCATATCCTCTGCCCATTTTGTAATTGGACTATTTACCTTTTGTTTGTTGAGGTGCATGAGCTCTTTATATATTTTCGATGTCAACCCTTTATCAGATGTGTCATTTATGAAATATTCTCCCATACTGTAGGATGCCTTTTTGTTCTAGTGATGGTGTCCTTTCCTGTACAGGAGCTTTTTAGTTTGATACAGTCCCACGTGTTCACTTTTGCTTTGTTTCCCTTGCCCTGGTGATATGTGCATGAAGAAATAGCTCATGTTTATGTCCTAGAGAGTTTTGCCTGTTTTCTTCTAAGAGTTTTATGTTTCATGACATCCATTCAAGTCTTTGATCCATTTCGAGTTTACTTTTGTTTATGGAGTTAGGCAGTAATCCAATTTCATTCTCTTACATGTAGCTGTCCAAAATTTGAATTTTGTTGAATACCTTTTCAGCTTCTATGGAGATGATCACCAGTTTGCCAACACCAGTTGTTGAAGAGGCTGTCATTTCCCCATTGTATATCCATAGCTCCTTTATCATATGTTAATTGACCATATATGCTTGGGTTAATATTCAGACTCTCAATTCTGTTCCACTGGTCTATGGGTCTGTTCTTGTGCCAGTTCCAAATTGTCTTGATTACTGTGGCTTTGTAGTAGTGCTTGAAGTTGGAAAGCGAGATCCCCCTGCTTTATTCTTCCTGCTCTGCATTTCTTGGGCTATTTGGGGTCTTTGGTGTTTCCATATGAATTTTAGAACTATTTGTTCCAGTTCGTTGAAGAATGCTCTCAGTATTTTGATAGGGATTGCATTGAATCTGTAGATTGCTTTAGCCAGGATGGTCATTTTGACAATATTAATTCTGCCTATCCAAGAGCATGGGATGAATTTCCATTTATTAGTATCCTCTTTAATTTCTCTTAAGAGTGTCTAGTAGTTATCAGGGTATAGGTTTTTCACTTCCTTTTAGGTTTATTCATAAGCATTTTATTCTTTTTGAGGCGATTGTGAATGGAATTGTTTTCCTGACTTCTCTTTCTGCTAGTTCATCATTAGTGTATAGGAATGCAACAGATTTCTGTGTATTAATTTTGTATCTTGCAACTTTGCTGAATTCAGATATTAGTTCTAATAGTTTTGGAGTGGATTCTTCAGGGTTTTTTGTGTATAATATCATGTCATCTGCAAACAGGGACAGTTTAGTTTCTTCCTTACCAATCTGGATGACTTTTATTTCTTTGTGTTGTCTGATTGCTGTGGCTAGGACCTCCAGTAGTATGTTGAATAAAAGTGAGGAGAGTGGGCATTCTTGTCTTGTTCCCGATCTTCAAGGAAAAGCTTTCAACTTCTCACTGTTAAATATAATGTTGGCTGTGGGTTTGTCATGTATGGCCTTTATTATGTTGAGGAATTTGCCATCTATACACATTTTGTTGAGAGTTTTGATCGTGAATGGATGTTGAATTTTGTTGAATGCCTTTTCAGCTTCTATGGAGATGATCATGTGGTTTTTGTCCTTCTTTTTGTTGATGTGGTGGATGGTGTTGATGGATTTTCGAATGTTGTACCATCCTTGTATCCCTGGGATGAATCCTACTTGATCACGATGGATGATCTTTTTGATGTATTTTTGAACTCGGTTTGCTAATCATCTATGTTCATCAGGGATATTGGTCTGTAATTTTCTTTTTTTGTGGTGTCTCTGTCTGGTTTTGCTATTAGATTGATGCTGGCCTTGTAGAGTGAGTCAGGAGAATTCCCTCCTCTTCGACTTTTTCTGTTTTAATTTTTTTTATTTTGGTATCATTAATCTACAATTACATGAGCAACATCATATTTACTAGACTCCCCCAATCATCAAGTCCACCCAACATAGCCCATTACAGTCACTGTCCATCAGCATAGCAAGATGCTATAGAATCATTACTTGTCTTTTCTGTGTTGTACAACCCTCCCAGTGATTCCCCACTACATTATGTCTGCTAGTAGTAATGCCCCTTTTTTCCCCCTTATCCCTCCCATCCCACCCATCCTCCCCAGTCCCTTTCCCTTTGGTAACTGTTAGTCCATTCTTGCGTTCTGTGAGTCTGCTGCTGTTTTGTTCCTTCAGTTTTTTTCTTTGTTCTTATACTCCACAGATGAGGGAAAGCATTTGTTACTTGTCTTTCTCCACCTGGCTTATTTCACTGAGCATAATACCCTTTACCTCCATCCATGTTGTTGCAAATGGTAGGATTTGTTTTCTTCATATGGCTTAATAATATTCTACTGTGTATATGTACCACATCTTCTTTATCTATTCATCTACTGATGGACACTTAGGATGCTTCCATTTATTGGCCATTGTAAATAGTACTGCGAAAAACAAAGGGGTGCATATGTCTTTTCCAATTGGGCTGCTGCATTCTTAGGGTAGATACCTAGGAGTGGAATTCCTGGGTCAAATGGTATTTCTATTTTGAGTTTTTTAAGAAACCTCCATACTGCTTTCCACAATGGTTGAACTAATTTACATTCTCACCATCAGTGTAGGAGGATTCCCTTTTCTCCACATCCTCGCCAACATCTGTTGTTTTCTTTTGGATGTTGGCCATCCTAACTGGTGTGAGGTGATATCTCATTGTGGTTTTAATTTGCATTTATCTGATGATTAGCGATGTGGAGCATCTTTTCATGTGCCCGTTGGCCATCTAAATTTCTTCTTTGGAGAAGTGTCTGTTCAGATCCTCTGCCCATTTTTTATTTGGATTATTTGCTTTTTGTTCGTCGAGGTGCGTGAGCTCTTCATATGTTTTGGATGTCAACCCCTTATCAGATATGTCATTTATGAATATTCTCCCATACTGTAGGATGTCTTTTTGTTCTACTGATGGTGTCCTTTGCTGTACAGAAACTTTTTAGTTTGATATAGTCCCACTTGTTCATTTTTGCTTTTGTTTCCCTTGCCCGGAGAGATATGTTCATGAAGAAGTTGCTCATGTTTATGTCCAAGAGATTTTTGCCTATGTTTCTTCCTATGAGTTTTATGGTTTCATGACTCATGTTCAGGTCTTTGATCCATTTAGAGTTTAGTTTTGTGTATGGGGTTAGACAATAATTCAGTTTCATTCTCTTACATGTAGCTGTCCAGTTTTGCCAACACCAACTGTTAAAGAGGCTGTCATTTCCCCATAGTACGTCCATGGTTCCTTTATCATATATTAATTGACCATATATGTTTGGGTTAATATCTGGACTCTCTATTCTGTTCCACTGGTCTGTGATCTATTTCCTCTTCAACTTTTTGGGAAACATTAAAGAGAATGGGTATTGGGTCTTCACTAAATGTTTGATAAAATTCAGCCGTGAAGCCGTCTGGTCCAGAAGTTTTGTTGTTAGGTTAGTTTTTTGATACCAGTTCAATTTCCTTCCTGGTAATTAGTCTATCCAGATTTTCTGTTTCTTCCTAGGTCAGCATTGGAAAGTTGTATTTTTCTAGAAAGTTGTCCATTTTTTCTAGGTTATCGAGTTTGTTACCATATAATTTTTCATAGTATTCTCTCATAATTCTTTGTATTTCTGTGGTGTCTGTTGAGATTTTTCCTTTCTCATTTCTGATTCTGTTTGTGTGTGTAGACTCTCTTTTTTTCTTGATAAGTTTGGCTAGAGGTTTATCTCTTTTGTTTATTTTCTCAAAGAACCAGCTCCTGCTTTCACTGATGCTTTCTATTGTTTTATTCTTCTCAATTTTATTTATTTCTGCTCTAGTCTTTATCATGTCCCTCCTTTTACTGACCTTCGGCCTCATTTTTTTCTTCCTTCCCTTGTTTCGTTAATTATGAGTTTAGACTGTTCATTTGAGATTGTTCTTCTTTCCTGAGGTAGGCCTGTATTGCAATATATTTCCCTCTTAGCACAGCCGTGGCTGCATCCCACAGATTTTGCGGTGTTGAATTATTGTTGTCGTTTGTCTCCATATATTGTTTGATCTCTGTTTTTATTTTTATCAATGGTCGTTGATCCATTGATATTTTAATCCATTGATTATTTAGGAGCATGTTATTAAGCCTCCATGTGTTTGTGGGCTTTTTCATTTTCTTTGTGTAGTTTATTTCTAGTTTCATACCTTTGTGATCTGAGAAATTGGTTGGTAAAATTACAATCATTTTGAAATTACTGAGGCTCCTTTTGTAGCCTAGTATGTGGCCTATTCTGGAAAATGTTCCATGTGCACTTGAGAAGAATGTGTGTCCTGCTGCTTCTGGGTGTAGAGTTCTATAGATGTCTATTAGGTCCATCTGTTGTAGTGTGTTGTTCAGTGCCTCTGTGTCCTTACTTATTTTCTGTCAGGTTGATCTGTCCTTTGGAGTGAGTGGAGTGTTAAAGTATCCTAAAATGAATGCATTGAATTTTGTTTCCTCCTCTAATTCTATTAGTATTTGTTTCACGTATGTAGGTGCTCCTGTGTTGCATGCATAGATATTTATAATGGTTATATCCTCTTGTTGGACTGACCCTTTTATCATTATGTAATGTCCTTCTTTGTCTCTTGTTACTTTCTTTGTTTTGAAGTCTTATTTTCTCTGACAGAAGTACTGCAACACCTGCTTTTTTCTCCCTATTTGCATGAAATAGCTTTTTCCATCTGTTCACTTTTAGTCTGTGTATGCCTTTAGGTTTGTGGTGAGTCTCTTGTAAGCAGCATATAGATGGTTCTTGCATCTTATCCATTCTGTTACTCTTTGTCTTTTCATTGGTGCATTCAGTCCATTACATTTAGGGTGATTATTGATAGATAAGTACTTACTGTCATTGCAGGCTTTGGATTCATGGTTACCAAAGGTTCACGGGTAGCTTCTTTACTATCTTACCGTCTAACTTAACTCACTTATTATGCTATTATAAACACAGTGTGATGATTCTTTTATTTCTCTCCCTTCTTTTTCTTCCTCCTCCACTCTTTATTTGTTAGGTGTTTTATTCTGTACTCTTTGTGTTTCCCTTGACTGATTTTGTGGATATCTGATTTTATTTTGCATTTAGTTAGTATTTGGTTGGTCTCCTTTCTTTGCTGTGGTTCTATTTTCTCTGGTAACATCTATTTAGCCTTAGGAGCACTTCAATCTAGAGTACTTCCTTTAAAACACACTGTAGAGGAGATTCAAGATGGTGGCATGAGAGGTGAGGCATAATTAGTCCCCACACCACATATAGTGTGGAAATATAGTTAATACAACTAGCCCTAAACAGCAACAGGAATGATGGCTGCACCAGACTGCATACAGACCTCACATACAGAGCAGACCTCACAAAACTGGGTATGAAAGCCTTGATCCGGCGGGGCCCAAGCCCTTCCTCTACCTCAGCTCACCAGTGGGAGGAAGAGAAATGGAGTGGGGAGAGGGTGGAAACTTAAGACTGCTGAACACCCAGCCCTAGAGGTCTGCTTTGGAGCACAAACCTACATTGTGTGGTGCACTGGTGGTTGGTGGGGTTGGGGAGCTGGGACACGCAGAGTGCTTGAGAGACTGTGATTCTGGCCATTTGTGGAGGACTGGGATCCACATATGGCCACTCTGGGGAACAAAGGAAAGGCAGGCAGTCTAAGAGGCTTCCTAGCAGTGAGAGGGCTGCTGAAGGGGTGGGGTTTGCGCAGAACTTGCTCCGTGGGAAAAGGGATAGGGGGACAGGGTTGTCTGGGCGCACTCTGCCCAGCAGGTTGGGAACTTTGAGGACCTTCAAGTGCTCTGTCCCCGTGGCTGCCTACTCAGCTCTGAGGCCTGCCAGTGAAACGCAGCCTGCTGCACCTACCTCCTTTCCTGCCAGCACATGCTCACAAACCGGCAGTCACTGAGCTGGCATCAGGCCAGCCAGAGAGACGCCCTGCCTACAACAGCTAGAGATGCTGAGCACAGAGGCTTACACCTGTGTGCTTGGCCCACTGGCTCTGATACTGGAGACAGGCACTACAGCCAGGAATCATGAAATAGATCTTTCCTCCCCACAGGCACCAGTGCCACTCCCCTACAATCCCCAACCTCACTCAAAGGGCTGAGAGCTCCAGAGACTAGAGCTTCTGCGGACTAGAGGGCACCACATAGAATTATGAAATGTCAAAGGAACCTGGTTCAGACAGAAATCTCACAAACCACAGAAAAAGGGCCAAATGAAACTGAACTCACCAATCTGTCTGAAAGAGTTTAAAATAAAAATCATAAACATGCTAATGGAGGTACAGAAAAATATTCAAGAGCTCAAAAAAAAATTTAAGACAGAGATTCAATCATTAAGAAATTCCATATCTGAGACACATGAAAAGATGCTCCACATCGCTTGTCATCAGAGAAATGCAAATTAAAACCACAATGAGATATCATCTCACACCAGTAAGGATGGCTACCATCCAAAAGACAAACAACAACAAATGTTGGTGAGGTTGTGGAGAAAGGGGAACCCTCCTACACTGCTGGTGGGAATGTAAATTAGTTCAACCATTGTGGAAAGCAGTATGGAGGTTCCTCAAAAAACTCAAAATAGAAATACCATTTGACCCAGGAATTCCACTCCTAGGAATTTACCCTAAGAATGCAGCAGCCCAGTTTGAAAAAGACAGATGCACCCCTATGTTTATCGCTGCACTATTTACAATAGACAAGAAATGGAAGCAACCTAAATGTCCATCAGTAGATGAATGGATAAAGAAGAGGTGGTACATATACACAATGGAATATTACTCAGCCATAAGAAAAAAACAGATCCTACCATTCATAACAACATGGATGGAGCTAGAGGGTATTATGCTCAGTGAAATAAGCCAGGCAGAGAAAGACAAGTACCAAATGATTTCACTCATATGTGGAGTATAAGAAAAAAGGAAAACTGAAGGAACAAAACAGCAGCAGAATCACAGAACCCAAGAATGGACTAACAGTTACCAAAGGGAAAGGGACTGGGGAGGATGGATGGGAAGGGAGGGATAAGGGCAGGGAAAAAGAAAGAGGGCATTACGAGTAGCATGTATAGTGCGTGGGGGGCACGGGGAGGGATGTGCAACACAGAGAAGACAAGTAGTGATTTTACAGCATCTTACTACGCAGATGGACAGTGACTGTGAAGGGGTATGTTGGGGGGACTTGGTGAAGGGCGGAACCTAGTAAACATAATGTTCTTCATGTAATTGTAGATTAATCATACCAAAATAAAAAATAAAAAAAGAATGCAGCAGCCCAGTTTGAAAAAGACATATGGTCCCCTATGTTTATCACAGTACTATTTACAATAGCCAATAAATGGAAACAACCTGGGTATCTATCAGTAGATGAATGGATAAAGAAGAGCTGGTACATATACACAATGGAATGTTATTCAGCCATAGGAAGAAAACAAATCCATTTGCAACAACATGGATGGAGCTAGAGGGTAGTATGCTCGGTGAAATAAGCTGGGCAGAGAAAGACAAGTATCAAATGGTTTCACTCATCTGTGAAGTATAAGAACAAAGCAAAAACTGAAGGAACAAAACAGCAGCAGACTCACAGTTACCAAAGGGAAAGGGATTGGGGAGGATGGGTGGGAAGGGAAGGATAAGGGGGAAATGGGGGCATTACGATTATCACGCATAATAGGTGTGTGCGGGGATATGGGGAAGGCAGTATAACACAGAGAAGACAAGTAGTAACTCTATAGCATCTTACTAGGCTGATCGACAGAAACTGTAATGGGGTATGTGGTGTGGACTTGATAATAAGGGGAGTCTCATAACCATAGAGTTGTTCATGTAATTGTACATTAATGATAGCAAAAGAAAAAAAAGAAGAAAAATACCTGGTAGAGATGGTTTGTGGGAGGTAAATTCACTCAACTTTTGCTTATCTGAAAATTGTTTAATTCCTCCTTCAAATTTAAGTGATAATCTTGCTAGATACAGTATTCTTGTTTTGAGGCTCTTCTGTTTCATTGCATTGTATATATCATGCCATTCCCTTCTGTCCTGTAAGGTTTCTGCTGCAAAGTCTAATGATAGGGTTTTCCTTTGTAGGTGATCTTTTTCCTCTCTCTGGCTGCTTTTAATCCTCATCAAATTTACAAAGTATAAACTATAGGACATACAAAGGGAAATGGAAATTCAGTAATAATTTGATTTTTAATCCACTTCTTTTGGCCCAAGACAGATTAAGAGATAACAGAATTAATTAAGGATATAGAAGATTTAACAACATAATGTATAATGTTTATTTATGTGTAAATGTACAGAATAAGCACAAAAATTGGCCATAAATTGCCTACAAAAACATAGTAAACCCTTAATGTAGATATAAGATCTAATGATGATCAAAAAGATGTAAACCAGAAATTAATAAAAGCAAAAAGCAAAAAAATGCTCTTTCACCTGGAAATGTAAAAACTGTGTGGTAAACCAATTCTTGAGTCAGAGGTGAGTGTATAAATTGAATGTCATTATTTCAAAAAAAAACCCTCAATCTATATGAACTACATGTCAGAATCTGTGTGACAACAGTTTTAGAAATGCTCAGAGGGAAGTTCAAAACCTTAAACACTAAAGAATAAAAATGTAAAAAGAAAAATAAATGAATCAGACTTTTATCTCAGTCATCTGCTTACCAATAGAGTATCGGTCCTTCTGTTTAAATTTAATTGTAGCATATAAAAACGTAAGCATGACACAAATGAGAAATTTGATTGTATTATACTTGAAATTCTGTAATTGCTTTGTATGACTTTTATGATCCAGTCTTACCCTCCCAGATCAGACTTATCCAGGGTTTACTTAACTCAATATTGCTCTGACAGCCCAAAGAGTGGGTAGGGAATGCATCCGGGAAGCCACTCACCTGGGCTACTCTCAGAGTCCCTCCTGTTCCCCTTAGGGGTACAAGAAGCAGGCGGCACTGAAACTAGGTAACATTAGTCACCATCTGATAGAGCAGCAGGAAGACTTTGCTAGCAAGACAGCTCAGTACCAGCAGGAGATGAGGCACCTCCATCGGATTCTTCAGGACAAGCAGGATGTCTTGGATGAGGCGCTGCAGCAGAAAAGGTAGGGCTGCCCCAGCCCCATGTAATGTTTGTTTTTTTCAATGTTTAGTAGAATTTTCCAGTGTTTTATTTATTTGCTCATTTTGTTTTCATGTTTTAATTTTATTTGAATTTATTATTGGTCTCTTGTTGCTCATTTTTTTCCTTTTGAAATCTTTTCCCCAGCGATCGACACATAATATTGTATAAATAAAAGGTGTACAGTGTGATACTTTGATATGCATATATACTGCATTTATCTAGGATAACTATGTAAGCTTAATTAATACACCTTTCACCTCACATAATTACCATTTATTTTGTTGTTGTCATTATTGTTATGGTAAGAACATTTTCAGATCTGCTCCTAGCAACTTGCAAGTATACAATATGGTATTGTTAAGTATACTCACTCACATGATATACATTACATCCCAGCTCATTTTCTTTAATCCCTCCTTTAATATGCTATTGTGTAGTATCATTTGATACAGAAGTACTCAAGTAAAAAAGATCTATTTTATATAATTTTTATCCTCCATAGTTAAATGTTAGTTTTTATATGGTTGTGTATTTTGATTTACCCACAGTTTGCCCATTTATTTGCTTACTAATTGTTCATAACAAGACATCAGGCCCCAAATGGAGTTGCGTATGCTAAGCCTCACATCACCAAAGCAAGACTTGACTTACTTACAGTTTTGGCTCTCCAGAAATGGAATATTAAACCAGTCAAGAATCACCTGAGCAGCACTACGCAGGTCATCTGCCTTACAGATGCCTACTGTCCCCTAGAAAGAATGTGACATTGCAGTAACCAACCCACTTTTTTGTCTCTCATAACTTTGTTATTATTGCTCCCTTACACCTAGAAAATTCTTTCAGTTTGTACAGCTCTTTGACCTCCATTCTTGCTAGACTGTGTGCTGCCTGATTCAAATAAACTTTTCCTCAAATAAAAATTAAACTTTTGGTAGTACCTCAGTTTATCTCTTTTTTTAAGTTCTAAGGTTGTTTTACTTATTATTTTTTTAATTTTGGTATTATAAATGTATAATTACATGAGCAACATTATTATTATTAGACTCCCCCTATTATCAAGTCCCCACCACATATCCCATTACAGTCACTGTCCATCAGCGTAGTAAGATGCTATAGAATCATTACTTGTCTTCTCTATGTTGTACTGCCTTCTCTGTGTCTCCCCTGCTACATTATGTGTGCTAATTTTAATACCCCCTTTTCCCCACCGTTATCCCTCCTTTCCCTCCCATTCTCCCCAGTTCCTTTCCCTTTGGCAACTGTCAGTCAATTCTTGGGTTCTGTGAGTCTGCTGCTATTTTGTTCCTTCAGTTTTTTCTTTGTTCTTATACTCCACAGATGAGGGAAATCATTTGATATTTGTCTTTGTCCACCTGGCTTATTTCACTGAGCCTAATACCCTCTAGTTTCATCCATGTTGTTGCAAATGGTAGGATTTGTTTTCTTCTTATGGCTGAATAATATTCCACTGTGTGTATGTACCACATCTTCTTTATCCATTCATCTACTGATGGACACTTAGGTTGCTTCCATTTATTGGCTATTGTAAATAGTGCTGCGATAAACATAGGGGTGCATATGTCTTTTTCAAATTGGGCTGCTGCATTCTTAAGGTAAATTCCTACAAGTGGAATTCCTGGGTTAAATGGTATTTCTATTTTGAGTTTTTTGAGGAACCTCCATACTGCTTTCCACAATGGTTGAACTAATTTACATTCTTACCAGCAGTGTAGGAGGGTTCCCCTTTGTCCACATCATCGCCAACATTTGTTGTTGTTTGTCTTTTGGATGTTGGCCATCCTAACTGGTGTGAGGTGATATCTCATTGTGGTTTTAATTTGCATTTCCCTGATGATTAGCAATGTGGAGCATCTTCCATGTGCCTGTTGGCCATCTAAATTTCTTCTTTGGAGAAGTGTCTGTTCTGATCCTCTGCCCATTTTTTATTTGGATTATTTGCTTTTTGTTCATTGAGGTGTGTGAGCTCTTCATATATTTTGGATGTCAACCCCTTATATAGTCTCCCATACTGTAGGATGTCTTTTTGTTCTACTGATGGTGTCCTTTGCTGTACAGAAGCTTTTTAGTTGGATATAGTCCTACTTGTTCATTTTTGCTTTTGTTTCCCTTGCCCAGGGAGATATGTTCATGAAGAAGTTGCTCATGTTTATGTCCAAGAGATTTTTGCCTATGTTTTTTTCTAAGAGTTTTATGGTTTCATGACTCACATTCCAGTCTTTGATCCATTTAGAGTTTAGTTTTGTGTATGGGGTTAGACAATAATTCAGTTTCATTCTCTTACATGTAGCTGTTCAGTTTTGCCAACACCAGCTGTTGAAGAGGCTCTCATTTTCCCATTGTATATCCATGGCTCTTCTATCGTATATTAATTGACCATATATGCTTCAGTTTATATCTGGGCTCTCTAATGTGTTCCATTGGTCTATGGATCTCTTCTTGTGCCAGTACCAAATTGTCTTGATTACTGTGGCTTTGTAGTAGAGCTTGAAGTCAGGGAGCGTAATTCCCTCCACTTTATTTTTCCTTCTCAGGACTGCTTTGGCTATTCGAGGTCTTTTGTGTTTTCATAAGAATTTTAGAAATATTTGCTCTGGTTCATTGAAGAATGCTGTTGGTATTTTGATAGGGATTGCACTGAATCTGTAGATTGCTTTAGGCAGGATAGCCATTTTGACAATATTAATTCTTCCTATCCGTGAGCACTGGATGTGTTTCCATTTATAGGTATCTTCTTTAATTTCTCTTACGAGTGTCTTGTAATTTTCAGAGTATAGATCTTTCACTTCCTTGGTTAGGTTTATTCCTAGTCATTTTATTCTTTTTCATGCCATTGTGAATGGAATTGTTTTCCTGATTTCTCTTTCTGCTGGTTCTTCGTTAGTGTATAGGAATGCAACAGATTTCTGTGTATTTTGTATCCCGCAACTTCACTGAATTCAGATATTAGACCTAGTAGTTTTAGAGTGGATTCTTTAGGATTTTTTATGTATAATATCATGTCATCTGCAAACAGGAACAGTTTGACTTCTTCCTTACCAATCTGGATGCCTTTTATTTCCTTGTGTTGTCTGATTGCTTTGGTTAGGACCTCTAGAACTGTGTTGAATAAAAGTGGGGAGAGTGGGCATCCTTGTCTTGTTCCTGATCTTAAAGGAAAAGCTTTCAGCTTCTCGCTGTAAAGTATAATGTTGGCTGTGGGTTTGCATGTATGGCCTTTTATGTTGACGTACTTGCCCTCTATACCCTTTTTGTTGAGAGTTTTTATCATGAATGCATGTTGAATTTTGTCAAATGCTTTTTCAGCATCTATGGAGATAATCATGTAGTTTTTGTCCTTTTTGTTGATATAGTGGATGATGTTGATGGATTTTCAAATGTACCATCCTTGCATCCCTGGGATGAATCCCACTTGATCTGGATGGATGATTTTTTTGATGTATTTTTTAATTTGGTTTGCTAATATTTTCTTGAGTACTTTTGCATCTATGTTCATATCAGGGATATTGGTCTGTAATTTTCTTTTTTTGTGGTGTCTTTGCCTCGTTTTGGTATTAGAGTGATGCTGGACTTGTAGAATGAGTTTGGTAGCATTCCCTCCTCTTCTGCTTTTTGGAAAACTTTAAGGAGGATGGGTATTAGGTCTTCACTAAATGTTTGATAAAATTCAGCAGTGAGACCATCTGGCCTATTCAGATTTTCTGTTTCTTCCTGGGTCAGCATTGGAAGGTTGCATTTTTCTAGAAAGTTGTCCATTTCTTCTAGGATATCCAGTTTGTTACCATATAATTTTTCATAGTATTCTCTCATAATTCTTTGTATTTTTGTGGTATCAGTAGTGATTTTTCCTTTCTCATTTCTGATTCTGTTTATGTGTGGAGACTCTTTTTTTGTTGTTAAGTCTTGCTACAGGTTTATCTATTTTGTTGATTTTCTCAAAGATCCACCTCCTGCCTTTGTTGATGCTTTCTCTTGTTTTATTCTCAATTTTATTTATTTATGCTTTAATTTTTATTATGTCTCTCCTTCTACTGACTTTGGGCCTCATTTGTTCTTCCTTTTCTAGTTTCATTAATTGTGAATTTAGACTGTTCATTCGGGATTGTTGTTTCTTTCCTGAGGGAAGCCTGTATTGCAGTATTTTTCCCTATTAGCAGAGTCTTTCCTGTGTCTCACAGATTTTGCAGTGTTGAATTATTTTTGTTATTTGTCTCCATATATTGCTTGATCCTCTGTTTTTATTTGGTCATTGATCCATTGGTTATTTAGGAGCATGTTATTAAGCCTTCATGTGTTTCTGGTCTTTTTCATTTTCTTTGTGTAATTTATTTCTAGTTTCATATCTCTGTCATCTGAGAAGCTGGTTGGTACAATTTCAGTCTTTTTGAATTTACTGAGGTTCTTGTTGTGGCCTAGTATATGACCTGTTCTTGAAAATGTTCCATGTGCACTTGAGAAGAATGTGTATCCTGTTGCTTTTGGATGTAGAGTTCTATAGATGTTTATTAGGTCCACCTGTTCTAGTGTGTTGTTCAGTGCCTCTGTCTCTGCTTATTTTCTGTCTAATTGATCTGTCCTTTGGAGTGAGCAGTGTGTTGAAGTCTCCTAAAATGAATGCATTGCATTCTATTTCTTTCCCCCTTAATTCTGTTAGTATTCGTTTCACATATGTAGGTGATCCTGTGTTGGGTGCATAGATATTTAGAATAGTTCTATCCTCTTGTTGGACTGACCCTTTTATCACTATGTAATGTCCTTCTTTGCCTCTTGTTACTTTGTTTTGAAGTCTATTTTGTCTGATACAAGTACTGCAACACCTGGTTTTTTCTCCCTATTAGTTGCATGAATACCTTTTTCCATCCCTTTGCTTACCGTCTGTGTATGTCTTTGGGTTTGATGTGAGTCTCTTGTAAGCAGCATATAGGTGGGTCTCATTTTTTAACCCATTCAATGACTCTATGTCTTTTGATTGTTGCATTCAGACCATTAACATTTAGGGTGATTATTGATAGGTATGTACTTACTGCCATTGCAGGCTTTAGATTTTGTGGTTACCAAAGGTTCAAGGTAATTCCCTTACTATCTAACAGTCTAATTTAACTCACTTCATATGCTGTTATAAACACAACCTAAAGATTCTTTTTTCTTTTTCTTCCTCCATTCTTTGTATGTTATGAATCATATTCTGTACTCTTTGTCTATCCCTTGGGTGACATCTATTTTACCTTAGGAATACTTCCATCTATAGAAGTCCATCCAAAATGCACTGTAGAGGTGGTTTGTGGGAGGTAAATTCCCTCAACTTTTGCTTATCTGGAAATTGTTTAATCCCTCCTTCAAATTTAAATGATAACTTTCCCAAATAGAGTATTCTTGGTTCCAGGCCCTTCTGCTTCATTGCATTAAATATATCATGCCACTCCCTTCTGGCCTGTAAGGTTCCTATTGAGAAGTCTGATGATAGCCTGATGGGTTTTCCTTTGCATGTGATCTTTTTTCACTCTTCAGCTGCTTTTAAAAGTCTGTCTTTATCCTTGAACTTTGCCAGTTTAATTATTATATGTCTTGATGTTGTCTTCCTTGGGTCCCTTGTGTTGGGAGATCTGTGGATCTCCACGGCCTGAGAGACTATCTCCTTCCCCAGATTGGGGAAGTTTTCAGCAACTACCTCCTCAAAGACATTTTCTATCCCTTTTTATCTCTTCTTCTTCTTCTGGTACCCCTAAAATGTGGATATTGTTCTGTGTGGATTGGTCACACCATTCTCTCAATATTCTTTCATTCTTAGAAATCCTTTTTTTGTCTCTGGGCCTCAGCTTCTTTGTGTTCCTCTTCTCTAATTTCTATTGGATTTGCCGTCTCTTCTACTACATCTAATCTGCTTTTAAATCCCTCCATTGTATGTTTCATTTCAGATATGAAATTTCTTAATGAATCTCCATCTTAAATTCATTCCTGAGTTCTTGAATATTTTTCTGTACCTCCATAAGTATGTTTATGATTTTTATTTTGAACTCTGTTTCAGGAAGATTGGTGTGTTCAGTTTCATTAGGCCCTTTTTCTGGGTTTGTGAAATTTGGTTCAAACCATGCTCTTTTGATGTTTCATATTTCTGTTTGGTGCCCTTTAGTGCCCAGAAGCTACAGTCTCTGAAGCTGCTCAGCCCCTAGAGTGAGGTTGGGGGTCATAGGGGAGCTGAGCTGGTGCCTGGGAGGAGGAAAGATCTGTTTCCTGATTCCCATCTGCTGTGTCTGTCCCTAGTGTCAGAGCCAGTGGGCTGAGCACACAGGTGTGAGCCTCTGTGCTTTGGGTCTCTAGCTGTTGTAGGCAGGGCCTCCCTCTGGCTGGCCGGATGCCAGCGCAGTGACTGCCGGTTTGCGAGCCGGTTCCATCAGGCCAGGAAGAAGGCTGGGCAGGCTGTGTATCACAGTGGGGGGCCTCGGAGCTGAGTAGGCAGCCAGGGGGATGGAGCGCCTATAGCTCCTCAAAATTCCCAGTCTGCTGGGCAGAACCCGCCCAGACAACCTTGACCACCTATCCCTTCTCCCGCCCAGCAAGCTCCGTGCAAACCCCGTCCCTTCAGCAGGCCTCTCGCTGCTAGGAAGGCTCTCAGACCGCCTGCCTTTCCCTTGTCCCAGAGCGGCCGGTGTGTATCCCCTTCTCCACAAACAGCTGGGATCTGTCTCTCAAGCACTCCGCCTGTCCCAGCTCCCCATCCTCCAGAGCACCACACAGGGTAGGTTTCTGCTCGCAAAGCAGACCTCCAGGGCTGGGTGTTCAGCAGTCCCAGGCTTCCACCCCCTCCCCACTTCGTTTCTCTTCCTCCTGCCGGTGAGCTGGGGGAGAAGGGCTTGGGTCCCGCCGGAACAAGGCTGTCATACCTTTCCCTGTTTTGTGAGGTCTGCTCTGTTCATGAGGTTTGTATGCAGTCTGGCTCAGCCTTCCTTCCTGTTGCTGTTTTAGGGTTAGTTGTATTAAGTATATTTTGCACTATCTTTGGTTTTGGGAGGAGTTCTCTTCCTCACCTCTCATGCCGCAGTCTTGAATCTCCCCTCAGTTTATCTTTTAACGTATTCTCCCTTGCATCCCAGACCCCGTTTCTCAGATTAGTTTCCTTCTTCCTAAAGAGCATCCTTTAGCTGGAGGACATTGTGCTCAGTGAAATTAGCCAGGTGGAGAAAGACAAGTGCCAAATGATTTCCCTCATTTGTGGAGTATAACAACGAAGCAGAACTGAAGGAACGAAATAGCAGCAGACTCAGAGACTCGTGTGGGAGGGCGGGTGGGGAGGGAGGGAGGAGGGGATTGAGGGGTATTGTGTTTAGTACACATGGTGTGGGGGACCACGGGGAGAACAGTGTAGCACAGAGAAGGCACATAGTGGATCTGTGGCATCTTGCTGCACTGATGGACAGTGACCACATTGGGGTATGGGTGCAGGCTTGATAATATGGGTAAATGTAGTAACCACATTGTTTTTTGATGTGAAACCTTCCTAAGAGTGTATATCAATAATACCTTAAAAAAATTTTTTTTAAAAAGAGCATCCTTTAGAAGTTTCTTTAGTGAGCCTGTGTTAAGAGTAAGCTTTCTTATTTTTTGCTTGTCTGAAAATGCGTGCATCGTATCCTCATTCCTGTAAGATGATCTTGCTGGCTACAGAATTCTACCTTGACAGTCTTTCTCTCAGCATATTCCAGTGTATTCTCTGTTTCATTGTGCTGTTGAGAAATCTTCTGTCACTTTAAAAAATAAATGGTCCATTTTTTCTCTTGCCTCTTTTAAGATCTCCTGTATTATATCCCACAGTTTCACTGTTATGTGCTTAACATGAATTTCTTTGTACTGATCTGCTTGGTATAAGTTACTCTCTATATCTGTGATTTTGTGCCCTTCATTAGTTTAGAAAATTCTCAGCCATTACATCTTAAAATAAGTCTTTTCCCTCTTTCTTTCTTTCTAAATTTCCTCCTGGAACTCAGATTAAATGTATGTGAGACATTCTGAATGACTCCTCCAACATGCCTTATCTTTTAAATTTCCATCTCCTTGTTTTTCTGGTCTACATTATAGGTAATTTCTTCTGCTCACTCTTCCTGTTTACTGATTCTCTTTTCAGTGTGTTCAATGTACTGTTTAACCAAGGCACTGAGTTTGTTTTCTCCCTCATTTTCAGAAGTTCTGTTTGGTTCTGTGAGGACATGTATCCCTTGTCTGCCCTGTTTCCTCACCCCACACAGTCTCTGTTGTGGAGCCCTTCCTCAGGAAGGCTGCCCTTGCTTTTTCTCATAAGCCTTCAATCCCTTTAGGTACCCATGCTGGCACATGGTCAAGACCAGTCTTCCCTGTCTGGTTATGAGCCTCGCTTCCACAGTCCCCTCCTCACCCCTGTACTTACTCTTTATGTCTGGGCCCATCAGTGGCTCTGTGTATGGGTGCTGTTAAAGGTACCTGAGTTTTGGCAGGTCATACCGGGGACAGGCCAGAGGGGATGTGAGAGTCCTGTAGGGTCATGCTGTGCAGGCACCCACAGCCAGGCTGTTGTACTACAGCTCATCCACTGCAATTATTTTATTTTATTCTTATACATGGTAATTCTATAGAGAACAAAAGATGTTTGCACTGGTACCAAAATAAGGGAAGAGAGAAAACTTAGAGGAAAGGTAAGAAGGCATTTTCAGCCTGTGCCTTGTATTCTTCTCTATTTCCAGGGGCCCTGGGAGTTCCATTCCGCACTGGGAGTCTGCTTCAGAACCGGAGCACAGTGGGCTGTGTTCTCTGGTGTTAAGCAGTCTTCCATTTGAGTTCTTGGTAACTTAAGATTCAGAAGAGCTATGTACATGTGTTTTAATTGTACTATTTTGAGTTTTTCCTTTGTTTTGTTTATTTATCTCAGAGAAATGGAAGGCGAGCTTGAAGTTGTGTGGGAGTCTACCTCCAAGGAAAACCGAAGAATCCGAGAACTTCTCCAGGCCACGCTGGCAAGGACAGGCATGTGGGAACACACCAGGGCTTTGGAGGACCCCTGCCTTGATGGCCTCCCTCAGGGAGATGTGCTGAATGAGTGCAGCACCAGCTGCTGTGACACGAAGCTGCCTCCTGCCACCCGCCAGCGTCTGCAGGAGCCCGTGGGCGAGGGCTCCCGGGCCTGAGAGGCCTGCCCCCCAGGAGAGGGGACAGCCAGGGGAAGGGCAAACTCCCTCCAACCACCACAGCATTTTTTCTCCTTACGGCAAGGAGGAAATAAACTGTCTTGGAAATTTAGTGCAGTTTTAATATTTTGCTTTATTTTAATAATGTGATGCTGTAGTTTTATATATTTTAGCCCTTGTACAGCCTCTGGCCACATGGCCACTGAGATGGGCTCTGAGACCCATTGCTTAGGTTGACAGGTGACCTGATGAGCTGGCCTGTCCCTGGGCTCTTAAGCCTGCAGCTGGGAAAGCCCTATGGGGCACCGCCTGCGGGCCTGGGTGCTCACCCTGCGTGCCCGGTGAGTGGTGTAGCTGCACTGGCCCATGGTGGAAGCAGTGGTGATGATATCTGTGCGTTAGCTCTGAGTGGTTTTTTATTGTTTGGTAATACAGGTGCTGGTGGTCCTCATGCCCCAGTAAGTTGTACAAGATCTGTTCTGCCCTCTTCTTGCCCTTCTCATTCCTCCTGGGAAGGTAATTTTGGGGGGGCCATATAGATCCCTGCCCCTTTCAAGACCCCTGACTTTGAGCACCACTTTGGGTCCCTGCCCCACTGCCATCCTCTCAGGAGCATTCACTGGGACTCGATGACAGTGATGCCTGCTGCCTCGGACTGCTTGTCCCTGGGAAACATGGCGACATCAGGCTACTGAGGACCTTAAACAGTGGTACAGAAGGGTAGACTCCTGAAACACATCCTTTTTTCCTCGGAACTAAGGTTTCAAGTGTGCAAATGGGTCCTTAGTCATGTATAAAAGTCATAAATGTGATCTTGACTGCTAGAAGGGAAGTTGAGATTTTAAAAATCACAGTTCTTTTACAGTTTGCTAAACTTGTTCAACAGTTAAACAATTCTAATTTATTTTCATTTTACCAGGGGTAGAAAGGTTTACCAGGATTTAAAACTATGTGTCATCTCCCTATGAGGTGTCCTAGCAAATACCCTAGGTGTTATTTCAAGGGCATTTGTGCCAACTGTCCAATAGCCTGTAGACAGGCTGAGAGATGGTAGCAGCCCCATGAGGCTCCCGCCCTGCAGACTTGCGCTCAGAGGGTGCCCATCGGTGGGAACGCTGCTCTTAACACATCACCTGGAGAGCCATTTTTCCCGCAGTCTTTTTCTTGGCTTCTATGAGAACATTTTATTCCCTTGAGAAGTGAACCTTTTTAGATTACTGCCTTAAGTTTATTACATGTTGCAGTTGTACTTTGCAAGGTCAGTGACCCCTGGGCCTCATGGCCAGGCGGGGGTGGGGATCATGCATACACTTGGCTATGCCAGTCAAGGAGGGCAAGGCAGGCAAGCTGGACCCATTCTGTTACTGAGAACCAGTCACCCCTCCCCGTTGCCTCCAGAGGCTAATGTTTACTCAGCCATTTGCTCTTTCATCGACTGAAATTTGTTGCACTCCCACCATGTGGAAGGGTCATGCCAGATTCTAGGAGAGATACAAGGAGTAGAAAACACAGGGCATGTCCTCAGAAGTTACAGTTGTTTACCTTGCCTCATTCCAAAATGGATTTGAGGCATCTTAATACTGACGAGGTCCGTGAGGATGCAAGGGAGGATGTTCTCCCAGCCCTCAGCAGCAGGAAGAGCTCCTTAGCAACTGGCTTGCTTTTGCCTAACAGGGATGAAAGGTGTTCCAGATCACCTTCCCATCTGGGGATGACCAAGGACTTGCCAGGGTGGTTCATGGAAATGTGTTCGGCAAGGCCTGGGCTCAGTACTTGATTCTTGCTATTGCCACTGGTTGTTTTTGCAGTGATTCCTACTCTGTAAAGTGAGGGACACTGGTAAGGTCTTCAAGGCGGTGTCAAGTTCGCTGGGTAAAGTTTGTTCCTTTGTGTTGCCTAACAGTGTTGTGTCTATGGATGCACCACATTTTGCTTATCCGTTTTCAGTTAATAGATACGTCAATGTTCCCACTTCTTGGCTATTAAGAATAAAACTACTGTGAACACTCACAGTCATCTTATGCTTGGACATATGTTTTCCTTTCTCATATAAATTCCTAGGAGTAGAAATACTCAGTTGTTTGGTAAGTTTACATGTAACATTTTTAGAAACTACCCAGATGTTTTCCAAAGTGTCTGTGTCATTATATTCAGGAATGTATGAGGATTCCAGTTTCTCTACCTCCTCACTTAAACTTGTTATTGTCTTTTTTATCAGTCAGTCTAGTGGTTGTGTATCTCATTATGGTTTTTACTGTGCATTGCCCTATTGACTGATACTGAGATATTTTCATGTGCTTATTAACCATTCATATATCTTCTTTAGTAAAATTTCTATTGAAATATTTTGCCCATTTTATGAATCAGTAAAGTTGCAGGATAAAAATTCAATATACATATATTTGCTGATTCTAGATACTAATAATGAACTGTGAGAAAGAGAAATTAAGAAAACAATATCTAGAAATAATTTAACCAACAAAGTAAAAGACCTGTACACTGAAAACTGAGACACTGATGAAAGAGACTGAAAATAACACAAATTGGAAAGCTCATGCCCATGGATTGGAGGAATTAATATTGTTAAAATTTCCATACTATCCAAAAGCATCTACAAATTCAATGCAACTCTACCAAAATTCCCGTACTTTTTTCACAGAAATAGAATAATCCTAAAATTTTCATAGAAACACAAAAGAACCCAAAAGCCAAAGCAATCTTGAGGAAAAACAAAGCTAGAAGCACGATGCTCCCAGATTTCAGTCCATATTCACAACTATATAACTATAACAGTATGGTTTTTGGCATAAAAATAGACATGTAGATGAACAGAACAGAACAGAGAGCCTAGAAACAAACTCAGGCATATGTGGTCAATTTATGGCAAAAGGGGCCGAATATGCAATGAGGAAAGGACAGTCTCATCAATATATGGGATTGAAAACTGTACAGCCACATGCAAAAGAATGAAACTGGACCAATAACTTACATCATGTAGAAAAATCTCCTCAAATGGATTAAAGAACATGAATGAAGACCTGAAACCATGAAACACCTAAGAGAAACCATAGGTGGCAAGCATCCTTACATCTGTCTTGGTGATGATTTTTTTAATCCAACACTTTCAAACAAAGGCAACAAAAACATAAAAATAAGTGGTACTACATCAAACTAAAAAGCTTCTGCACAGCAAAGGAAACCATCAAGAAATGGTAGGCAACCTACTGAATGGGAGACAATATTTTTAAATTATATATCTGATAAAGGGTTAATCCAAAATTTATAAAGAACTCATACAATAAAAAAAAACAGTTCAATTAAAAAATGGGCAGAGGATCTTAGAAGACATTTTCCAAAGAAGACTACAGTTGGCTAAGAGGCACATGAAAAGATGTTGAACATCAGAGAAATGCAAATCAAAACATGAGATATCACCTCACATCTATTCAAATGGCTAGTATAAAAAACAAAAACCAAGAAATAACAAGTGTTGGATATGGAGAAAAGAGAACCCTTGGACATTGTTGGTGGGAATGTAGGTTGGTACAGCCACTATGGAAAAAGTATGGGGTTCTTCAAAAAATTTAAAGTAGAAATACTATACGATCCAATAATTCCACTTCTGGGTAGAATTCCAGAAGAAATAAATACCCAAAGAAAATCAAAATATGAACTCGAAAAGATACATACACCTTTACAATTGCCAAGATATGAAAACCCAAGTAAGTGTCCATCATGGATGAATGGATAAAGAGAATGTGTTATGTATATACAATGGAATATTATCCAGACATAAAAAAGAATAAAAATTTTCCATTTGTGACAACATGAATGGAGCTTGAGGGCATCATGCTACATGAAATAAGTCAGACCGAGAAAGAGAAATACAGCACAATCTCACATGGAGAACCAAGAGGAAAAATAATAAGCTCAGATACAGAGAACAGATCAGTGGCTGCCAGAGGTGGGTGTTAGGGGGTGGCCAAAATGGGTGGAGGGAGTCAAAAGGTACAAACTTCTAGTTTTAAAATAAAGTCATGGGGATGTAATATACAACATGGTGACTATAGTTAGTAAGTCTATTGCATGTTTCAAAGTTGCTAACAAAGTAGACCTTAAAAATTTTCATCATAAGGAAAAATTACATTCTGTAACTATGGGTGGATATACTTGACTCATTTTGCTGATCATTTTGTAATATATACAAATATCATTATGATGTGCACCTAAAACTCATGTAATGTTCTGTGTCAACTATATCTCAAAAAAAAGAGATGAAGATCTAAGACTTACCAAGATATAGAGATACAGATTGTTTCCCAGATTAAAGTTTTTAAATGCTTTCTTTGCTAATTGTTTTATGGTCAGACTGTAAGTCCTTGACATTTAAAGACTTCGCACATTCCACTGACTCCTCACGAGTTCTTGTTGGAATTCAGGTAGGTAGGTAAGTAAACACTGGATTTTGGTCTTTTGGGTCCCCCAAGCCTGTGAAATACTGTCAGCAGCAGTGGGAAGGCATGTAAGACAGAGTGAGCTTAGGGACAGAAGGTTTAGAAACCCAAGGTAGATCTGCAACAGGTTGACTGCCTCTGTTGCGGAGGAACTGAATCAGAGGATGAGACCAGGAAGCTGTGGAGAAAGGGATTTATACTGCTGGCTAGCTGGGCTTTAAAAACCATTACAGAAGGGAAGCAAATAATGATAAAATAAGTTTTATTCAAAATAAAGTGGTGTTGATATTAATGTAGATGGTGTTAATATCTTCAAACTGCAAGCATCTTTGCAACTGGAAAAAGCACAAATCCAAAGTAAAGGTCAAGAGCTTTAGCAGAAACTTAGGAAGGAATGGAGTTGTATTAAAAAATAACAAAACTTCCTAGGAAATGATCGGTGAGAGAGAACTGATCATAGGCGGAACTTCAGCCAAGTGGTAGAAGAGCTGCACACACAGTATGAGCCAAAGGTCTTGAAGAATTGGGAGTGGTAAGGGGGGTGGGTAGGGATTGGGGGGCTTATGCAGATCACCTCACCTTTTTTTAGACAGGAGGTATGGAGAGGGCCCATGTGACAGGTGACCTCATTGGTCCACCTGTCCAGAAAATTCATGATTGACTGCTAAGACTACGTTTCTGGAATAGGTCAGAATTGTAATTAAATCTTGGTTTAGGAGGCCATTTGGGCTTGTTTCTTTTTTTTTAACGGAAGAAACCACATTTCAGAAATGTTCACCTGGACCAAAAACTAACTGAAGTAGATTTCTGACATTCAGCAAAGGATTTTTATGCCCAGATGTTTCAAACTCAGCAGTTGGCAGAATGCTTAAAGGTTAATGCTAACCATCTGTCAACTTCACAGTTCCAAGATGGGAGTGTGCCGTTACTAGCTCCATCTTACCCCAACCCTGATGCTTGGGGGAGGCTGAGACCCCGAAGCCAGGTGGCTGGTCTAGGCTCAGGGCTTGTCTGGCTCTGGGTGGAGGCCCCCCTACCCATCACCCCACCCTGCCCTTCTCTTGTGGTTTCTGTTAGAATGCCAGCCTTCTGGGGATGGACTTGCCCCAGTGTTTTGCACAGAGATGGGTGTGAAGTTCTTGTGTGAGGGCTGCAGTGTTAGCAGATTCTTCTGGAGTGAGTCGAACAAGCCTGTGGGCAGGTTCTGTCTGAGGTGGCAGGTCCCACCCTGGCCTCTGGTCTCCATGCCCAGGGTGGATGAGCACTGCACTGGGGGCTCAGAGCCTGGCAGGCAGGGGCAGGTGGACCCCACTGAGGAAGCAGGTAACACAGTGCAACACCGGAGCTCTGACTAGGACAGTGGGCTCCTCACATTCTCCACATGGCCTCAAGAGACAGCCCTGAGAAATCTGCCCTTCTCTCAGTTCTGCCTGCCTGGAAGTGCTCCCAGAGTGACCCCCCCAGTGGCTCGCCCAGCATGCTCCTGTGACCTTTGGCCTCACCTAGCTATCTGACATGCTATTAAATTAGAACCCCACCCACACCCCCTGCAAAACTGCCTGAGGAGATGGCTGCGATAACAGTAACAATGCTTAGGGCTGGGCTCTCCATCCAAAGCAAGGCCTTATCTGATAAGGGTTTAGAGGCACTTTGGAGGCCCCATCACTGGAAAGGGCGGGTGTGAGCGCAGCTGGAGGCCTCTGCTCCTGCCCAGAAAGAGCCAGACCTTTGGGCGAGGGGCCGGAGCTCTGTGCCTGACCTGCTTCGTCCCCTCTGGTTCTCATCAGGTGAGTGAGTGTGGAGCCCCTTTCCTCTCCAGCGGCCAGTGAACATGGAACTGGCTACCTCAATAGCGGCACTGCCACATCAGTCAGGCCTGCGGCTGGAGTGGCAAGTGCCGAGCCAGCAGGGACCTGCATGAGGCCTCGCTGCTGTGGCCATATTTTGCCCAAGTCTTGCGGTTCCAAGTGATGCTGAAACCAGTTGCTGCTAAAGCTGAATGGGAGAGACTTGCCCACCTTCCTGGCAGCTCGGTCAGAACCCGGCGGAAGGCAGGCCACGGGCTGTGGGAGGAATTCTGTTCTGGAGAGGAAAGCGGCTGCCCGACCGGAGGTTACACGTGCCACCGTTTGTTCGTGCTGCCTGACTGCTGCTGTCAGTGTAGCCGCGAAAGCAATAAAAGAGTCGGTTCCAAAGTTTATCTCCTCCGGTTCCAGTCTTTAGAGAGATTTCCCTTTACAGGTTGTAGCTAAATAGGGATAATCTAGTTAAGGAAAAACAATTGATCTAGACACAAATGAACAAAACAAAAACATTTTTGGAGAAAAACTGGCTTTGTCCGACCCTCCCCTTTGTGTGTGGTGTCTCCAAGCTTCATTGCTTAAAAAAAAAAAAGGGGGCGTTTAATAATTACCTTTGTTGACCTCTGTACCTTCTGGCTTCCTCCGCTCCTGGGCACAAGACATGGCCATTCCTAGGGTGCGACAGTGCAGACGCAGGCAGCTCCCAGGCCCTGCAGGGCTGAGAAGAAGGTAAGGCTGTTGGGTGGTGGGAGGCTCATCGCTTTTCTGGCCAGTGACTGGAGAGGGTCCTTATTTAGAGAAAGGGTCCTGGAAATGACCATCAACTACTGCAGCCCTGAGCTGATTCTCCTCGGCAGTTTTCTCATACCTGGCATCACTCAGTGAAAAACTCCATTCCGTGGCCCTCTTGTGCACCGGGTGAGTACATCTTGGGAAGTAATGGTGAGAAAAGCACTCCTTCCTGGGACTTGATTCCAGTGTGTTTTAAAATTATTATTCTTGCTTTTGAAAACACGAAGTTGGAACCATGAAAGGAGAATGACTTTCAAAAGTATCACTGCTGAGGATTAAAAGCCAGTGGCATAGGCGCAGGGGTCTGATAGGGAAGGTTTGGAAAAGAGCTCGGGAGCTTTGCTCCGAGGCCAGAATAACATCATGAAGACTTGTTTTTCCTGGGACTGAGCAAATTATCCTGAAGGGATTGACAACAGTCCTCTCCTGAGACAGTAGCTGAAAATCTGCTTCTGGAGTCAGTTCCCACCACCCAGGGCGTTAGCGGAGAGCAGCCTCGCTGATATCTGTTTTGCATCTTGTCTGCTAGAGTGTTTGCTGAACCAAGGCCTGGCCCTCCTTGCAGCCTCCGAGAACTGGCTGGGGGGCAGAATGGGCGAGACAAGCATGAGAAAAAGGAGAGAGGATGAGAAGTCCACCCAGAGCAAGGAGCCCAAGACCACAAGTCTCCAAAAGGAGGTGAGGCCGGCCGTGGGGACAGGCCCTTCCCAGGCGGGGGGTTGTATCAGTGAGGAGCAGCAGGGCCTCCCAGTTAATCTCTGGGTGGGGACACTGTTCCTCGAGGCCCCTCTGCCAAGTGTGTGTGTGTCCCTTGGTGGCAAGCCACAGCTGGGGTCTTACCTGTATTCCGGGATCTAGTCCTGAGCACAGCCTCTGCCCGGGTAGGCGAGCACATACATGCAACATCACCTCGGATTCCAGAAGTCAGGCCTGGTGAGTAGGGGCCTGAGTCAGACATGTTCTTTCTTTTAAAAAAGTATTTTTCTTGATTCATAGATGATTTATGTGAGACACACAGATCTTTAGTGTTCAGTTTGATGGTGGGCCCTGGCCCTGAGTTCTGCCCCTGTAGATAACTTTGTTGAGTTGGCTGGCGTGGAATCACACGGTGCATCAGCTTGGTCTCCTTGGTAGGAAGCTCATTCCCTACAGAGCGGCACCAAAGTGCACAGCCCGTTAATGTCCCTGGAAGCCTCCATTGCCTTACCCACACTGGCTGTGTAACCCTGGGCTGTAACGTAGCCTTCCTGTGCCTCCATCTGCTCCTCTGTAAAGTGGGGGTGGCGATGGTGTGCCCAGCTCCTGAGGCTGTCACGAGTATGTCACATTGATGTCATGTCAGCAAAACCTGCGTTACGGCCTGGGAAGGGGCTGGCACTGCACCGGCCACACCGAGGGTAGGCGGTGGGCCCCCTGGGCTGGATCCGGGCGGCAGTGCCCACTCCTCCTTCCTCATGTCCAAGGTCGGCCTGTTCAGTGGCATTTGCATCATCGTGGGCACCATCATCGGCTCTGGGATCTTCATCTCCCCCAAGTCTGTGCTCAGCAACACGGCAGCTGTGGGGCCCTGTCTCATCATATGGGCGACCTGCGGGATTCTCGCAACACTGGGTAACAAGGCAACCCACCCTGCTGAGCTCTCTCTGCTGAACATGGGGACAGGCTACCTGAACTCAGGGCAGTCGCATGAGAGAGCCCTGCAGCAAGGCCCTGTGAGCGTGGCCCCCAGCGCAGGGAGGGCTCCCCGGACCAGGGCAATGCCGCACCGGGGCCTGAGACCCTCTCCTCTCTGTGTTCCAGGCGCTCTGTGCTTTGCAGAGCTTGGTACGATGATCACCAAGTCGGGGGGCGAGTACCCTTACCTGATGGAGGCCTTCGGCCCCATTCCTGCCTATCTCTTTTCCTGGACCAGCCTGTTCGTCATAAAGCCCACATCCTTCGCCATCATCTGTCTCAGCTTTTCCGAATACGTTTCTGCACCCTTCTACTCAGGCTGCGAGCCTCCCAAAGTTGTTGTGAAATGCCTGGCTGCGGCTGCCATCTGTGAGTACCCAAGTCAGAACCCCTGGGCAGGGCTCACAAAGGATCTGGCACAGATGGTGTGGGGAGACCCTGGCCTTTGCTCCTCGACATCCCGAAAGAGGCCAAGTGGGCTGGGGGTGCCGGTGGCCCAAAGCCCCCGTCCTTTGCTGGCCCTGCTGTGCTCTGCGGGACTGTGGCTGTGGGCCGTCCCCCAGGGCGGCACTGGGCAGGCCTAGCTGCTTCTCCAATACCCGGGAGGGAGGCAGCCCAGCTAGATTTCAAAGGTCACCGCCAGGTGCATTTAATGGATGGGTGGTTGGTGGGGGGCGGCTGGGGGGTGCCTGGTCAGGGAAAGACCTCCCAGGGCCCCAGGAAGGGTGGAGATGTTGAGCTGCAGACACAAGGGTGCCCCACCTCGGATCCTCCCAGTGTTCATCACCACAGTGAACGCTCTGAGTGTGCGGCTGGGGAGCTACGTCCAGAACGTGTTCACAGCAGCCAAGCTGGTGATCGTGGCCATCATCATCGTCAGCGGAATTGTCCTCCTGGCCCAAGGTGACCCGCGGCCGGGAGGGTGGGTGGGCGCCAAGGCACGGCCTTTTCAGCTGGAGGTGTTGCCCCTAAGTGTGTCTCTAAGGAAGCAAGCAGGAATTCAACAGAAAGAACCTTCCGTTTCCCCACTTTTCAGGGTTTGTGTAACAACCTGAGTCAGAGCCATCCCCTCGTTCCCATGGAGATGAGGCAGAGGCCCAGACTGGGCAGCTGACACCCACTATTCACACTGTCTGGCTTAATTACAGGAAATACAAAGAATTTTGAAAATTCTTTTGAAGGCACAAAAGTGTCTGTGGGAGCCATCAGTCTGGCATTTTATAATGGACTCTGGGCGTACGACGGATGGTAAGGCTCTTCTAAGATGCACCCGTCTGGTTGTGGGTTTCTTTAGGTTATTTGAACTAAAACCAGGTGGAAAGCAACAATTTCTCCTTTCTGGGGCTGGGGAGGACCCTAAAATTCACTTTCCCCTCTCCCTTTTGTTATGCACCCCACATCTCGCCCTTCGCTCTCCCCGGACCCCAGAGACACCGTGACCGCTGCCCCTTTCCCAGTCTCTCAAGGCCGCAGCCTGGCAGGGCGGCCATGAGCAGGCAGCAGTGGGCAGGGCTGCCCAGGCCCTTGATGAGGCGAGAATATTCAGCGGCACTTCTGTTTCCACCTTGAAAACACTGGCTTTTGCCCAGGGGACTCTCCATCCCGAGAAGAAGGGCGGCTGTCGGTGGTGCTGGGCTTTCTGCTGCACAAAGTGTCGGCTGTGTTCCTCTCCTTTTCAGGCAGTAAATCTGGCTTTTCAAAGCACCTTGGGAACTCATCACTCCCAATAATTCTTGAAAATTCCAGGGCGATTCCCATGGAGGAAAAAGACGTCCCAACTGACAGATGAGCAGATCTTGGTAGCCCCAGCAGCACCAGGGTTTTCTCTGGAAGAAATGGCCCTGAGATTCCTGCAGAATTTTCTCCATGGTGGACAGTCTTAAATGAGGCCAACATTTATTCTGTGTTTCACAATCTTAGCAAAGAAAATCAACGTCGTGTTGTCGTTCATGTTACTTTGTTTTCCTCTAGGAATCAACTCAATTACATCACAGAGGAACTGAGAAACCCTTTCAGGTAAAAAAGCTGGGCAGGGCAGGAGACAGTGGGCAGGCAAGCGTGTTTGTCTTCTCCCAAATCAGAGGTGGGATTGCTGCCCACCACGATGCCGCGATCCCCTCCCAGGCAGCAAGGGGCTCCCGTGAGCTCATTTACACTCGGAGAGGTTGATTTTGTTTGGGGTAGTGGAAAGGTGGTTGATAGGAAGAACAATATCTCTGGCTTGTTTTGCTTTATGAACAATTCAGTTTTCCTGCCCTGGAGTCTGAGAGAGGTAGAGTGTTTTCTCAGTTGAGAATGTCACGTACCCGCTGGGGCTCTTGCTGCCCCACAAGTCCCTGCATCTGCATGGGCCTCAGCAAAGGCAGCTGGGACCCAGCCCAGCATGGGGAGCAGGCAGGGGGATGGCCAGGGCGGCTGGGAGGAGACTGTTATTACAATCTTGAGAGCGTCTCATGGGCCACTCTGGTCTGACCCTGGATCCCTGCATCCCTTCCCTTCCCAGAAACCTGCCCTTGGCCATTGTCATCGGGATCCCACTGGTGACAGGGTGCTACATCCTCATGAATGTCTCCTACTTCACCGTGATGACTGCAACCGAGCTCCTGCAGTCCCAGGCTGTGGCCGTGGTGAGCGCCCCTCGTCTTTGCTGGGCTGTGGTCTGAGAAGGGCACAGGCACCGTATAAACGCTCCGGCTGAAGTGCTCTCGTGGCGGGGAGGGAAATAATCACTCAGGAGCCCAGAGAGTGAACAGGATGGGGGTGGGGGTGACCTGGATGCAGGCCCAGAGCTCGCCTGGAGCAGGGCTGGATTTAACCAGGGTTGGGGTTTTACCAAATATGAGGGAGAGAAAGGACAAGGCAGGAACTGAGGGCGAGCTTATGATAATGGCTCGTGGTGCTGGTACAGACGAGCAAGAGCAGCGGTGGGAGGGGCAGTGACAAGGCGGGAGTCAGTGTGCTGGAGGCTTCGTGGGGTGGGGTAGCCCAGGAAATGGATTGGAAACAGACAGCGGGGTGACAAGGACGGAGAGCGTGGAGAGGTGCTGTCGTGGTCGCGCTGAGTCAGCCACCACAAGGGCAGGTGGCTGAGGTGGGAAGGGGAACCGGCACGTTCCGAGCGAGGGGGTCAAGGAAAGGCAGGCTGGGTGTCAGGATGCTGAAATGACAGGAAGCTGATGGGTGGGTGCGGAAGACGTGCCAGTTACCATCAAAAAACACTGAGACACTCTGGAGAGAAAAACGGCCATGCTGCCAGGGGCCCTCTACCCCCCTCTCCAGGATGGGGGGGTCAGAGGCTGGGGGGCCGGGGCCTCCAGAGGGCCCAGCGGCTTACTGGGGACCCTCAGCCCTGGGGGCCGTGCAAGATCTCCGCACTCATCTGCTCCTCTCCCCAGACGTTTGGTGACCGCGTTCTCTACCCCGCCGCGTGGGTCGTCCCGCTCTTTGTGGCGTTCTCCACCATCGGCGCCGCCAACGGGACCTGCTTCACGGCGGGCAGGTAGGGCGCCCCCAGCTCCCACCCCCGGGGCAGAGGGTGGAAGACCAGCTCGGGGCAGAAATCCTCCTCACGACACAGTAGTAAGCCGAAGCCCAGGGAAGGCAGCGCGTGACCTGACGAGCCGGCACCCCGGCGCTGGACATGGCAGGCCCCGCAGGGCAGGAGAGGTGGTGGTTTCCGTGCGCTACTACCTACCTTGTGCATTTCTGTTGGCAGCTGCACCCAGAGGGTGGCGCTCAACGTGGGGCAACTTGAAAGTCCCATACTTCCCAGTTGCAAAATACCCTACATCACAAAACCACATGCTAATCACTCCTTAGCATAAGAACCAATCAGATCTACTAAAAATTGCCATGCTAATGAAGCACGTATAGCAGCACCAATCAGCAGAGCATGAGAGCTATATAAGCTGGGTAATATTCTATAGTTCTAACTTGAGAGGCTTGGGGGTGGACCCAGATCAATGGGCCTTGTTGCCACAGGACAGCAGTTGGCAGTCCCGGAGTAGGAAGGATGCATAACTCAAAAGGTTCATGTAATTGTATCCTATTCAATTGTGCTGTCATAAGGGCTTGCTCTACTTTGTGGATAGCTTGTACTGCCTCAGGCGTAAGAGAGCGCGGAGATGTTAGTTGTGAGTCCCCCTCTAGGATTTTAAACAGTGGTTTCAAGTCAGTGGTAGGTATCTTTAAAAATGGCCGCAACCAATTAATGTCTCCTAGGAGTCTTTGGAAATCATTCAAGGTTCGCAGCTGATCATGTCTTATCTCAAGCTTTTGGGGGTAAATAACATCTGTGGAAATAGTGGTTCCTAGGAATTTGCTAATACTAGACTTTTGGACTTTCTCACTGGCTATATTCAGTCCCCAAGTTTCTAGGGATTTAGTGAGCTTTACATAGGCCTCTTCTACCTCTGCTGATTGTGGGGAGCAGAGAAGGATATCATCCATATAGTGAATAATTTTTAGTTTGGGGTAGTTCTCGCGGATTGGTGCTAGCGCTTGCTGAACATACAGTTGACATATGGTGGGGCTATTTGCCATCCCTTGAGGGAGGACTTTCCACTGAAATCTGGCGTCGGGTTGTTCATGGTTAATAGCTGGCAGGGTAAAAGCAAACCTTTCCCTATCTTTGGTATTTAGGAGTATAGAGAAGAAACAATCTTTGATGTCTATTATGATTACTTTCCATTCTCTGGGTAGAGCAGAGAGGAGTGGCAGTCCTCGCTGGACAGGTCCAAACAGCCTCATTTGAGCATTTACTGCTCTCAAATCATGAAGCAATCTCCATGATCCTGACTTTTTTCTGATTATAAATATGGGCATATTCCATGGAGATACAGAGGGTTCTAAATGTCCTAATTGGAGCTGTTCTTGTACTAAGTGGTGAGCTGCTTCCAATTTCTCAGAGGATAGGGGCCACTGAGGAACCCATATGGCCTCCTCTGTAAGCCAGGGTATGGGCATGGCGTCCTCAATGGCCCCTAGGAAAAACCCAGGCCATGACGGTCATTTTTTACTTTGGGAAGGATAGGCTCTGTGCGTCCCTGTTGGTGTTTCCCTAGACCTTTACCAGGGATATATCCCATATCCATCATCATGCCTTGGGCAGGGGTGGAGTACTCATTAATGAGTTTAAGGCCTAGGCCTTGCATAACATCTCTCCCCCACAAATTGACTGGCAGTGGGAGCACATAAGGGGTAACTGTACCTTCTTGCCCTTCAGGCGCTTGCCATCTCAATGGTTTGGCACTAATGGTAGGACTAGACTCATATCCTAAACCTTGTAAAGAGTGTGAGGACTGTGTTACAGGCCATTTGGAGGGCCACCAGGTTGCAGAGATAATACTTTTATCTGCTCCAGTGTCTAGGATTCCTTCAAAACTCTTTTCTTCTATTTTGAGGGTCAATTTTGGTCTGTCTGATAAGTCTAATGCTATGAAAGCGGAATTGTAGTTGGAGGAGCTGAAGCCCTTTCCTCCTCTCTCCGCTGCGATGGAAGGGTAATTGGCGTGGAGACTAGGTAACACTAAAAGCTGGGCTATGCGGTCTCCTGGGGATATGGGGTAGATACCTCTGGGGGCTGAACACATAATTTTCACTTGTCCCTCATAGTCTTGGTCAATAACTCCGGGGTGGGCTACAAGGCCTTTTAAGGCGGCAGAAGAGCGCCCCAAGAGTAATCCAACTGTGTTTGGTGGTAAAGGGCCTTTGAAGTCTGAGGGAATAGGTTGAACTCCCATCTGCGGAGTTAACACTATTCTGGTGGTGGCACGGATGTCCAATCCCGTGGAACCTGGAGTGGCTCTCCTTGGGGGGCTTTGTTGCTCCCGAATGACACTTGTGTGCTGGTTGCCCCATATATTTGCGGGCCCTGACGGCGGGGGCCCCTCTGGGCGTTTTTTGGCAGCTCTAAGGGTTTCCCTTCTATGTCTTTAACAGATCGGCATTCATTGGCCCAATGTCTGCCTTTTTTGCACTTAGGGCATAATCCAGGGGTCTTTTGGGTTGTGTGCTCTAAAGTTGGGCTTCTACATTCTCTCTTTATATGTCCTAATTTCCCACATTGAAAACATTTAATATTTTTATTGGTAATTCTGGCTTGTTTGTGGCTTTGTAATATAGCCGCGGCTAGGCCCGCATTGGTGAGTGGTCCCCCTATTTCTCTGCAGGCTTTTAGTCAAGCATGCATCCCCTTCTGTTTCCAGGGTGTTATCGCTTGCCTGCATTCTTTGGTACACTGCTCGAATACTAATTGCTCCACCAGGGGCATAGCTTGCTCTTGGTCCCCAAATACTCTACCCGCGGCCTCCATCATGCGAGCGACGAAATCTGAAAATGGCTCGCTCGGCCCTTGGATAATCTTTGTCAAATTGCCTGACACTTCCCCTTTGTTAGTGAGGGCTTTCCATGCCTTAGCAGCGCACGCGTTTATTTGTGCGTACACCTGTGCGGGGAAGGCGGTCTGGTTGGCTACCCACTGTCCCTGGCCTGTCAACATATCATACGACCACGCGGGTTGCCCTTCGGCAGCGTTTGCACGTGCCTGGGTCATGCTGATATCATGCCACAACGCTTTCCACTCTATATATTGTCCCATGCTAGTAAGGCATGCTTTAGTCACATACTGCCAATCTGTAGGTGTCATAGCTCTGTCAACCTTTCAATCTGTGCTAAGGTGTAGTTAGCACTGACTCCGTAAGCCCGAATGGATTCTGCTAAATCTTTAACTTGTTTATGGCTCAGGGGCTGGTGGGAGCGTACCCCGTTGTCCTCAAACACAGGGAACATTTGCTTAATTGCTTGTATGATATCTGGGTGACAGAAAGTATGTGTACCGCTCACATAAGGTGGCGGAGCAGTGGGCGACGGAGAGCACCCTGCTTTCATTCTCTCTTTGGCCCGCTTTTCAGCCTTGCTGGTTCCCTTACTTCCGCACTTCGCGGTTCTAGTCTCCTCCTCCTCTTCCGAGGACATTAGTTCATCTTCTGATTCCCTATTGGAAAGTTGGAGTTCCCTCAACTCTTTCCAGGGGTATTTGCTATTTTCTCCGAGGTGGTCGTCACCTGCTTCTCGGGGCTCTTTCGCTTTTGCCCTGGACGGGCTCTCTCCCTCACTCTGGGGCTTTTTAACTTTCGTTCTAGCGGCCCTTTTTCGGCTGCGAGCTAGCTCTGTCTCCCGTTCCGTTTCTGACATGCTTTCTTGGATCTCTGTCAAAGCTCTCTGTCCTGCCTTTATCACCTTTTCACATTTTTCATCTTGTAGGCAAGCTCTAATCAGTTTCCATAGTGGTCTAGTGCCTCCTCTCAAGTGTCCCTCTTCTTCTTCTCTATCAAGATCTTTCCCTAACTTGTCCCAACTCGGGATGGAGAGGGACCCTGAACAGATAAACCAGGGGGCAACACGGTCTACTTCTTTTACAAATGATCCTAAAACTTTGGCGGAGACCTTCAAATTTCGCTCTTTGAGAACTGCCTGTAATGCTGAGACTAACGATGGTGCATTTCCCATGGTGCCTCTTTATTTACAGAGAACCATCAGCCACCACCCTTAAAAGCGCGTCTCTCGGAACTTACCTCTCCGGGCTTTCTTCTGTCCTGCAGTTCTGAATCCTCTCCAGATGTCTGAAGGGTCCTCCCTGTGCCGGTGATGTTCTGGTTCCCGGGTTTCGGCACCACTTGTCGTGCGCCCCGTCCTCGCTGGCAAGAACAGCACGCAACAACAGCAGGATTCTTCTGCAGAAAGCTTTAATCTTCAGCTCTTTGTGAAACAAATGTGTCGGGCAGGACCCAGACTAAACGAAGGGGCCAGCTTATATAGCTCTCATGCTCTGCTGATTGGTGCTGCTATACGTGCTTCATTAGCATGGCAATTTTTAGTAGATCTGATTGGTTCTTATGCTAAGGAGTGATTAGCATGTGGTTTTGTGATGTAGGGTATTTTGCAACTGGGAAGTATGGGACTTTCAAGTTGCCCCACGTTGAGCGCCACCCTCTGGGTGCAGCTGCCAACACATTTCACCGAGTGGTATCTCTGGTTATCTCGCGGAAATGTGCGCACAGTCTAGATCGGGGATCGGCCGGCTTTTCCTTAATGGGCCAGACAGTAAACGTTTGCTTGTAGGCCATACAAGTCTGTCATGTGGATGCAAGTCTGTCTTTGTAGTGCGACAGCAAACTGCCGTGGTTATGCTCCGCTAAAACGTTATTTACATAAGCAGGCACGGTTTGCCAGCCTCTGCCGCCTGGAGCCAGTTAGCAGCTGTGTTGTATTCCATTTTGTGATGTAGCGTCGTAATTTAACATAACCTCTGCCCGTGGAGCTGGGTGGGGGGTGTTTCATGAACACTATCTATGGGAAATGTTCTTGAGCACCCGTCTGGGCCCAGCCGTCCCGCGTTCCGAGTGGGCGGACTCCTGAGGTGAGAGGTCACACGCACACACTATGTGCCAGAAGATCGTTCTTCTAAGGCTGTGTCAAAGCACACAGGCAGTGCTGGTCCTGAAAAGTTCCTTCCTCAAAGGTGTTTTGGCCATTCTAGATTCTTTGCACTTCTATACGAATTTTAAATCAGCTTGTCAACTACAAAAAAGCCTTCAGGGATTTTGACCAGGACTGTGTTGAATCTACAGATCAGTTTGGAGAGAGGACTGCCATCTCAGAAGTATTGATTCTTCCAATCTATGGGCATGGGCTCTATTGATTTTGGTCTTTTGTTTTAAAAAATGTTTGAGTAGTAGGTGACAGTATACAGTTCTTGCACATATTTTGTCAGATTTATCCCAAAATCTTTCATATTTTTTGTTGTAAATGGTAATTTTCAAAATGAAAAAAATGTGGTTTATTGCTAGTTTATGGAAACATAATTTCAACAGCTCTATTGAAGTATAAGTAGCATAAAACTTTATAATTGTACTACTCAACGATTTTAGTAAATTTATAAAGCTGGGCAAGCATCATCACAATCCAATTCTAGAACAGTTTCCTCTTGCCTAATTGTAGTTGATCCCTGCTCCCACCTCCCACCATAGGCAATCACTGATCTGCTTCTGTGTCTGTGACTTTGCCTTTTCTAGACATTTCATCTAAATAGAGTGATACAGTATGTCATTTGTATCTGCCCTCTTTCACTTGGTATATTATTTTTAAGGTTCATCCATGTTGCAGCACTTATCATTCCCTTTAATCACTAAATAGTATATCCAGTACATGGATATACTACATTTTATCCAAGATGCTTGGCTTGTTTCAGTATGGGCCATGATGAACAATGCAGCTATGGACATTCAGCAATATGTCTGTGTAAAGATGTGTTTCCATGCCTCTCAGGTAGATTCCTAGGAACAGAATTGATGGATCATGTGGTAACTTTACGATTAACTTTTAAAGAAACTGCTTAACTGTTTATCAAGTGAATGTTCCATTGTTTCTATAAGCAACACATGAACATTCTGGTTTCATCACATGCTCACCAACACTTGGTATTGTCTTTTTGATTATAGTCATTCTAGTGGGTATATCACTACGGTTTTAACTTGCATTCCTCTAATGACTAATCTTTATTAGCATTTTTATGTGCTAATTCGTCATTCATATATCTTCCAGTGAAATAACTATTCAGACCTTCTGTCCATTTATAAAATTTGGGCTGTTTGTCATCTGATTGAGTTGTAAGAGCTCTCCATATATTCTGGATACAAGTCCTTTATCAGGTATCTGAATTGCACTTATTTTTCTCCCAGTCTGTGACTTGTCTTATTTTCTTAATGTTTTTTAAACATCAATGTTAACTTTGACAAAATCCAGTTTATCAATTTTTTTTCCATGTGTCATTGTTTTGTTGTCTTATCTAAGAACCTTTGCTCAAAGGTTCTGTTTTATCTTAGAAACTTTATAGATTCAGCTTTTACATGTGTGATCCATTTGGGGTTGACTTCGTGTAGTTCTGTACCTGCATAGCTTTGAGTGTTGGCCAGGGACTTGTGCTCTATTGAATTATCCTGGATATAATTTTCATGGGATCAAATCTAAGATTTTTATTTACTTGCTTCTGACTTTTCTATCTCACATAGACAAACCTTCCTCTCCTTTCATGAATACCTATCAAAGTTTTCTTCTAGCATTTTACTTTAGCTCTTTGGTCAATCTGGAATGTATTTTGATGTGAGGCATATAATCTTTTTCCCCAAATATTTACCTGTTGTCCCAATATTATTTATTGAATTATCCATCCTTTCCCCTATGACTTGAAATGCCATCATCATTCCCAATGTACTTGGTTCACTTACTTCATCTGATAAGACTTTTCTGTGCTATTATCATAGTTATTATGTATTTCACAGCTTCAGTAATGTAAAATCTGGTAGGACTGGTGCTCCCATGTTGGACTTCTCCTTTGCCTGTTCAGTTTTTATTTTTTAACATGATTGTGTCCAGTTCCAAAAGTCCTGCTTGCATTTTGACTGCATGGGCTTTATAGATTGGTTTGGGGAGAACTGGTGGGAGGTAGAGTGAATTAACAGCCCCATCTTGACTAAAATCTCCCTCCCTCTAGCACCTCCATTCTTCCTACTTTCACTGGCTTGTTCTGGGAAATAACACATTTATATATTTTCAAAGTTCAAATATATAGTTTTAAACAGATGGGACTTTCTGGATTTGTATTGCTGTGTTATTTTACTGTAGTCAGAAGTGTGTGATCTTTATGCTCTCACTTCTTTGGAAGTTTTAAGATCTCCCTGGTGGCCTACTGTAGTTTTTTTCTGTGTGTGTATATATATATATATATATATATTTTTTTTTTTAATTAAGATATCATTGATATACAATCCTATGAAGGTTTAACATGAGCAACATTGTGGTTTCAACATTCACCCTTATTATCAAGTCCCCCCACACACCGCACTGCAATCACTGTCCATCAGCGTAGTAAGATGCTACAGTCATTACTCTACTGCAGTTCTTACAGTCTTAAAAATGTGTATTCTATTAACTTCTTGCCTTTATAACACCATCAGGTTTGTGTCTTGACGGTTCAAATCTTATGCTCTCACAGTGAATGTGTCAAGCATTGCCTTCTGTTTCAAAGGCTCTTGTTTTTTGTGTCTACTTGGTAAACTGTTGCCTTTTTAGTAGGAACTCTCCCTCTTTTTGCTTTAGATTCCATTGTGTCTGATATTGGTATTGCTGGACCAGCTGTCTTTAGGCTGCTGTTCTTGTTAATACAACAGCCCATCCCCTTTACCTCCCACCTCTTGGTGTCAGAGCTTTGCTTGTGTCTCAACAAACCCACCCCAAGAGTCTCCAGCTGGATAAGAGGAAACTGATCACTTTTAATGTGGTTACAGCTACAGATAAATTTCTAACACATTCCTTTGTTTTCTTGGCTTAAAAAAATATATTATCCTGATTATCCATCAAATTTCCTTTATTCCTTTTTGTCTCCTGCTGATGTGGGTTATATTTCTATTCTTTTAGCAATCATCCTTACAATTTAACATAAATACCTGCGAGTCTATCAGTATCTCAGTTCTCTTCCCGGACTAGTGCTCTGCCTTTTGTATGGTCTAGTGTATCAGCTACACCTTGTTTATAAACCCACACCTCCCAGAAAGGTCATTATGACAAAACTAACATGCCTATTACTTACAGACCCACCCAACATATTTCACTGCCATTCCCCTAATGTTGCATCTTCAATCAACTCCTTCTGAATTCACTTTTTGCTGGGAGATTTTTAAAAGTTGACTGGAGAATAGGAAATGTTTCATAGTTATTGTCTCTCTAAAAATGTATTTTGCCAGCAGTCTTGATAGTTTAGCTATACAGAATTCTCATCTGAAATCAACTTCCCTCATCACTTTGAACATATTTCCCAAGAGACGTCTGTTGTTCTGATTGTCCTAATTCTTAATCTTTTAAAAATTCAGTAGCTTTAAAATTTTTTTCCTTACAATACTTTTACATCTGAGGATGTCTTTGTCTAGTAACTGGGTTCAGTTGCAGGCTCAGTGTTTTCTATTCCGTATAAGCACTCTTTTTTTAAAATTTGCTGTATCCCATTCAATGTAGTTGAACTTTTTCCTGTTCCTTAATTTCCTGTCTACATTGTCCATTTCTCTATGCTTCATACTCAGTTCTAGTTTCTGACTTACCTTTTCACTTGTATCTAATTTATCTGTTATTGTAGTAACTTTTTATTTTTTAGAAATTCTCTTTAGTTCTTTCCTCTTTCTCTCTTCAACATTTTAAGCAGTCTTTCAGGTTACTGCATCGCCAGCAGATCTTGGGAGGAACTACACCATATGGTGGTGTCTACTGATTCACCCTTTTCTGATTTTTTTTTTAACCACTGAAAACCTTCACAGCCCTGTATCTAGAGGCGAGACGCGCCATGGCTGCTCCTGCCAGGTGTTCCAGGCCCTCGGGGCTATTGGCCCTCGTCTAGTTTTTACATTTGTTTCTTGTGTAAGTTTTAGGATTCACATCAGCTCTCTCCTCGAGAAGGCCTCCCCAACCATCCCCATCCTTTCCCCCAGCTAAGTGACGCCTCGGCACTGGGACAATAGCATTCCTCTCAGATGCATTTAGCCACCTCACTTTCTTCAAAACCCACTCACCTCTGGAGGCGGACTCCTCCTCGACGCCAGGGTCCCATCTCTGGCCCGTCTTGTCGTCTCAGTAGTGCAGCTCAGCCTGCTTGCTTACCAACTGACATCTCTATTACCACTTTTGCAGACTCGTGTACGTGGCAGGCCGGGAAGGCCACATGCTGAAAGTGCTCTCATACATTAGTGTCAAGCGCCTGACTCCAGCCCCCGCCCTTATCTTTTATGTAAGTGTGCTTTCCACCATAAAAACACCCCTTGAAGGCAGAGGGCCCCTCAGTTTGGATGGGAAGGTAAACCTGTATTGCTAAGTCCAGTGGTTTTCAAATGATCCAGGTTCCCTTAGTCATTAGACATGAAACAGAAATATGAAAAAGCCCAAGACAGTTCAGTTTACCCAATCCCTGCTCCTTGTTCTAAACTTACCCATGAAAAGCACTGCTTGACTCAACCAAATCTTGTATCCTCTAGACTTCCTACCTATACATTTGTATGTCCTTGATCCTTGGAAACAAACTATACGAAAACCCACTAGCTAATAGGAAAGGAGAATATATGCTTTGCAAGGTGGCTACTGATAGCAGCTTCTCATTATGGTCCAATACTTCAGAAGTCATGGGATCCTTGTGCAGTAAAAACCCTGACACCTTGTTATTGCAGTCCCTCAGGGAGGGTGGTCCCTGGTTGTGTCCAACTGTCTTGAGCACCTGTGGCTCATCCTTACCCCAGCCTCAGGGCCAGGCTCCTCCTCCCAGCCCCAGAGGAGGACCGCACCGTCAGCCTGCTCCCGCTGAAAATGAAGAAACAGACCCGAATGACAAGGCTTTTGGAATCATAACTCCAGGGTCATGCAACCAAGGCGGGTCAAGAACAGACCCAGACAGCTTGCGGTTCACAGCCCAGGGCCCTTTCTCGCGAGGACAACTCTTTGGAAGGAAAACTCATAATTAGGAAGTTGGTGCAATACACATGTATATTTTGTTTTTCCCCAGTTTAAAATCATAACATCAAAGAGTCACAAATTTTCCAAATCCTTTTTGTGTCAGCCTCAAAGAAAACACCTATCATAGTCAAAGTCTGTATTTAACCCCAAATATAATGGGAAACACGGGAGTTGTCTTTCATGTGAAAATAAATATTTATCCACAGGCCCAACTGCTTCTTCACTCTCCTGTGAAGTGGTAAGGATAATGTGTTTATGTACTGACGACCTAAGAATTCATTCTCCTTCTACTAGGGTATCATAGCAACTATTTATATCATCCCTGGTGACATAAACTCATTAGTCAATTACTTCAGTTTTGCCGCATGGATGTTTTATGGCTTGACGATTCTAGGACTGATTGTGATGAGGTTTACAAGGAAAGCAGCAGAAAGACCGATCAAGGTAAGTTTAGTGCCACAAATGTCACGAGTGGCTTTAATTTTTTGAAATGGATTATAGAGGGTAGCTACCTTAAACTCTAGTGGCATCCTTCTATTTCCAACTTGAGTCTACTTGTCTCTTGAATATATTTTAGAGTGGGAATTTGCTCCTGAATTCTGGCCCCAGACCCATTTCCACACATGCAACCACGGATAGTGGTTTGGGCTCCTTCCCGCCTCCCTGACTGAATGCTGTGGGTTTATATACAAAAGAGGAAGAAGAATTGGTTTTGTTTTGCTTATGTTAGGGGCTTTTATTATTTTTTTTAAGAACTGTGCTATTTAGGTAATGACAAGCACAGATGTAAGAAGGGAGGCAAGCTGAGGGCTTAAGTTACTGGGACGAGAGTAAAGATGTCTTTCAGCATTAGAATTTTGCTTAAGAAATTGGTCTTTCTGGTACTGAATCAAGAATATCACTGAGTCTCCAGAGTCATGTGAGACCAGAGCGGCCTGCCTGCAGTCAGGCAGTCCCACCTCAATCAGCTCACCTAGCAGGTGGAATCATGACACAGTACAGATTTTTAATCTGCATAAAATCTCTCAAACAGAAATAAAAAGGGTTTGAGAGAAAATAACTATGGAGACAGGAAAAAAGGGATATAATACATGTATAATTAGAATCCCTGGAGAAGAAAACGAGAGTAACAGAATTCTTAAAAAGTTTAATTCAATAAACATTTCCTGGGGTAGGAGGGAAAATTGGAGGGGGACTTGAACCAACACATTGACAGGTATACCAAGGAACTGGGAAATCAAAGCTAGAACAGGCAACAATGAAATATATTCTCATTAAATGATGGAGTTTTTTGAAAAACAAAACAAAACAAAACCTGCTGTGGGTGTCCACTCCCCTTTCCTGTCCTCCCCCAACCCCAAATCCACTTATAAAGGAAAAAATATAGGCATCAGACTTCCCGTGAGCAGCACTTCATACTCTAAGACCCGAATGACAGCAGATTTAAGGTACTCAAGAAAAGAGAATGTAAGCCAAAGATTTCATATCCAGTCAAACTGACTTTGAAACATAAAATCAACTAACATGAAATAACTCAAGGCAGGTGTCATTAAATGAGGTTGTCTGAGGAACTATCTAGAGAATGAGTTTCTGAAACCAAAAAGTCATTGGCATCAGGTGAATGTATGTAACTAGAGTACTAAGACTAAATGGTGGGAGATTAAACATAACAAAACAGTATATAAATATTAAGCACTGACAACATAACAGAGATGGAAGAGAAAGCATGTGAAAGTATGCCAGAGAAACTGCCTTAGACACTATTTAAAATTAGATGCAGGGGGAAAGAGAATTCCTGGCTAATTTCATTACTGCTTATTACCAACAGTATCTAAAAAAGAGGAGACTAAGGTATGTCTACTATTTATAATGATTACCCTCAGAACAAAAGCACAGCACTTACAAATGCCAAAAGGTATTATCAAAAAAACAAAAAATAAAGAGAGACACAAACCCAATAGACTGTATCATAAAAGACCCCTTACATAAAGAATCAGACTGGGAAACAATCAGAGTACCTTCCTGGTCAACATTATTCTGGTAGAATGCATAATTATTAGGGCTTTCTGCTGTTGTCGTTATTAGTTGTTAATACCATAAAACTTTACAGAAATCTATCAATCTCTTAATATTCTGACTTATAGCTGGTAGTGATATGGGAAAGTTAATATTTAAATTCTCAAAATGAAATACAATATTTTTAATATGAATGTGAGGAAAGTGTCAAATTGCATTCCAAATCCAACACAAGTCAGAGTCATGTATAGGCATACTGAAAAGTGTGAGGCTTGTATGTCTCAGATGTAACCACTTGTTAACCATACTAAGTGGCTGGACATCAGGAAATCATTTTAAAGAACTTTACTTCCTGGTACAATATACATTCTATGTAGTTTGTAGTTCTATGTTAGAACTACAAACTACATTCTCTGTTTCTAATGCAACAGAACAGGAAATTAATAAAAAATTAAACTTTTCAGTCCAAAGGAAATAGGAAATCAAAGTACATAAATCCCTAAAAACAATAATGAAAACAAGACATATAATCCATAATCAGTGCTTTAAAGAAGTTCGCATTAAATGCATCAAAAATGAAATTAAATAGGCAACTCAAAAAGTAAAAGAACAAAGAAGACCAAGAATACAGAGGGAACTGATAAACAACAGAATTTATGGTTCTTAACTGGACTATTTGAGTTTTAGAATTTCCCCATGAATTCTTATTCTGCTGGGGTTACACTTTCCTAGGAAATTGTCCATTCCATCTAGGTGTTCAAATTCATTTGTATAGAGTTGTACAAATTAGTTTCATGATTAAAAACACTTCTTATGCTCTGGAGATTATTTATCCATTTTTATTTCTTATTTGTATATTTGTGCTTTAATTTTTCAAGTTAGCTACAGGTTGTTTTATGGATATTTCAAATTATTTTTATGGAATATATTAGTGATACCCAACCTTACAAAGATGGCAAAAAAAAGGCAGGTGGGAGAAAAAAATCACAGACCAATCTCGATTTTGAATACTGATATAAAAATCTTTAAAATTGTTTAACAAATAGAATCCAATTACGTTAAAAGATAGTATGTCACAACTAAGCCAAATCTATGTGAGGATGGTTAAAGATAGAAAATCTATTAATTATCGGTTTAATTTCTGGATGGATATAATTCATCATATTAGTACATCTATGGAGAAAAGCCCTATGATGGTATCCCACAGATGCCAAAAACAACCAAGTAAAATTCAACATACGTTCCTTACTGATAAAGACAGGAATTTGTAACTATTTCTTAAGCATGGTCTCTCTCTCTCTCTCTCTCTCACACACACACCCTACAGCAAAAAGCTATCTTAATAAGGTAACACTAGAGAGCTGTCTGCTAAAATGAACAAGAATGCCTTCTATCTCTGTCATTTAACACTGCCTGAAGACACCAGCAGGGCAATCAGAAAAGAAGGCAATCCGGAGCAAAAGGATTAGAGAAGACTTTAAAGGCTCTAAAACTTTCTCCTTTCCAAGATAATAAAATTGTACATCTGGAAAATCTGAGAAAGGATCAAAGAAAAAAAAGAAAAATATAGAAAAGTAGTAAGATATAAAATTAACACATTGGAATCAGTAGCCTTTATTTATAAAAGTATCCAATTCAAAGATAATGCAAGAGAACACCTCATTCCCCAAAACAGAAAACAGACTTAGCAAGCAGTTAGACCTCTAAGTGGAAAAGTAATTCTCCTGAAAGACAGAAAAGGTAATTTGAATAAATGAAAATTCATACATGTTTTTGGATAGAAAGATGTCACTGTTCCTTCATTAAGACATTTAATGAGAGCACAATAAAAAACACCATCTAATATATTTTTTGGAGTTAGATGATTATAAAGTTCATATTGAAGAACACAGATTAGTCAAGAAAAAACTTTTTAAAAAAGAGCAATATTAAAATACAAAGATTCTAAAATTTGAGTATTATGGTCTAATGCATGAAAAAATTAATTGCTTTGTAATCCAAGAATTGGGAAAACCTTTCCTATGACTCAAAATCCAGAAGTCATAAGGAGAAAAAAGGACAAATATGACACCAATAAAGTAAACATTTATACATTAAAAAAAGAATAAGTTAAAAATATACATAATGTAATGGGTGAAACAGTCATACCACAAAAAAGGGCTAATATTCTTAAAGAGCTCCTTAAAATTGAGATGGGAATTACCAACAAATGGAGAAATAGAGAAAAGATATAGAAAGACAGTTCAAAGAAAAAAATGCAATGACACTGAAAACTGAAACAAATGCCAGTAAGCCCAATGTTGCTCCTAATAAGAGAACGCATAACAAAATTCTAATGAGACACCATTTCTTGCCTGTGAGATGGGCAGAAATCCAAAGTCTGGCCATCCTCCATCGGTGAGGCTAGGGAACAGCCTCTCTGATGTCCACCAAACACTGCTAGTGGACTACAAATGGTTTAGCCACTGTGGAAGGAAACTTGTCAGTATCTAACAAGTTATGTATGCATTTACCTTTTGACCCAGCCATCCCATTTTGAAATAATCTATCCCTAAGTAAAATTTACTTTAGCATGAGCTGTAACAGCAAAAGATTCATTACAACCCAGTGTCAACTAATGGGAGACGCTGAATAAATTTTGGTGCATCAACAAAGTATAGTATGGAACAGTAGAAGATGGATGAGAAATAATTTCATGTATTGCCATGGCACTATCTCTGGAATATATTAATAGCAAAAAGCAAGGTGCAAAACTATCTTTTATGTATTTGCTACCTTTTCTAGAAGAGAAGATGAACACGTATATATGTGTACACGCATGCATAAATGTATATTTGCTCAAAGAAATAATGGACAGGTAAAGCTAGAATTGATACAATATACAGGATAAATCATCCAATTCCTACAAGTCAATGACAAGACAAAAAAAAAGAGAGAGAGGAGGAAAGAAACATGTCAGGGACAAAGTCCACATCAGAGATGTATACTGAGTATTTACAGAAAAATGACGATGTCTGACGTTTTCTTTATATTCTAGGGAAAAGAGAAAGTAGAGTAGTAGAAGTAAGACTGGCGAAATTACTTAAAAATTTTTGGAGAGCGGGTACCTGGAGTTCATAATATTCTGCTATCTCAGTGTTTTTGTTTTCAGCAAAGTTTTCCAAAACAAAATGAATGCACCTGGGCCAATCACACCCCCGTGTTTCTGCCTCCAGGTGCCCATTTTCATCCCCATCTTGGTGACTCTTGTGTCTGTGTTTTTGGTTCTGGCGCCAATCATCAGTGAGCCCGCGTGGGAGTACCTCTACTGTGTGTTATTTATACTGAGCGGCCTAATATTTTACTTCCTTTTTGTCCACTATAAGTTCGGATGGGCCCAGAAAATCTCAAGTAAGTATCAGCCAAGGGCTGTTCTTCTGTCAGTGAGGTGCGGAGAGGGGCGGCGTGCTGCAACTCCCCTGCCCTCTGCCGAGACCTTCCTGCCACAGGACCCCACGCGGCTAGCAGACCTCACCTCCTCTTTGACCTGCTCCCCTCAGTGCGACACCTCTGGGTTCCACCTGGGGCACCTCCTTTGCTCTTGTTAATTACTGTACCAAATGGGAAGGAAAAACACCATTTTCTTTTCTTTGTAAACTAATGTAAAATTTACCATCTTAACCATTTTTAAGGGTACTTAACCATTTTAAAGTATATTCACAGTGCTGTGTATCTGATCTCCAGAACACCTCTTTCTTTTGCCCGATACATAGACATCACCTGAGAGGCTCAGCAGCATCCCTCAGACACCCAGAAAGTGACAGGGTTGGGACGGTGGCCTGGGTCTCCCAATGCCTTCCAGTCTTCCACTCAGTAATCCTGGTTCCTCATCTGTTGTAGGATGACTGTTTAAAAGTTGAGCTATGTTAGCCACTCTCACTTTGAAAAAGAAAGTAGTGGTACCAAAGTTCATCAAGGAGACTTGGAAGGACACTTGTGTATTATCTTTACAATGTGTTTCCCAATTTACAAAAGCCTTCCAGGCTCCCGAGTGCCCTCACCAGGCCAACAGCAATCCATGGGCCATTTCTTGGTCTCCCTCTCCCTTCAAGTTGAGTTGCTAGAAGGCAGGAATTGGGCTGTGCATAATTTAATCCTGGACTTATGCACCAACCACTTAATATCTATTGAGTAAATGTGATTAAAAATCTGCCCCTTCTTTTCTCCTTCAGCTTGTCTGAACAAAGAAGTACCACCATTCCTTCAGGTACCCTGGGTGGTTTTATTTATAATACATGCAACTCAGAGAGACATACAAGGTAGAAAGAGCAAAACTCAACTGGAAGGGGGTGAAGTTGGCCTGAGACTTTATTTAGCCTGAGCTGGTGGGCACTGAGGGTGCCTTTCTCCAGCCCATGCAAGTTTCAGACCCTCTCATCTGTGAAATCTGACTGTGGTGTTGTAAGAGAGAACCTGTTCCATATTGATTGAGAACATGAAACCAAAAACACAAAATGCATTATTTCTACCAAGGACTTTTCTCCTTTCCTGGACAGTTCCGCCCAGCCCTAACCTCTTTCCTCTGGTCACACCCTGAGCTGAGAGACTGGCTGCAGGCCCACTATCAAGAGGAAAGAAAATTTATTACTGAAAGAAAAACAGCCATTGTCCCCACACACACACCTCTGAAAATAAACTTAGATTTGATCATACCAGCAGAGAAACTAGCCCGGATGACTTACAGTCTAAAAGTATAGACTATGTCTTATTTCTCAGCTTTAGAATATTTAGCCAAGCTGCTCCCTACAAAAACCTGTAAGCTGGAATTAAGGAGGTAGAAATAATGAACAATCTGGATTTTCAACAAGATGCTTAGTGACTTCAGACTAAATATTCAACTCTTGGTCAGTGGCAGTTAAATACACACACAGAATTGAGCCATTCATATTTTCCCTATGGAGTACAACATTTGGTGGCAATAAAACTTAGCAGGTCCAAGGGTGGTTCTGGCCACCTGGGACCACCACCGTCCCCTGAGCGAAGGCTCCAAGGGGGACACACCACCAAGGGGTACTAACAGTGTTACTGCCGATATAATATATGACAATATAACAATAAGCAGGATGGAGTTGACTTGTATTTCTGACTGATCCCCACCCCAGGGCCTGTCACCATGCACCTGCAGATGCTACTGGAAGTGGTCCCGCCAGAGGAAGCCCCGGAGTAGTCGCTCTGTCTCCTGGAACCAAGTCTAAGCTGTGGTGACTTTAGTTTTGTAAGCAGTATTTGAGGTTATTTCTTACTGATGCTTTCTTAAGAAAAAGAATGTATTCAGATGTTTATAATACTGTTATTTTCAGATATCCTTAACTCTTTGGGTGGGGGTTCTAGACAGGCACAGGGACGGGTGGCTGCTCACGTTAGCAGGTGCAGGTGCACTCAACAGATGGCTGCCAGCCAGGGAAGGGCTGAGAAAGAGCTGCCACCCTTTAACAAGGGGCACAGCACATGTACTTAAATCAAGGGTATTCTTCAAACTTGGTGATCAATATTAGGTATATGTATTTATATAGAATTGGTGAGATTTCTGCTTTGATTGAAATAGATTTTTAAAATACTAAACTACAAATGTTTTGCCACCTACCAAAAGTCTTGCCACCCCGATGTTTTACCTGGGATTTATGTGACGGGGCCATCCAGGCTGAATGTTGAGGCCCCCCCTGCAAAGCTGGCCATCCGGAACCAGTCGCAGTCTGTGCGTCCACAGCGGGTACTGTGATGAGTGGTCAGCATCACGGGCTCCCCAACAGCCTTCACTGGCATTTTGGTCAAACCAGGAAGTGGGGTGAATAAATTTTATATTTGGCACTCAGGGAAAAGACTAAAACACGTAAGTAACATTTCTCTGAAAACACTGAAATTTTATTGATATACTACAACTTCCACACCAAAATTGACTAAGTATGTGAGCAATTTAGAAAAACAGAGACAAAAGAACCTTTAAGCTGCATTTTAGAAATTTACCCAAAACAGGAAAACCTGTACATACTAATAGTAGAACCAAACAAAAAAATTAGTAATTGTTTGCATTTCACAAATCAGTGTCCTATGTCCTAGAAAATGCTATTCAGAACTTCGAACAATAGTAAATTTAAACATCAGAAAAAAAATTAAGACTTAAACAAATAGTCCTCCTCCCCCGATGTTTTCATTTAGCTGTCTGTGAACTACACAAGATAATTAGCATTACATCGTTTCTGGGAGCAGGACCCCACCATTTCTACATGGGAAACACGTATTCATGCAACTGTACTACTTGCTGTTGTTATTTGCTATGTTTCACAAAAGAGACTGAATACAACCGAGCACACGCTGCAGATGGCCCACAATCACGGGGGAGGCCAGCGCAGCCCAGGGGCCTGGCCACCACCCCACAGCCCTCCCCTGGCTGAGCAAATGTTGCTTCCACAGAAACTGACACCTGAGGACATTAAGAGTCAAACCTTTGCCGGCAAAGACACCAGGACTTCCTGCTTCCCAAAGAGCCTGTCCAAGCTAGCCACAAAAAAGGAGAATCAAGGAAGGGAAAAAAAGGAAAAAAAAATCACACGAATTTGTATGCCAATTTGACACCTGCCAGTCAATCTGCAGGAGTTGCGGCAGCAGCTCCTGGATGCGCTCCGGCCGCTGTGCAGGCTGCTCCAGCAGAGGGCAGTGGTCGGCCCCAGTCAGGAGCCCACGGCCCACCTGGAAGCATTCTGGGCACCCCCAGGGCGAGGCGAGGCTGCACAGTGAGCAGAATGTCTTATTTTACAGATGAGGAAACTGAGAGCCAGAGTGGGATGCAGACCTGCTCACAGGATGGCTTGGTGACAGGATGGCTTATGCCAGGGATGTACAAAAACTTGGGCATCTGTGCTTTCTGACGTGTGAAAAGAATGCAGATCTTGGGGGCAGTCTCAACAGTCCCATTCTATCCATGTTCTGCACTTTCAGGCAAAGCTGCCCGACTCCCACTGAGGAAGTGAACAGGATTTAGATTTGAGCTCAACAGCTCAGCTTTCTAAATTGTTCAATTAACATGACAAGTCAGGCTCTGGGCATTCCCACATTTAAGTGGTAATGATGATACCCATTTCTCCTGAAAACTGGTGACCCTGGGCATCACTGCTTCCCCCTAGGATGGCGTCGGGGGCGTCTTTAGGATTCCCCACATGCAGGTGCTCTGAGGTCCTTTCAGGTCCCGCTGGAAAGAAACCATCGTCTCCTGTGCCTGGAACCCCGCCGGCTCAGGGCGTGCCCCACAAACAGCAGCTCTCCCTCCCAAAGCCCTGGCTTTGGTCGGTGCGACCCCATTTTCATCCCGGGACTACCTCTTCATAAGAAGTAAACTTACCCTGAGTAGCTACCAAGATCTTAAGAATCCCAGAAGTGTTCATGCACAGTCAGTTATATCGAATCCCAACTAACTCCTGGTTGAAAAGGCCTGTTAGGCAGTGCTGAGTATGACTGTGGAAGCCAGAAACCTCACTTTCTATGCACAAGACCAGGTTTTCAGGAATGCACCAAAAGTAAGTCTACATGAAAAATGTGAATAGACTAACTCCAAAGGGCGCAGTTCATCACCCCAGTGCCACAGCGTGCTCTGTCCCTCGAGTGTGTCGGGCTGGGCTGTGGAAGCCAGGCCTGTGTTAGACTGGCTTCCTCTGTCCTCGACAGTCACCCTGCCTTTTTTCAAATGGGCTCAGAATTTCTCACCATTACCAATCCCAGTGCTGAAAGATGATACTTCATATTTATTCTTGAAATGCAAAAAAGTTGACAGTGACTCTGCTTTTCTGAGCTTTCGTTCACACAGCAACATCTCCTATTGTCTGGTCTCCCGGCTGCTCCTCAGGATTTAGTTCACATTGTCATTCACTGTCACTCTCGTCATCCTCCGAAGTTTTGTCACTGTTCTCAACCAGCTCTGCCACTTTGCGGGGCAGGTTTTTAGAATTTACAACTAAAAGAGTTAGATATTATTTTAAAATGTTAATTATAGACTAATTAGCAAATCTTTCCCCTCATTATTTTGGTCAATGCAGGAAAAGTCTCAGGTTCTTGCTCTATTTTGTGACTTATTTTATATTTTCATTATTTTAGGCAGAAATGAATTGGTGAAATTTGCCTGCTTATAAATAATTATAATCCTTGTATTATAAGAAAGTGTATTTATAACCAAGAATTGACATCTCCTCAAACCAGAACATACAGCACCAAGATTAACCACAAGGAGAAAACTAATTCCTAAGGCTCTACATTAACAACCCATTTCCACAAAGGCTGCCTTCCTACAATCAGCTGGGTGCTTACACCCACCCCCATGGCTCCCAGGCTTTCTCCAGGGAGGCAGTGCACCCCACTTACCCTCCGAGAAGTGGCCATCCTCATCACTTTCTTCCCAGTGATCAAAATCAAAAGCCACATTAGGGTTCTGTTCAATATAACAGTTCACATTACATGAGAGAATAAAACACTCAGAGTGTTAAGACCAGTCAGCCACGGATACTTTCAACTCACCTTCTGTTTGAGTAAGCGACACCAAGATTCCCTTCTCTCTTTTGCAAGAGTGATTACAGGTTCATCGTTCTGAAGGACGCATTTGCAGTTATCTTTCGTTATACTGGCGTGCAGCTCCATATCAGCCAAGTAAAATTTCTCTCCCACCCAGGCACTAGGTTTGCAAACAGAAATAGGGTCAGCCTTCTTAAAAGTGTTAAAAAATTATTTTTTTTATAGGAAATATATATGAACCTACCTGAAAACAACTCTATCTCTAAAATATTTACATTTATAATCTTTTACATTCCTTATGCTTATCTTCAATATGACTACATCTTCCTTTTGGAACCATTTTATTTGTGGGTGGAAGCTAGAAGAAAAGAAAAAGGCTTACACACTCATCGCTGTTTATTCACTAGGGAAGGATGGGAAGTAGACTCCAATAACAGACGGACTTACCTTTTCAGAGGCTCTGTAGTTTTGTTAAGAGAAGCATCTCCAGTGTTTTCAGGCAAAGTTTCTGTACAAAAAAGTCAAATTGTTCTATAGGTTATTTCCAAGTATCCAGTTGCAAAGAATAATTAGAAAAAATTAAAAGGCATATCACTTAGTAAAACTAGTAAAAACAGACTTTGACAAATATTACAATTAAGTTATCCAGAAAGTAAATCCCTCTCTGAAAAGGAACTGCATTACAGTTGGTGGCTACAGGATCCCAATGGTCCTGCTTCTCTGCTGCGTTCTTTACCTGCAAGGACCCTACCAAAGGCAACTTCTGCACAGCGGCCAACAGACACAAGGAACCAAAGCTCAATGTAACATTTCTTAAAACAATGTAAGTTAAACATCTTAATCTATAATATTAGAAGCTTCCATCCAACGACTTAAGCAAGAATGTTCAAAGCAGCTTTAATAACAATAGTCAAAAACTAAAAACCATCTCAACATCTATCAACAGGTGCATAAGTGACAGGAATGAAAAATACATTGGAGAAAATACACCCAATATAGTGGTAACTTTGTATGGGGACAGATGGTAACCACACTTGTCAAATCACTGTTGTGTAACCTGTAACATACTATTTCTTATCAACTATACTTCAATTAAAAAATGGGCAACAAATAAATTGTGGTATATTCAGCTCACAGAATACACTTCAGCAATAAAAATGCCACCTCTGCTTACAATAGTCTAGATGAATTTCACAAACATGATGCTGAGTGACAAGCAACAGAATATATATATATATATATAAAATAGATATATTTCCAATTCAGCAAAATTAATGGTGATAAAAGTCAGAACAGTGGTTCCTGGGAAAGGTTCTAGATGTGAAGGTGCCTGAGGGAGACACCTGGTGTTCTGGAAATGTTCAACAGCCTGATCTGGGTGTGGTTAGTGGGCACGTACATGTGTAAAAAGTTCTGATGAGCTAAACACTGAAGATCTCTTCACTTTACTGGATGAACATACCTCAAATAACAAAAGGAAAGAAGTTATCAAAAAAAAACATTGGTATCTGAATTGTCAAAAATAGGAGGTTAGGCTTATGTCACCTCTATCTAAGTGGAAAGCCTAAACGTTAGAAAATTCCCAAGCATTAATGATTTTATGTTAACCATCTTTTAAATAACCAACCATGCTTCTGGTCTTCTGAGTGTGACTCGGGGTCGGCACCTCTGTCCGGGCTCCTGCCCTCCCGTGGCGTGCTCTGCAGACCTGTGGCCTCATCTGCGGAAGGCGGCATCCTGGATGAGAGAGGTGGAGGTCAGCCCTGACACAAGGGGACAGGCAAAACCTGCCTCCCTACAGGGCCTTCCCGGCAACAAGCAAAAGTCAGGCAACACATGACTTAAGGTCTTACTAATGCCTATCAGACGTGCCCAGCTCTCAGCTCATTTGGGGAGCGCAAGTGGGACAGCCAGCTCTGGTCAGCACTGTGTCCCCTGCGTCAAGCGTAGAGCATGTGATCGGTTCTCTAATATTGCGTCTTATGTAGAATGATATACAAGAATTATATACAATTATATAATCATTTGTATTAGATGTTATTATCAAATAAATGCATCAACTCATTTACCAAGGAAAGGTTCACTTCAAACCATTTACTGTGAGAATAACAAACACTGCTTCTCTCTGCAAAGAGGACAGATGTCAGCATAAAAGCCCTGTCCTTTCCTCTTCCCAGATACCCCCTCTTCACAGTCTGGGTCTATGCCCATAAATATCTTTTTGCATAAATAGTAGAGAATACTTCCAAACTCATTCTAGGAGGCCAGCATCCCTCTAATACCAAAACCAGGCAAAGACACCACAAAAAAAGAAAATTATAGGCCAAGATCCCTGATGAATGTAGATGTAAAAATACTCAATATTAGCAAACTGAATTAAAATATACATCAAAAAGATCATCCATTATGATCAAATAGGATTTATTCCAGGGATGCAAAGATGGTACAATATTTGAAAATCTATCAATATCATACGCCACATCAACAAAAAGGACAAAAATCACATGATCACTTCCATAGATGCTGAAAAGGATTTGACAAAACTCAACATCCACTCATGATAAAAACTCTCAACAAAATGGTACAGAGGGCAAGTATCTCAACGTAATAAAGGCCACATATGACAAACCCACAGTAACATCATACTTAACAGTGAAAAGCTGAAAGCTTTTCTTTTAAGATCGGGAACAAGACAAGGATGCCCACTCTTCCCACTTTTATTCAGTGTAGTACTGGAGGTCCTAGCCATGGCAATCAGACAACACAAAGAAATAAAAGGCATCCAGATTGGTAAGGAAGAAGTTAAAGTGTCACGTTTGCAGATGACATGATATTGTACATAAAAAACCCTAAAGAAGCCACCAAAAAACTACTAGAACTAATATCTGAATTCAGCAAAGTTGCAGCATACAAATTTAATAATACACAGAAATCTGTTGCATTCCCGTATACTAACAACAAATTAACAGAAAGAGAAATCAGAAGAACAACTCCATTTACAATTGCATCAAAAAGAATAAAATACCTAAGAATAAACCTACCCAAGGAGGTGAAAGACCTTTACTGTGAAAACTGCAAGACACTTATGAGAGAAATTAAAGAAGACACCAATAAATGGAAATACACCCCAAGCTCATGGATAGGAAGAATTAATATTGTCAAAATGACCATCCTGCCTAAAGCAATCTATAGATTCAATGCAATCCCTTTCAAAATACCAACAGCATTCTTCAATGAACTAGAGCAAATAGTTCTAAAATCCATATGGAACCACAGAAGACCTTGAATAGTTAAAGAAATCCTGAAAAGGAAGAATAAAGCTGAGGGGATTACTCTCCCCAACTTCAAGCTTTACTACAACACCACAGTAATCAAAACAATTTGGTACTGGCACAAGAACAGACCCATAGATAAATGGAATAGAATGGAGAGTCCAGATATAAACCCAAGCACATATGGTCAATTAATATATGATTAAGGAGCCATGTACATACAATGGGGAAATGACAGCCTATTCAAAAGCTGGTGTTGGCAAAACTGGACAAGTACATGTAAGAGAATGAAACTGGATTACTGTCTAAATCCATACACAAAAGTAAACTTGAAATGGATCAAAGACCTGAATGTAAGTCATGAAACAATAAAACTCTTAGAAAAATATGTAGGCAAAAATCTTTTCAATATAAACATGAGCAACTTTTTCTGAACACATCTCTTTGGGCAAGGGAAACAAAAGAAAAAATGAACAAATGGGAGTACATCAAACTAAAAAGCTTCTGTACAGCAAAAGACACCATCAGTAGAACAAAAAGGCATTCTACAGTATGGGAGAATATACTGTAAATATACAATCAGACATATCTGATAAGGGGTTAACATCCAAAATATATAAAGAAGTCACACACGTCAACACCCAAAATGCAAATAACCCAATTAAAAAATGGGCAGAGGATCTGAACAGACACTTCTCCAAAGAAGAAATTCAGATGGCCAACAGGCACATGAAAAGATGCTCCACATTGCTAATCATCAGGGAAATGCAAATTAAAACCACAATGAGATATCACCTCACACCAGTTAGGATGGCCAACATCCAAAAGACACAGAACAACAAATGCTGGTGAGGATGCAGAGAAAGGGGAACCCTCCTGCACTGCTGGGAGTGTAAATTAGTTAGTCCAACCATTGTGGAAAGCAATATGGAGGTTCCTCAAAAAACTAAAAGGTTAGAAATACCATTTGACCCAGGAATTCCACTCCTAGTAAGTTACCCAAAGAAAACAAGATCCCATATGCACCCCTATGTTTATTGCAGCACTATTTACATTAGCCAAGATATGGAAGCAACCTAAATGTCCATCTCTAGATGAATGGATAAAGAAGATGGGGTACATATACACAATGGAATATTATTCAGCCACAAGAAGAAAACAAATTCTACCATTTGCAACAACATGGATGGAGCTAGAGGGTAGTATGCTCAGTGAAATAAGCCAGGTGGAGAAAGACAAGTACCAAATAATTTCATTCACTTGTGGAGTATAAAAACAAAGCAAAACTGAAGGAACAAAACAGCAGCAGACTCACAGATTCCAAGAAGGGACTAGTGGTTACCAAAGGGAAGGGGGTGGGGAGGGTAGGTGGGGAAGGAGGGAGAAAGGGTTTAAGGGGCATTATGATTAACACACATAATGTAGGAGGGTCACGGGGAAGGCAGTATAGCACAGAGAAGACAAGTAGTGACTATAGCATCTTACTACGCTGATGGACAGTGACTGCAATAGGGTGTGGGGGGGACTTGATAATATGGGTGAATGTTGAAACCACAACGTTACTCATGTGAAACCTGCATAAGATTGTATATCAATGATAACTTAATTTTTAAAAAGTACAAACTGACTAAAATGACAAAAAGTTGTATTGCCATCTACATCTATCTAATACACACACACATTTTAAACACACAGGATCTACTTAATTCCTTTGTCCCTTGTTTCACTGTACATAATAACTAAAGACCTATCACTACACAGTATTGCCTCATTCTTCAAAACTTTTTAAGTTGTGTTTTGCTTTTGGCTTTTTGGGCTGGTAACCACATTCACATGGTTCAATGTTCTAAAATTTAAAAGTCTACACAGTGAAAAAGGCCCCTCTCACTCCATTCCCCGGCCACCCAATCTCCTTCCTCATGGAGGACAATGTAACTCACTTCTGTGCATCTTTTCACAGACAGTCCAAGCCTAAAGGAGCAAACCTGTATAAGTACATGTGTACACACACATACAGACACACATCTGTATATGTACATGTGCCTCCAAGGGGACTTCCAGTTGATGCACAGGAGGCCTGCAGAGTGGCACTCCCTGAAAGGCGGAGGCAGGGTCCCATGTTCAACCTCCCAGGCGGGGGCCCGTCCTGAGGCCTCATCATCCTCTACCCACTACTGTGCAGCAACAGACCCTCTCTCCCCAGCCCACGGCTTTGGCCTAGTTCTCTACTTGTAGGGTTCTTCTCCTTCCTCCTCACACACTTTCCTCAAACACGAGCAAACCAGAGCCTTGCTCAACTGCTTTCTTGAGCTCTAAGCTTAAACTTGGTATTCCTAGACCAACTGGGTATCTCCTCTCCAATAAGCTGGCTGCTTTCTGGGAAATATCCTGTACCTGTCAAGCTGTCCCTATCCTCTTAGTCACTGGGGCTCAGAATTAGAGGTTCACACTCCCATGTGTCTGTCAGTCACTAGGCCCTATGACTTCTGGATCTTCCAAGTCCCCCAAACCTGTCCCCTTCCCCAGTCTGCTGTAAGAATCTCCCTGCTCCTCACTTCTGATCCAGACCACCACAGCTTCCCAACCTGTCCCCTGAAATGGAGTCTCATGGAGCAGGCTCCCTCTGCTCGGTCCAGCTCTCCTCTCTACCTGTGATAGCCACAGGTGTGTAATAGTGCACAAGCACCAAATCAAGTGTGCAAAGGATCTGAACAGCTTTGCATAGAGCTGCAGCTCAATAGCAGTAGTTGTGTTTCATACAAGTGATCAATCCTCATTTTCATTAAATTTACTAAACTGTAAAGACATCTTCATTTAAAAAAATATCTTATCAGTAAGTATGGAGCAGTTTTTGTTTCCTGAAGGTGTGTTAATTAAGATGGAAAACTCCAAAAACTTCAGACTATTGGGTATTTTAATCTTTGCTATGTTCTTTGAAACTTTCCTGCCTAGCAGGACTTCAGGAATTCTTCAGGGTCACCAGTGGTCACATCCTAAATCCACTGGTCAGTTGTCACCCTCCTGCCATTTGGCCTCCCAGCAGTGTGTGCCCGGCTCATCGCTCCTGCTCCATGCAACATCCCCTCACCCGCCTTCCTGACGCCCCTCTCCTGGGCTTCTGTCCATGCTGTTGGCTGCTGCTCAGGCTCCTCCCCGATGTCCCCACAGCAACCCCTCCTCTCAACCTTAGAGGCCCAGGGCTCAGTCCTTGGGCTCTTACGCTCAACCCTTCAGTGCTCTAGTTCAGTGCAGCTCTCAATGCCTAGGACCTGCTGACAAGCCGCAGGAGACCAAGTGATCATTCAAATATATTCGGAAAACAGCTACTTCCCCCCACCTCCACAAGCCACTCCCACCCCGTCTTGAATCTTTTTGGCACAGCATGTGTGCCCCACTCCAGTCTGTTATCCACACAGTAGCCAAGAATCCTTTGATTAAGTCATTCATCTGCCCCAAACCCGCTCACGGCTCCACCTCCTCAGTGGGAGCCCAGGTCACAGGGTCCAACAGGCTCCGACCCAGGACTGCTCTGACCTCTGCACCTACAAGTTCTCCCTGTCGCCTGCTGCTCTGGTCACCACTCCTTCCTCCCTGTCCCTGGAACCAAGGAGCGGCCGAGCCTTCGCTGCTTCACCTCTCGTGTCTGTTCACTCTCACCTTCTTGGCTCAAAGCTACCCAGCCTTCCTTTCTGCATGGATCTGATCCATCTCACTTACCACCATCTGATCCACTCTGTATCTTTCCAGCCTGTTTGTCACCTTCCTCTCTCCATTAAAATGTGGGATAGCCCTTCATCTGTTAGCCCTTCATCTGTTTTGTTAACTCTATCCCCAGGAGGCACTCAAAAAAAATTTACTGAATGAATTTGAAAACTTCAAATTTACCTAGTGACAACTTCAATTAAAATTACTGTTACTTAGACCAACTGAAACGATGTTAAGATGAAAAAATCCTCCAGCAACTTGCTACTGAAACACGTGCAGAGCAAAATGGCAGACTGGGAGGCTCCTCATTTCCACATCCTCACAAAAACACTGAAAGAGCCATGGGAGGCTGGCTGATCCAGCTTTGTAGGGGCTCTGGAAAACCACCAGAGGTTCACAGCCATCAAGCAAATGTCCAGAAAAAGTCAGCTTCAAGATCGGGGGACGGTTCTGTGGCATTTTCACTTGCCTCTGCCCTGCCTGGCTTGGCAGTCTTGGTCTTCACAGATGGCAGCCTGATTGCTGCTCCCCACTTCAAACCAGAGGGAGCAGGACAGGCCTTCTTCACAAACTACTGTCTGGTGAAATTAGTCTAACCTGTCTGGGAAATAGATATCTGAGGGAATGGTGCTAGATGCTCACCTGTGTCTCACAGAACTCAGAACCCAGGCAGCAAAGCGGTAGGCACTGCTCCAAAAAGAGGACTGCTGTCCCAGGGACACCTGGGCGAAGGGCTAGGCCTGGGGACACACTCCAGACCTTCTAGGGTCAGGTGGAGAAACAGGGGGGCAGACTCACTGGGAAATTAGGACACTCAGAAGTGTCCTAATTTAGGAGACCACGTGCATGCCAAGGGAAGATGCACACTCAGAAAAGTCCTAAGAACACCTTTAGCTTTTTTACCTTGGGCCGATTTCTAGGACAGGATGTGGAGAAAATGGGAACCTTTGTGCACTGATGGTAGGAATGTAAAATGGCACAGCTGATGTGGAAAACTAAACACAGAATTACCATATGATTCAGCAATTCCACTTCTGGGGGGGATACCCCAAAGAACTTTAAAGTAGGGACATGGACAGATATTTGTACACTAACGATCATAGCAGCACTATTCACAAAAGCCAAATGTCCACTGACAGATTAATGAATAAACAAAATGCGGCATATCCATACCATGGAATATTTTTATGCCTTAAAAAGGATGGAAATTCTGACACATGCTACAACATGGGTGAACCCTGAAAACATAATGCTAAATGAAATGATCCAGTCACAAAAGGACAAATATTGTATGATTCCGCTTATACGGTAAATAGGTTAACAGAGACAGAAAGTGGAATGGAGGTTACCACTGGTGGAGGGTGGAGGGGAACGGGAGAAAAGGAGTTAGTGCTTAATGGGTTCAGAGTTTCTGTTTGGGATGATGAGGAAGTTCTGGAGATGGATGGTGTGATGGCCGCACAACACTGTGAATGTACCTAATGCCACTGAAATGTATACTTAAAAATAGTTACATTGACAGATTTTGTGGGTACTTTCCCACAGTTTGAAAAATCAAACAGAAATAAGAAATTGTGTTATATTTTAACACAATAAAAATACATGTCATTTAATAAAGTACTGTTAATTTGTTAACTACAATATTTGTTAGATATTATAATAGCACTCAAGTCAAGTTTTTAGAAGTCCTTTGTTGCTCTGCACCCTCATCAACACTTGGTATTTTCTCTCATTTCTGGTGGGTATCAAGTGGTATTATCACACTATAGCTTTGATTTGCATCTTTCTGGTGATTGATAACTTTGAACACCTTTTCATACATTAATTATTGGAGAATTAATTAGTTGGACATTGTGAAGTGTCTGTTCAAGTCTTCTGCCTAGTTTTCTGCTAGTGTCTGAGATTCTCTTCCTGACTGGAAGGAACTGTGGCTACGAGCCCTTTGCTGGACGCACGTGTTCTGCCCACCCTCCTTGCTGGGAGTGCCGGTGTACACTCTCTGTGCTTTCACAGCCTCCCATACACTGCCTGTGGGACTGTAAGCTGGTACAGCCAATCTGGAAGACTATTGGGCAGGAGCTCTAATTATGACCCAGTGGTTCCATTCCATCAGAAACACATTTTAAGTGCACCAAAGCACAGTAGGAAAATGTTTTAAGTACCACATGGAATAGCCCAGAAATTTCTCCCATCAAGAGTAAAATGGGTAAATAAGTTATGATGTATCCATACAATGGAATATTATACAGCTGTGAGAATTTACGATCTACAACTACATGTACAATACTGATGAATTTCACAAATGATGCTGAGTTCAAAAAGCCACATACAAAAGAGAGACACTGCATGATTCCATTCAAACAAAGTACAAACCAGGGAACAGCAATGCATGCTTTTCATTGTCTTGAGAGTGGCTGCCTTTGGGGAGGGAGCAGGAGCCAGCTGAGTCATGCCCTGTGTCTGATCTGGGGCTGGTTTCTGCGCTCAGAAAATCCACCAGGCTACACTTACAATGTGTGCACTTTTCTGTATGTGTGCTGTCAAAAAAAAAAAATCTAACAAAAAACTATTCTGAAAAAAAAAAAACTATTCTGGAAGAGATCTACAGGTGAAATAATATATTTGGGATTTGATTTATAATACTCCACCAAAAACAAAAATGTGGGTCAGGGTATGGATAAAATAAGATTCCCACAATCTTAGTAATTATTGAAGCCAGTTATCAGAACATGGAGACTCTTTAAACTATTCTTTAAAAAAACGTCTACTGTAACACTTGTGAGTCATGCTTCCAAACAGCTCTTCCAAAAAGGAGAGAAAAATCTACTCACAGGGTTTGGCTTGGGCTTTCCTCAAAACTTGGCATTTTAGCTCCTTCGTAAAATTTTTTCAGTTGTTCTATATGTTCTGAATTATCAATGCCCATTCCCATTGACAAAATTTCAGCTCGAACATTATAGTCAATGACAGAAGTTTTCAAATTTGGGAGTTTTGTAATGTGTACCTTGAATCAAAGAAAAAGCACATTTACAGGAATTATCCTTCAAACTTTAAACGAATTACAAACACTCTTGTATGGCCTCTCCATCTTGCTGTGCAATGTCTGATGTAATTGGCCTGGGTGCAAGGGCCTCCCACTGCAGCATGCATATCATTTCATAACCCAGGTACATCAGAATCTTCCAGAACCCAGCCCACATCACAGAAATATGATCAGGGGTGGGGTATGGACCAAAACTGAATCCTGGAATAAAACCCCCAGATGAGACCATGCTAATGCTGTAACCATACAAAAAATTCTAGATCTGATTTTTATTTGAGTACTTTCACCTCTCTTAACAAGGAGGACCCCTAAGGCTCAGAGTCTTCAGGAGCCCAGGAAGGCCTATGCCAAGACTCTAAATCCTGGATTCTAGACAGTTTCTTCCATTTGTTTATTCTGCAACCAAAATGTTCTCATCCATGTCAATTTATAATTAAGTATAACAGAAAATCTAAAACATTCTGATTCCTGTTGACAGGGGGTGTGGACCCTGGACTGGGCATCTTTTTTATGGCAGGAGGAGGGTGGGCCAGGCTGGCACTGGCTGGGGCACCTTCCTAACTGAACACTGGAACATGTTCCCATCTAGGAAGGATGGAAAGGCCTTTCTCCACTCAAACTGGGGACCAAGCTGGTCTGGGGAGAGAAGGTGACAGGTTGTGGGAAGTCTATTGCCTCTCCAAGGTGCCATGGACCCTGCTATGCTCTGGAGCTGTGGAAGCATATTTGCCAGGTGGATTTTCATGTTTTGATTTATTTTCTCAGTTTAAAATTTCAGCTTAAAAAGTTTTCATTTTTTTCTCTGATAAAGAAAAACTGCAATATTGATTATTACATCAACTAAGATCCCCAAATCTCTTCATTTACCTGCACTGTAACCTCTACTTTCTCTCCTTAAAATCATTTTGTCCTCTTACTCTTAAATCTTACACCCAAACTCCTCTTTTAAGTGTTAAGGCTTCTCTAGTCTTACAAAAATAACTTTTAGTAAAACAAGGTTTTATGAACTGAATTCCTGTAATCTTATAAATAATCATAATAATTAAGATTTAAAGCTAATACAGTAAAACTCTGAATTGGAAAGTAGAGGTCTTGGGGCACAATTACATGTTCTGGTCTCACACTCAGACTGTCCAACCCCAAGGTCAGTGCTATGGGTAGGAGTCTCTGTTCATGGAACCCAAGTGCCCCATACCAGCCCTAGCACATAGTAGGTGCTCAATAAATGTTTGGCGAATGAATGAGGTAGAAACAGTAAACATAATGAAACCTATCTTTGGAAGCCCAAGGGCTGGAACCCTCAACATTACCGATCAAGTGCTGGGACTTTAAGATCATTTACAACCAGACAGGTGGCCACTGTACTGCCTCAGGGGCAGTCATGACCCAGGGTTATTTGTTAATAGTGCACAACCAACATTGAAAAAGTGGAATAGATTAGAACTGCAAGTGTTACAGACTGTCATCTGGAGTAAGTACAGTTTCATGGAGCTTCTGTCTCAGTTGTGTGAGTGCATGTGATCATAGACACACGCCTGTGAGCACCAGGTTATAGGGTAAAAGATTCCCTTAAACAAAAAACCCACAACCAAATTCATGTCCTAAATAACATGAAAAAATTATCTCCCTAACATAGAGCCCTAAAGAAGCTTCCATTCTTATTTATTCAGGTAATTTATTCCATTCTAGAATAATTTGCATAATTTTAGGGGCCCATTCCAACATAGATTTCTTTTTAAGGAAACTGCATAGTATACTTACCATTGGATCAATCCAAAGTGTATTTCCTAGAGCCAGTATCACTTTTGCATCATGAAGTTTTCCAATAATTTTATGATGAATATACCCAGTAACCTGAAAAAAAGTTTATCTGAAGCTTTAAGGAAATAGCATATCCTGTACATGCTGCATAGTTTTGCAAAAAACTTCCATGCATTTCATTTGAGCCTCACAACCAGTCCTTGGGGTAGGTTATGGAGGCCTCCATGCCTCTTTGTCAACAAGAGTAACTAAATGTCCAATGCAAAAGGTGACTCAGGGCTTCGAATCCTATGTTTCCCATTGTGGACACATGTCCCCCACCTCCTCTGTGAGCTGTCAATCTGTCTTTAAAATATGGGTATTTCTTTTTCTAGAAGCTCCCTGAGAATGAAGAGAAAGTGATTCCGCTGCTCCTGGGGAGGCAGTCACAGCAGTGGAGCCACTCACCCCAGTGACCCTGGAGCTGGGCCCTGGTCTTCCTATACTCTTTCCTGAGCCCGTAGCTATTTTTCTCTCAAGCAGGGTCCCAGAAACTGAGACCTACCTGTCTGAGCCCTCTCAGGCACATTTTAACTCTAGTAAAGCAGAACAGGAGGGAGCTGCTCCTCATGATTAGATTGTTTCCATTCCCCTTGGGCCCGGTAAATTAATTTAGAAGAACACACACAAGAGACCTTTTCCCCATTTCTCCAGAAGGCACCTCTTCAAGAAATACTTGAGGTCAATCATCTGGACAGACAGATGTTTCTCTAGGACAAGAACCATGCCCTTCTTGCTAATGGTTACATCCAAATGCCCAGTGCAGAGTGGACACTTGGTAAATACTTTGCACGAAGGAAAAAAGATTGCTATTTAATAAGAACTATTTTTATAAAACTCACAACAGTAAGGCTGTGTATTCACCCTGTATTGTAGAACACTTACTTCCCAGATAATGTTTAACCCAGTTTATAACCCAACCTGCCAACTGCAATGGCTTGTTTTATATCCTATTAATCAGCTGGTACTAAATGTAACCTTCCTGTGAAGAAGCAGGGACATCATAATGAACAGGACTCACTGCTCTGGCAGGAGCGGGACTGGCTGGGTGGCCTCTCCACCCTGCACACAGAGCCACATGAGCCCACGTGGGACCACTCTTCCACGCTCAGTCTTGGCAGACAGCCTTCTCCACTTTCAATGTCTTATCCCATTAAGGGTCCAGAGGAAATGTCTCTTTCTTTGGAAGCTTTTCTGGACTTTCTTTCCATGCCCATCTTCCCCACCCCAGTGTAATTACCAGGCCTCTCCCAGAGCGTCCATCACCTACATCCCCCTCTGATGGGGGTGTCCATTTTTGCAGGACCTCACACTGTTTCTTCCCTTCCAGCTGACAGCCAGTGTACCACGATGCACATTTTATACCAATTCTAAGTCTGTGAGTGCTGCTGCTAGTGATGGCAACCCATACCTGGCAAGGGTGCCTGGCTCCTCCCTGCAGGTGCAGAGCCAGGTCTACACACAGAAGCCGTGAGTGCCTTCCTGCACGGGCAGGGGTCCAAGCAGACTGTGCTTGGACAGCCGGGAACAGAAAGCATTTCACCCAAACTCAACACTAAATTCAAATAAACCTCAATTCTGAATGTATTCTGGGTTAAATATATTCTGAGAGCCAACAAAATATAAAAAGCCCAAACAACTCACCTTTGGATTCCATTCAGTTTCATTGTCTGCAGGTTTCACTCTGCAAACAATAAACTCCACAGCCTGTGGGGGCAGGGTGTGGAAATTCCCTGGGAGACGCAGCAACCGGTCCGTTGTGACAAGTCCAGTCCTGCCTTCGTCTATAAACCTTACAAGGACGCCATCCGGGGCCCACGCGCCTTCCTTCTGGCTCAGCTCCAGCACCTGGACCCTGGAGAGTGACAGTGGCCTTAGCCAAGCATGGAGCTCCATGATGGAGAACACCTTTGCCTCAGCTTACTTACTAAATGCAGAACATACAGAAAGACCCCTTAACAACTAGTTTTTACTTCCTAGTAGAAATAACATAAGGAGAGCTGTCAGGAGCACTCAGCAATGGTTTATTTAACTCTAGGGTATCTAAGCACAAAACATGGGCAGTACTTCTGAATGGAATAAATCTCTTTATCTGATGACATAATAAAAATTAACACAGCAGATTAAATACTCAATATTTCTCAATGTAGGCTATTGCCATATGGAGTCAGGGGTGGCATCTGAGGGAAGTTGATGCAAACAGGCAGGTGAGGCAGACTGCCTGGGCTGGGACACCAACTGCCATCACTGACCTTAGAAAACTTACACAATCTTTACAAGGCTCAGGTTGCTTATCTGTAAAATGGGAATTTTTAAAACAATTTTGTAAGAATTAAGTGAGTTGAAGATGTGTATGTAAGCACCATGCAGTGATGGCCCAACAACTGTCCACATACGAATGTTACACTGCATCCATGCTCTGCGTGCAGGAGCCCAGGGTCAAATGAATCTCAGGTGTGGAAGTGGCCAGGTATCTGGGGGCCATGACGCTGCCACCACCCTCCTGGGAGGCAGCCAGGCTTAGTATATGCACACTAGGTCAAACGGACAGAGGTGAAACAGATTCAAAACCATTTAATGTTACCTTGTGCTTTCAGAGATGAAACAGCCATTTTACCTGTGAAAAAGTGTTTTTTCTGCCAATCCATATAATTCAAATTTCGCCACATTTTCAACAGTTGTTTTATTACCAGAATCCTCAAAATACTCATTCATTTTGGCATTAAGAGTTGCATAAAGATCCACATGTGTATCGACAATACGACCAAAGTAATTTGTTGCATTTGAAATATAAAAGGGTATTATCTGAAACATAAACAGTAAACGTTTCTAGATAACAAAAGCAATCTAAGCCAAGCAGTATCTGCAGCAGTCAGCCCCGACCTAAGGTCCTAAAGCACACAAACGGGTTTTAAAATAATCTAGGGAACTGGCCAAGAAACAAAACAAAATAAAAACCTTACCACACTCATAAATTATAATCACTTTAAATCCAATGGAAGATTTTTCAGGGTAAATTTTATTATTTTAAAACTTCATTATTAGTTAAATGTGTTTTGTTTATTTTTTAACTGTACTTTATAAACATCTTAAAATATCCTTATCTCTTGAGCCCTTTCTGATCCTTGTTCACATCACAAGGAGTATCATTGGGAGCCGATGCTGTATGAGGCACCGTGGGTACAGAGGTGAAGCCATGTCCTAGGGGGCCTCAGAAACCACAAGTGGACAAATATACACACCAAAGTGTGGTCAAGAAGACAGCTCTTCACAGGCAAGCATGTGCAGGGATGTTGGGAATGTGAGGGAATGACATCAACATGCGCATGTGTTAGCAGGAGTACGCAGAGGAGTCCAGACCCAGGAACCAAACAGTCTGCATTAAGGCTGGGAGGCCTGCTACCCACCGCAGATGCCACAAGTGGGAACCAGTTACTTGGTGGGATAGCAGAGAAACAGTGTTGACGGTGGACAAGGCAGACAGGGGTGAGGCCACCCCTGGGATCAAAAGGGGTGTTGGCTTTACAGGGCTGACAGTCCATGCCCCCCTCTGTGCCGCCCTCAAAGGTCACTGCCTGTCTTGCTCCACTCTCCTTGCCAGGGATCCGTGTCCTGTTCCACTCCCACCTTGGGCCTCCACATTTGCTTGCTCCTCTGCCTGGAATATTCTTCCCCAGATCTTCCCACAGCTGGATCTTTCTCATCATTTGGCGCTTGGACAGCTGACCCCTCCTCAGTCTGTCCCTTCCTATACTTCCCAAAGGGCCTCCATCCCGCCAGCACACTTACACCAGCACAGCCCCTGGCACTGCATGGAGCTTACAGATCAGGATGGGAAGAATCAACATCTTAACAATACTGTCTTCTTGTCTGTTAATATGGTTTATCACTCCATTTGTGTAGGTCACCTTTAATCACTAATCAGTCTAATTCATTGCTAGTATTTCATACACTTGGATGTTATTGTTAATGTTTTTTTCTTGAAACCTCATTTTCTGATTGTTTGAGAAATGCAGTTGATATTTGTTTCCTTGCCTTTGTGTCCTGCAACCGTAACAAACTAAATCAGTTATGGCGGGGCCTCCTGGGAGAGTGGAGTTTGAGCAGGCAGGGGGACTGGGAGGGTGCGTGTCATCCTCTCCATTGCACCTGTCACCATCTCTCTCACTCACTGTCCACTGCCCACCCCCACTGGACTGTCAGCTGCAGGAGGACAGGCAGCATGGCTGTCCTGGTTCCCGAGCTAGCCATTCTCCAGCCAGTGGACAAAGCTGCCTTACTAAACCCTTAATGCTCACTCAAGCCCACCCCGCCTCTGGCCGGGAGTCCAGCATTCCTTCCACTTGGCAGATGGTGTTTCTGAGGATTCTTCTCCCCTGTGTTTAGAGGCCCCAACAGTCTGGCATGCCAGGCATTAGCCCATTCGGTGGTCACAGTTAGTGAATGCAAGGGAGTGTGAAGAGGAACACTCACTATGATGTTACAAACGACAGGCAGAGTATAGTGTAGATACCAATAACAAATACATTTTTTAAAAGATGTGGGAAAAAAAGTGACAGGGAAAATATACTAAGATGTTAATGGTGACTGTTCTTAGATGGCAGAATAAACTGGAGTCTTTTTCTCCCATATTTCCCAAATGGGAAGGCTCTGTGTTAAGCCTAAGGGGCCTCCACATACACAGGGTGAACAAAATCCAGACAGAGCTGGTGTTGGTGTGTGCGGTCCCCTCTGCACGGTGTCGGCACATCTAAATACCCATGACGGTGCAGAACGCAGGTGGCAAAAAGAAGCTTGTGGACTGGACTCTTGACAGGAGAGCATGAGGCCTCCAGAAGGGTGACCAAATTCTTCTGGTTTGTCCGGGACTTGGTTTTGGTCCTGGGCACCTGGGGAAGGGCCCTCCCAGCCCCCCTGACTGCTTGGATTCCACTCTCCCCAGGAGGCCCCCCATAACTAATTCAGTTTGTTATGGTCGCAGGACACAAAGGCAAGGAAACAAATGCCAACTGCATTTCTCAAACAATTAGAAAATGAGGTTTCAAGAAAAATAACATTAACAATAACATCCAAGTGTATGGAATACTAGCAATGAATTAGACAGCTTAGAGACTAAAGGTGACCTACACAAATGGAGTGATAAACCATATTAACAGACAAGAAGACAGTATTAAGATGTTGATTCTTCCCATCCTGATCTGTAAGCTCCATGCAGTAACAGCCAAAATCCCATCAGGCTTCTAAGTAGAAGAAACTGGAAAGCTGATTTTAAAATTTTATGTGGATGTGCAAAGGAATAATCAAAAAGATACTGAAGAAGATGGGCAAAGTTAGAAGATTTATATACCAGTTCTCAAGATTACAAAGCTACAGTAACCGAGCCAGTGCAGCACTGCGTAAGGACAGGCAGACAGCCCAGGAACAGAAAAAAGAATTCAGAACTCATGTATATGGTCTCCTGATTTATGTCAAAGGGGACAATGTAATTTAGAGGGAAAAGAAGGTCTTTATAATAAATGAGGCTAGGGCAATCAGTTATCCATAAGAAAAAACCCTGCCCCCTAGTCACACCACACACAAACGTTAATTTGAGATGGATATATAATACTAAAGCTTCTGAATTAAAAACATAGGGAAAAATCTTTACAACTTTCGAGTAGGCAAAGATTTCTTCTGGCATGAAAAGCACAAAACAGAGCAACAAACTAGACTTCGTCAAAATTAAAACTTGCTTTTCAACTGGGAGAAAACACTTGCAATATATCTGACAAAGGATATCTAGAATATATAAAGAATTCTTAAAACTCGATGAGAAAACCCAAATTTAAAAATGGGCAAAAATTTTGAACAGAGTTGATAAAAGAAGACATGCAAATAGCCAAAAGCAGTGAGAAGATGTCCAGGATCCTCCATCATCAGAGAAATGTATGTAGTGCCCGTGCAAATGCGACAGAACTGCAAACCTTGCAGATGGAGAATACCAAGTGTTGCTGAGAATGTGGACCAACTGAGATTCGGAGTGTGAAATGGCACCCCCGCCGGAAACTGTTGGGCAGTTTCTTATAAACATACACTTACCATCTGACCCAACAATTCAACTGCTATATCTCACTCAAAAGAACGAAGCTGTGTGCCTGAAGACTTGTAACACAAATGTTCACAGCTGCCAGAAATAGCAAACCACCCAAATGTCCATGAACTTGTGAACAAACTACAGTACATCCATATAATGGAATCCTACTCAACAATAAGAAAGAACTTAGATGAATCTCAAAAGCATTATGCTAATAGAAATCAGACTTAAAAGACTATATACTGTAAGATTATCATAATAATGTGAAATTCTGGTGAGGACAAAACTAGTGACAGCAGATCAGGTTACCAGGGGGCAGGGATGTGGGGCGCAGATTGACTGCAGGGCGGCAGGAGAGACCTTTTTGGAGTAATGGAAATCTTTTTATCTTGATTGTGGGAGTGGTTACAAGATTATATGTATTTATCAAAACTCAAACTATACAGCTAAAAACAGTGGTTTTTACTGTATGTAGATTATACTTCCATATAGTAGATTTAAAAAGGGGGGCGGCTTGGTTACAGGCATTCTGGGAAGGTTTAAACAAAAACAAAAACAAAAAAGTGGATGACCACCCACTCACATCAAAAGGGCTGATGGTGTCACTGAGCAGGAGGAAGCAGGGGGGGCAAGGGCGCGCCTGATGGACCTAAGAACAGGAGGCAACAGGTGACACCGCAACCGCAACCACGGCCCGTGGGCCAGGGCAGCTGGGACTGGGAAGGCTTTCGTCTCCTCTCAAGGCGGGTGAAGCCTGGAGCCCTCTGAGGTCTCGAAAGAGGCAGCCCAGCTGCATGTTGGGGAGGGAACAGAGCCTGGAAATCTCAAAAGTCTCAGAAACTATGTCTGCATATATATTTTGTTTACAAGACATGGAAACAATGGAAATGGGAACTCTGATACTAGAAAAGTTACCTTGACTCAATACCTTCTAAAATTTAAGGAAAATGAATTTTATCTAAAAGTGAGCAAAGCAAGTACCAAGGTCAAATCCCATATTAAGTTATGTAATAGAAAAGAGAGTAGGGAGCAAATAACAATCTCTATGGACAGTAAAAGCCACCAGAAAGCTGGATCCACAAAACAGATCATAATTGTAATCTTTGATTTTAAAACAAGTGCCTTTTAGTTTGTTAATTAAGAAAGTGTTACAAGACATAAAAGAACAACATAAATCAGAATTAGAAAAACTTGGAAAAGAGGTGACAGAACCAGGAAAGAATTAGAAGTTAAAGGAAAAAATCATTTCAGTAATGAAAACTGAGAGGGTTGAATGCTATCTATGTGCAGACTCCCAAAAACCCGTGGCTGTGACCTTTGGAAAAAAGTCTTTACAGATGTAATTAAGTATCTCCAGAGGAGGAGATGGTTCTGGACTATCAGGCGGGCCCTACATCCACTGGAAAGTGTCCTCTATGAGAGGCAGAGACAAGAGGAGAAGGCAGCGTGAAGCTGGAGACAGAGACTGGAGTCATGTGGCTGCAAACTAGGCCGCGCGGAGGAAAGCCGGAGCCCACGGAGGCGGGAAGGCTCGGACAGCGCTGTCCTCTAGAGCCTTCCAGTGGAGCACAGCCCTGCCGACAGCTTGCTTCTGCACTTCTCGTCTCCAGAGCTGTGAGAGAGAACACACTTGTGTTGTTTCAGTCACCCTGTTCCTCATGTTTGTTACAATAGCCCCCGGAAATGAGTACAGCACAGCCACACGAGGAGGAGCCAAGTATGAATTCTTAGGGAACGAGAAGGTGAAAAAGAGAGAGACCTTAAACTCACACGAAAGGAAAAAAACACAGGCATGCCTGGGAGACCAGACCAAAGCAAATATGGCAACAGAACAAATCAAATGAATGTTTTGGTTTCCCAGTATGTATAAAACTTGTGTTTACAGTGCACTGTAGTTGTAAAGTGTGCAACAGCATTATGTCTAAAAAAGCAACATGCATAACTTAATTAAAAAACAGTGTATTGTTAAAAAAATGCTAACATTGTCTGAGCTCTCAGCCCGTCGTAATCTTTTTGCTGGTGGCGGGTCTTGCCTCCACACTGCTGGCTGCTGGCTGCTGGCTGATCAGGGCTATGGTCGCTGAAAGCTGGGATGGCTTATTTCTTAAAATAAGACAACAAGAAGTGTGCCCCATCCATCAATGCTTCCTTTCATGAATGCTTTCTCTTAGCACACGATGCTGGTTGAGAGCATTTTACCCACAGTACAAGCTCAAATCCGGAGTCAGGCCTCTCACACCCTGCCACTGCTTTATCAACTACGCTTATGTGACATTCTGTCTCCGTTGTTGTTATTTCAACAATCTTCACAGCATCTTCACCAGGAGTAGATTCCATCTCAAGAAACCACTTTTTTGTTCGTCCACTGGAAGCAGCTCCTCACGCATTAAAGGTTTATCACAATATTGTGGCAATTCAGTCACATATTGAGCCTCTACCTTTATTTCTATTTCTCTTGCTATTTCCTTTATTCAGTTACTTCCTCCATTGAAGTCTTGAACCCCTCAAAGTCATCCATGAGGGTTGGAATCAACTTCTTCTAAATTCCTGTTAATGTTGATATTTTGACCTCTTCTCATGAATCACAAATGCTCTTAGTGGCACCTGGAATGGTGAATCCTTTCCAGAAGATTGTCAATTTACTTTGCCCAGATCCATCAGAGAGGTCACTGTGTATGGCAGCTACAGCCTCATGAAATCTATTTCTGCAATAATAAGACTTAAAAGTTGAAATTACTCCTTAATCCATGGGCTACAGAATGCATGCTGTGTTAGCAGGCATGAAAACAACATTCATCTCATTGCGCATCTCCCTCAGAGCTCTTGGGTGACTAGGTACATGGTCAACGAGCAGTAATAACTTGGAAAGAATTTTTTTCTCTGAGCATTAAGTGGGCTTAAAATATTCAGTAAACCATGTTGTAAACAGATGTGCTGTCATTCAGGTCCTGTTGTTCCATTTGTAGACCATGGAGAGAGTAGATTCAGCAAATCCGTAAGGGCCTTGGGATTTTCAGAATGGTCAATGAGCACTGGTTTCCACTTAAAGTCAGCAGCTGCATTAGCCCCTCACAGGAGAGTCAGCCTGTCCTTTGAAGCCAGGCACTGACTTTTCCTTTCCATCTATGAAAGTCATAGATTGCATCTCTTTTCAACATAAGGCTGCTTTATCTACATTCAGAATCTGTGTTTAGTGTTTCATTAATGACTTCAGCTAGACCTCTGGATGACCTGCTACAGTTTCTACACCAGCACTTGCTGCTTCACCTGCACTTTTATATTATGGAGATGGCTTCTTTCCTTAAGCCTCATGAACCAACCTCTGCTAGCTCCCAACTTTTCTTTTGCAGCTTCCTCACCCCTCACAGCCTTCACAGAATTGAAGAGAGAGTTGGGGTCTTGCTCTGGATTAGGCTTTGGTCTAAAGGAATGTTGTGGCTGGTTTGATCTTATATCCAGACCACTAAGACTTTCTCCATATCAACAGTAAGGCTGTTTCACTTGCCTATCATTTATGTGTTCACTGCAGTAGCACTTTTAATATCTTACCTTTCAAGAACTTTTCCTTTGCATTCACAATTTGACTAACAGACTAGTTTTCAGCCCATTTCGGCTTTCAACATGCCTTCTTCATGAAACTTAATCATTTCTAGCTTTGGATTTAAAGTGAAAGACATGGGACTCTTCCTTTCATTTGAACACTCAGAGGCCACTGTAGGGTTATTAATTGGCCTAATTTGAATATTGTTGTGTCTCAGGGAATAGGGAGCCCCAGACAAGGGAGATAGATGGGGGAGCAGCCAGAACATACACAATGCTTATCAATTACATGGGCATGGTTTGCAGTGTCTCAAAACAACTATAATTAGTAACATCAAAGATCACTCACTGATCAGAGATCACCTTAACAAACATAATAATAATGAAAATGTCTGAAATGTTGCAAGAATCATTAAAATGTGACACAGAGACAAGAGACATGAAGTGAGCAAATGCAGATGAGAAAATTGATAGACGGTGAGTTGCCACAAACCTTCAATTCGTAAAAAATGGAGTATCTGAAGTACAATAAAATGAGGTATGCTTGTGATAATAAGGTTCCAAAGAAAGTGACAAACTCTTACCTGAACAATTGTACCTGCATTTCAGAATTTTCCTCAAAGGAATAATCCTGAGTGTTCTGAAAAGATTTGTGTGATCATTGCATTATTTTTAATAGTCCCCAAATGAAAACAACTCTCTTTCAGAAAACGTAACAAAAAATTCTGTGAATTGTTGAAGTCGTTTATCTATTTTCCCAATTATTGGGAAACAAACTGGGGCCCTGAAATCAAGCACCTTATGAAGACCCACATCTATCGTCAGATTAACGGTGGCACATTAACACAGTTGGCCCTTGAACAACACGGGTTTGAACAGTGTGGACCCACTTACATGCGGATTTTCTTCAAGGAATATATTGGAAAATTGTTTGGAGATCTGCAACAAGTGTTAAAGCCATTTTCTTTTCTCTAAGCTTACTCATTGCAAGAATACAGTATATGATAAATATAACATACAAGATACATGTTATTCAACTGTTTATGTTATCAGTAAGACTTCCAGTCCCCTGTAGGCTATTAGAAGCTAAGTGTTTTGGAGGATTAAAAGTTATATGTGAATTTTTGCCTGCATGGGGGGTCAGCACCCATAACCCCACACTGTACAAGAGTGAACTGTCTTATCATATTGTACTAAGCTTCTGCTGCTTTAAAATGAAGTATGTTCATTAAAATGACCATTACTTACTGGACAAAAGGATCTTTAAGAGAACTTACTTTAATATATCCAGACACTGGTAGAGTTCGGTTGGATAACCTCACTGGCATGTCTATTTCTGGGTTAATACGGTGTCGATCAGGACAGATCCTTTTATCTCTGAAAAAAAGTGAATTTTAAAGCCAGAAAAAAACAATAATAATTTTGAACATGCATTCTAAAATATTCTTCAGGAAAATTAATCTACAATTGGAACCAGAGAACTTCTTTTCCAAACTCTTTAAAGTTAAGTAGCCATATTAAATACTTCAGATGACACTAACAATATGTAAATAAGTGGAAAGGAATCCTTATATTTAATTAATACTGAATAGACTTAAAGGTAAGAGTTACTTCATTATATCTCCAGACATTCTTAAGCGCAATATGTAAATGAACAAAATATGCTTCTAAAATAAAGACTGAGTTAGAAACACATCACCATAACCCACAACAAAGGCCAATTAACCTCTAAGCCATAAGCCTTTCCTGACCCTAAATGAGAAATACTTGAAGCTTCAACTTCAAAAGTCAACACTCTATTTAAAGGCATAATGGAAATTGCTAATAACCTATTTAATGCATCATAATTGAAAAATATTAATGTCAACAGCTATCTTTAAATTCAATCCTGCAGATAACATCTCAGACATCTGCTACCCATCCCAGTGGTCTACTGATCAAGCTTGGCATCGTGTCTGGATCTGTGTGAGGGCCCCCGTGACTATGATACCCATGCTTTCCAAATTGATTTATGTGCTATGGAAAGTATAGCAATGTTTCTGAAGAAACTGACATATCCAAATGCCTATGGAGATAGAGTAGACTTAAAATAGCCAAAACCAGTTGAAGGTCTTATGTGCCAGGAAAAAGCATTCAAGATCATTAATTATTAGGTAAACAGATGAAAATCACAATGGTCTACCATTCCACCCCTAAGAATGCTCAGTGCCAGGGGAGATATGGAGCAACTCAAACTCTCTTATATGCTGCAGATGGACTGTAAAATGGTCAGCCACTTTGGAAAGACTGAACACTGCTGACCCCATGACCCACCAACTCCAAAGTATATGTGCAAGAGAAATGGGCATGCAGAGCAGCTTCATACGTAATAGCCCAAAGCTACAAACAACTCACAGGCCCATCAACAAGAAAAGGGACATACAGCATTGTTCATACAAGGGAATACTGAGCCACTAAATACATAAATAAATACATATAAACACAACAGTACAGATGGGTGTACTGCAATTCCATTATAGAAAATTCAAAAATGAAATTCATTTAAGTTAATGTTAATTAGTGCTGATAGCTATCAGGAAGGTGCTTACTTATAGGGGAAGTGTAAACTGGAAAGGAGCATGAAGGGAATCTCTAGGGTGGTCCCTCAGAGCTCGGGGATGGCTCACATGGGGGATACATATGTAACAATCATCAAGCTGTAAACTTATCATCTGTGTACTTCATACTTCAATTTTAAAATATGATTACTAGCTTACTTGCAAAAACCAAAAGCCTTAAGACATGGACAAAGAGGCTGCTTGGCTTTTCTGTTTTCTTTGGCTTCCAGAACGCCTGCGGTAAACTCATACAGCTCCGAAGGAATTGTGGCATCTGCTCGCTCCAGGTAGCGCAGGATGCTGACAGCATGGCGTGCGTTTCTGTCCGTCAGCAGCAAGACAGATTTGGTTTTTTTATTGCCCTGTTCTTCAGGAGAACCCTTAAAATTGGGGTGAAGAAAGGAGGCACATCATCCTTACCAGTCTAAAAAGAACTCTGTGGCCTCAGAATTTGTTGTTATATAGAAAATGCTAGTAGAGCATTAAAATATAATAAAAATAAAAATTAAACCTGTTTGGTTAAACTCTGAAAATGATCAGACATGCAGCATAGGCGTCCACCGAAAATTTTTGGCGAGGAAGGAAAGCTGAAGTGAATCACACATGTGGCATCAGTGATGGCCAAGAGTGGGACGCAATCATCAGTTAAGACTGGAAAAAGGGATCCCAACAATTTCAAATAAGGATTCAGTTTTACTGCACTTACTATTACAGAGCAATCCCAGTACATTTCTTTATTGCATTGTACTTTTTAGATGAAAAGAAACTTCTTTTCCACGTTTTTCCCAAAATGTCACAGCCCAGTGATTAAATTCCAGGGAAAAGTGGTCTCTAATATCCTGAAAAATGCCTTTTGCTATTACAAACCTAGGCTGCCCATATATTTCTCACTTATTTTTTACACTTTGGTTTTCATATTTCTAATATTCAATTTAACAATCATGCGTGACAAGTTTCATCACAGGCAGGCACACATATATAAAAGAGACAAAGACCCTCAAGCTGAAACTCCAGGGGAAACGTCTAGACTACGGGGTGCTGCCTACTGACCTGAGGGCCCTGGAGGCACCCAGACCCACTTTAATACCCTATTTCATTTTGAAATTAATATTACTAATAAATTCTCAGTAAACCTGGGAAATGATGAGAAATTTGGAGATAAGGTCTAAAAATGAAGGAAAAGCATGATTCCTATTAGCTCAGCCTTCTCTAAATATATGTAGAAATTAAAACACTTACCTAATACAAGGTGAGAACCAGAACTTAACTTCTTGGTCCACTGTTCTAAGACACTTTTTAAGTTAAAAACTATTTCTTTATGCATTTTCAAACAAAACATTGAACTGCTTTTTACTACCTAAAAGTGAAACCAAAAAGGCCAGTTCACAGTCAAGAACAAAAGCTTGAATGGAAACAGTTGTTCCATCAATAATTATCAATAAAAACAGTTAAAAATTATCTGCAAGGGACCTCATTGACCCACTAATTCTAAGAATGAGATGATTGTCAATTTAAATATACTTCCAAATTCTACAATTTATATCTAAAAACTTGCTCAAGTGAAATAAACACTATTTTGCTAAATAATGCAAGCATACACACACATATGTACTATCTACACACACACCAAATTCATGGCACTATTGCCAACAGGGACTTTTTCACTATACCTCCAATTAATTATTGCTGGAAGGTGGGTATTCTACTTTCTACTGATTCTTACATTTTAATTTGTATTTGGCCTCATTTCTACATCTTAGCATAATTTAAATAAAATTAAATAAATCTTTAGCCAATTTATTTGGCTATTCTGGTCACATGATACCTCTTAGTGTTACTATTTTCTCAAATAGAGGGTACAGAGGATGTTGGCATTTCTTCAAACGGGACCCTTTTACTGCTCTGCCACAACAAAACAGAGCGTGTTCGCTTCGGTGGAATGGCTGGTCCCTACTGCAGGCTCCCAGTCCAGGTCAGGTCTCCTGCTGTCTTTTTTTCACTGCTGTCAGGATTCTGTAACCACCCACTGCCTTTTCTTCTGACAAACTTGTGAACTTTTATTCCCCTGTCAAATGTCAAACTAGCCCAGTAATTCTCTGATGACTTGATATTCAATCATAGTTTAAACCCTGAGGATGTTTTATATGTAGAAGGGCTCACCTTATACACTATTTCTGTTTCAGCTACAGAACAGGTGAAGATCAAGGTCTTTTGAGCCTGACTTGGAACGTAATCAAGAGTTTGGAGTAAAGCAGAGGTTATTTCACTTTCTAGGCACAGATGCACTACCTGGTAACGAAATACAGAAACGTGATTTTAAACATGTTTAAGATGCTCCGGTTTCACTTTTCATAGCTAAGTCAGGATTTTAATAGAAAAGGATGTGTGGAAATCAATGTAAATTAAAATATACAGTTACAGATTTGTGTATGAGAGGAAAGCTGTCATATTTTAGTATTGAGCCATGAAAGAAAGGTTACTTGCTTGTGTTTCTCAGCCCCCACCACACACTCAAAATTGTACCTGCTGGACACCACCATAGAGAGCAGCCTCTTCCATGGCCGTGATCACAACGTAGGGGTCACTCATAAACTCCTGGACCAAATGCTCTATGTGTTTGCTCCAGTGAACTCCAACTGCAACAATCTGATGTGGTGCAGATTCTCTTTCTTCAACTTCAGTATTTTTTTTGAAGTTATCTAATATAGCAAACATCTAAAACATTAGGATAATTTCATTTTTATTTTAAAAGAGAAGAATTGGTTTGATAGAACAAAAGGTAAAGAATTGTACATTTTCTGTTCTTAGAGTGGGGAAGGCCTTCCCAAACATAAAAGTACAGGAAAAAACTAAAACGGAGAAGATGTTAAGTATAAGCAGAATTAAAACAGTATCTGGGGAAATGTGTGACATATGTAGAAAAAATTAACATCCTTTTATAAAACGTCTACAAACTAATCAGAAAATGATGATTCCACCTACAGAAAATAAGCAAAGTAAATAAACTAGCAGGTCATAGAACAGCGTAAATGGCCAGTATGAATTAACAAGTAACCAAGGAAATACATGAGATGCTGTGCTTAGCAATTTGCCTGGAACAGAAAGCTGGACTAAGGTCTCTGACTGCTGGGGTGCAGGAGGACGGTGTGGTGGCACACTGCCTGAGGGAGTGTACATCGGTCTACACTTTTAGAAAGGCAATTATACAATGTGGTATTGCAGAGCTTATTTCTGTAAATAAGAACTGACACTTTAGAGGTGTTCAGAAACCCTTCACAGACCCACACAGTCCATAAGTAACAAAATCTGGACTTGAACCTGGGGCCCTCACTGCTCCCATATGAATGCTCTTGGTCATCATGGTACAGTGCTTCCAATAAATGCTTTATAAGAATTCAGTCTTTGATCCATTGATCCCCTTCCTAGGGGGATTTATGGATCTCCTATGGATAACTCCTAAGGAATTATCCTAAGGGAAACATGTGCAAAAAAGATGTATGTTCTTTAGCCACACATACACACGTTAAATGTTAAATGTTTTGAAATAAAGCATGTTATGCCCCTAGGATTCAATACCACTTGACAAGTAACAATCACGCTACAGAACAGTTAGTAACAGTACTTGAAGGCTGTTTTCTGAAAACTACAAGTTACAAACCAGCACATCAAATAAGGTCCAATTATAAAATAATGTTGTTAATTATATGTATCAACAGACACGGAATTACAAAAAGAAGGAAATAGTCCGATTATCTCTGAGTGTAAGATGATGTATACTGGGAGTTCTCAAGTGTTCTCTATTTCTGAAATTCTCTAAAATAAAAATTATTGCTTCTATAATAAGAAAAATATTAATTAAACATTTCAGAAAACCTCCCTGGGAAAGAGAACTTTAAACATTGGGGAGGAAATGTCAGATAAATGTGTTCTCTTATATTTGGGATAGTGGGATTATAAACTGTGTGGGGTGCTTAATTACAAAAGTTAAAGCAAAAATTATTTTACATTAGCTAGCTTCTTCCCCAACCACTTTTCCTGACATCTGAAAGCAATTAAGACTTTAATTATAAATATATATGTATATTTTATATATACATATATATTTCTGAGTAGTAATGACATCTAACTGGATACACTTACTTGTTCATTAGCTTCAAAGAATAATACTTCCACTTCATCCAAAATTAGGTGACAGAGTCTAAGAAATAATAAACTTTGATATTTGAGAAGTCTCAGGAGGCTATCTGGTGTTGTAACAATTATGTCACCTATATTTTAAAAGAAAAAACAATGAAAATTTTAGATTTTCCATAGGTTTTTCTAACATTTCCTTTGCTAAGATTCCACACACTTTCTAGAAATGCCTTCTAATGAAATAAAACACTGCTTGTCTCACTGAGGTGGATGAGGCAGAGAGGCCTGGCTGCCCAGGTTAACTCCTGTCATTTAACTGATTATAAATAGGTGAGCTCTCACTAGGCTTTGCACTTCTGAAAGGACAGGAGGGCTTTAGTCAACAGTTAACAAAAGGATGTGTCCGATAAGTAGTTGATGGATGAATCATGTGGTTTTTCTCAGTGAAACAGATGTCTCCTCGTCTATATCCATCTGAAATTGAAGAATGAGTCTGGACTAGTGGCCATGGGCTCTATCATCACACAAGCCTCATGTCATCTGCAGTTTGCAAGCCTGGCCGGGCAGGCTCCACTGTGGTCTGTAGGGAAAATCAAACAACTCAGAAAGGATGCTTACACCCCTTTGGGAGCTTCACATTTTTGGCTTCATCTTTGTGGAGACCAATTGTTAATAACACAGGATGAAGAGACCTGGAGGGCATGGTATAGTCTCCCAATAATTCAAAGATAAACTGGGCCTTTTTCCACCCAGGGCACACGATGACTGCCAGAGGCTGCAAAGACAAACAGATTCAGATAATTTTGGATAGAAGTTTGGAAATGAAAATAGTATATGTAGAGCATGCAGAACATTCCCTGGGACAGAGCAAGCTCTATGTAAGCTTTTGCTGTCATCATCACGTAAGTCAGAAAAATTAACATATAATTTCATTAAAATGGATTGACACACATTGACCCAGATTTTCCTAGGGCTTACACTGAGCCCATCACCAGTATTAATTCACTTAGTCTTTAAAGCTTTCTTTAAAACAGGTAGGACCTACTGTTACCTCATTTCATAGATGAGGAGTCTAAGGCACAGAGAGGTGAAGTCATTGCCCAAGGCTGCACAGCTAATCCACAGTGGCAACAGGATTTGAACCCAGGCAGTCTGACCCCAGAGCTCCTGCTCCTAAGGACAAGTATGAACTAACTGCCTCCTGGAAGGGGCCTTAAAAAAGGTTAACATCTCTTCCTTAGGCTGTAAGTTTCCAAGAGCACCACCTGAACCTGCCCTGCAGTGTCCAGGATGCCTCCTGAAGGGGCACTGACTGCCAGACACCTCCCTGGACACATGCCCTCCACTGACTGAAGACCAAATGAGTCTCCTCTCTCCCACATGCAGATCTAGACCTAAAAGCAGGCAGATCGTGGAGACATGGAGAGAGCAGAGGGGGTACAGGAGGCAAGACCTGGACGTCCCTTTCTGGCTCAGGCAGGATTCTAGCTCAACACAAGTTACACCTCACCAAGGGGTCAGCTGCCAACTAACTGAGGGATATGGATGTAGACCCTTAATCTTATCAAATCAATACATGACCTTGCCAGTACAGATCCCCAAAGGAAAATTATTAAATTACATGGTGTAATTACAAAAATAAATGAGTACCTTTTCTAAATGCAACTCTACATGTCTTTTCTTACTGTTTTTCACTTTCTAATGAGTGATGGAACAGTCTGTGGCATATCCTTTGTGACAGGATCTGAGATAGAAGTTTCCATACATCAGCTCACCCAACAGCAAACACCCCGCAGAGCAGAGTTCGCTACTCCACCATCAGCTGATCCTAGCACCGATTCTCTCCTTTCCATCACCCTTCTCAGCTCTCTTCACATTCTTAAGCATGGAAAAAATTAAGTGGGATTATAAATTGTGTGGGGTACTGTGAAATAATGTGAAGAATATGGGACAGGATAACAGAAAATCTAAATTCTAATCCCACTTCTAATCTCACGTAGCTATTAAGAATTTATACCAGTAACTTTCACGACCATCTCATAGGGTTACCATGACAATTCGATGAATATATACATAATCTATATATTCATTCTGAACATCCAGGACTCTCTAGACTCAGCTGACAGCCCACACCTGGGGGCTCAAGATGAAAATCAGTGTTAGAGGATCCAGGACTGTGATAAGACGAAGGACAGTTTCTGCCCTGCCAGCGCGGAAACCAAATGAATAATGGAACCTAAATTTCACCAAAGGTAAAAAGTATGTGAAAATTAAATATTTAATCCATTTTGTTGGTACTTACTCCATTTCTACTTGGTAATGACTTGTAGCAGCCCCCTGTTTGCAAAATGGTGAGCACTGGTGGAAGGTACAGGAAAGGGTCTTTCCCACAATGAGAAATAACTACCACATCACACCCACGAGCTATTGGAGGCCAAGAGTAAGATTCAGTGTGGCTAGGTCCTGGAAACTTACTTCTTAGAAGAGCCTACAAAACATCAACAGCCAAAATGCACAATAAAGCACAGAAAACAAAGCCTCCAACTTCCCCCTCACTGTACCCCAGCCACCACTTTCTACTGCTCAGCCTGGTATTTCCTAAGACCTCACTTGTAAGGCCTCCTGCATCTCTGCTGAGCACCAAACTCCTGCTGTAAGACTCCTGCTTTTCTGGGCTCCAAACGAAAAGGATCAAATAAGCAGTCTACTGGCAGAGAGCTCAGCAGAACAAGAAAGTGGGTTCTTCTAATAATTTTCCAGTAAATCAGCTTCACTCGTAAAGCTTTGTGAAAACATGCCTTTATTTGCTTACTTTTCACAAAGTGTGCCAACAGGATACAGCCCTCCAGCCACACTGCTACTACCCTCCAAGGCTAGGGTCACCGGCGCCATTCTCTTCCGACGTCCTCGTCCCAGGCCCTGGGTACTCCCTGCACAAGCCAGCAGCAGTCACCCGGGGCCTTCCCACACCATCGCCCTTTTATCTGCAACTGGTGTTGTCTGCTTTCCTGGCTTACTTTCTTGTTCTGGTGGAGAGCATATTTCAGTGGTCTCTTGGCAAGGGGCAGAGGAAGTCCACTTGTTTGAGATTTGGCATGTCTGAAAACGTCCTGTTCTCTCTCATGCTTCACTGAGAGCTAACTGTGGACCTCTCAGCAGGAAATGGCTACGTCAGAGTTGTGGAGTCAGTGCCCCCCTAGTGTTATTGCAGGTCTGAGGCCATTCTGACTCCTGACCCTATGTGTGGGCCATTCTCCTCTCTGGAAGCTTCAGGATCTCTGAATCCCCCATTCTGATGCTTCACAGCATGTCCACTAATTTCCTGCTGCTCTGTCGTGCTGGGCCTGTGGGGGGACACTCCTATAGTGGAGAACCACACCTGGTAGGTCCAGAAATCCTTCACTTGCTGCTCTTTTCACAATTTTCTGCCTTCCTCCTTCAAATTCGATTTCAGAGACTGGACCTCAAAGACCCTCAAATTCCCCCTACCCCTGCAATTTCCATCTCATCTTTTGTTCTACTTTTCTATAGTTAGCTTCCATTTTATCTTTCAAACCTACCATCTGGTTTTCATTTCTATAGTATTTTCCATTTCCAGGAACCTTTTAAAAATTCTCTGTTCCTGTTTACAGCTTCCTGTTAAACACATGCAATATCTTCTCTTATCTCCTAGGGTACTTATTTTGTAACATTTTCCTCTGAAATTGACATTGTTTATTTCCTTCACAGTTTGTCTTGGTCTTTTTCTGGTGAGGGCTTTCTTCAAATATCTAAGGATTCCGTGTCCACACGGAGGAGGACAAACAGTTAAGCTGACCAGAACACCTGTGGGCGGGGCAACACTCATCACCACGTACATGCCACATCGCTGAGGACGACAGGACAGCGAGCAGGCATTTTTACTGGGAGAATTCCAAGCAGAAGCATCTAAAGGTTATTTCTCTAGAGCCATTCTGTTTCTCCAAAAAGAGCCAGCCGGTCTCCTTCCTGAAGAACAGGCTGTGACTGTTCCAGAAACAGTAAGGAAGCTCAATCCCCTCCCACTTTATGCCTCCCTCTGTGATGTCTGTCATACTCTGTTGCCCATTCTCCTTCTAGAAGCCTGTGGAAATCTCTTGTCCACTAAAGACTTTGCTCTCATTCTATTCATGCTTGTGATTTATCTTTTTTTTTTATCAAGAAGGAAATAGGTGAACATGTATGATCAATCTACTAAATGAAACCATAGGTCTATAAAGCAATTATGAAAAGAATGCTAAGAAGTCTAGTATTAATTGCCCTGGCAACTTGTTGCTCCTTCTAAGCCCCTTTCCAGAGAGACATTTGAAAACTTATTTCAGAAAAGCATTAAGAGATAAACAATGGTTTTTCCACAAAAGAATTATTCACTCATAAGAAGTTAACCTAGGCCTAAAGCAAACAAATCATACAAATGCAACCTCAGAACTGTTTATTAACCCTTCTGCATTAGAATAGGTCAGTATTCCTTTGTGACTTCGGTTTGAGAAACACGTTCACCTTTTTCAGGTCTGCCGAAAGCGGGGATACATCAATGGATCGGCAAGGCTCAATCTTATTCCGGAGCATCACGGAGGGCTGCGGTGAGCCCAGCTTCAACTTCTGCAACTGAGGGAACATGAGCGTTAGACTGCGCTGTCAGCACCGAAGGCCAAGAGCTTCATGGAAATGAAGACAATACAAACGTCTGATTTCAAACTAAGAACTAGGTATGTATGCTTACCAAAAATCACCAACACTGCCAAAATGAAAGGAAGAGCATCTATTACCCAAATAAAAAAAGAACAATTTCTCTAAAACATACAATAATTCACTAGATAATTTCTAAAAGGGTGTCTTCAGGTAGAGTCCCCCCTCTAAGGGGTTTCTCTTCTACTCTCATATCTAGGAGGGGGAAAAAGGGGTTTAATGAGTAAACAGTATTCTTTCTTTTTTCTTTTTTACTTTTTCTAAGGGTTGTAGAATACCTGTTCCAGGTCAGAGATTCCATCAGCTTTCAAGGGATCAGGATTTAAAAACTGCAACAATCTGTAAAAGAGTTAAAAGGACAATTTGAAGAAAAAAAGAGGTTTATATTTCTTCAACTGAGCTATTATTTTAATTCTTCCTTAAAAGAGGTCAATGAGCTGCATACTTCAAGGTATAGCTATGTGATGACTGCTTGTTCTGTTGTGCCTTGCAGGATGAGAGCCATGGTGGTCATGCCAGTCCCACGCTTGCCCCCCAGGCCCTGGGCCCCAGGCTGTGGCCACAGCCCTGCCAATCCCAGGACCACTGGTTCTGAACCAGGAGAAATACTGCATTATCAGCAGGTCATCTCAGGTTCTTAAGAAACCCACTGCCTGAATCCTTTGCTGTTTAATTCTAAACCACTTCCAGGTTCCCTGGACCCACAGTGGACTGACAGAAGAACTGATATAGTTTAATCAGTGGGTTCAAAGTAAACGGAATTTAGCCAAACAAGAGAGAAGATACAACCTTCTAATTACCAAAATAAAAGGCAACAGAATATCTCAGGGTTAATTTATCAAGTTATAATTTCATGTAATCAAAGGAAGAAATGAGCTACATGGATAATCCAGTATCTTTTGTTCCAAGGAAAATAACCACTTGTAACACCACAACTTTTAGGTGTCAGGATGCAGGGATGCTCTGGAAGGAGGGTGTCAACTCATACACATTACCAGCCCTCCTAGACCCATGGGCTCTCTGGCAGCCTTCAAAGCCCCTGGCCCTGGGACACGGAGGAGCTCCTGCCAGGGGAGAAGGTACTGCAGGGCCAGTCTTCCCAGGCTGATTAGTGGCTACAGTATAACCTACCCACTGCTGAACTGTCTGAAACTCATTGTCACTCTGGTGGTTTCAGAGAAGCCATACATTACTGAGAATGTAAGAGTGCTTTTAGGCTGGTATGATAAGAAATCATAAAAATTGGTATGAAAATGTTTCATGGACTAAACAAGTATAAAATGAAGTTGCTGCTTTACAGTTATATATATGTACACACACACACAGACACACACACACACATATATATATATATTAACTTCAGACCAGGAAATCCAGGTCTGAAATTAATAATAAAATCATAAGTAAATTCTCCCTGCTTATAATTTCATAATAGTTATTTCAATAAAAAATTTAGGCCAAAAAAAGCATCCATACTTCACACAGCCATTCTTCTCATTATATTCTTTCTTCTCAGCCAATCTAAGCAGTTTCTCATTTGACTTCTGACATAAAGCACTAGAAATAAAAAAAATTTATTAAAACTTCTGATCCCATTTACCCTGATCCTGAAAATACCTTTATTTTCTGGGAGAAAATGGAGGAAGTACCACTGAGGAATATGTTGATCTAGGTAAGTAAATTTCTGTGAAAGCCATGAGCTCTGTAAGCATAAAAACCATTTTCACAGTTCTGGTGCTAGTCAAGAGGGAGTAAACCTACTACAGCCTCTCTTGATTACAACTAGAAACTCTGGATAAAGTACAAAACTATAGGGGAGAGAAGTCAAAACAGGAAAAAACAACCATGATCAGGGAGAGTTTCCTGGGCTTTACCGTCCCTTATCTCTCAGTGTTGACCTGAGGGTGGTCAGAGACGCAGAACTGTGTAGTGAATATAAACATCAAAAGATCTTGAGACAAATCCTCTATTTCAAGCCAGAGAACCAGGAGCCTTAGTCAGAGAACATGGGGAATCCCAACTGATTTCCCTTTTCCCTCTTTTCCTCCCTTGGCCCTGCCCATGGCGAGCTTCTATCACAGAGCTGCGCGCTGCAATGTGACAGCAGAGCCATCACCTAAAACCCCAAGAGAAGACCTCTCCCTTCCTCTAGAAGATCTAGGAAATTGGGAACCTGTGGTCTAAAGACTGTGTTGGGAAAATTTCTACTTTTTCCCTTTTTTCTTTCTATTGCTGCTTTGCTTCACAATTGGCCCCAATCACACAGAACTGCATGGCAGTTTCTACAAGAGAACCACCTATCTTGCCAGAGGAACAGAGAGGGAACATCTAGAAGACAGTGAATGTGAGAAAGAAACCTGTGAAAAGAGAGAGGAGAGGAGGATCCCCTATTTCTGTCTGTGGCCCAACACAAGTCCCAGATTTACTCCAAGCTGAACATATTTGGAACAGACCCAAAGACCCAAAGCACCATATCAAACACTTGGAAACTGAGCTAATGTTGACTCATCAGAAAGCAAGAGAGAGAATGAGGTCTGAACCTAAGAGAGCTGATGATCTCCTGCTAAAACAAACAAACCATGAAAATGACATAATCAACCTTCTCCGGAAGATGTTAACAGAACAGGGTCTCCACTATAGTATCCAAAATACAATCCAAAATTACTCAACATACAAACAGAAACAGGAAAATCAGATCACCTATCAAGGGAAAAGATAATCAACAGGTGCCAACCCCAATATGGCAAGAAAATTTTAGAAGTAAAAAATAAATGCAATAAGTAAAAAATTCACTGGATATGTTGAATAGCAGAACAAAGATGAGAGAAGAGTCAAGTTAAAGATAAATCAGTAGAATTATTAATCTGAAGAATATCAAGATAAAAAGGTTGGAAAAATGAGCAGAGCCTCAGAGATCTTTGAGACAGTATCAAAAGGTCTGACATTGTCTCACCAGAGTCTCAAAAGGATAGAAGAGATGGGTGCAGAAAAAGTATTTATAGAGTTAACAGCTGAATACTCCCCAAATCTGATGAATGAAAGAAATCTGCAAATGGAAGTCACTTAAAGAACCCCAAGCATAAGAAACAAGAGAGAAACTACATCAACACACATAGTAATTAAATTGCTCAAACCATATTTTTGAGAGAAAAATCTCAAAAGCATGGGGAGAGCACATGCTGCAAAGAGAGGAACTAAGATGGCATTATATTTTGCACTGGGAACAATGTGAGCAAGCAGATAGTAGGAGCAACATCTTTAAAATACAGGGAAAAAGGAACTATCAACCTAGAATTCTACACCCAGCAAAAATACTTTTTTCAAAAGTGAAGCTGAAATAATTTTTTAGACATAGGAAAGCTGAAATAATTCATCACCATCAGACTCACAATACAAGAAATAGTAAAGCAAGTCCTTCAGGTAGAAGGAAAATGATAGCAGATGGAAATCTGGATGAACGCACAAAATGAAGAGAATTGATGGTAAGCAACTATGCAAATATGGAAGCTATTTTTGTTATTATTCATTTAAATCTCTCTGAAAGATAACCAACTGTTTAAATACTAATGACAACAGATTCTAGTTTTTATAAAAAATGTATAAATAAAATATATTACAACATTAGCACAAAATCCAGGAAGGGAGATATGGAAGCATACTATTCTAAGATCTTATACTATATGTGAAATGGTGTAACATTACATCCTTTCTGTGATTTCATCAATATCACTGACATGCATCTTGATGAGAACAGGGTTACTGTCAAAGCCTTTGACACTCATCTTCAACAATCCACTCTTTGCTTTCTGCCAACTTGTGTTGCTACTTGGCCCATTTCTACCCATCCTTTAACTCAAGACAACTTCACTGAACCTGACTTAGAGAAACAACTTTGTCCAACAAGGTAACAAGGAAACTTGAGCCACTACCAGTTTTTTGTCAGTTGTGCTGCTAACCAGTTGTCACAACACTCTTCTTTTAAATAAATATAGCTTTAATCAAATTTTCCAGGGACACTCTTTTTTTATTTGAAATTGGATACTTTCCTATCATAAATCTTGTAGAACCCTGTGTAAGACAATATCACACTTAAGTCTCTAGTCAGTTATCAATCACACTGAATTTTCGATCATACCTTGTTGCTGGCATATCTGGTTCAGCATACATGGTCATGCCCCTTTCTGCTGGCCAGTACACTGAAGAGGCAACACACTGTAAAAAAATTTTTTCAGAAAGAGTATGTGTGCTAGTAAGATATATATTCTTGAGACAGCAAAATTCCATGGGAGCTATTCCCACAAAAACCATCCCAGATAATCTTTAGGTAAGATAGATACAGGAAGGCAAAGGTGATTACACCATTAGCATAACCACTAGACTGAAATGTCTATAAATAGCAGGTAGCTGGCATTTCAGATAACCAGTGCTTAAAAGGTCCTGTAATTACTTTCACCTGTCTTGTCAAAGGGACTAGGGGACAGGTTAGAATTGAACTGAACTATTAGAGTATCCCATAATCCCAAATTTTCACACTCCTGTTAAAATAAGAAAAATACCCAATTTTGGAGAGAGGCCACTAGGCCAAGAACAAGGGCTGGCTAAGAGAAGGGCTGGTGTTATATCTTGTTTTTTTGAAATACAGAAAACATGCAAACCGTATTTTTTCATAGATGAAATTATCATAACCAAGGATTTTTTTAAAAATACAAAACATATTTTTCTTTCCTAATAGATTTTAAAGAATATTCTAAAATTAACATTATATGAACCTTATATCTAATGAACATTTAAAAATACAACCTTATTTACATCTTTTAAAGAGATGCACTGTTGTTTCTTTTCAGATTTTGTTTTAGGTGAAGCTCTCAATGAATTCATATCACATTTTATAGCTTTATCTGTAAAATAAATAGTGACAAAAGAGCTATCTTAGAAAGTGTTATTAATAAATAGAAATAGGACAAAAAGGATTATAATTTTTAAAGTACTACCATAAGACATTAATACATAAAATTATTGTGGAATAGGGTTTGTATTAAACCTTAGGGGATTAAATTTAAAAATCACCCTTATTATATTTAAAAAACTGTTTTAAAAAAATCCCTTTACCAGAATTAAAGATAATTTATTTTCCCAACTTGGCAGACTATAGTTTCCAAAGAGGGTCACACATGTCTCCTAACACACATGCTCCTACAATGTGGCTTTGAGGCTTCTCCCACTGAGAGATGGGCTCAGTATTCTTTTCCCATGAGCCTGGGTGGACTTATCAACAAAATGATGTAAGAAGAATAAATGGAAAAAAAGGAAGGTATCAGCTCAAGAGGATTAGAGAACAGGGAAAGAAAGCAAACAAAAATCACGATCACCTGAAAAAACAAAATGAGATGATGAAAAAACTCCAAATACATATTTAATCACAATAAACGTACATGACTTGTTAAAAAAAATTAGAGGTGCACTTATAACAAGAGAAATGGAAACTATTCTAAGATACTATTTGTAGACTAAAAAAAATCCACAGCTTGGAACACTCTCTGCTGTGAGGCTGTGGGCAAACAGGCACAGGCTTTTAAATTTCTGGGGGGACTCCAGGATGATACAGCACCTGTGGACAGGTACCTGTAATATATAATAAAATCATATTTTAACCTAAAAAGCCTTCCAGGAATCCACCTAAGAGATAGAGCACCACAAATGCAAAATAAAGTACACTGGAACAACTGGATGCCCACATGGGAAAAATAACCACTGACTATTACATGAAACTAAAATGAAATTTTATTGTCTCCCATGGTGGTCCCACAGGCAAGGTGAACAGTGCTGGCTGTAGAGACCCTAAATCAGCCAGGACAACTTTGCTGTGCTGTGAAGATGCCATACAGTCACTCTTACCTGTGTCAGCCAGGCCGTCACAGCCCCTCACCCAAGGCTGAGAAGAGAAACAGCTTGAATATTCAAAGAGGATAAAACTGAACAGGAACCTGGTTCTCACGTCCTTTATAGAAATCTTTAGGAGAATGCATAGCAATCCTAAACCTTGCCTCCTCTCACACACAGACAGTCCCAGAATGTGCAGAGTCTGTACTTTTAAGACACTAACCAAAGGTATCCTTGGCAGCTGCTTGGTGTATTGATTAATGTAACCTCTTTGCTGCACCACCACCCTCCTCTGCTGTCTACACTGTCTTCAAACACAAAGCTCCAGAGCAGTCCCTCAGAGCTTTCTGACTAACCCCCTGCTTTACAATCCTCAGTCTGACTCTGAATAAACTCCCTTTCTTCATACAATAGCCATGTTGATTTCAGTTGACAGTTATCTCACATCATTAACTTGAAATGGATCATACAACTATATGTAAAATCTGAACACAGAAAATGCAGGGAAAGCAAAGTCTTTTTAAAAACCCTGACAACTTGTATTTAATCAAAATGTAAAACTTCAGCTCTTAGAAACATACCATTAAGGAAATGAAAAACAAGCCACAGACTGGGAGAAAACTCATTCATGATACATATATTTGACAAATGACTTGGATCCAGAACATACTTAATAATCCTCAAAGCTTATAACAAAACCCATTTTTTTAAAATGGCAAAATATACAAACAGGAATTACACAAAAGAAGAGAGAGAAACTGCCAATAATTGCGCATGAGACTTGTGAAACACCCTGCGCACTTGGGAAAACCATCTCCAGTCCAGAAGTCAGTCCTCACCGACGCACCAAGAGGTAACAGGGCAGTGCACTGAAAAAATTTCAGGCATATCCAAACTGAGAAAGTTTACCTCCTACATACTCTTTCCTTAAGAAATAACTTGAGGATGTGCTCTAGCCAAACAAGAACACCAAGGGAGACGATGTCAGGGGACACAGCACACAGGCTGTAACTCAGAGTGGTGAAGAGAAGCCAGGGTTTAAATGGGAATGGTAAGAGGAAGCATTCTGCTTGTAGGAAGATTGGACAATACTGTGGTTTAGAAATCACAGATACCAGAATGTGTGAAGCTCAGAAAATTGTGAGTACTGAACCCATATCACCCATAACTTTTGGAGAAATAAGTAAAATAAGGATAGGGAAAAATAATTATGTTCTTAACACCACCAAAGTAAAGATAGCTAACTGGAGCAAAAACCCCAACAGATTGAAGAGGAAACAGCAATTCAAGTGATCATTGTAAGCAGAAGCACTTGGGAGGAAGGGCAGTGCAAAGGCTGGGAGGGGACGGGTTTGAGCTTCAGAAGAGAGCTAGCCTGCTGCTTCTCACGCTGACTAGCCAAGTCAGAATCACACAGGTCATAAGCCTATCTGCAAGGATGTGTGCTGGATGCAGGAAGGATGCAGCACGAAAACTGGGACTTTTAGAGATTTGGTACCACAGGTAGTTCTGCTACCAGCCAAGATGAAGTCACAAGGACTGAATTTACCCTTCCAAACTGAAACAAAGTAGAAAACCAGACAAAATACATGAAACAATGCTTTTTAGACACTGGATATAAGACATTGCAGGCCAGTTGTCCCTAAGGGCGGGGAATGGGATGAGTCCTATGTCACCCAGCTTACTGCCTAGACAAAGCTGCAAGGATACAGGGAGAGGGGACCCAGATGGAGCTGCGCAGTCCACCTGAATCAAGGACACAGAGAAGGGAGTCCAAAAAGGCTGAGGTGGCTGGAGTATAAGAAAGGAGACAGCAGCCAGGAGAGGGAGTGCTGGAGAGGTACAGTTCAGTTCTAACGCCCGTACAGTCCAACCTTTACAGCAGGGGCCCACAAACTACTTCTATAAATGGTCAGATGGGAAGTATTTTGGGCTTTGTGGGCCAGATGGTCTCTGTCACAGCTGCTCAACTCTGCCTGTAGCATGAAAGCAGCCACAGACAATGTGTAGACAAATCAGCAGGGCTGTGTTCAGTGAGGCTTTATTAGTGTACACTGAAATTTGAATTTCATATAATTTTCAGATGTTCATGTATCACAAAATCTTTTGTTTTTTTAAACCATATAACTCCTACTCTAGTTCATCGAACCTCTGATTTTTAGCTGGGCATCTCGCAGTCCAAAAGGACATCTCCCAGATCTTCCTCCCCCACTAACCATGAGCCAAGCCTCCTTTTCTTTCCCTCCCTTCCAACTGGCTAGACAGGAGACAAAGTGATAAATCACTGTGGAGCAGATGGCAGCAAAATCCTAAGGATGGCAATATCGCAGTAGAGCACAAGCTTCGACTCCTGAGGACCCCCCTGTACTTTTAGGATATGTTGGAGAGATAAACTTCTTGTTTCAAAAGGTGGAGGGAAAGAGAGAACTGTTTAATCAAAATGATAATGTACTGCAGGAATAATTATAACATATGTAGAATTAAAACGTATGTCAATAAAAAAACAAAGGCAGGGAGAGAGGAAATGGAAACCCACTGTTCTAAAATTCTCATACTACACATGAAGTGGCCTAGTATTACTTGAAGGCAGAATATGTTGAGTAAAGATGTATACCAAAAAACCTAAAGCAGCAACGAAAGTACGAAACAAAAATTTATAGTTAATAAGCTAACACAGGATGTAAGATAGAAGCATAAAAGTTGCTTAATCCAAAAAAAAAAAGCCAGAAAAATAGGGAGAAAAGAACAAAGAACATAGAAATAGAAAACTAATAGTAAGATGGTACAAACCCAACAGCATCGATAAATTACATTAAATATGAATTATTTAAACAACCCAATTAAAAAGCAGAGATTGACTGATTAGACTAAAAATATAAGACTCAACTACATGCTGCCTATAAGAACAACCCTTGAAATATAAAAAGACAGATAGATTAAAAGTAAAAGATCATATGGTAAAAAGGAGATACTATGCTAATATCAATCAAAAAATTATGAGGTGGCTACATTTATATCAGACAAAGTAGACTTCAGATCAAAGAATATTATCTGAGATAAAGAGGGTCATTTAACAGTGATACAGAGATCAATTCGTCAAAGGGACATAATAATTCTAGACCTTTATGTACCTAAACCGCTAAGCTTCAAAATACATGAAGCAAAAACTGACAACAATGCAAGAAGAAATAAAGCAATTGTATAGTTGGATATTTCAACACCTCTCAATAGCTGACAGAACAGAAGAAAAGCAAATAAAGACAGAGAAGACTTGAATGACAGTAGCAACCAGTGTGACCTGCCATATATGTAACTGTCCAGCAGCAACAGTACACATTCTTCTCAAGCAGGCACAGAACATTTTCCAAGAGAGAGCATATGCTGGGCCATGATAAAAGTCCCTATAAATTTTAAAAGATTCAATTCATACAGATATGAATGTATGAGGCTTAACTAACCAGAGCCTAAGGGTTTGATCACAGACTAACCGCTCTGACAGAAAACAAATACCCAAACATACCCCCTGGAGCCAACCTCATACCAAATGAGAATCTGGGACAACTTAAAGGTTCAATAAAGATGGACATTATATGTAGAAAAAAGAAAGGGAAGTGGGATGCTAAAGAATAAATAAATCCTGTGATATTTACCAATCTTAACATTTTAAAACTCAGTTTAACTTCATTTCAGTCCCAGAATGTAAGGTTAGAATCCACCACGCCATTGTATTAAGTAAAAAAATCTAATCAAACTGAAAATCAGAAACTTCTCAGGTCCAAGAGAAGAATGAGATCATGAGGCAAACCATTTCCCCCAAAATTAGAGACACTTAGGCGGATATAGAGAATCACAAAAGAGCAAAACCTCCATGGGACCCAGCACCAGAGCAGGAAAATCTGAACTGTGACTGGCAATTGTTAGAGGCTCAACTGGAAATGTGGGTTAGAAACTCCAGTGCACTCCACCACCACACACACTTTTGTGAATTTTACCTCCTGGAAACCTACCAGGTCAGTGAGGATAATTGTCAAAATCCCTTTGGGCTTCCAGCTGGGAGAGGAGGAAAATAACCATTATGAAATAAGCCAGAGTATTCAGTTCTTCTTAACTAACCAGAGCCTAAGGGTTTGATCACAGACTAACCGCCCTGACAGAAAACAAATACCCAACCTTACCCCCTGGAGCCAACCTGCCCCACCTAAGGCAGAAGAGGTGACAGACTAAAGAGGATCTGTGAATGTCACAGCCCAGGGGCATTGGCGCCCTAAAAGGCTGAGAGCTAATCATAGCGCTAGAGACTTCCCCTCCCCCCACACCTTACCACCAGATTACTATATGCCTGTTTACCCAAGTTTCTTTCACCCGGTATATCATGTATGGCTTTAAACAAAATAATTACAAGGCATACTGAAAGGCAAAAAACTCAGTTTGAAGAGACAGAGGAAACATCAGAATCAGACTCACATATAGCAGGGATGTTGGAATTATCAGATGGGGATTTAAAACAATTCTGATTAATATGCTAAGGGCTAATATGAAAAAAAGTAAACAATATGCAAGAACAGATGGGTATAGAATTCTAAGAAAGAATCAAGAAGAAATGCTAGAGATGAAAATCACTAACAGAAATGAAAATTGCATTTGATGTGCTTATTAGTTGACTGGACTCAGCTGTGGAAAGAATCTCTGTGCTTCAGGATATGTGCATTTCAGAAGGAATAAGGTAAATCAAAACTTTATTTTTTAATTGATTAATTGATTTAACATGTAATACCTTCTTCAAAATAATAGCAACAATGTATTTGGTTATGTATGCTTATTTGTGTTTGTATATATGTGTGTATATATGCACATTTACAAACAGTTGATCCTCAAACAATGCAGGTATCAGGGGCACCAATTACCCCATGTAGTCAAAAATCCACATGTAACTTTTGACTCCCCAGAATCTGAACTGCTAATAGTCTACTGTCAACCAGAAGCTTTACTGATACCATAAACAATGGATTAACACATATTTAGAATGTTATATGTATTATACATTGAATTCTTACAATAAAGTAAACTTGAGAAAAGAAAATGTTTTTTCAATTGTTGCAAATCTCCAAAAAATTTTCCAATATATTTATTGAAAAAAAAATCCATATATAAGTGGCCTGTGCTGTTCAAACTCATATGGCTCAAGGGTCAACTGTATAGTGAAACTGAACAAAGGGAACATCATTTAAAATAGTTCGGAGGCCAGAAGGGGCAGTTCTCATGTCTTACCAACTCGTCATTTGCATACGCCCAACAGGAACACTGTTCTCCAGAGTTGCCTATGGTTTTGCATATAGCTTTGCATGTCCCAAATTGCAATTCCTCTGACATTCTCACATAAACCCACTTTGCTGGTTAAATAACTGGCTGTTTTGTTTTCAAGGCTGACTCTCTGTATACAATGTATATATGTGTGTATATACATATATATATATATATATACACACACACACACATATACATATACGTATATATATATCCAATGTGTGCTTAAGTACAAGTGAAACAAATGACAAGGATACAAGGGACAGGAAGAGTAAATTAGGAATATTTTGTTATACAGTACTTTCATCCCCCCAGTGAAATACTTAGGTACAATCTAACAAAGTTTGATCTATATGAGGAAAACTACAAAACTCTGATGAACAAAATCAAAGAAGAATTAAATAAATTAGAGAGATTACATGTTTGTGAATGGGAAGCTTCAATACTGTCAATGTGTTAGTTCTTCCCAATTTGACCTACTGATTTAATGCAATTCCAATCAAAATCTTAGCAAGTATTTTGTGGATAATGACAACCTGATCTTAAAGTTTACATGGATAGGCAGAAGATCCAGAAGAGTCAACACAATACTGAAAGAGAAAAACTCAGCTGGAGGACGGACACTACCCAACTGCAAGTCTTAGTACAAAGCTGCATTAATCAAGACAGTGTGGTGTTGGCAAAAGAACAGACAGATCAGCGAAACAGAATATGGAGCCCAGACATTAGTCCACATAAGTACAGTCAACTGCTGTTTGACCAGGGACCAAAGACAATGCTAAGGAGAAAATAGTAGATGGAACTACTAGACACTTACATGCAAAGAAACCACCAAACAGTCTAGACACAGACCTTATATTGCTCAGAAAAAATTCACTCAAAATAGATCACAGACCTAAATGTAAAATGCAAATTTATAAAACTCTAGAGAATAACACAGGAGAAAATCTAGATGACCTTGGGTTTGGCAGTGACTTTTTAGGTACCACATCAAAGGCATGACCCATGAAAAAAGTAATAAACAAGCTAGACTTCATTAAAATTAAGAACTTCTGCTCTGTGAAAAACACTGTCAAGGGCATAAGAAGACAAGCCACAGACTGGGAAAAAACTTTTGCAAAACACACATCTGATAAAGGGCTGCTAACCAAAATACACAAAGAACTCTTAAAAGAGTAACAAAGCAAACAACCTGATTTAAAAATGGGCATAAAACCCCAACAGACACCTCACCTAAAAAGATATACAGATGGCAAGTAAGCATATGAAAAGATGGTCCACATTGTATGTCAATAGGGAAATGCAAATTAAAACAATGAGATATCACCACATGCCTATTAGGATGGCCAAAATAAAGAACCCTGGTAACACCAAATGCTGGCAAGGTTGTGGAGCAATAGCAACTCTCATTCATTGCTGGTGGTGGTTTCTTACAAAACTAAATAGTCTTACCATATGATCCAGCCATTGCACCCCTTGGTACTTAACCTATATGTTGAAAACTTATGTCCACACAAAAACCTGCACTCAAATATTTATCTCAGCCTTATTCATAACTGCCAAACTCAGAAGCAACCAAGATGGTCTTCAGTAGGTGAATGGATAAACAAATGGTGGTACATCAGACAATGGATTATTATCCAGTGCTAAAGAGAAGTGAGCTATCCAGTCATGAAAAGACATGGAGGAGTCTTAAGTGTACATTATTAAATGAAAGAAGCGAATCTGTAAGACTACATAGTCTATTATTCCAGCTATATGACACTCAGAAAAAGGTAAAAGTAGGGTGACAGTATGAAGATCAGTGTTTCCCAGAGAGGAGGAGGATGGAGGGATGCTAAACAGGACACAGGGAATTTTCAGGGGGGTGAATGATAACGTAGTGTGGATACACGTCATTACACCTTTGTCAAAACCCATAGAATGGACAGAACCAAGAGTGAACTCTAAATTAGGTAGTTTGGGTAATTATGATGTGTCAATGTAGGTTCAAGGATCCTTCCAAATGTTTCATCTGGTGGGAGATGTTGATACTGGGATAGGTCATACCTGTGTGGGGCAAGGGATATATGGGAAACCTCTACACATTCTGCTCAATTTTGATATGAATGTAAAACTACTCTAAAAAATAAAGTGTTTTTAAAAGGAGGGAAAATCTATAGACAGGAAGAGAGTATTAATTATTGGTATAGAACAGAATGCAAAGAATATAAAAGAACTGATGACAGAGGATGAGAGGAGGAAGAGGAAAAATAGTGTTCATATCCTCATTTTAGAGGTGATCAGTAGAACTAAAGAGTTATAAAATTACATTAGATGCTGTTCCTCCTTCTTCACAATTCAGTCCAAAGCCTGTCAGGCGAGGCAAAGAAAAAGGCATCTGATCTGCACTGCTCCGGAAAGGAAACCTGGTGCCTGAGGGTCTCGGAGCCCAGGCTGACTGAGGTGAGCACCCAGAGGGTAGAGGAGGGAAGATCTCGGGGTGAGGTATGAGAGCCACGCAGGGTGAGGAGGGTGCCTTTGTGAGGGTGGGAGTGGGGGCAGCCAATGTGGAAATACAGAACTCATGTGGGGGGTGAGACTGAGCCTGACACAAGAAAGCATCCACATGGGTGCTGTTTGTGGTGGGCAAAGGTATCTGCCTGAACCAAGTAAGTGACGGGAGTGCGAGGTGGGGGGCAGTGCCAGCACTTGAGTGGCATAAGGGGAGCATCTGCACAGAGGTGTAGTAATGGCAGCAAAACATTTGTTACTTATAAGACCAAAAAGAATGGTTATTTATATGGGGGACTGGCCCCCATAAACAGCTATAGTAAGGACGATGGGAAGTAGGATTCTCACAGGCACAAAAGGGTGTGAGAAATTTGGAAAAGCAGAAAACTAGAATAAATCCAGCAGCAGGATCACAAATAGAAGTATTGTTGTAAACTCTTGGTTTCCATTACATAAATCACAGACAGTTATGAATGAGATGCCAACACAAGTGTACACACATGTACTCATACACACACATACACATATACCCTAGGTCTGTCGGCTGAAATGGCCTGGGAGCAACAAAACCACAGTGGAAATGAGCACACCTAGTGCCCATATCTTGGTTTCAAAATGCCATCTCCCAAGAGGGAGCCAAGATGGCGGCGTGAGTAGAGCAGCGGAAATCTCCTCCCAAAACCACATATATCTATGAAAATATAACAAAGACAACCCTTCCTAGAATAAAGACCAGAGGACACAGGAAAACATCCAGACCACATCCACACCTGAGAGAACCCAGCGCCTCGCGAAGGGGGTAAGATACAAGCCCCGGCCCCGCGGGAGCCGAGCGCCCCTCCCCCCAGCTCCCGGCGGGAGAAGAGCAGGCAGAGCGGGAGGGAGACGGAGCCCAGGACTGCCGAACACCCAGCCCCCGCCATCCGGGCCAGAGTGCAGACACAGTGCGTGCGCAGGGCCCTGGATACTAGGGAAACAGGGCAGCAAGAACAGTGAGCGGGTACCGGAGGCCTGGCGCCAGAGGACATAAGAAAAGCGAGCGGCCATTTTTTTTTTTTTTTTTGCTGTTTTGTTTTGATGAGCGCTTTTTGGAAGTCTTAAAGGGATAGGGACCCCAATACTAGGGAAACAGGGCAGCAAGACTGGTGAGAAGATGCCTGAGGCTGGCGCCGGAGAATAAAGAAAAACGAGCGGCCAATTTTATTTATTTATTTATTTAATTAATTAAAAAAATTTTTTTTTTGTGGTCGTTTTGTTTTGGCGGGTGCTTTTTGGAAGTCTTAAAGGGGCAGGGCGGGACACTTAATCCAGAGGTAGGGAATCCGGGATCTCTGGGCACCCTAATCCCCTGGGCTGCAGGGAGCAGGCAGGCCCCTTACAGAGATAAATAGCCTCCCAGCAGCTCCTGCTCCAACGCACCTCCACCATTTTGGAGTAGCTGCCCGAGCCAGGCCACGCCCACAGCAACAGCGGAGATTAACTCCATAGCAGCCGGGCAGGAAGCAGAAGCCCTATCTGCGTGCAGCTGCGCAGCACAAGCCACTAGAGGTCGCTGTTCTCCCAGGAGAGGAGGGCCACAAACCAACAAGAAAGGAAGTCCTTCCAGCCGTCACTCGTCCCAGCTCTGCAAACTATTCCTATCACCATGAAAAGGCAAAGCTACAGGCAGACAAAGATCACAGAGACAACACCAGAGAAGGAGACAGACCTAACCAGTCTTCCTGAAAAAGAATTCAAAATAAAAATCATAAACATGCTGACAGAGATGCAGAGAAATACACAAGAGATATGGGATGAAGTCCGGAGGGAGATCACAGATGCCAGAAAGGAGATCGCAGAAATGAAACAAACTCTGGAAGGGTTTATAAGCAGAATGGATAGAATGCAAGAGGCCATTGATGGAATTGAAATCAGAGAACAGGAACGCATAGAAGCTGACATAGAGAGAGATAAAAGGATCTCCAGGAATGAAACAATATTAAGAGAACTGTGTGACCAATCCAAAAGGAACAATATCCATTTTATATGGGTACCAGAAGAAAAAGAGAGAGGAAAAGGGATGGAAAGTATCTTGGAAGAAATAATTGCTGAAAACTTCCCCAAACTGGGGAGGAAATAATCGAACAGACCACGGAAATACACAGAACCCCCAACAGAAAGGATCCAAGGAGGACAACACCAAGACACATAATAATTAAAATGGCAAAGATCAAGGACAAGGAAAGAGTTTTAAAGGCAGCTAGAGAGAAAAAGGTCACCTATAAAGGAAAACCCATCAGGCTAACATCAGACTTCTCGACAGAAACCCTACAGGCCAGAAGAGAATGGCATGATATATTTAATACAATGAAACAGAAGGGCCTTGAACCAAGGATACTGTACCCAGCACGACTATCATTCAAATATGACGGTGGGATTAAACAATTCCCAGACAAACAAAAGCTGAGGGAATTTGCTTCCCACAAACCACCTCTACAGGACATCTTACAGGTACTGCTCTAGATGGGAGCACTCCTAGAAAGAGCACAGAACAAAACACCCAACATACGAAGAATGGAGGAGGAGGAATAAGAAGGGAGAGAAGAAAAGGATCTCCAGACAGTGTATATAACAGCTCAATAAGCGAGATAAGTTAGGCAGTAAGATAGTAAAGAGGCTAACCTTGAACCTTTGGTAACCACGAATTTAAAGCCTGCAATGGCAATAAGTACATATCTTTCAGTAGTCACCCTAAATGTTAATGGACTGAATGCACCAATCAAAAGACACAGAGTAATAGAATGGATAAAAAAAGCAAGACCCACCTATATGCTGCTTACAAGAAACTCACCTCAAACCCAAAGACATGTACAGACTAAAAGTCAAGGGATGGAAAAACATATTTCAGGCAAACAACAGCGAGAAGAAAGCAGGGGTTGCAGTACTAATATCAGACAAAATAGACTTCAAAACAAAGAAAGTAACAAGAGATAAAGAAGGACACTACATAATGATAAAGGGCTCAGTTCAACAAGAGGATATAACCATTCTAAATATATATGCACCCAACACAGGAGCACCAGCATATGTGAAACAAATACTAACAGAACTAAAGGGGGAAATAGACTGCAATGAATTCATTCTAGGAGACTTCAACACACCACTCACCCCAAAGGATAGATCCACCGGGCAGAAAATAAGTAAGGACACAGAAGCACTGAACAACACAGTAGAGCAGATGGACCTAATAGACATCTATAGAACTCTACATCCAAAAGCAACAGGATACACATTCTTCTCAAGTGCACATGGAACATTCTCCAGAATAGACCACATACTAGGCCACAAAAAGAGCCTCAGTAAATTCCAAAAGATTGAAATCCTACCAACCAACTTTTCAGACCACAAAGGTATAAAACTAGAAATAAACTGTAAAAAGTAAGCAAAAAGGCTCACAAACACATGGAGGCTTAACAACATGCTCCTAAATAATCAATGGATCAATGACCAAATCAAAATGGAGATCCAGCAATATATGGAAACAAATGACAACAACAACACTAAGCCCCAACTTCTGTGGGACACAGCAAAAGCAGTCTTAAGAGGAAAGTATGTAGCAATCCAAGCATATTTAAAAAAGGAAGAACAAGCCCAAATGAATGGTCTAATGTCACAATTATCGAAATTGGGAAAAGAAGAACAAATGAGGCCTAAGGTCAGCAGAAGGAGGGACATAATAAAGATCAGAGAAGAAATAAATAAAATTGAGAAGAATAAAACAATAGCAAAAATCAATGAAACCAAGAGCTGGTTCTTTGAGAAAATAAACAAAATAGATAAGCCTCTAGCCAGACTTATTAAGAGGAAAAGAGAGTCAACACAAATCAACAGCATCAGAAACAAGAAAGGAAAAATCACGACAGACCCCACAGAAATACAAAGAATTATTAGAGAATACTATGAAAACCTATATGCTAACAAGTTGGGAAACCTAGGAGAAATGGACAACTTCCTAGAAAAATACAACCTTCCAAGACTGACCCAGAAAGAAACAGAAAATCTAAACACACCAATTACCAGCAATGAAATTGAAGCGGTAATCAAAAAACTACCAAAGAACAAAACCCCCGGGCCAGATGGATTTACCTCAGAATTTTATCAGACATACAGGGAAGACATAATACCCATTCTCCTTAAAGTTTTCCAAAAAATAGAGGAGGAGGGGATACTCCCAAACTCATTCTATGAAGCTAACATCACCCTAATACCAAAACCAGGCAAAGACCCCACCAAAAAAGAAAACTACAGACCAATATCCCTGATGAACGTAGATGCAAAAATACTCAACAAAATATTAGCAAACCGAATTCAAAAATACATCAAAAGGATCGTACACCATGACCAAGTGGGATTCATCCCAGGGATGCAAGGATGGCACAACATTCGAAAGTCCATCAACATCATCCACCACATCAACAAAAAGAAAGACAAAAACCACATGATCATCTCCATAGATGCTGAAAAAGCATTTGACAAAGTTCAACATCCATTCATGTTAAAAACTCTCAGCAAAATGGGAATAGAGGGCAAGTACCTCAACATAATAAAGGCCATCTATGATAAACCCACAGCCAACATTATATTGAACAGCGTGAAGCTGAAAGCATTTCCTCTGAGATCGGGAACTAGACAGGGATGCCCACTCTCTCCACTGTTATTTAACATAGTACTGGAGGTCCTAGCCACGGCAATCAGACAAAACAAAAAAAATACAAGGAATCCAGATTGGTAAAGAAGAAGTTAAACTGTCACTATTTGCAGATGACATGATACTGTACATAAAAATCCCTAAAGACTCCACCCCAAAACTACTAGAACTGATATTGGAATACAGCAAAGTTGCAGGATACAAAATCAACACACAGAAATCTGTGGCTTTCCTATATACTAACAATGAACCAACAAAAAGAGAAATCAGGAAAACAACTCCATTCACAATTGCATCAAAAAAAATAAAATACCTAGGAATAAACCTAACCAAAGAAGTGAAAGACTTATACTCTGAAAACTACAAGTCACTCTTAAGAGAAATTAAAGGGGACACTACAGATGGAAACTCATCCCATGCTCGTGGCTAGGAAGAATTAATATCGTCAAAATGGCCATCCTGCCCAAAGCAATATACAGATTTGATGCAATCCCTATGAAACTAACAGCAACATTCTTCAATGAACTGGAACAAATAATTCAAAAATTCATATGGAAACACCAAAGACCCTGAATAGCCAAAGCAATCCTGAGAAAGAAGAATAAAGTAGGGGGATCTCACTCCCCAACTTCAAGCTCTACTATAAAGCCATAGTAATCAAGACAATTTGGTACTGGCACAAGAACAGAGCCACAGACCAATGGAACAGACTAGAGAATCCAGACATTAACCCAGACATATATGGTCAATTAATATTTGATAAAGGAACCATGGACATACAATGGTGAAATGACAGTCTCTTCAACAGATGGTGCTGGCAAAACTGGACAGCTACATGTAGGAGAATTAAACTGGACCATTGTCTAACCCCATATACAAAAGTAAACTCAAAATGGATCAAAGACCTGAATGTAAGTCACAAAACCATTAAACTCTTGGAAGAAAACATAGGCAAAAACCTCTTAGACATAAACATGAGTGACCTCTTCTTGAACATATCTCCCCGGGCAAGGAAAACAACAGCAAAAATGAACAAGTGGGACTATATTAAGCTGAAAAGCTTCTGTACAGCAAAAGACACCATCAATAGAACAAGAAGGAACCCTACAGTATGGGAGAATATATTTGAAAATGACACATCCGATAAAGGCTTGACGTCCAGAATATATAAGGAGCTCACACGCCTCAACAAACAAAAAACAAATAACCCAATTAAAAAATGGGCAGAGGAACTGGACAGTTCTCCAAAAAAGAAATACAGACGGCCAACAGACACATGAAAAGATGCTCCACATCGCTAATTATCAGAGAAATGCAAATTAAAACTACAATGAGGTATCACCTCACACCAGTAAGGATGGCTGCAATCCAAAAGACAAACAACAACAAATGTTGGCGAGGCTGTGGAGAAAGGGGAACCCTCCTACACTGCTGGTAGGAATGTAAGTTAGTTCAACCATTGTGGAAAGCAGTATGGAAGTACAGCAAATTGCTCAAAACAGACTTACCATTTGACCCAGGAATTGCACTCCTAGGAATTTACCCTAAGAATGCAGCAATCAAGTTTGAGAAAGACAGATGCACCCCTATGTTTATTGCAGCACTATTTATAATAGCCAAGAATTGGAAGCAACCTAAATGTCCATCAATAGATGAATGGTAAAGAAGATGTGGTACATATACACAATGGAATACTACTCAGCCATAAGAAAAGGGCAAATCCAATCATTTGCAGCAACATGGATGGAGCTGGAGGGTATTATGCTCAGTGAAACAAGCCAAGTGGAGAAAGAGAAATACCAAATGATTTCACTTATCTGTGGAATATAAGAACAAAGGAAAAACTGAAGGAACAAAACAGCAGCAGAATCACAGAACTCAAGAATGGACTAACAGGTACCAAAGGGAAAGGGACTGGGGAGGATGGGTGGGTAGGGAGGGATAAGGGGGGGAGAAGTAGGGGGGTATTAAGATTAACATGCATGGGGGGGTAGGAGAAAAGGGAGGGCTGTACAACACAGAGAAGGCAAGTAGTGATTCTACAACATTTTGCTATGCTGATGGACAGTGACTGTAAAGGGGTTTATAGGGGAGACCTTGTATAGGGGAGAGCCTAGTAAACATAACATTCGTCATGTAAGTGTAGATTAGTGATACCAAAAACAAAGCAAAAAAAAAAAGGGCAGTTCTTTTGTGGTAACCTCCAACGAGTTCTACACAAGGGTATAAAGGGCATATAAAAGTGTAGGCAAAGGGTCTGATTGTGTTTATACAGAGGATCAAAGCCTAATTGGGCTACCCCGAAAATGAACTAAGATATGATATGAAAAAGAACTTCCAACATCTGCACTCTCTGGAAGACTCATGCCAGAAGATGATCATCAAAAAACCCCAACAAAGATCCACGCACTGCTACAGCTGTAGATGCACTCATCCCACCAGTTCCTGGACTTGCCATGGGAATGAGGAAGGAGATATCTAAGCTGACCTGTGCATCCAGTAAAACAACAAATTTGACTGGATCTATACTGTTGGAACTCAACCAAGAATTTGGAGAAGTGCAAATTGTAGCGCTCCAAAGTCTTACAACTACAGACTATTTACTGATAAAAGAACATATGGCATGTGAACAGTCCCCAGGAATGGGTTGTTTTAATTAGTCTGATTTCTCTCAGACTGTTCAAGTTCAGTTGGACAATATCCACCATATCATAGATAAGTTTTCACAAATGCCTAAGGTGCCTAACTGGTTTTCTTGGTTTCACTGGAGATGGCTGGTAATTACAGATATGCTTTGGTTAGGTAACTATACTCCTATTATGTTAATGTGTGCGTGCAATTTAAGTAGTAGCTTAAAACCTATACATGCTGAAGTACTCTACAAGAAGATATGTCAAAGAAATAATCAATCTTCCCATGTTTTCTTCCACCTGCTACTTCTATAGCTTTTCTTCTTCCTTCCTAATTACAACCCTTAAATAGAATTCGTGCCTCATATCAAATTTACCGAGTATCATAATTCTTCCAAGCGGTAAAGATACCTCAAGACAAATGTTGGGCATAGAAGCTACAGGGCATAAATATGCAAAGAAGTAAAAAGCTAACCTTTTCAAACAATAAGGCTTCTCTCTCACTTACCAACTTCACATTTCCCTGTATGGCCCCGGAAGATGACTGGTTAGCCAGAGACGGGTAAGATTCCTCAAGGGAGGAACAACCTAAGACAGGCACAGTCGCAGGGGGGCCATCAGGTGAGAAATTGGGGATCAACAGAGGTGAGGCTTAGAACCTCACCCCCCCTGTTCTGAGAGAAATCTTCTGCATACGTGGATGTTTTATTGCCCTGGTCTAGCTTGGATTAACACATAGTCTACAGGCACACACCTGATCATCCACATTTGCTCTCTTACAACACTAAACTATGTTTTCTACCTTTATCTTGTATCTACCTACCACTTCAGCATTTTATTAAAAATAATAATAATAAAGAGAGAAATGCGGTATCCACATATAAATCAAGTATAAAAACCAAATGAGTATTCATATTTGAACTGACTGTTTAGAGTTCATAATGCATGAGCAAAACCGAAGGTTTCTGTGATGACTGCCCTTGTACTGTTCACTATGTAACTTATTCATTATGTAAGAATTTGTTCTCCATGTAAGAACTTGTTTGTTATGCCTCAGAAGATTGGAGACTGACGAAAATTAGGCTTGGGGTGGATTAATGATTGTGCATTGAGCATTGACTCCCCTATACAGAATTTTATTGTCGTTAACAACCATTTGATCAATAAATATGAGAGATGCCCTCACAAGAAAAAAAAAAAAAAAAGGACAGACTTCCAATGGTAAAATAAATAAGTAACTGGGATGTAATGTATAGCATAAGGAATATAGTCAAGATATTGTAACAGCTTGGTAGGGTGATAGCTGGAACCTAGAATTATGTATATAAATGTTTTACCACTGTGTTGTACACTTGAAACTAAAGTAATGTAATACTGTGCGTCAACTACCCTACAATAAAAAATAATTATTTAAAAAAAAAAAAAACCTCTTAGACATAAACATGAGTGACCTCTTCTTGAACATATCTCCCCGGGCAAGGAAAACAACAGCAAAAATGAACAAGTGGGACTATATTAAGCTGAAAAGCTTCTGTACAGCAAAAGACACCATCAGTAGAACAAAAAGGAACCCTACAGTATGGGAGAATATATTTGAAAATGACACATCCGATAAAGGCTTGACGTCCAGAATATATAAGGAGCTCACACGCCTCAACAAACGAAAAAAAAATAACCCAATTAAAAAATGGGCAGAGGAATTGAACAGACAGTTCTCCAAAAAAGAAATACAGATGGCCAACAGACACATGAAAAGATGCTCCACATCGCTAATTATCAGAGAAATGCAAATTAAAACTACAATGAGGTATCACCTCACACCAGTAAGGATGGCTGCCATCCAAAAGACAAACAACAACAAATGTTGGCGAGGCTGTGGAGAAAGGGGAACCCTCCTACACTGCTGGTGGGAATGTAAGTTAGTTCAACCATTGTGGAAAGCAGTATGGAGGTACATCAAAATGCTGAAAACAGACTTACCATTTGACCCAGGAATTGCACTCCTGGGAATTTACCCTAAGAACGCAGCAATCAAGTATGAGAAAGACCAATGCACCCCTATGTTTATTGCAGCACTATTTACAATAGCCAAGATATGGAAGCAACCTAAATGTCCATCGATAGATGAATGGATAAAGAAGATGTGGTACATATACACAATGGAATACTACTCAGCCATAAGAAAAGGGCAAATCCAACCATTTGTAGCAACATGGATGGAGCTGGAGGGTATTATGCTCAGTGAAACAAGCCAAGTGGAGAAAGAGAAATACCAAATGATTTCACTTATCTGTGGAATATAAGAACAAAGGAAAAACTGAAGGAACAAAACAGCAGCAGAATCACAGAACTCAAGAATGGACTAACAGGTACCAAAGGGAAAGGGACTGGGGAGGATGGGTGGGTAGGGAGGGATAAGGGGGGGAGAAGAAGGGGGGTATTAAGATTAGCATGCATGGGGGGGTGGGAGAAAGGGGAGGGCTGTACAACACAGAGAAGGCAAGTAGTGATTCTATAACATTTTGCTATGCTGATGGACAGTGACTGTATAGGGGTTTATAGGGGGGATCTGGTATAGGGGAGAGCCTAGTAAACATAATATTCGTCATGTAACTGTAGATTAATGATACCAAAAAAAAAAAAAGGCAGTTCCTGTGTGGTGACCTCCAATGAGTTCTACACAAGGGTATAAAGGGCATATAAAAGTGTAGGCAAAGGGTCTGATTGTGTTTATACAGAGGATCAAAGCCTAATTGGGCTACCCCGAAAATGAACTAAGATATGATATGAAAAAGAACTTCCAACATCTGCACTCTCTGGAAGACTCATGCCAGAAGATGATCATCAAAAAACCCCAACAAAGATCCACGCACTGCTACAGCTGTAGATGCACTCATCCCACCAGTTCCTGGACTTGCCATGGGAATGAGGAAGGAGATATCTAAGCTGACCTGTGCATCCAGTAAAACAACAAATTTGACTGGATCTATACTGTTGGAACTCAACCAAGAATTAGGAGAAGTGCAAATTGTAGCGCTCCAAAATCTTACAACTACAGACTGTTTACTGTTAAAAGAACATAAGGGATGTGAACAGTCCCCAGGAATGGGTTGTTTTAATTAGTCTGATTTCTCTCAGACTGTTCAAGTTCAGTTGGACAATATCCACAATATCATAGTTAAGTTTTTACAAATGCCTAAGGTGCCTAACTGGTTTTCTTGGTTTCACTGGAGATGGCTGGTAATTACAGGTATGCTTTGGTTATGTAACTATACTCCTATTATGTTAATGTGTGTGCGCAATTTAATTAGTCGTTTAAAACCTATTCATGCTGAAGTTACTCTACAAGAAGATATGTCAAAGAAATAATCAATCTTCCCATGTTTTCTTCCGCCTGCTACTTCTATAGCTTTTCTTCTTCCTTCTTAATTACAACCCTTAAATAGCCTCATATCAAATTTACCGAGTATCATAATTCTTCCAAGCGGTAAAGATACCTCAAGACAAATGCTGGGCATAGAAGCCACAGGGCATAAATATGCAAAGAAGTAAAAAGCTACAAACAATAAGGCTTCTCTCTCACTTACCAACTTTACATTTCCCTGTATGGCCCCGGAAGATGACTGGTTAGCCAGAGACGGGTAAGATTCCTCAAGGGAGGAACAACCTAAGACAGGCACAGTCGCAGGGGGGCCATCAGGTGAGAAATTGGGGATCAACAGAGGTGAGGCTTAGAACCTCACCCCCCCTGTTCTGAGAGAAATCTTCTGCATACGTGGATGTTTTATTGCCCATGCCTAGCTTGGATTAACACATAGTCTACAGGCACACACCTGATGATCTACATTTGCTCTCTTACAACACTAAACTATGTTTTCTACCTTTATCCTGTATCTACCTACCACTTCAGCATTTTATTAAAAATAATAACAATAAAGAGAGAAATGTGGTATCCACATATAAATCAAGTATAAAAATCAAATGAGTATTCATATTTGAACTGTTTATAGTTCATAATGCATGAGCAAAACCGAAAGTTTCTGTGATGACTGCCCTTGTACTGTTCACCATGTAACTTATTCACTATGTAAGAATTTGTTCTCCATGTAAGAACTTGTTCGTTATGCTTCAGAAGATTGGAGACTGACGAAAATTGGGCTTGGGGTGGATTAATGATTGTGCATTGAGCATTGACTCCCCTATACAGAATTTTATTGTCGTTAACAACCATTTGATCAATAAATATGAGAGATGCCCTCCCAACAACAACAACAAAAAAAGTACTCACTTCCAATTGCAAAATAAATAAGTAACCGGGATGTAATGTATAGCATAAGGAATATAGTCAAGATATTCTAACAGCTTGGTATGGTGATAGCTGGTACCTAGAATTGTCATGTATATAAATGTTGAATCACTGTGTTGTACACCTGAAACTAATGTAATGTAATACTGTGTGTCAACTACCCTTCAATAAAAAAAAAAAATGTGAGAAAAACAAAAAACAAATGAAGTTGAACTTCTGGTTAACATTCATTTGCCACAAGGTAGAAAGTATCCTCATCAACATAATTTTCAGAGGAATAAATTTACTGATGCTATGAAATGTATAGGTTCTTAATGAATGAGTTCTCCGGATCATTTCTACATTTTAACACACCTCAAGCAGAAGACAATTTCCAGGACAGAAAACTCAGAACTGACTTCACAGTACCCTCTGGTGGTTGCTATGTATCAATTCATTCTTCACAGAAGAAAACAGTGGAGTGCAGAATAGAACTTTGCTTACAAGTTAATTGTCCACAGTAAACCACTTTTCAAATTACAGTAACAACCATTTTATGCCAACTGTAACAGCTTTTTTCAAATCCTAGACTGCAAATAGATTTTATCACTTCTATATGCTATTGAGAATGTTTCAACCACAAAAAACACTTTAGTCCTATAAAGAAAAGATAATTAATCCAATTAAAAGTTGAACACTTTTACCACCCAAATAAAACCTATTCCATTTAGCCACTTTTCTATATCAAGTCAATTCTAATTAGCTACTTATTTAACACAGAGCAAATAACTTCACTACTCTGAGCTTCTATTTTTCCTAAAGTAAATGGTATAAAAACAGTTTTTAGGAGCTTTTTTAGAATTCAAAGAAATAACTGGATATTAAAATCAATTAATACACTGTTAACACCTAAACAATCACCAGGCATTTTTTCCCTGGACCCCAAGATTTCAGTAAGTTTCTAATTAATTTTTAAGCTTCCTTGAGATTCTCCATCATTGCTATGGACCAAATGTTGGCATGACCCCAAAATTTATATGTTGAAGTCTTGACCTCCAATGAGATGGTTATTAGGAGGCAGGGATTTTGAGAAGTGATTAGGTCACAAAGGTGGAGCCCTCATGAATGGAATCAGTACCCTTTTTATAAAAGACACCCACAGAGCTCCCTTTCCCCTTCCCTATGTGAGGACACAGCAAGAAGACAGCAGTCCCTCTGTGAATCAGGATGTACACCCTCACTAGACACCAAATCTACCAGACCCCTGATCTTGGACCTTCCAGGTTCCAGAATTCTGAGGAATGAATAAATGTTGTCTATGGTATTTTTGTTATAGTAGTCCAATACACTAACACAATCATGATGAATTATAAATATTTTCAGTTCTATTTGGTCTTTATTGACTCAACAAGAATGAATTAACCCAATACTTGATGTTCTCATGAACAAAGAAAAGGTGACAGTTTAAATAAAAATGTTGGCATTCATTAAGAAAAAAAAATGCCATCTCCATTAAAAGGAGTCAGGGCAACTTGGAGAAATGGTAGATTTCAGGGTTTCAGATAGGAATCCATACTAAAATGGATTAAAGAACAAATTAAAGGGAATGAGATATTTAAATTTTGTAGTAGCAGCCTACAAAATATTTACAAGGGGAAAAGAATAACTTTCATAGGACTAGCCTGGCAGATACTGCCCTAATAAGTGATCCAACTGAACTTCACTAGTAATGGGACAAACCCAAAATGTCCTATCACCCAGTAAGATAGAATCAGAGTACAACATCTCCCTTAAGGTGTCCCTGCCAAAGACTCACACACAGAGCCTTATTGTGACAAAAACACCCACTACTACCAAGGGACACACTACAAAATAACCAGTCTGCAGTTTTCAAAGTGTTGAGGTCATGAAAGTCAAGGAAAGACTGAGGAACTGTTCCAGACGGAAAGAGACTAAAGAGACGTGACCGCTAAATACAAGAGATGCTGAGCTGTACCCTTCTGCCACAAGGGACACCACTGGGACAACAGGCACAACCTGACCTGTGTCTCAGAGTCAGGTGATCACCAGTAAACAGTGCTGATTTTCTGATTTTGGTGATTGTTTCTAGGAAAAAAACACGCAAGTATTGGGGAGATGTGTGGCATGCAGCAAGCCACTTAACTCTCAAATGCTTTAGAAAAGAAGTTCCCTGTAATGTTCTTCAGCTTTTCTGTAAGTTTGTGATTATTCTAAAATAAAAAAATTACTGAGAAAATGCATGCAAACTCCATGAAAGCAGAGACTCTGTTCCTCGCCTGGCAAATCCCTGGAAGAGTCGTCATGACTACCTGAGAAGTGAGCATAAGTGAACTGGGGCGCGGGCTGACCTGTCACAGAAGTCAAGGCCACCTAGAACTGATCAGCCTAGAAACAGTAAAATAACCATAATTATTTTAAAAATTGGAGATAACTGACAAAATAAATAGCTAAGGGAAAAAAAAGGTCTTTAAAGAACAGCCTGCAGCAAGAAGAGGTTGGACAAGAGAAAATTACTTTTCATTATAGCCCTTATGTACTGTTTGATCATTTAACCAAGTATTAATAAAGTACTATACTTAATTCGAAAAATTAGAAAATTATAAGGAGACTTGAAAGAGAAGTACCAAAAATTAATTAAAATATAGTTGAAATAGCTTCTCACAATGATTCCAAGGAAAAGGAAATCTTTGCTTGGTTAACCTTATAATTTTGTTTTTACGTGACAATCCAGTCACACCTCACATTAGCTTTCTTTTGTTACCATCAACCTTATCCTTTTCAAAGATATGAATAGTTCATTCCAACATTGACTCTAAGGAAAAGAAGGAAGCAATTATTATCCAGCAATCTGGGGCTACTGAAAATGATAACATTCATACAATGGAAGGCTGCACACGATTAAACATGATGTAAATGGCTGGTGTTTTTCTGCCTCAATGGAAATACAAGAAATACAAATGGAAACAATACATTCCCATCATGAAAGGGGTTCCCTTCAGCAGGCGCTCTCATCTGGAACCCTCACAGGAGGCATATCAGAATACAGGGTGGGAGCCACATGTGCCGAAGTCCATCACAGGCCACGCCGACTCCACACATGGACGGCCCATCAAACCCACTCGATGGGATGGGAATAATGCCCCCCCGTGTCACGGAGGAGGGAGTAGCACAGTCTCACATCAAAGCCCATATCCTCAAGCCTACATTATACTGGATACATTTGACCCAGTCCATATATTAAGGGAAAAAACTACATAGAGGTCTATACAGCAGGATCCCATTTCCGTGACATAAAAGTTTTATACACACCCTCACACCTGGAGAACTTCGGAAAGACTCTAAATTTAATAAGTAGGTATTAAAGATGGATTTTGATAATCTGTATTTTTCTATGATAACATTACCAAAGTAATTAAAAATAATTTTAAGCGTAGGGAATAATTCAGTTCACTAAAGCTTTGATTAATATATATATGAAATGTTACACCATAGGTATACATACACCCAATATAAAAGTGAAGTGGTACAGGAATTACCAGAGGGTGAGCCAAGCATCAAAGAGGCCAGCAGATTTCACCCTTGTCCAGCAATTCCAACTCATTAAATATCTTGAAGACACAGAATTAAAGATTGGGTATTTCTGCCTTCATAAATGTCTTTTCCTTATGTTTATGCATGCGACTGCTTAAAATAAAAACCCATCATAAATCTATATGGATAACCTGAGGACAAATAAGAATCACTGGTCTGTGGCTGGACTGGAATGAGTCATTTTTACACATGAACAAGTGTCTGTAATGTTCTTTAGATTATAGAAAAATCCTGAGTACAGACTGCAAGGCAAATCAGCTCTGTAAGCACCTACATCATAAACTGGTTCCATTAAATTAAGAAAAGAGAGAGAATAACCACAGGCCTTCTGACAACCCTTACACCAATCTGTAGAGAGTTAAGAATGCACTTCCATGCTGCCTATAAAATCAGAGAAGCAAGTGGTACTTACCCAGGATGGTGGCAGTCGGCGCCAGGTCCCTGACAACACCCCTGGGCCACGGATGCTGGAGAGACGGCACCAGAAATGCTAATCCGTGTGCATCTGATAGGAGGAAAACAGATCAAGGTTAAAGCATAAAGTAAAACCCAGGATACAAATGTGATCTCGCATACTCTTATATACTCTTATGCCATAAGGTTTTGGGAGACCCACCTCGGGGCCAAGGAGCAATGTGAAGGAACTGAAAACAACTGAATATGGCAGGAAACATTTCAGGTAGAGTCTGTGACTGATGCTTCTCAGATTTTCATGCTAATAAATAGCCTTTTTATAATGTCTGAAACTCTAAACATACAAAATCTTGTTTTGCATCTTTCAATTATAAAAATAGGGACTTCTGAAATTATAACTCCTTTTTAGTAAGAAATTGAGAATACTTTTTTCCTGGTCTCATAACAACAAACTAGCAGATTTAGGGCATCAAAACCAGTCACAAACTCACTAGAATTAAAATTTAAATATTAAATTCAGAGTTCAAGTCTCTGCCTGCATATGGGGCAAAGTCTGTACAACTTGTATTGATACACGAAGATTTCTATAAATAAGATACTTTAAAGGAAACATATATCGGGTGAGAATCCACTCACTTTTCATTCCTTGAGAATCTTTTCCTTGCAAAAACATTGGCCAAAGAGTAAGCGCCGGATTAAGTTTATTGGAAAAGGATGCTGACTTTATATTCAATCTTGGGTTCTCTGAAGAATCAAGGTTTTTATCCTCCTTGGGTGATATATAACAAGCGAAGTTCTTTGCAACCAGATCATCATTAACACAGACCTGTACAGTTTTAAAGATTTCATAAATAATAGACAAATACAGTCAAGCAATTCAGAAAATACACTAAATTTAGCCCCAAATTTCAATCTTCATAAAAACTATTTCATGGAACATAACTTGATAGAAATTGATCTCTTGACTTCTGTTCTGGTAATAATGAACTAGATACTTCTGACAGAGCCTCCTGATAAGAAAAATAGTAAGAATCTGTGCAAAAGATAAATGAGTCAAGTCTAATTAAAAAACTTTTTAATTTCTGCTCTTCAAAGACACTGTTAAGAGATGAAGCACAATCCAGAGATAGGGAGACAATATATTTTTAATTATATATCTGATTGTACATGTATGCAGAATACATGAAGAACTCTCAAAAGTCAATAAAAAGAGAAGCCAATTTTCAAAAATGGGCAAAAGACCTGAATAAATATTTCATCAAAGAAGACACAAATAACATATGAAAAGATACTCAACATTGCAAGTCATTAGGGAAATACAAACTTAAACCAAAATGAGACACCATTACACACCTGTCAGAATGACCATACAAGTGCCAAAGAGGATGTGAAGGGATCGGTACTCTCATACATTGCTGATGGGATTGTAAAATAGTCAATCACTTTGGAATTCAGTTCAGCAGCCCCTTACTACCTACAACTATCCATAAGTTTGACTCCTAGGTACTTACCCAAGAGAAATGAAAGCACAGTTCATAGGAAGACTTATACATAAATATTCACAGCAGTTTTATTTGCAATTACCCCAAACTGTTCACAGGTTCAAATGTCCATCAGTAACAGAATGGATAAACACATATATTACATCCAGACAACAGAAGAGTACTTGACAATAAAAGGAACAAGATGGGTATATCTTAACAATGGGTTGAATAAAAGAAGCCAGGAAAAAAAAAAAGAGAGAACACCCTGAGACACAGCCCTGTTCTTCCTTCGGGAGCTGGAAAAGGACCATTGGCCCTATTTTACTTTTTCTGACAGTTATGACCTCATGTGTCCACTATAGGTTCTCTCTGCTAAGCATGCCTTCTGCACTTCACCACCTTGAAGAAAGAGCCTGCAAACAGCCATACACAGAGAGAAAGACCTACTTGAAATGCAAGAAGGAATAAGGTCAGTAGAGAACTTATCTAAAAGATGTTCTACAAGACTGGTACAATAGCCACCATTTTGGTATTTTTACCAAGTTGTGAAATAACCAATGCAAAGTCCCAGGTATGGGATATGGGATAACAAGGGTATGGGATAACCCAAAATGCAATATACACAGTGGCCAATGACCTTTATTACAAATGAATAACGTAATCATGAAGAGGGTGGGGAAGAGACTAACCTAAGTGACTTTGGAAAACAGTATTCTGGCTGCAAGCTGTAAAGCTAAAGACACATTTCTTCTTCACAGGAATGTGGGTTAGCAATTCTGAAATCACCCCATATGAATCCTAGGGTTAACCAAATAACAGACTTAAGCTTAACAAGAGCAGGTTTCTCACTGTCAGAGTCAGGTGTCAAGAAAAGGAAAAGGGAGGGCCAGAAAGAACCCTGAGGTGCTAGAATGGAATGAGAGGCATCAGAACTCGTAATATATGTGCAGATGGACAGATCTAGGAGTGAATGTAGCTGTGTGTGCATGTGGGCTGCATCCATATGTGTGTTTCCTGTCTGCGGAGAGGGCTTACAATCAGGGACACCCTGCAGCTCGAGCACGCCTGCCCTGGTCTTGCTATCTGAATACTATTCTTCCATAAAAGGAACCACTTCTGGCTGGGCTGAAAAATGACAAAATTAGCTGGGAACATCTTATGATACCAGAAAGTAGAGAGTTTTCAACAATGATGAGTATGTTGAAAGCATCCCTAAGCCATTGTGAAGAAGCTCCTAAAGGCATTTTGAGCAAGAAAATAATGATAGCAGTGGGTTACGTGCCCCAGAGTATAATAAAAACCGAAGAGCCCATACTGAGATGAACAAACTGCTGAGTCAATTCACAAGTGGGAGAAAGGGGCAGGTCTTCCTTATAGAATTCCAATTACAAATGGAGAAGGCATGATGGATATGGGCAAGCACCACAGAAACAGTTTTGCAGGCGAGAATCATTGATGGATATTCGTACCTCTCAAAGTATCTCCCCCTAAGATACTCAATGATTTCAAAAGGAAAGTAATACTAACCCTGTAGAGGAAGACGCTGCAGTATCAGCTTAGCCAGGAGATCGAGGCTAAAGTGACTAGTAACAAGACCTAACACCATGACTCCCCTGCTTTGATGCACTGTGTCACGATTCTGTGACATTCTTGCCCCAAACATACAACCTCAACCTGGTCATGAGAAAACACCAGACAAACCCTAATGAGTGACATTCTATGGAATACCCGGCCAGGACTCCTCAGAAGTGCCAAGGTCTTAAAAGATGAGGAAGGACTGACTGAGGAGCTATCACAGATCAGAGGAGACTGAGGAGATGACATGGCATCTTGTATCAGATTCGAGACTGGGGAAGGGAAATTGGAGGGAAAATTGAAAAATTCAAATAAGGTCTATAGATTTTTAAAAATAGTATTTTGTCAGTGTTAATTTTTCAGTTTTAATCATTCTACCATTGGTTTATATGGTTAACATTAGGGGAACCCAGGTAAATCATATATAAAAACCTCTGTACTACCTGTGCATCTCTTCTGTATGCACTTCCAAAGGAAGTTTTAAAACAAATCTACAGTTCAGATGCCTTCGGTGGCCCTGGGCAGCCCAAGATCTGCACCTCCACCTTGTGCCACCCTGCAGAGGGGTCAGCTGGCCCAATGTTAACAGGTAATAACTGGGGCAGAGAAGCCCATGAGGTCCACATCTCTACTTACGTTTTCTGAATCCTTTACAATGAGCACATATTACACACCATGAGAAAATTATGTGGGGCAAAAAAGCAGTGAATGAAAACCATACCAAATGTGTGTGCTTTAAAAAATTATGTCCTCTATTAGAAAATAACATTTCTTACTCATGACTATAGATACAATTTCTTGTCCATTAAGAAATAAAATGCTATCTCAACAAAGCACTAAAGTAATTTTTTTAAATAACCAAAAGAAGAACACACATTCCTGGCTAACTTCTGATCTAAGCCAGACCTTGAAAGATTAAGAAAATTTTCTATGCTGTGTGAAAGACATTTTTTCCTTGGCATGTACTCTGTTTTATAAAAAAATATTTAAATAATGATAAAATATTTTAAAGCTACAATTCCTTCACTTACTTTTTCATTTTTTATAGTTACATAAAGGTAAACCTCAAAAGTATCTTCTTCCACAGCACATACTTTGGCTTCCACCTGGGTTGTTGCTAAATAGTGTAAATGAAAACATAAGTTAGCTGACACTAAAAGTGTGCTTGAAACAGTCCTGTCTTTTTCCCACCTGTTCACTTCTACTAACCACTTGGGGTCACCCAGAGCCTCGCATCCAGTGGCTCCATCCTGAAGACGGGGCATCAAGCTGAAGGCTCTCCTGGCGAGTCCAGGGCAGGCACACATCCTCTGCCCCCATCCGCTGCACCCTCCTCCTGCCACCCCAGGAGCACCTCCTCTAGCACGGTTCTCAGCCCCCTCAGCCCTCCCAGTGACTCCCAAATGCACATTTCCAGGCACAGTCTCTCATCTGAGCTCATTCTACCCTCCAAATGCCCCATGGATCCAGGCTCTGAGCTTCTCTCTCAGAGACTCAAGACCCCAAACAGCAGCTCCACATACAGGTAATGATCAGGCACTATGCTAAGCCCTTTACAAACACATTTCACGTCTCTTACCACACCCTTTGAGGTTAAGTGCTGTTATTGTCATTTTACAGGTAAGGAGACCAGGTTCAGCAAAGGCTATACAGAAGTGGCAGGACTCCATTCAATCCCATGCACCCTGTCTCCACCAAACCTGTAGCTCCCAGCAGCCCCCAATGGGCACACAAGGGCCCAAACTCCAAAACCAGGGACCCTCCCAACCTCCCTTTTCCCCCAGGTCAAAGCATCCGCTGCTCCTTTACCCAGGCAGTGGGGCAGAAGGGCAGAGGAGCCAGGCAGCACCCCAGGCATTTCACACCCACTACTCCCTAGGAGGCCGGCACAGCTGCTCCACTCTGACTCCAGGGGCTTAGACAGATGCCACAAGAGAGACTGTATTTTCCAGTTACAAAAAAAGAGGGCACACTAAATAGGGGCCCTGACGAGTCCATTAATCATAAGTCAGCATAACAGTGATCACACACTAAGCATCCTTATACTAACCCTCACTCACTTAAAAAAGCTAGGCTCTTCATTGTTAGTTCAACGAACACATGTAAATTTATTTTGCAGTGCTATAGCTTCTTTGCAAACTAACAGGCAGGCGTTGTTGTGTAAGGGTCCCTCACCTAAATGGCCCCTTTCTAATTTCAACTTTCAATTACTGATGTCCACATACACCCCCAAAATTCCAGAGGTTCAGGGTCACCATGACACTTGAGGTGGAAGGAGCTCCAGGTAACTCATGAACCCACACAAGGGTCAAAGAGCTGAGCACGCCCATCTCAACCTCTCACCAGAAGGCTAACTCAACTCGGGGGTCAGGTCAAAGCAAGAAACAGTAGTCACAAGCTTGCCTTACCTTTTAGAATGTTCTGAAAGTGCTGAATAGCTGCACTGTCCCACTTCTTGGCAGGTCTGGAACAGCAAGCAGATGCAACTTTATTAAATAAAAATCTGAGGCTAATAACACTACCATCATTTCATAAGTCATATGGCGGATGTTTCTGGCCTTACATATGGAACATAGGATGCAGGTAATGGAGAGCATGGCTCTGGCTCTACTGTGGGGGTGATGGTCCCAGGTGCACCCTGCACTAGCTCTCACCATTGCTGCCTGCACCAGTGCAGTGGTCACTAAGCAAAGGCCCCTCCCTGGGGCTTCCTTAGTGACCCATGACCACCACCGTGGCATTGTCTGCTCCAGCACCATTGTTCCCACTTACCTGGGGCATTTCTGTCCCCAACCTGAACACGGGCTCCCAGGGGCAAGGATTCTGAATATGTAGTGTTCTGCACAAACTGGCACAGAGTGAGGGCTCCATGCATGTTGGTTAAACCAACATCTGAAGAGTGGTTGGAGGAAAGCTAGCCACTACTGTGGTAATACAAAGAGGTATTCCTCACTTTGTCACGCTCTTTCACTGTCTCCCATTTTTATCTGTCACCTTGCCCTTTCCTATACTCTAGAAAGAAAACCCTAGGAAAAGCTGTAGGCGGTGGAAGATCACAAGAAACCAGTATTTGTAAGCAAGGTTGTTTCTCCACTGGTTTTATTTATCAGATACCACCACCATCCTCCAAGCGTTGTTTTAAAGATCAAATGAGGCAACGCACTAAAGAATCCAGCCCAGTGCCTGGCCTAAAATGTTGCTATTTACATTCTTACTCAGATAGATAATAGGCACATTACTTCAAGAAAATTGCAACGGGTTTCTAAAAGGAGGGAAAAAATAGAGACAGTGGTTCTAAAACCTTGTCACACACACACAGAATTACCTAATAAGCTTTTTTAAAAGACAAAATGTGGCAGATGCCTAAGGAGAATGTGACCTGAGAGAAAAATAAATTGAGGCTATGACCAGGTAAATCAATCAATGGCGGCACATATCTGCCTGTCTGTCAATCTCTCTCACATACATATAGAATAACCACATGAAGAGATACCCAATTTTACAAGTCAGAAAAATATAAATTAAAACAAAATACCATTTTCACCTAGCAAACAAGTAAAAAGTAAAAAGCCTGATGATATTCAATGCTGATAGGAAAAGCCACATTTTTTATACCCCAATTGCTACTCTTTTGGGAGGGCAATGTGACAAAATGTATGAAGACTGCAGTACACATATGAGACAGGCATTCTAGGGAAGTGCAAACACAAAGGTACCACAGGCACCTACACCAAGGGCACCCCAAGGCTGCGGCAGGTCCCTGAGGAGGACTGTGGTGCTGGCAAGGGGTTCACGCAGAAAGGGAGCAACCAGGACACAGACTGCCTCTGAGGGAGAGCTGGGCATGGATAGGCCCGTCACCCAGGTCACCCCAGAGGGGGAGCAGCTGGCTGCTCTTGAAGAGGAACAGGGGAGGAGCAGGGCTTGCTGCTGCACTGGGGATCGCTTCCCAGACTCGCTGAGAGCTGGGAGCAGGGCAGCCTGGCAGATCGCACTGACATCAGCAAGCATGAGCTGGCTTAGAACCTTGTTAGTGCAGATTCTGAGGCCAGCCACAGAGTGATGCATCCACCATGGCAAAGGATCTGCGGAGGGTCTTCACAGATCCCACAAAAGCATCCACAAGAGAGGCAGCTTCCAAGTACACAGAATACAATGCAACACCACCAAGATGTGCAAGTTGTGCAAGCTGAGTAAGAGCTGTGCTGCTTCCTCAGATTTTCTTCCTATAGTGCCACAGTCCTGGAGGGCAGGGGAGCAGTGCAGGTGGGAGACAGGGGCTGCCCCCAGGACACAGGCAGTACTTTTTCAAGAGAGCAAAGGTCACAGCCATGCCCCCTGACACAGAACTGCCCAGCACAGGGACCTGTTCTGTACAAACACTGGCAGTGTGGCCAAAGCTAGGGAAAAGGAGCAAAGATAAGGGTAAGTGTATGTGCCTCTCTCTCTACTTTCTCTGTACGTTTTATTTATTTTTTACATACATTCTTATGGGAATGTACAGTGTAAAATGGTTTGGAAACAATCCAGCTGGCTATTAAGAAAGCAATGGTTAAATATAGCAGGTATGCCAATTCTACTTGCCCATGGAAAAGACTGAAAATAGAAAGAAGTGCATGTATTGGCAAAGAACTTCAACATACATTAAGTTAAATTTGCAAATAAGACAGTATGTGGTAATTTTCACTAAAAGCTCCATGCATATGAATATGTACAAAACACTGAAAACGGTCTGTGAGTTCAAAGCCTGAACAGGTCACCAAAGCCTCCAGGAGGGAGGAAGTGGGGCTGGAGAAGAATGCAATTGACTGTTTTTTGTTCTAAATGGTCTATGATCTTACATATCAATGTTTCCCTTTACAGTTAATTTATTCCTTTTTGTAAGATAAGAAAGCCAGAAAGCAAAAAGTTGGGGCCCTATTCAAAACCCCTCCAACTGCAGCTTCTGGAGATGAGGCTGCCCTGGGCATTCTGCAGCATGACCAGGTCCGGCACACGCCGACTTGGGAGACACCTCTTGATGAACAGAGACCTCTGAACTGAGGAACTGATTTCAAAGAGAAATCATATACTCAATTTAAGAGTTCTACCAACGATTCAACATATGTTAGGAGCAGTACTTACACAATTTCCGCACTGTCTTCACAGAAGTCAATGTGTAATGTAACAGGCTTTGTGCAATACAGTCTGAATTTTTTTGCTCTGTAGGGAAGCTGCATAAAAGTTTCTACTGCAACTCGGATGCTTAACAGTGAAACAGAAACAGTTCCATTATAAAGAAAAAGTATATATAACATATTTCTTCAAAATATACCAATATAATTAATATGCTTAACATAAAAAAAAAAACCCACACAAAGACCAATGTTCCTATTACAGCCGCCAACAGCAGGACGTACTTGGAGACATTTTCCCAAAGGAGTGAAAATTGGTTCTTGCAGGGCAAAAAAATTTTACTCTTTTGTATAGAAAGCACAGATACACATACAGTACACAAACATATATTCAGTGTATTTTTTATTTAAAATACCATAGCATGGGGTGGGGAGGGATTAGAAAAATAATGTCTAACAAGGTGCCTTAGAATGGAGAAACACTGAGCAATAACAAACTAAAGCAAATTCTATTTAAGACTTTTAAATACCAATTTCAATACACAACCAGAATTATCTTAAAAGTTTCTGTAAATGAGCAGATGTTTTTATAATTAGTATTTGTCGACTTTGCACAAAAAAGCTGAGGGACTGAAATTTGGTAAATAAGCTGTTCAACATTTTAATTTTCATTCTTCTTTAGGCAAATGACAGACCACTTTATCATACCATTTCTACAGAAGTTGGTTCTCATTATGCCCTGATGGGCAGCCCAGTCCTCATATTTATTAAACTGATATCCCTTTACTATTGGATAAGATGCTATGAAAAAAGTACCACAAACACCAACGCTGACTTGTTCAGTGTTTTCTAGGGAACTGGGATGTGTGGTCCTGGAGTCAGTAAGGGCTCATTCTGAACTGTCTCCCCAATTATGTGACACTTGCATCCTCACTCTGTCAAGCAGCATGACCAGATGCTCTACTCTCTACAAGGTGAGGCTATACCAGCACCATGCCCCTTCTGTGGAAACAAGAAGTTGCTCCCAGTAGCATCTTTCTTGCAGCCAAGCCTCCCTAAAGGACCCATTCCATCACATGAACAAACATGAGGTCAGGCCAGGCCAAGCCATGTAAAGAGCCAGCCAAGAGCACCCAGGAGATGCAGAGCACCAAAAGGAACGTGGAAGGCAGGCCAGAACCACATGACGAGTCTTCATTCTGACCACTTGCTTTTACATTCACTGCATGCAGAACTGGAACCTACAAGTCTTCCTATCTTGAAACTAAATAAATTCTAGTTTATGAATCTCCATCCCCTTGCTTTTAAAATTGACAAGCTCCTTCAAAGTTGACATTTGTATCCTTGACGGGTATAAGGCAAAATAAATACGTACGTACTTTTTAGATTTCACTGGAATGTGCTTGGCAAAATCCACAAGGAAACATTCTGCCAGGCAGTGGTCGGCTGAAGACATAATTGACTTAATAATAGCCCTGCACCAGCCCCTTAGCTCCTGACAATAAACCACACAAACCTACAGAATGAAATAGAAAATTTCAGTGTTAAAATCTCTAGTCATATCATGAGAGAACTAAAAGGTGCACCCCAAACCATCTCAAGCCTGCATTTTACCTTACAGAAAAGGAAAGAGGTGCCAGGATGCTGGACCTGCACTAGCTAAATACTGCCTGTCAATAAACAGGAGCACAGGGCCCCTGGATTTTACTTCATTGCTTTTCTTAGTACAGTTATTTTGGCTCCTTAACTAAGGACAATATTTAGAAAGTAAAATGAGGAAGGTATTGCTTGACCTCCTTAAATCAAAAACAAAGCTTACAAATAATTGTCCATCGTGTGCTCATCTTCCCCGTCCTGTTTCCCGAGGCTTTTCCCGCTCTCTACCATTTGTTTACCATCTGCCACAACTGGATGTTGGCTCCATGATAATGAGGATTTTTGTCTGTCTGTTTACTGCCATATTCCCAGCACCCAGAACAGTGCATATCATGTACTAAGTCTTCAAAAACTAGCTGAATGACTGAATAAATAGATACCCACAGTCCCCTTTTTAGGGAAATTACCTTGCTGGAATGACAGCATGTGATATCCTGACTGTCCCCAGGACTGCCAGACCCCAGCCAGCTGCTAGCAACCCACAGACAAGCAAACCTGATGCTGAGCACAAGCTTCTGAAGCCGCCCAGAGGGGAGAGTGGTGGGGCATGGGGAGAAGGGGAGCCAGGGCAGATTCCTGCCCTTGGGAATTGAAGTTGGAAAGTATATTGCAGCCATTCTGCAAGCGCTGGGTTCTTGAGAGCCTCATATAACTCAAAACACACATAATTCAAGAGAAATTCTGCCAAAGGATGGAGAATCTTTCTAATTAATGCCGAAGTCAAAGCAACTTGCAGGAATGATATGACTAGTCAACAGTTCACACAGCCAGTGAACTTTGATACGGTGGTATACTAGAGCAATTATTAGCCAAAAATGGGATAATTTAAGGATCAAAAATAATGGTGACTATATTAAAAGCCATGAATTCAATAGAGCACTTAAAGATGGAAGGTAGGAGAGAAACACAAATCTCTGGACACTAATGTAGATAACTAGGTACAAATCACTATGCTGGTAATTGATTAGAGAAAGAATCAAGCAATTTCTCCACCTTACCAATACAAACTCATTACTTCAGGTTAGCCAACATACCTAGTAGATGAAGGAAACTTCTCCACAGAAGAATTCCAGCTCATGAATGCAGAAGGCATAAGAAAATCACTATTTTGCAGGCTTAAATGAAAGAGCTGATTTGGGCAGTGCTGGTCCTGCATGATGCAACCAATACATGACAAGCCCATGAGTACCCCCCAAGGGGGGGGGGTCTGGCTACTGCTGTCAGGATCCACTGGTCTTTCTCAGCATCACCAAAAGTACTATCTTCCAATTCAATACCAGATGAAGCCCACACCACTTCATTCTTGGAGAAAAAACAGTGACCCTACATCTAGTCAAGACTTTACTAATTACAAGTCCACAGCAAACACAGGAATAGAGGGATGAGTTCACCATTACCACAAGGAAGCAATCAGGCTATCTGAAATGGGGAATATTTAGAGGGGTAACTGACCTGGTCTCATTTTTCCAACAAGTTAATGTTAATGGTTAGGAAAAAAATCATGTTATTAATGATGATTTTTTCAAGAGGGGTAATTCAAATTACTTCCAATTTATGTAATAAAGAGTATATAAACCTTTTCCTTTCACTCTATTAGAAAAATTCAAACTCCTGAATAGTGACTGATTTGTAGCAAGAATCAGACGATGGGCATGGGAGCCAAGGTTGCAAGGAAAAAGAGGGGCCCTGATGGGGAGCAAGGAAAAGCAGCACGGACTAGCCAAAGCCATAAGCAGCCAAAGGGGAGGCATCAGTCCTAGACTGCAAATCCGCTGTCTTCTTTGCTAAGGTGCCTACAGCTATGATGGATCTAGAACACTGCTCTGGCGCCCAGGCCCAGGAGGATGACCCCAGGGCCTGAACTAACATGATGTCCTGGCTCCTGCTGCCCCCATGAACCTTATACACGAGCCGCTGCTTTCCACAACCAGCCTGCATCTCGTGCGACCAAAAGTAACCGAACATAAGGCAATGATGATAAGCCATTAAAGTGCTCTGAAAGCTTTTATCACCTTTATTGCCAAATATTCTACATTTCAAGTAGTATTTTAAGACACGGTGCTTAGAGGGCACTATACATACCTGACCTTCTTCCAACATTAATGGTTTTATTTCTATATCTTGACACATGCTATTATAGAAGTCATTCATGGCACTGTTTAGTTTGCGGTAGTCAGCTTCATGGTCTGAAGAGGGACCACACCCTTTTATAACCACCCAGAAGCATCCTGGATCTTCAACCTAAAAAATTTTTAAAAGACAAACAAAATAATGATTTAAAAGTAGAACTGTAAAATAATAAACCTTAGAATCACAATAACTTCTTCTAGTTTAGGTGAGCTAACAAATTCTTGATGAGTAACTCTGTGTTAAATGATCCGCCCAAAGATATGTATCTATGTCAAAACATTGCACTGTATACCTTAGACAAGTTATATGTCAATTATATTTCAATAAAGTGGGAACAGAAAGAGATGCAGAGATAAAATTCTAAAACATGTCACCAACATATAATACGTACTTTTTATTTGTTGTGACTCAAAACGCAAACTGAGATCAATGCCCTTAATCGCCTGTATTTTAAAAATATCCATAACAAAATGCAAAGGTTCAGAACAATACTTTTAGGATGCTATGTTTTTCGTAAGAAAAATTAACAAATATGAATATATGTATGTTGTCCTGAAAGTAAGAGAAAGAAATGGTGGTAAACAGAAATAAATATAAATTATTACCTGCAAGAAAGGCCAGAAGAGGGGTAGAAAGGACAGGAATGAAAATCAGACTACTCTGGATATATCTTGTTATCTACTAATGTTATTAGAAACCAAGATTTTTATTGTTGGAGAAAAGATACAAATATACAATGAAAAGTTAAATTTTAATTGAAAATATCAATAGGAAATCATGATTTTTCAAATGTATTTATTTCCTAACTCTGCCTGTTGAAAGGGTTTAAAAATAGTGACATCCCAAGATTTTGGGTCCTAGATCCCAGGTGGCAACAGCACAGATGTTCACATAAGCATTTGTTTTCTTCTGAATGTTTGAACATTTTTAAAATAATTAGTTGGAAAAAACAACAGCTGGCCATTCTGGTTCCAGTAATGACAGAGTAGTTCATGTGGACTAACTCAGCTCCAAGTGACAATGATAAACCCTAGAGAAAATACAAAAATCACAACTTGAAGGCACTGAAGAGTTATCACCAGCAGGTAGAAACTGCAGGGGACTCAATCCTTGACAGGAGGAAAGGACACTGGGTGAAATCCCTGTTTACACACAGCTTTCCCCAGAACAATCCCTAGTCCTGGTGGCCTGAGTGGCTACAATTCCAGCACAAAGTCAATGTTTGTGCTTGAGGAACCTGAGAATAGAGTTTGGGGCTGCCAGGACAGCTGTAAATTAAAGAAATTCTCAGGAGAGTCACACAGGGGAGAGCCCTAAAGTCTGCATATGAAAACCCCTCAAATCCTTGGCAGCTGGTGACCATATAAAGAAACTCACATATCCATAGAGTAATACTACTCAGCAATAAAGAGGAAGGCAATACTGACACACGCAAAGCAGAGATGAGGCTCAAATGCATTATACTAAGTCAAAGAAGTCAGACTCAATGGCTACATACTCCTGTATGATTCTATATGCACAATTCCATTTTTATAACATTCTAGAAATGGGTAAGAAAACAGATCAGTGGTTGCCAAGGATTAGGGATGGGGGGAAAATGGCTACAACGGAGCACTAAGGTAATTTTGGGGGTGAAGGAACTGGTCTGAATTTTGATTGTGGCTGCATGCATTTTTCAAAGTATCACAGAATTCTACATTAAAAACAATAAATGTGGCTATATACGTCACATCACAATTTAAAAAATAGTTTATGGGTAAAAAAATGATTTCAAGCAAACATGTTAAAATTTAAACTTGATAGGTGGTAGATGCCAAGGTTTTCTATACTTTTACGTATGTCCAGTATACTTCTAATAAAAAGCTAGATTTTTAATTTATTTTTAGTCAAAAGTAATGATTCTTTTAGAAAGCTTCCTGCTCTCTGACATGACATCACCTTGACAGTATTTTTACCTAAAATGTTTAACTTAAACACAATCATGAGGAAAGAGACAGACAAATCCAAACTGAGAGGTTTTTTTGCAAAGCAACTGCTGTTGCTCTTCATAAGTTTCAATGATATCAAAGATACAAAAAAGCCAGGGAACTGACCTAAATGAGAGACTAACAGGCCAGGACAAGTAAATGCAATGTGTAATTTATTCGATCTTGAATTAAAAAAAAACATGTTATATAAGACATTACTGAGACGACAAGAAATTTGAACATTGTATATTAGACAATATCATATAAATGGTAAATTTCTCAAGTGTGATAATTAAATTGTGGTTACAAAAGAAAAAGTCTTTGTTCTTAGGAAGCATGTGTAAGCGTTTAGAATTCTCAAATGGTTCAGCAAAAAGAAAAGTCTAATGTACATATAAAGAAACATGCGCACGCAACAAAATATAAACATTTGTTGGAGTCTAGATGTAGCATATATGGTTATCAATATTATTTTTGTAACTCATTTTTACATTTGAAAATCTTCAAAATACCAAGTTGGGCATGAATGCTTAAAAAATTGGTAAGGCATCACAGATCCTTTCAAGTAGCTAGCTCATTTTCTTCTAAACCAGAGGAAATGTAGGACAGGTTCAGTTGCAAATGCTTCCACATGTTTTACTAGGTAGGAGGGGACAGGCTAACAGTTCTTCCAACCCGTCTCTCCTGGCGATCTTAACCATCTTGAGTGGCATTAACCACATCCACGTTGTGCTACCATCCTCACCATCCACCTTTCCTCATCCCCTCTCCTTAGCCCCCGGCAAACACCAATCTACTTTTTATCTCTATGAATCTGACTACTCTTAAGAACCTCATGTAAGAATCGCTAAGTATTTGTCCTTTCCTATCTTATTTCACTTAACATGATGTCCTCAAGGTGCATCTGTGTGGTAGCATGTGTTAGAATTTCCTTCCTTTTTAATGGGAATAATATTCCATTCTACCGTATATATCACATTTTGCTTATCCAGTCATTTGTTGATGTACACACTTGGGGAAAAATTTTTACTATCTGTGTAAAAGAGAAATCAACCTGGAGAACTACAACTGGTACCTGTGCCATACTGTAAAGAAAATTTGCTCAGAGTGTGAGCAGGTAAGAACCGGAAGTGGGGGCAGACCAGAGGGGATAGAGAAACATGGTTCTTGGGTACAACTGAGAAGACGGGTTCCCAAGCTCTGGGCAGTGATGCACCAGCTCCTTCTGCAAAGGTTCTGCCCCAGTGGATTCGCATGTGGAAGGACCGTATCCCTGGAAGAGCCCTGTTCTAAGAAGAAATCCACTTATTCAGGGACTGATGGTGGAGAGAAGCTTGCCAGATGGATCTGAAACTCTTAAAGTCTCAGGGCAAATCCTTTTTAAGAGTCAGCTGCTTCAAAAGCTTGTGAATCTGTTCGTATAAACTACGTTAAGTCATAAAACAGCATAAAAGTTGATGGTTTTTTAAAACCCACCATTTGCTTCGTCCTTCTCCTTTGCCCACTACAATATGATTTTCTTTTTCTTAAAGGGATTTGTATTTTTTTTCCCCAGTAGCTGAAACCCACCCCTTGGCTCTGGTTTGAAACCCCTTCCTCCAAAAACACGCCACGCCTTGGCAGTCTCCTGCATCAGCGGATTCCACGGGAACCTGCAGCTGTTCCGAGGGCTCGGCAGGCCCCACCCCCGCCCCGAAGATCTGACAGGAGCCCCGAGGGCCCGCGCGTGCAGAAGTTGGGGCTCAGAGACCCGGGCGCAAGGGCGCAGGGAACCCCACAAGTGACGCCGGGGTGGAGTGTGCAGGGGGGTACAGGTCACCCCCGCCCCGGGCCCGGGGTGAGGGCCCATCGGAGAGGGCCCGAGTCTGGGGAGAGGCACTGGTCAGGGTCCCGGCGCCCACGGACCCGGGTACGAGGGGCCCCCACCCAGCGCCGGCCTGAGACGGGGTGAGTGGGAGAAGGGGTTACAGACCATCCTAGTCCTGAAGTACCAGTCAGGAAATACAGGATACCCCGGTTAATTCTGAGTTTCGGAGGAAAAAACAAGTAACTTTTTTGCTCGAAGTATGTCCCAAGTGGTGCGTGGTCACGCCTGAACTAAACTGTCCTGTTGTTTATGTGTAATTCGGAGTCCGGGTCTCGTCCGGCACCCCAGGCGCGGGCCCAGTGGCCGGCGTCCCCACCACGGCGGCGCTGCGGTGGGAAAGGGCCAAGGCCCGGCCCGGGCGGCGCTCGCTCACCTTCAGCACCAGCACCTCCAGCATCCTCCCCGCGCGCGGCAGGCCGGCCTCTGGACTCGCCCCGGGAAGGCCCTGGCCGCCGCGGCCGCGCCCCTCTCCGGGTCTCCCGGTCATTGCGCCCTCGGAAGGAGCTTCGGAGGCAACGACGCAGGCAGGGCCTGCCTCCGCCTTCCCCGCTCACCGCCCGCCCGGGCCGCGCACCACCCGCGACGCGCTCAGTCCTCCAAACGCGACGCCGCCCGGCTCTCCGACCCCCGCCCACGCATGCTTCGAGGCTTCCAGAAACCCTTAGCTCTCCAACGGCCGGGATAACGGCCGCCCCTGCGCACAGCGCCCCGGTGTGGTGAGGCGGGGCGCAGAGAGATGCGTGGGAAAGGCGCGGCGCCCCAGGGCCTGGGGTCAAGTGGGTCGCTCCCTGGCCCCCACGACCTCCCAGGGCCCAGGGACACCCCGACCACTATGTTCCCAGCGCCACTGGGCCGAGTGGCTGCCTATGGGCAGATTCAGTTAGTGGTTTTAACTGTCGGCCCCTCCCTCCACCCCACTCCAGCCTTCAGACTCCCTCTTGGTCACCCTCCACCTCGCAGCCTTGGGGCAAGGAAACTCACCCCCAGCCACTGATGCCCAGGCCTTCTTGGCCTCCTGGCAACATTCCCCACCACCTCCACCTCTGGAAAGGCTTCCAGTGCCGGCTTTCCTCCCACCTGGCCCTCTGTTGTCAGGGATCCCCAAGTTTCCATCATTGGTATTCTTGTCACCACCAAAGGTCACACACTGCAGCCTCCTGGGTCAGGTTCCCCTCCAGACGTGTATTTGTAACTGCTGCTAAGGCACTGAAGGGTCCTCTAAACTTTGAACACTTGGAAACCTGTTTTCTCCCCTGAAAATTGGGACTCATAGAGTGATCTCAGGTGAGGTCACACTTTGTGAAACAAAGGACAACCCAAGAACTGCTCAGGGAGGATTAGCTCTTATTACTACCTCAGGAATCTCCAACACGAAGTCAACAAGCCAGAAGAAAGTGAGAGCATTCCTTAAGAATCAAAGGAACCACAGCTAAAAAAAAAAGTGCTGGGCCTAAGTGGTTTTACAGATGAATTCTTTAATATTTCAATTGTGAAAAATAACCCATGTCAAATTGTTCATTTGCTAGAAAGGGAAACAAGGTGGCAAAGAGTGCACCAGTTTGCAGAGAGCATGGCAATTGTGGGGTTACCTATTTGGGAAATAAAATGTTCCTGTATCCAGTTTTGCTTTTAAGAGCAAAAATCGCGTGCTTAAAGTCTCAGGCAGAAGAGTTGGAGAGATGTGTTGACTTAGGATCAGGAGGAAAATACAGCTATAAGTACATGCTGTTCACCTGTTGCTGAATTGGGCTAACCAGGCCCCCGCCTCAGTGAAGGCATCTGGTAGGGCCAACTCACCTGAAAGCTCCACAACCTGAAAAAAATGGGAAACAACCAGATATGATTTAAATGAAGGATCTCAGAGACAGTTTCCAAGCCCCAAAGAAGATGCAGAAAACAGCCTTCTCCTAGTTCTATGTTTAGAGTCAACATTTTTTTCTTTTGACCAGAACCCATGCTACCTATGGTGTTTCCCAAACTTTATCACAACGCAGCCCACAGAGAATGGAGGCATATATACATGACAGCAGGATGAAGAGTCCAGACTGCTGCAATGCGAGCTTGCTGCCCTGGGGCTCCAGCCACCTAGTCCATTTGAGGCTAAAGAAGTCCATATCTGTCCCTCCCCCAACAGCTAGCAGATTTTTACAAATTGCTCCAAATAAATAAGTCATAGGGATGTAAAGACACAGAACATTAGTTAATAATAACACTGTATTGCATATTTGAAAATTGCTAACACAGTAGATCCTAAAAGTACACAAGAAAAAAGAATTTTGTAACTATGTATGGTGATGGATATTAACTAGAATTATTGTGGTGATTGTCTTGCCAATGGGTTTCAGCCCTGGGCAAGTTCACTATGGATTCAGTGTGCCCAAAGAAAATAACAGTAAAACGTTCTTGGGGTGAAAGGGTTATACCTAACTTTATTCCCACAGTGGCAGGTCAGTCACTAAAATCCCGTTCACACAGAGCGAGTCTGCATGCAGCAAGTGGGTCTCTGCCTCTGAGCCCCTCTGCCCACACAGCCATCCTCGGGGACCCTCTGCCTACACAGTCGTCCCACACATCCGTTCTCTGGGCCTCTGTCCTCGGCGCTGCCACCACTCCAGCCTCTGCTCTGCTCTCCTGCAGCCTTGCAGCTGAGCCACCGTGTCACCCAGAACACTGGGCTGAGCTCTTTACATAGAGTCAATAGCAATGTTTTGCCCACACGTGTGTAGTGAGCAAGCCAACCAGGGCCAGATGAGAATCCTGGCCACAGGACCTTTCATTTTATCCACAGTGATCATTTCAAAATATATACAAATATTGAATCATTATGTTGTACACTGAAACTAAGGTAATATGTCAATTATAGCTCAATAAAAAAATTAGTGCACGACATAAAAAGGTGAAAAGATTCCCAAAGCATTTTAATAAGGCAGTTAAATCCTAGTACTAAAACCTGACAAAGATAACGCAAAGAACTACCAATATAGTTGCTAAAATCCCAAATAAAATGCTACCATGTTAAACGCAAGACACACACACAAAATTAAGCCATTAAGTAGGCTGTAAATCTTATTCCAGGAAGGTTAAATGCTGGCTGGTCACAAATGTGACTAGCTCATGGCAGAGCAAACAGCCAAAGGCTGTCAGGAGCAGACTGGCTTCTGCAGGCACTGTGGGGTCATATTAGGTGTAAGGAAATGAAAGTCTAATCACAGGAATGATCTTCGGGTTCTGCAAAGGACCTGGGTGAAGAGTGAACTGTTTTTATTTTTTTGCTCCCCACACCAAAGCATCTTTAAAGCCCCCAACAGAAGGGAAAAAGGGAAAGAGGACAAAGCAGTCAGAATGACAGGAGGGGCAGTCTGAGATTAGCAGGATCTCCAGTCTTGTGCAGACCAGTCTTCTGTCTGTGCTCAGGGTGGTGGGGTGTAGTAGCAGGAAGCTGATCTAAATTTTCCATAACTGGCATAATTCTTAAAAAGGGACCCAGGAAGACTTTCTCCCCTCCTTCCGTCTAAGATCTCTTCTTCCCTAAATTCATCTTACTCTAGTTCAAATCGTCTTACTCTGGAGTCATCATTTCTAAAAGGCAGCCTGCACTCCTCCGGTTTTAAAATATTATCATTGTTTTTACAAAAAAAGGAATGAAAAACATGTTTGGCCCAAAAGCTGACCTGATTATTTGTCAGCTGATTTTTAAGCAAAGACCTTTTTTGTTTTCTTGTACATTTTGCATCAGTTGAGGGAAAGTGGACATTGCAATTATGGCATTCAACCCAAAGGTAGAGCCTGGTGCCTGCCCAGGGTTTATCCCAGGCACTTTAGTTGTCATTTATGGACTTGGTCTGTCCATCAAAGGACATCTGTCAGACTGTCCTTGTTTTGAGTGTATTTTTAATAGCTCAATTCACCATTTTTTTTACTGAAGTATAATTGACATGTAACATCTTATTAGTTTCAGTGTACACATGATTCCATATTTGTATATATTTTGAAATGATCACCTCAATAAATTAACATTCACTGTGTTATTGAATTGAATTGTGTTAATTGCTGCAAGAGGATTCTCATCTTCATTTTGAACTATATGCTATTAAACTAAAATTAACCTTTGTCTCATTTATTGCTTTTGATGTTGACTTCTACTTCATCTGACTAAAACTCTCTAAACTCTTCTTGCTTTTGATTTCCCTCTTTTTATTTTTAGTTCTCTTGCAGAATTGTTTTTTAAACAACTTATAATTAGGTTTAATTTTTTTCCAGTTTTTCTTATTTATTTAGTTGACACATAACATTGTATGAGTTCCTAGAGGGTATTATACTAAGTGAAATAAGACAGAAAAAGACAATACCAAGATCTCACTTATATGTGGAATATAACAAAATCAAAGAAATGAACAAATAAAACAAATAGATTCAAACATGGAAAACAAACTTGTGGTGCCATTGGGGAGGTTGGAGAGAATGATGGAGGGGATAAAAAGGACAAACTTCCAATTATAAAATAAGTCATGGAGATGAAAAGTACAGCATAGGGAACATAGTCAATGATATTGTAATGACTTTGTATAGTGACAGTAACTACATAATGCATATAATTGTTGAATCACTATGTTGTACACCTGAAGCCAGTATAATATTATATACCAATTATGCTTCAGTAAAAATGTGAAATGAAATCTAACAAAAGTTTATCACACAGCAATTTGATACATGTATATATTATGAAATGATTACCACAGGAGGTTTAGTTAGCATTCATCACCTCACATACAGATTTTTCTCCCTTCTGATGAGAACTTTTAAGATCTAGTCTCTTAGCAGCTTTCAAATATGCAGTACAGTATCAGCAGCTGTTATCATTGTGCTATACATTATATCCCTAGAACTTCTTTATCTTATAACTAAGTTTGTACCTTTTGACCTCCTTCAACCAATTCTCCAGCCGCCCATCACCCACCTCTGGCACCCACAGTCTGATGTCTGTTTCTGTGAGCTTGGTTTTTTTAGATTCCACTTATAAGTGAGATCATACAGTATTTATCTTTGACTCCATCTCACTTAGCACAATGCCCTCAAGGTCCATGTTGTCACAAATGGCAGGACTTCCTTCTTTTCATTTACTTTATTTTATTTTATTTTGGTATCATTAATGTACAATTACATGAGCAACGTTATGGTTATGAGACTACCCCAATTATCAAGTCCCCAGCACATACCCATTACAGTCACTGTCCATCAGCATAGTAAGATACTATAGAATTACTACTTGTCTTCTCTGTGTTGCACTGCCCTCCCCGTACACCGCCCCCATACCATGTGTGCAAATCGTAATGCCCCTTTTTCCCCCTTATCCCTCCCTTCCCACCCATCCTCCCCAATCCCTCTCCCTTTGGTAACTGTTAGGCCGTTGTGGGGTTCTGTGAGTCTGCTGCTGTTCTGTTCCTTCAGTTTACTCTTTGTTGTTATACTCCACAGATGAGTGAAATCATTTGATACTTGTCTTTGTCTGCTTGGCTTATTTCACTGAGCATAATACCCTCTAGCTCCATCCATGTTGTTGCAAATGGTAGGATTTATTTTCCTCTCACGGCTGAATAATAATCCATTGTGTATACCTACCACACCTTCTTTATCTATTCATCTACTAATGGACACTTAGGTTGCTTCCTATTCTTTGCTATTGTAAATAGTACTGCAATAAACATAGGGGTGCATATGTCTTTTTCAAACTGGGCTCCTGCATTCTTAGGGTAAATTCCTGGGAGTGGAATTCCTGGGTCAAATGGCATATCTATTTTCAGTTTTTTGAGGAACCTTTGTGCTGCTTTCCACAATGGTTGAGCTAATTTATATTCCCACCAACAGTGTAGAAGGGTTCCCCGTTCTCCACATCCTCGCCAACATTTGTTGTTGTTTGTCTTTTGAATGGTGGCTATCCTAACTGGTGGGAGTTGATATCTCATTGTGGTTTTAATTTGCATTTCTCTGATGATTAGCGATGTGGAGCATCTTTTCATTTGCCTGTTGGCCATCTGAATTTCTTCTTTGGAGAACTGTCTGTTCAGATCCTCTGCCCATTTTTTTTTTCCCAATGTTACAGGTCCTTTATTGGCTTTAGGTGAAAGTGCATCGATCCCACGGGACATCCAGATTCCATCTCCCACTGTCATCTGTGGAATATAACTCCCTTCATCCTTTCATTTCCACACTTAGCCTTGACTTTTTTTTTTTTGAGAGGGCATCTCTTATATTTATTGATCAAATGGTTGTTAACAACAATATAATTCTGTATAGGGAACTCAATGCACAATCATTAATCAACCCCAAGCCTAGTTCTCAACAGTCTCCAAACTTCTGAAGCATAACGAACAAGTTCTTACATGGTGAACAAATTCTTACATAGTGAATAATTTCTTACATGGTGAACAGTGCAAGGGCAGTCATCACAGAAACTTTCGGTTTTGATCACGCATTATGAACTATAAACAATCAGGTCAAATATGAATATTCATTTGATTTTTATACTTGATTTATATGTGAATCCCACATTTCTCCCTTATTATTATTGTTATTATTATTGTTTTTAATAAAATGCTGAAGTGGTAGGTAGATGCAAGATAAAGGTAGAAAACATAGTTCAGAGCTGTAAGAGGGCAAATGTAGATGATCAGGTGTGTGCCTATAGACTAAGTATTAATCCAAGCTAGACCAGGGCAACAAAACATCCACGGATGCAGAAGATTTCTCTCAAAACAGGGGGGGTGGGGTTCTAAGCCTCACCTCTGTTGATCCCCAATTTCTCACCTGATGGCCCCCCTGCAACTGTGCCTGTCTTAGGTTGTTCCTCCCTTGAGGAATCTTACCCATCTCTGGCTAACCAGTCATCTTCTGGGACCATACAGGGAAATGTTAAGTTGGTAAGTGAGAGAGAAGCAATATTGTTTGAAAAGGTTAGCTTTTTACTTCTTTGCATATTTATGCCCTGTAGCTTCTATGCCCAGCATTTGTCTTGAGGTATCTTTAGCACTTGGAAGAATTATGATACTCAGTAATTTTATTATGAGGCATGAATTCTACTTAAGGGTTGTAATTAGGAAGGAAGAAGAAAAGCTATAGAAGTAGCAGGCGGCAGAAAACATGGGAAGATTGATTATTTCTTTGACATATCTTCTTGTAGAGTAACTTCAGCATGTATAGGTTTTAAACTACTAATTAAATTGCATACACACATTAACATAGTAGGAATACCTTTACATAACCAAAGCAGACCTGCAATTACCAGTCATCTCCAGTGAAACCAAGAAAACCAGTTAGGCACCCTAGGCATTTGTGAAAACTTATCAATGATATGATGGATATTGTCTAACTGAATTTGAATAGTTTGAGAAAAATCAGCCAAATTAAAACAACACAATCCTGGGAACTGTTCACATCCCATATGTTCTTTTAACAGTAGATAGTCTGTAGTTGCAAGATTTTGGAGCGCTACAACTTGCACTTCTCCTAATTCTTGGTTAAGTTCCGACAGTATAGATCCAGTCAAATTTGTTGTTTTACTGTATGCACAGGCCAGCTTAGATATCTCCTTCTTCATTCCAATGGCAAGTCCAGGAACCAGTGGGATGAGTGCATCTACAACTGCAACAGCACCAGGATCTTTGTTGAAGTTTTTTGATGTTCATCTTCTGGAATGACTCTTCCAGAGAATGTTGATGTTGGAAGTTCTTCTTAATATCGTATCTTAATTCGTTTTCTGGGTAGCCAAATTAGGCTTTGATCCTCTGTATAAACACAAACAAACCCTTTGCCCACACTTTGATATGCTCTTTATATCATTGTGAAGAACTTATTGGAGATCACTACACAGGAACTGCTTTTTTTTTTAAGAGAAAGAAATATTATCAGAAAAATGTACTTCCATAGCTGATCATCTGACACCCTTTAAATGATCAAAATTAAGGATATTTAAGGCATGCTTTAATCGTTGATTTACACTTGGTTTTATCCTATCAGGGAGTAATCCCCCTTTTCTTTCCTTTTTTTTTGTTATCATTCATCTACAATTACATGAAGAATATTATGTTTACTAGGCTCTCCCCTATACCAGATCCCCCCTATAAACCCCTATACAGTCACTGTCCATCAGCATAGCAAAATGTTGTAGAATCACTACTTGTCTTCTCTGTGTTGTACAGCCCTCCCCTTTCTCCTACCCCCCCATGCATGCTAATCTTAATACCCCCCTTCTTCTTCCCCCCCCTTATCCCTCCCTACACACCCATCCTCCCCAGTCCCTTTCCCTTTGGTACCTGTTAGTCCATTCTTGAGTTCTGTGATTCTGCTGCTGTTTTGTTCCTTCAGTTTTTCCTTTGTTCTTATATTCCACAGATGACTGATGACTGAAATCATTTGGTATTTCTCTTTCTCCACTTGGCTTGTTTCACTGAGCATAATACCCTCCAGCTCCATCCATGTTGCTGCAAATGGTAGAATTTGCCCTTTTCTTATGGCTGAGTAGTATTCCATTGTGTATATGTACCTCATCTTCTTTATCCATTCATCTACTGATGGACATTTAGGTTGCTTCCAATTCTTGGCTATTGTAAATAGAGCTGCAATAAACATAGGGGTGCATTGGTCTTTCTCATACTTGGTTGCTGCGTTCTTAGGGTAAATTCCCAGGAGTGCAATTCCTGGGTCAAATGGTAAGTCTGTTTTCAGCATTTTGATGTACCTCCATACTGCTTTCCACAATGGTTGAACTAATTTACATTCCCACCAGCAGTGTAGGAGGGTTCCCCTTTCTCCACAACCTTGCCAACGTTTGTTGTTGTTTGTCTTTTGGATGGCAGCCATCCTTACTGGTGTGAGGTGATACCTCATTGTGGTTTTAATTTGCATTTCTCTGATAATTAGTGATGTGGAGCATCTTTTCATGTGTCTGTTGGCCATCTGTATTTCTTTTTTTGAGAACCATCTGTTCAGTTCCTCTGCCCATTTTTTAATTGGATTGTTTGCTTTTTGTTTGTTGAGGCATGTGAGCTCTTTATATATTTTGGATGTCAAAATATATATGTCATTTATGAATATATTCTCCCATACCATAGGATGCCTTTTTATTCTACTGATGGTGTCATTTGCTGTACAGAAGCTTTTTAGTTTGATGTAGTGCCACTTTTTCATTTTTGCTTTTATTTCCCTTACCCATGGAGATAAGTTCATGAAGAAGTTGTTCATATTTCTATTCAAAGAGTTTTGCCTATGTTTTCTTCAAAGAGTTTTATGGTTTCATAACTTACATTCAGGTCTTTAATCTATTTCAAGTTTACTTTTGTGTATGGAGTTAGACAGTAATCCAGTTTCTTTCTCTTACATGTAGCTGTCCAGTTTTGCCAGCACCCGATGTTGAAGAGGCTGTCATTTCCACATTGTATGTCCATGGATCCTTTATCTATTCTGTTCCACTGGTCTATAGGGCTGTTCTTGTGCCAGTACCAAATTGTCTTGATTACTGTGGCTTTGTAGTAGAGCTTAAAGTTGAGAAGCAAGATCCCCCCTGCTTTATTCTTCCTTCTCAGGATTGCTTTGGATATTCAGGGTCTTTTGTGGCTCCATATGAATTTTAGAATGATTTGTTCCAGTTGTTTAAGAATGCTGTTGGTATTTTTTTTTTAGATAATTATTTTTTATTGAAGGGTAGCTGACACACAGTATTACATTAGTTTCAGGTGTACAACACAGTGATTCAATATTTACATACATGATAATTCTAGGTACCAGCGATCACCATACCAAGCTGTTACAATATTTTGACTGTATTCCTTATGCTATACATTACAACACGGTTACTTATTTATTTTACAATTGGAAGTGCGCACTTTTTTTTTTTGTAGGGGCATGTCTCATATTTATTGATCAAATGGTTGTTATCAACAATAAAATTCTGTATAGGGGAGTCAATGCTCAATGCACAATCATTAATCCAACCCAAGCCTAATTTTCGTCAGTCTCCAATCTTCTGAAGCATAACGAACAAGTTCTTACATGGAGAACAAATTCTTACATAGTGAATAAGTTACATGGTGAACAGTACAAGGGCAGTCATTACAGAAACTTTCTGTTTTGCTCATGCATTATGAACTATAAACAGTCAGTTCAAATATGAATACTCATTTGATTTTTATACTTGATTTATATGTGGATACCACATTTCTCTCTATATTATTATTATTTTTAATAAAATGCTGAAGTGGTAGGTAGATACAAGATAAAGGTAGAAAACATAGTTTAGAGTTGTAAGAGAGCACATGTAGATGATCAGGTGTGTGCCTGTAGACTATGTGTTAATCGAAGCTAGACAAGGGCAATAAAACATCCACATATGCAGAAGATTTCTCTCAGAACGGGGGGGTGAGGTTCTAAGCCTCACCTTTGTTGATCCCCAATTTCTCACCGATGGCCCCCCTGCAACTGTGCCTGTCTTAGGTTGTTCCTCCCTTGAGGAATCTTACCCGTCTCTGGCTAACCAGTCTCATCTTCCGGGACCATACAGGGAAATGTTAAGTTGGTAAGTGAGAGAGAAGCCTTATTGTTTGAAAAGGTTAGCTTTTTACTTCTTTGCATATTTATGCCCTGTGGCTTCTATGCCCAGCATTTGTCTTGAGGTCTCTTTACCACTTGGAAGAATTATGATACTCGGTAAATTCAATATGAGGCATGAATTCTATTTAAGGGTTGTAATTAGGAAGGAAGAAGAAAAGCTACAGAAGTAGCAGGCGGAAGAAAACATGGGAAGATTGATTATTTCTTTGACATATCTTCTTGTAGAGTAACTTCAGCATGTATAGGTTTTAAGCTACTAATTAAATTGTGCACACACATTAACATAGTAGGAGTATAGTTACATAACCAAAGCATACCTGTAATTACCAGCCATCTCCAGTGAAACCAAGAAAACCAGTTAGGCACCTTAGGCATTTGTAAAAACTTAACTATGATATGGTGGATATTGTCCAACTGAACTTGAACAGTCTGAGAGAAATCAGACTAATTAAAACAACCCATTCCTGGGGACTGTTCACATCCCTTATGTTCTTTTAACAGTAAACAGTCTGTAGTTGTAAGATTTTGGAGCGCTACAATTTGCACTTCTCCTAATTCTTGGTTGAGTTCCAACAGTATAGATCCAGTCAAATTTGTTGTTTTACTGTATGCACAGGCCAGCTTAGATATCTCCTTCTTCATTCCCATGGCAAGTCCAGGAACTGGTGGGATGAGTGCATCTACACCTGTAGCAGTGCGTGGATCTTTGTTGGGGTTTTTTGATGATCATCTTCTGGCATGAGTCTTCCAGAAAGTGCTGATGTTGGAAGTTCTTTTTCATATCGTACCTTAGTTCATGTTCGGGGTAGCCAAATTAGGCTTTGATCCTCTGTATAAACACAAACAGACCCTTTGCCTACACTTTTATATGCCCTTTATATCATTCTGTAGAATTCATTGGAGGTCACCACACAGGAACTGCCTTTTTTTTATCATTAATCTACACTTATATGACAAATACTTTGTTTACTAGGCTCACCCCTATACCAGGTCCCCCCTATATACCCCTTTACAGTCACTGTCCATCAGCGTAGCAAAATGTTGTAGAATCACTACTTGCCTTCTCTGTGTTGTACAGCCCTCCCCTTTCTCCCACCCCCCTATGCATGCTAATCTTAATACCCCCCTTTTTCTCCCCACCCTTATCCTTCCCTACCCACCCATCCTCCCCAGTCCCTTTCCCTTTGGTACCTGTTAGTCCATTCTTGAGTTCTGTGATTCTGCTGCTGTTTTGTTCCTTCAGTTTTTCCTTTGTTCTTATATTCCACAGATAAGTGAAATCATTTGGTATTTCTCTTTCTCAGCTTGGCTTGTTTCACTGAGCATAATACCCTCCAGCTCCATCCATGTTGCTGCAAATGGTAGAATTTGCCCTTTTCTTATGGCTGAGTAGTATTCCATTGTGTATATGTGCCACATCTTCTTTATCCATTCATCTATCGATGGACATTTAGGTTGCTTCCAATTCTTGGCTATTGTAAATAGTGTTGCGATAAACATAGGGGTGCATTGGTCTTTCTCATACTTGATTGCTGCATTCTTAGGGTAAATTCCTAGGAGTGCAATTCCTGGGTCAAATGGTATGTCCGTTTTGAGCATTTTGATGTACCTTCATACTGCTTTCCACAATGGTTGAACTAATTTACATTCCCACCAGCAGTGTAGGAGGGTTCCCCTTTCTCCATAGCCTCGCCAACATTTGTTGTTGTTTGTCTTTTGGATGGCAGCCATCCTTACTGGTGTGAGGTGATACCTCATTGTAGTTTTAATTTGCATTTCTCTGATAATTAGCGATGTGGAGCATCTTTTCATGTGTCTGTTGGCCATCTGTATTTTTTTTTGGAGAACCGTCTGTTCAGTTCCTCTGCCCATTTTTTACTTGGGTTATTTGTTTTTTGTTTGTTGAGGCGTGTGAGCTCTTTCTTCTGGACGTCAAGCCTTTATCAGATGTGTCATTTTCAAATATATTCTCCCATACTGTAGGGTTCATTTTTGTTCTATTGATGGTGTCTTTTGCTGTACAGAAGCTTTCAGCTTAATATAGTCCCACTTGTTCATTTTTGCTGTTGTTTTCCTTGCCCGGGGAGATATGTTCAAGAAGAGGTCACTCATGTTTATGTCTAAGAGGTTTTTGCCTATGTTTTTTTCCAAGAGTTTAATGGTTTCGTGACTTACATTAAGGTCTTTGATCCATTTTGAGTTTACTTTTGTATATGGGGTTAGACAATGGTCCAGTTTCATTCTCCTACATGTAGCTGTCCAGTTTTGCCAGCACCATCTGTTGAAGAGACTGTCATTTCCCCATTGTATGTCCATGGCTCCTTTATCAAATATTAATTGACCATATATGTCTGGGTTAATGTCTGGATTCTCTAGTCTGTTCCATTGGTCTGTGGCTCTGCTCTTGTGCCAGTACCAAATTGTCTTGATTACTATGGCGTTATAGTAGAGCTTGAAGTTGGGGAGTGAGATCCCCCCTACTTTATTCTTCTTTCTCAGGATTGCTTTGGCTATTCGGGGTCTTTGGTGTTTCCATATGAATTTTTTAATTATTTGTTCCAGTTCATTGAAGAATGTTGCTGGTAGTTTCATAGGGATTGCATCAAATCTGTATATTGCTTTGGGCAGGATGGCCATTTTGACGATATTAATTCTTCCTAGCCAGGAGCATGGGATGCGTTTCCATCTGTTAGTGTCCCCTTTAATTTCTCTTAAGAGTGACTTGTAGTTTTCAGAGTATAAGTCTTTCACTTCTTTGGTTAGGTTTATTCCTAGGTATTTTATTTTTTTTGATGCAATTGTGAATGGAGTTGTTTTCCTGATTTCTCTTTCTGTTGGTTCATTGTTAGTGTATAGGAAAGCCACAGATTTCTGTGTGTTGATTTTGTATCCTGCAACTTTGCTGTATTCCGATATCAGTTCTAGTAGTTTTGGGGTGGAGTCTTTAGGGTTTTTTTATGTACAGTATCATGTCATCTGCAAATAGTGACAGTTTAACTTCTTCTTTACCAATCTGGATTCCCTGTATTTTTTTGTTTTGTCTGATTGCCGTGGCTAGGACCCCCAGTACTATGTTAAATAACAGTGGAGAGAGTGGGCATCCCTGTCTAGTTCCCCATCTCAGAGGAAATGCTTTCAGCTTCTCGCTGTTCAATATAATGTTGGCTGTCGGTTTATCATAGATGGCCTTTATTATGTTGAGGTACTTGTCCTCTATTCCCATTTTGCTGATAGTTTTTATCATGAATAGATGTTGAACTTTGTCAAATGCTTTTTCAGCATCTATGGAGATGATCATGTGTTTTTTGTCTTTCTTTTTGTTGATGTGGTGGCTGATGTTGATGGACTTTCGAATGTTGTGCCATCCTTGCATCCCTGGGATGAATCCCACTTGGTCATGGTGTATGATCCTTTTGATGTATTTTTGAATTCGGTTTGCTAATATTTTGTTGAGTATTTTTGCATCTACGTTCATCAGGGATATTGGTCTGTAGTTTTCTTTTTTGGTGGTGTCTTTGCCTGGTTTTGGTATTAGGGTGATGTTAGCTTCATAGAATGAGTTTGGGAGTATCCCCTCCTCCTCTATTTTTTGGAAAACTTTAAGGAGAATGGGTATTATGTCTTCCCTGTATGTCTGATAAAATTCCGAGGTAAATCCATCTGGCCCGGGGGTTTTGTTCTTTGGTAGTTTTTTGATTACCGCTTCAATTTCGTTGCTGGTAATTGGTGTGTTTAGATTTTCTGTTTCTTTCTGGGTCAGTCTTGGAAGGTTGTATTTTTCTAGGAAGTTGTCCATTTCTCCTAGGTTTCCCAGCTTGTTAGCATATAGGTTTTCATAGTATTCTCTAATAATTCTTTGTATTTCTGTGGGGTCCGTCATGATTTTTCCTTTCTTGTTTCTGATACTGTTGATTTGTGTTGACTCTCTTTTCCTCTTAATAAGTCTGACTAGAGGCTTATCTATTTTGTTTATTTTCTCAAAGAACCAGCTCTTGGTTTCATTGATTTTTGCTATTGTTTTATTCTTCTCAATTTTGTTTATTTCTTCTCTGATCTTTATTATGTCCCTCCTTCTGCTGACCTTAGGCCTCATTTGTTCTTCTTTTTCCAATTTCGATAATTGTGACATTAGACCATTCATTTGGGCTTGTTCTTCCTTTTTTAAATATACTTGGATTGATATATACTTTCCTCTTAAGACTGCTTTTGCTGTGTCCCACAGAAGTTGGGGCTTAGTGTTGTTGTTGTCATTTGTTTCCATATATTGCTGGATCTCCATTTTGATTTGGTCATTGATCCATTGATTATTTAGGAGCATGTTGTTAAGCCTCCATATGTTTGTGAGCCTTTTTGCTTTGTTTGTACAGTTTATTTCTAGTTTTATGCCTTTGTGGTCTGAAAAGTTGGTTGGTAGGATTTCAATCTTTTGGAATTTTCTGAGGCTCTTTTTGTGGCCTTGTATGTGGTCTATTCTGGAGAATGTTCCATGTGCACTTGAGAAGAATGTGTATCCTGTTGCTTTTGGATGTAGAGTTCTGTAGATGTCTATTAGGTCCATCTGTTCTAGCGTGTTGTTCAGTGCCTCTGTGTCCTTACTTATTTTCTGTCTGGTGGATCTGTCCTTTGGAGTGAGTGGTGTGTTGACGTCTCCTAGAATGAATGCATTGCATTCTGTTTCCTCCTTTGGTTCTGTTAATATTTGTTTCAGGTATGTTGGTGCTCCTGTATTGGGTACATATATATTTATAACGGTTATATCCTCTTGATGGACTGAGCCCTTTATCATTATGTAATGTCCTTCTTTGTCTTTTGTTACTTTCTTTATTTTGAAGTCTGTTTTGTCTGATACCAGAATTGCAACACCTGCTTTCTTCTCTTCGTTGTTTGCATGAAATATCTTTTTCCATCCCTTGACTTTAAGTCTGTGCATGTCTTTGGGTTTGAGGTGAATCTCTTGTAAGCAGCATATGGATGGATCTTGCTTTTTTATCCATTCTATTACTCTGTGTCTTTTGATTGGTGCATTCAGTCCATTTACATTTAGGGTGATTATTGAAAGGTATGAATTTATTGCCATTGCAGGGTTTAAGTTTGTGGTTACCAAAGGTTCAGGGTTAGCTTCTTTACTATCTTATTGTCTAACTTAACTCGCTTGTTGAGCTATTATAAACGTGGTCTGATGATTCTTTATTTCTCTCCCTTCTTATTCCTCCTCCTCCCTTCTTCATATGTTGGGTGTTTTTTTCTGTGCTCTTTTTAGGAGTGCTCCCATCTAGAGCAGTCCCTGTCGGATGCCCTGAAGAGGTGGTTTGTGGGAGGCAAATTCCCTCAACTTTTGCTTGTCTGGGAATTGTTTAATCCCTCCTTCATATTTAAATGATATTCGTGCTGGATACAGTAGTCTTGGTTCGAGGCCCTTCTGTTTCATTGCATTAAGTATATCCTGCCATTCTCTTCTGGCCTGTAGGGTTTCTGTTGAGAAGTCTGATGATAGCCTGATGGGTTTTCCTTTGTAGGTAACCTTTTTTTTCTCTCTGGCTGCCATTAATACTTTGTCCTTGTCTTTGATCTTTGCCGTTTTATTTATTATGTGTCTTGGTGTTGCCCTCCTTGGATCCCTTGTCATGGGAGTTCTGTGTACCTCTGTGGTCTGAGAGGCCATTTCTTCCCCTAGTTTGGGGAAGTTTTCTGCAATTATTTCTTCAAAGACACTTTCTATCCCTTTTTCTGTCTCTTCTTCTGGAATCCCTATAATGCATATATTATTCCTTTTTGATTGGTCACTCAGCTCTCTTAAAATTCTTTCATTCCTGGAGATCCTTTTATCTCTCTCTGCATCAGCATCTCTGCGTTCCTGTTCTCTGTTTTCTAGTCCATTAATGGTCTCTTGCATCTCATCCATTCTGTTTTGAAGTCCTTCCAGAGCTTGTTTTATTTCTGTATTCTCCTTCCTTAGTTCTTGCATATTTCTCTGCAAGTCCATCAGCATGGTTATGACTTTTGTTTTGAATTCTTTTTCAGGAAGACTGGCTAAATCTATCTCCCCAGGTTCCTTCTCAGGGGAAGATGTAGCAGATGCCGAAGCTGTCTGGGTTAGTCTTGTCTGGATCATATTTTTTTGCCTTTTCATGTTGACAGGTGCTATTGACTGTCAGCTGGGACGGCCAAACCTTTCACTTGCTACTGGCCTTTCTTTACTGGGACAACTGCGACTCCTAGTGGCTTGTGTTGTGTAATTGCGTGTAGGCTGTGGCTTTGTGTCTTTCCCGGCCGAAGTGTAAGAATTTTCCTTTCTGCCTTTCTGTGGGTGTGTTTTGCCTTTGGCTGTTTTTCTGCTTTCGCAGCGCCCGGAGGGGTAATGGACAGGGGGGAGGGGGGGCTGTTTGGCTGTGTACCTCCCTGAGGGGTCTCGGAGCTGTTGCCCAGGGGGTTAGTGCGCCGGTTTTCCCTGTAATTTCCAGCCACTGTGCTGTGACCTATGCTGTTTCCGTCCAGCTGTTAAATCCCTGTCCCATTAAGACTTTCAAAAAGTTCCAGCTTTTCTTTGTCACAGGGGCATCAGCTTCGGCACCCACTCAGAGGTCTTGCTGCCCTGTTTCCCTAGTATCCAGGACCCCACGCACGCACTGTGCCTGCGCTCTGGTCCGGATGGCTGGGGCTGGGTGTTCGGCAGTCCTGGGCTCCGTCTCCCTCCCGCTCTGCCTGCTCTTCTCCCGCCGGGAGCTGGGGGGAGGGGCGCTCGGCTCCCGCGGGGCCGGGGCTTGTATCTTACCCCTTCGCGAGGCGCTGGGTTCTCGCTGGTGTAGTTGTGGTCTGGCTGTTGTCCTGTGTCTTCTGGTCTCTCTTTTAGGATTAGTTGTATTTGTTGTATTTTCAAAAATATATATGTTTTTGGGAGGAGATTCCCACTGTCCTACTCACGCCGCCATGTTGGCTCTGCCCCTCTGCTGTTGGTATTTTGATAGGAATTGCATTGAATCTGTAAATTGCTTTAGGCAGGATGGCCATTTGGACAATATTAATTCTTTCTACCCAAGAGCATGGGATGAATTTCCATTTATTAGTGTCCTCTTTAATTTCTCTTAAGAGTGTCTTGTAGTTTTCATGGTACAGGTCTTTCACTTCCTTGGTTAGGTTTATTCCTAGGTATTTTATTCTTTTTGATGCAATTGTGAATGGAATTGTTTTCCTGATTTCTCTTTCTGCTAGTTCATCGTTAGTGTATAGGAATGCAACAGATTTCTGTGTATTAATTTTGTATCCTGCAACTTTGCTGAATTCAGATATTAGTTCTAGTAGTTTTGGAGTGGAGCTTTAGGGTTTTTTATGTACATTATCATGTCATCTGCAAATAGTGACAGTTTGACTTCTTCCTTACCAAACTGGATGCCTTTTATTTCTTTGTGTTTTCTGATTGCTGTGGCTAGGACCTCCAGAATTATGTTGAATAAAAGTGGGGACAGTGGGCATCCCTGTCTTGTTCCCTATCTTAGGTGAAAAGCTTTCAGCTTCTTGCTGTTAAGTATGGTGTTGCTGTGCGTTTGTCATATGTGGCCTTTATTATGTTGAGGTGCTTGCCCTCTATACCCATTTTGTTGAGAGTTTTCATCATGAATGGATGTTGAATTTTGTCAAATGCTTTTTCAGCATCTATGGAGATGATTATGTGGTTTTTGTCCTTCTTTTTGTTGATGTGGTGGATGATGTTGATGGATTTTCGAATGTTGTACCATCCTTGTATCCCTGAGATGAATCCCACTTGATCATGGGGTATGATCCTCTTGATGTATTTTTGAATTCAGTTTGCTAATATGTTGTTGAATAGGGATATTGGTCTGTAATTTTCATTTTTTGTGATGTCTTTGCCTGGTTTTGGTATTAGTGTGATGCTAGTTTCATAGAATGAGTTTGGAAATATTTCCTCCTCTTCTATTTTTTGGAAAAACTTTAAGGAGAATGGGTATTATGTCTTCTCTAAATGTCTGATAAAATTCAGTAGTGAATCCACCTGGTCCAGAGATTTTGTTCTTGGGTAGTTTTTTGATTACCACTTCAATTTTGTTGCTGATAATTGGTCTATTTAGATATTCTGTTCCTTCCTGGGTCATTCTGGGAAGGTTGTATTTTTCTAGAAATTTCTCTATTTCTTCTAGGTTTTCCAGCTTGTTAGCATATAGATTTTTACAGTATTCTCTAATAATTCTTTGTATTTCTGTGATATCCATCGTGATTTTTCCTTTCTCATTTCTGGTTCTGTTTATGTGTGTGTATATTCCCTTTTTCTCTTAATAAGTCTGGCTAGACTTATTATTTTTACCCCTCACCAGACTTATTATTTTCTCAAAGAACCAAGTCTTGGTTTCATTGATTTTTTTCTACTGTTTTATTCTTCTCAATTTTATTTATTTCTTCTCTGATCTTTATTATGTCCCTTCTCCTTCTACTTTGGCCTTCATTTGTTCTTCTTTTTCCAATTTCAATAATTGTGACTTTAGACTATTCATTTGGGATTGCTCTTCCTTCTTTAAATAGGTCTTGGTTGCTATGTACTTTCCTCTTAGAACTGCCTTTGCTGCATCCCACAGAAGTTGGGGTATTGTGCTGTTGTTGTCATTTGTCTCCATATATTGCTTGATCTCTGTTTTAGATTGGTCATTGATCCATTGAGCATTTTGTTAAGCCTCCATGTGTCTGTGAGCCTTTTTGCTTTCTTTGTACAGTTTATTTCTAGTTTTATACTTTTGTGGTCTGAAAAGTTGGTTGGTAGGATTTCAATCTTTTGAAATTTACTGAGGCTCTTTTAGTGGCCTAGTATGTGGTCTAGTCTGGAAAATGTTCCATGTGCCCTTGAGAAGAATGTGTATCCTGCTACTTTTGGGTGTGGAGTTCTGCAGATGTCTGTTAGGTCCATCTGTTCTAGTGTGCTGTTCAGTGCCTCTGTGTCCTTACTTATTTTCTGTCTGGTTGATCTGTCCTTTGGAGTGAGTGGTATGTTGAAGTCTCCTAAAATGAATGCATTGCATTCTATTTCCTCCTTTAATCCTTTTAGTATTTGTTTCACATATGTCAGTACTCCTGTGTTGGGTGCATATGGTTATATCCTCTTGTTGGACTGACCTCTTTATCATTATGTAATGTTCTTCTTTATCTCTTGTTACTTTCTTTGTTTTGAAGTCTATTTTGTCTGATACAAGTACTGTAACACCTGTTTTTTTTCTCACTATTGTTTGCATGAAATATCTTTTTCCATCCCTTCACTTTAAGTCTGTGTATGTCTTTGGGTTTGAGGTGCATCTCTTGTGAGCAGCATGTAGATGCGTCTTGCTTTTTTATCCATCCTATTACTCTGTGCCTTTTGATTGGTGCATTCAGTTCATTTACATTTAGGGTGATTATCATTAGGTATGTACTTATTGCCATTGCAGGCTTTGGATTTGTGGTTACCGAAGGTTCAAGGGTAGCTTCTTTACTATCTAACTGTCTAACTTTAACTCACTCATTATGCTATTATATACACAGTCTGATGATTCTTTATTTCTCTCCCTTCTTACTCTTCCTCCTCCACTCTTTTTATGTTAGGTGTTTTATTCTGTACTCTTTTGAGTTTCCCTTGACTGCTTTTGTGGATAGCTGATTTTATTTTTTGCCTTAAGTTAGTATGTGGTCGATCTGCTTTCCTTGCTGTGATTTTATTTTCTCTGGTGACATCTATTTAGCCTTAGGAGTCCTTCCATCTAGAGAAATCCCTTTAAAATATCCTGTAGAGGTGGTTTGTGGGAGGCAAATTCCCTCAACTTTTGCTTATCTGGAAATTGTTTAATCCCTCCTTCAAATTTAATGGATAGTCTTGCTGGATACAGTATTCTTGGTTCAAGGCCCTTCTGTTTCATTGCATTAAATATATCAAGCCATTCTCTTCTGGCCTATAAGGTTTCTGTTGAGAAGTCTGATGATAGCCTGATGGGTTTTCCTTTGAAGGGGATCTTTTTTCTCTCTCTGGCTGCCTTTAAAACTCTGTCCTTGTCTTTGATCTTTGCCATTTTAATTATTATATGTCTTGGTGTTGTCGTCCTTGGGTTCCTTGTGTTGGAAGATCTGTGGGTTTCCATGGTCTGAGAGACTATTTCCTTCCCCAGCTTGGGGAAGTTTTCAGCAATTATTTCTTCAAAGACTTTCTATCCCTTTTTCTCCCTCTTCTTCTGGTATCCCTATTATGTGAATATTTTTCCGTTTGGATTGGTCACACAGTTCTCTTAATATTCTTTCATTCCTAGAGATCCTTTTATCTCTCTCTGCATCAGCTTCTCTGTATTCCTGTTCTCTGATTTCTATTCCATTAACAGTCTCTTGCACCTCATCCAGACTCCTCTCAAGTCTTTCTATTAATTGTTTCATTTCTGTTATCTCCCTCTGGACTTCATCCCTTAGCTCTTGCATATTTCTCTGCAGCTCAATAAGCATGGTTATGACTTTTATTTTGAATTCTTTTTCAGGAAGATTAGTTATATCTATCTTGCCAGGCCTCTCTTTGGCATTGTTTGAGTCATTTTGGACTGGACCAGGTTCTTCTGCTTTTTCATGGTGATAGAAGTGATCACTGGCAAGTGGCATGTGTGTCAGCTGAGAGAACAAAGTCCCTTCCTGCTTGCTGGTCGCCTTGACCTTCTCTGCTGCCTGTGCTAGTTACCCGTGCACAGGGAGTAGCCTCTGGGTTAATCCCATGAGCTGCCATGGGTGGAGAAGCCCTCGGGATGGCCTAGGAAATGGCCAGGAGCCACAGGCAGGCAGCATATGTTCTCCTGCAAGAACGGCTCCCCTTCGTGCCTTCTGGACTTTGCCCCAACTTTCTCTGCCTTTGCCAGGCAGCTGCTTGCTGGCGGCAGCCTCTGAGTCTGGCCTGGTTAGCTGGTGCTGGGAGTAGACTGTGTGGATGCTGTGGGCGGGTCTGCTCCCCAGCTGGTCCACAGCAGTGGCAGGTCAGCCAGTTTGCTTGCAGTGCAGGCGGGGGGCAATGAACAGGCAGGCTGCTTATCACCATGAGGGGCTTCAGAGCTGTGTTGCCACCCAGGGGGTTAGGGTGCCTGAAGTTCCTTAAGATTCCAAGCCTGCTGGGCTGAGTGTGCCGGGACAATTTTGTCCACCTATTAAGCCCTTGTTCCTTTAAGACTTTTATAGCGCCACTTTTCTTTTGTCCAAAGGGAGCCAGCTATTGGGACCCGCTCACAGTCTCCATCTCGGATTTTACTTTTCTGTTTCTCTAATATCCGGTACACCATGCAATGTGTGTCTGTGCTCCCAGTGCAGATTATTAGGGCTGGTTATTTAGTAGTCCTGTGCTTCCACTCCCTCCCCACTCTGATTCTTTGCCTCCCACCAGTGACTGCGGTGGGGGGGAATGCTCTGGTCCCACCGAGTCATGGCTTTGTATCTTACCCTTTTCGTGAGATGCTGAGTTCTTGCAGATGTAGATGTAGCCTGGCTGTTGTACTTTATCTTCTGGTCTCTCTCTTAGTAGTTGTATTTGCTGTATTTTCAAAATGTATATGGTTTTGGGAGGAGATTTTTGCCACCCTACTCATGCTGCCATATTGAGCCTCTGTTCCAACTTCCTTCTTTTTTATGGCTGAATAATATGCTATCATATATATGGGTGTATATATAAATATATATTATGTGTGTCTATATGTATGTATATATATGCCATGTTTTCTTTATTCATCCATCCATTGGTGGACACCTAGGTTATACCCATGTCTTTGTTATTATAAATAATTCTGCAATGACTCACAGACACCAAGAAGGGACTCGTGGTTACCAAAGGGGAGGGGCTGGGAAGAGTGGGTGGGGAGGGATAAGGGGATTAAGGGTCATTATAGTTAGCAATCACAATATAGGTGGGTCACAGGGAAGGCAGTACAGCACAGAGAAGACAAGTAATGACTCTATAGCATCTTACTACACTGATAGGGTCTGCAATAGAGGGGGAAAGGACTTGATAATATAGGTGAATGTTGAAACCACAGTGTTGTTTATGTGAAACCATCATAAGATTGTGTATCAATAGTACTTTAATAAAAATAAATAAGTAAATAATGCTGTAATGATCATGGGGAATACAGATATCTCATCAGGATAGTGATTTAATTTTCTTCATATATATATATCCCAAAGTCGGATTGCTGTATCATATGGTAGTTCTATTTTTAATTTTCTGAGGAACCTCCATACTGTTTTCCAGAGTGGCTGTGCCAATTTACATTCCCAGCAATAGTATACAAGGGACTGTGTACATTTTACACCAGTTTACATTCCCAGCAAAAGTGTACAGTGTACATTTTCTCCACATCCTCACCAACACTTCTTATATCTTACTGATGATAACAGGTGTAAGGTGATATCTCAACATGATTTTGATTTGTATTTCCTAATAGTGATGTTGAGCACCTTTTCATGTACCTTTCGGTCATTTGAGTATCTTCTTTGGAGAAACATTAATTCAGGTCCTTTGTCCATTTCTAAATTGGATTGTTGTTTTGAATTGTATGAGTTCCTTATATATTTTGGATATTAACCCCTCTCTGATATCTGGTTTACAAATATTTTATCCCATTCTGTAGGTTGACTTTTCATTTTGTTGATTATTTTGCTGTATGAAAAGCTTTTTAATTTGATGTCCCACTTTATTTTTTATTTTGTTGCTTTTGCCTTAGGTATCATATCCAAAGTTATTGCCAAGATACATGATTATAAGCTTTTTCTCTATGTTTTCTTCTAAGAGCTTTATAGTTACAGGTCTTACATTTAAGTTTTCAATCCATTTTGAGTTAATTTTTATTAATGGTTTTAGATAGGGGTCTGGTTTCATTCTTTTACATCAGAATATCCAATTTTCCCAGCACCATTTATTGAAGAGACCTTTTCTCTAATACTCATTTCTTCACTCCCTTGTCAAAACTGTATAGGCATGGATTTATTCCTGAGCTCTCAGTTCTATTCCTTTGGTCTATGTGCCTGTTTTTATGCTAGTACCATGCTGTTCTGATAGCTTTGTGCTATAGTTTAAAGTCAGGAAGTGTGATGTCTTTGTTCTTTCTGATTACTTTGACTATTTGAGGTCTTTTGTAGTTTCATATGAATTTTAGGATTGTATTTCTTATTTATGTAAAAAAGTATCATTGGAATCTTGATAGACATGGAAGCTACAGATGACTTTGGGTAGTATCAATATTTTAACAATATTACTTGTTTCAATCCATAAACACAGGATAATCTTTCCATTTATTTGTATCTCCTTCAATTTCTCTCACCAATGTTATAGTTTTCAGTAGAGATCTTTCATCTTCTTGGATACATTTATTCCTTAGTATTTCACTGTTTCTGATGCTGTTATAAATGGGAGTGTTTTATTTCCTTTTCAGATAATTTGTTGTTAGTGTATGGAAATGCTGCTGGGGTTTTTTTTTTGTACATTGATTTAGTATCCTGCCACTTTAATGAATTCATTGATGAGATCTAACAGTTTTTGGGTAAGTCTTTAGGATTTTTTAAATATAAAATCATGTCATCTGCAAATAGAGACAATTTTACTTCTTCCTTTCCAATTATGATGAATTTTACTTCTTTTTCTTACCTGATGGCTCTGGCTAGGACTTCTAGTACTATGTTGAATAGGAGTGGTGAGCATGGGCAACATTTTCTTGTTCCTGATCATAAAGGAAAAGGCCTCAGCCTTTCACCATTGAGTATGATGTTGGTTGTGGGCTTTTATTATGGTAAGCTATGTTCCTTCTATGTTTAATTTGTTGAGAGTTTTTATCATGGATGGATGTTGAATTTTGTTAAATGCTTTTTCTGCATCTATTAATACGGTCTTATGATTTTTATCTTTCATACTATTAATGTGATATATCTCTTTTATTGATTTGTAGATGTTGAACCATCCTTGTATCCCAGGAATGAAGCCCACTTGATCATGATATATGATCCTTTTAATGTGCTGCTGAATTTGGTTTGCTAGTATTTTGTTTAGAACTTCTGCATCTATATTCATCAGAGATATTGCCCTGTAGTTTTCTTGTAGTATCTTCTTTGGGTTTTCTATCAAGGTTTGGGAGTGTTCCTTCCTCTTGGATTTGTTTGAAAGTTTGAGAATTAGCATTAATTCTTCCTTGATTGTTTTTAAAATTCACCAGTGAAGCCATCTGGTCCTGGGATTTCTTTGTTGGGAGGTTTTTGATTACCAGTTGACTTAATCTCCTTACTCATTATCAGTCTGTTCAGATTTTCCATTTCTTCCTGATTCAGTTTTGATAGGTTATCCTTTTGTTTGATGGATTTATCCTTTTGTTTTAGGTTGTTCAGTTTGTTGGTGTTTAGTTGTTTATAGTAACTTAATACCCTTTCTACTTGTAGCATCCATTGTAATGTCTCCTCTTCCATTTATAATTTCATTGATTTGTGTCCTCTTTTTTCTTGGTTGTCTAGCTAAACATTTGCCAATTTTGTTTATCTTTTCAAAGATTCAACTCTTAGTTTTGTTAATCCTTTCTGTTGTTTTCCTGTCTCTATTTCACTTATTTCTGCTCTAATCATTCTTTCTTTCCTTTTACTAACTCTGGGTTTAATTTGTCCTTTTTGTAATTCCTTTACATAATTTTGCTTTAAAATATTTAATCTGAGATATTTATCTTTGAATTTACCCTATTTTTGTACATTGTCATGGTTAATATTTATTCCTACCAGAATTATTTTAGTCTAAGCTTTTGGCTTTTGTTTCATTGCCATGTCCAGTGTTACCTATCTCTTGCATTAGTAGTTATGCTTTGTTTTTGACTGACTTGAAAGGTGACCATTCTCGTTTTAATTCTGTGAGCTAATGTGCATTTAAAAACACTTAAAACAGGGTTTATCATCACTAAACTGCAGCCATTGATTCCTTCAACTTTTTTCTTATTCCTCTCATAGCTACTTCCTGTTTATGATAGCATATGTAATCTGGGATTATTGAACCAAATTATTTTTATGAATTTTTTTTAAAAAATAGGTTAAAATTTGAATTTTAACATTTGCAATACTTTATAGTTAACATTTACTTCTTATATTTAATTGACTTCCACACTCACATCAGGACTTCTACCATGTATGCACTTATATTGTTGAAGTTTTATTCTAATGAATCTTTCAGTCATCTATAGTATTTCTATCAAGCAAATTTTATCAGAACAGGTAGAATCTCCAGAGTCCACATATAAAGAATTATCTCTGTGGCTTTCACACATGGTTGATATAGAAGTATTGATATAGACTTGGATTATCACTTGGTTGATAGAGAATTACTTTCCCCTCAACATGTGTTGTCTAGTATGTCCTGCTACTCTGTGACCCTCAGAAGCCTGATTTTGTAATTTTGTGGGAAATCTTATCTTTTTAGTCCTGAAAATCTCTACATTCTTTATCTTTGTAATCAAAATGTCATCCAGGTTTTGGAGAATCTTTGTTAATTTTGCTTTGGCCACAACAGGACCTTTAATCTGAAGATAGACATTTTTCTTCATCTCAAGAAAACTGTATTCTCCTCTCTAAATAATGCTTTTCTTCTATTTGTTCTAGAATATTCTTTTAGACATGCCAATAACCCACATATTGGATGCTCATACTCATCTGGTTTTCTAAGGCTGCAGTAAAAAAGAGACTCAGTAACAAAAATAGTTCAGAGACCCATGTCTGTTTCAAGGCAACAGTGACTGAGGTGGGAGAGAACTTTGGATAGTACACTAACAGAAAGAGGACTCTTCTAATCGGTGTGTAGGAGAGGGGTGAATGAAGAGTTCAGAGAGGAAGAAGGTGGGAACTTGTTTTTAAATGTGAAGAACAGCTATTAGAGGGTTTTAATGAGGACAATGATAGGATGACTTACATTTTAATGTCAAGATCACCTTTCCAACTCAATGGCAGAATGCATTGTGTGGGGAAGAATGAAAATGGAGATAGAGTTCTCAGACTGGTGTCGTTGACTAAGGAAGAGATAACTGGCTTTGAGGTAATAGCAATGTAGAGGGCAGAGGTGAGAAATTCAGGGCAATTATGGGTAATAGAATCAACAGGAGGTGCTAGTCACAAGATATAGGAATAAGGAAAGAGGAATCTAGAATGACTAAGGTTTGGTTTTTTTTTCCCACCATTTATCTACTCTTGACTAAGGTTTTTAACTTAAATAGCATAGTAGATTTCTAATATAGGGAAGACTGTGCTGAGGGAAACTGCTTAGATGAGAAAATTGTAAGTTAGGGAAATGAAGGGCAAGTAATTTCCTTTTTAAAGGAAGTTGCTTACATCACCCAAGGAGTGAAGAGGGTCTAAGAACAAGTATTGAAGGACTCTAACATCTAAAGGTCAGTTAGAGGAGAGGAAAATACAGAAGGCAGAACAGGAGTGGCTAGGGAGTGTGCAACTGTCAAAAGTTGCAGAGAGGTTAAAAAAAATAAAGGTTTGAGGAGAAGATAAACTATGAAATAACTACATACTCCCAATTATGAGCCTTCCCACCCCCATCACACAAATTAGAAGAGAGGAAGTCCCTTTACATTTGAGTCCTGATTGTATACCACATTATAGGGCACTCCTGTTTTATTTTAATTAACAACTGTGAAGACAAGATATGTTAGCCTGAAATATTGATTTCAACTCAGTTTGGATTCTTACGGAAGTCATCCAGAAAAATCAGCACACACACAAACACAAAATTATAGGCAATGAAAATGTATACCAACTTAGTATTTATTCCTGAGTTTATAACTGCAAGTTTCAAGACATTGTATTACTGTATCATAGAAAATAAAATTTTTATTTATCAACCTCAGTGATCTAAATGTATTGCTCTAATTAGGATTAAATAATAAACTTTATCAACATCTCTATTTTGTAGGTAAGAAAATTAACACATTTCATGAAAAATGAAATCCATTATATAATGTGTAATACAAAGATATGAAATAGGATTGCTGTCTTAACTACTTCTCATCTTTAATCAATAAACATATTTCTCTTAAGAGGTGAAAACACTACCCATATTAAAAATATTGAAAATGAACATCACTAATAAACACCTTAAATGATTGATAGTTCTATGTCTCTCTAACATCAATGTATTCATTAACCAGCACTCTGGAATAAAAATATTATGGTTTTTGTTATGGGTTTCTATTTCTTGAAAATATTAACTAACTGAAAGAGGTTTCCATTTTGGTGAACCTAACAACCAATGCCATTTGGTTTTAAACAGAATTGTATTTTAATCATCAAGCTAAAGACACAGTAAGAAAATAATGCCATTGTCAGTGAAAGGCTGTCTCAGCCTACTGTTAGCCATGTAAGCAGACATCCTTTAACTCCAGCAGAGGGTCTAAGGCATCCATGGATCCATCTCCTAAGCACCTCAAGGTGTACAAATACACTGGACAGTTAAAATACAATGACAGGAGAACATCTTATTAAAACTTTTCATAATAAAACAATACAGAAGTGGAAACACTTGTGACATTTTTTTTTCTTATTTTGGTAATAAGATCTTAATACTTTATACTTCTGTGATACTATTAAGGTTTAAAGAATAAAATAAGCAGACAGTTTATAATACACTTGAAATACGAAAGACTGCACTATAACTTTTACAGGCACAAAGTTCTTTAAGTTCCAATCAAGTCTGGTCAACCACATTATTCATTAGCATAACTTCAAGTGGGCTAGCTTATATATAAGCAGTTCTCTACAAATGGTTCTTATTTGCTACATAGTTCTTAGGATAAATGTGTTTATACTTTGACTGAACCGTCACATAGATACTATAAACATGGCGGCTGTATATTACTATTCGGTGAAATGTCTTGACCTCTTTCAAGATTTCTTCAGTCTTTTTTTCAGTGGACAAAAGATTTTCTAAAAAGTCTGAATCTTCTAAGTACAGTTCATCACCTGAAAAATAATATTGTAATTCCACAAAGTGTTATTTTATGGAACATTCTGATACATTAGTGACATAAAAATCTGTATTTATTTTTATCTATGTCATGTGTTTGGAAGTGAGATGGTTGTTAACCTGAATTATATGAACTTACCTCAGTTACTTTCTTATGCTTTTAATATCGACACCCTCTTGGCTCCCCATTCCCCAGCCAAGAATTTTCTTTGGACACATAAATATTTATTACTGGTATTTTTTCATCATTAACATTTGCACATAACTTTTATACTAGTTAATGATTTTCTTTTTCTTAGTCAATGTTAATATTGGCCTTGATATCCAAATATTTTGGTGTTTCAATGTGAACTGCTCTAGTATTTTTAAGGTTAAATTGGAGAAATTATCATTTATACATTAAAACTACTACATTGTCCCACTGTAGGATGAGTAACAGCCATCACTATTCTGAGAACTGATACACACTGCCATAAGTAAGACAACAAATTCTGAATCAAACAACTGATAATTTATAAGTTTTCATAATTCAAAATTAAGATATAAAAAAGTAAGATAATATATGAGAAAGAACTTTGTCAATGTCTAGGAAATATATTTATATAAAATGTGTAAATAAAGTGACTTACAGAACTTCTGGTTATAATAAATACTGTATTTTAAAGACTTTGATCTTATTTAATTAATACCACTATAGTGTGTAAAACACAGACTGTAATTCATGTCTCTGTGTTGGGCAATACTGCCATATAGCCCAGTCCATTAAATGTGAATACTGAAATGAAGAATATATGACGCTTCACTGATTTACCTGGTAAAAGCTGTATCATTGCATCAGCAGTTACAAATGATATTGGCAGCCATCTTTCCACCCCTTCTGAGGCACGATCCAAACAAAATTTGTGCAAATCAGAGATAGAGGCAAAGTTTTCCAGTCTTCTTACTTCATAAAACTGTGGGGGTGGCAACCACATTTTCTTCGATATGAAACTTTGGGTTGCCTCTGATGGAGATGACCACTGTGGAAGACAAAGGTAGGTTTTCTAAGGTTCATCCCATAGACAATGAAAGATGTAAGATTGTTAGATCAGTACCTAATATCTAATTGAAGATGTACAATTAACTCATTAATGTGCCTTGCAAGAGTCCTCTGAGACAAGAGAAGATTAGGTGAAAAAAGCTCAGTTGATACCCTTAAGAGATTGTCAACTGATTGTAAGAACTAGTAACTCTGTATAGCTCAATCAAGGGTTGACCTGGGAGAACTGTACAGCATAAAAAGCATAAGATGCTGGAAACGCAAAGTAGTTCTGGTCACGCCCAAAAGAAGACTTTGACATGTACATGCATGACAGCAGATTGAGAATTTAATGCCCATTTTTTCCTCCTATAAATGGGTGCCTTGGCTAGACCCTGAGGATTTGGTGGTGGACAAGACAAGGCTCTCCGAGACCCTATGGGGCCTGCAGCAACCAGAATGTAGCATGTTACATGTGCCACATGTTACAATCGGGGTAAAGAGGAGCAACAGGAGCTTTCAAAAAGAGAGGCATGACTCAGTCTGCAGCTGAAGGCATGTAATAGCAGGGTATCAACCAGTGTTTGCCTATTTAACTTAAGTGACCTCACTACTGTGACCTGCCCTCCTTCCCAAGCCTTCCTTCCATACACAGATAAAAAGGGCTGATTCAATGAATATGGAATAACCCCAAAAGATCTTTCTTGAACTGGTTTATTCAATGTAACTCCAGAGGGAATATGTGTTCCCAGCCTGGGGAAAATAAACCTTTGAAGCCAAAATCAGTCAAAGGGGAAAATAAAGTGGGAGAAACCCATTCATTGCTTACAAGAATCCTGGCTCTGTTTATCTACTCCTGCTCGACTGCGTCTCTCCCTGCCCTGGCTGGGAAAAAGAAAAAAAAAAAAACCTCTCTGGTCGCCACGCAAGCTCACATCTCCACCTTCCTTGTAATCACCTTCTCTCCACTCCTTGGAAACACACCTATTGATATGGAGATGCACTAAGGTCAGCAGAGAGATTCTGGAAATATTGTAACTTTGCCCACACTCCATATCCATTTACAATGGGAGAAACAGATTCCCACACACAAACCCAGGGAGTTGAAATTGATTTCTACCATGGATAACCAAAGGCCAAAGGTTTAAAAACTTGTATGTGCTTAAACATCCCCTGAGAAACCTGTTAAATCTTCAATATGGTGCTCAGCAAGACACTGCAGATCATTCTAAAGTTGGCCAGGGATGCATTTTGAAAAACAAAGCTCAGGCCTCAAAGGACCACCCAATCTCTAAGTTATTTGCAAAGCATTCTGCCTTGTCAGTTCCATGTGAGTTCAGTGATAACAAGCAAGAGGAAGGGTTGAACAACAGACATCAACCCATGTAATTCAACCTACTCCGGTTAATACAGACCACAGGTTAAAGAAACATACCATTTACTAGTTATTTGTTATTAGTAAAGCACTGCTCAAAATACTTTACATAAAATATTTCCAATCCTTAGCACAACCCTGCATACTCTCATTTTACAGATGAAGAAACTCAGGCAGCTCCGTAAACTAGAAAATTTGGGTTTCAAACTTGGGAGTGGGGAGCTTGGCTCTACATTCTACTGTTTCTACTGTTTTTTAACCTCAGCATTACTGACATTTGAAGCCAGACCATCCCTGTGGGGGGCTGTCCTGTGCACTGATGATGTTTAGCAGCATCCCTGGGCTCTAGCCTGTAGAATTCCCCAAGCTGTGACAACTAAAAATGTCTCCAGACATTGCCCAGTGTACCCCGGGGCAGGGTGGGCAAAACATCCACTTGTGTTGAGGATCACTTGGCTAAACCAGGTTAAGACTGTTTATTGGAACCACCACTTTCAGCCAGGAGTGCCAAAATTACCTTCTTCCAACTTAATAAAACAATAAAGAGTGGACAAAATCTATGAATCCATGATTTTCAGACACTGAAAAGTACATTAATTGTAATTTGGTGAGAAAAGAAAACAAATGAGGTGAACTCTATTATTGCCAAGACTTTCTGCCTAAAGGCAATCCCGAGACTACAGCACAAGGATGGAGAACCTAATCAGACTATAGGATTTTCACTGACTTGAGACAGAGACCAGAGTTTGGGAAGGCCCACACAGGCTAGAATTTGGAAAGCAATGTGTCAGAGAAGGGAATCTTTGCCCTTGAATCTCTGCTAAACACTAATTTCTATATGCATAAAGCGAAACCACATGTCACTGGAAAACACTGATCCCTGAAAAAAGAATAATTACCTGGGAGCTTTAAGATTAAAAATTCCCAGGGCACAAAGGGCCAGGAATTTTCCAAACTCCCTTCAGCTACAATGGAGAGACCTGTTGAATATGAAGGGCATTTAGTAGACCAGAGAACGGTCACGTTATAAGTGCAGGTAAATTAGCTTTAGAATAAAGGCTACTATTGACCTACCCCAAAACTGATTAAAAAACAAACCTCATCCTTCCAAGACTGACCCAGGAAGAAAGAGAAAATCTAAACAGACTAATTACCAGCAATGAAATTGAATTGGTAATCAAAAAACTACCTAAGAACAAAACCCAAGGACCAGATGGTTTCACTGCTGAATTTTATCCGACATTTAGAGATGAACTATTACCTATCCTCCTTAAAGTTTTTCAAAAGTAGAAGAGGAGGGAAAATAACCGAACTCATTCTATGAGGCCAGCATCACTCTAATACCAAAACCAGGCAAAGACACCACAAAAAAGAAAGTTACAGACCAATATCACTGATGAACATAGATACAAAAATACTCAACAAAATATTAGCAAACTGAATTCAAAAATACATAAAAAAGATCATCCATCATGATTAAGTGGGATTTATTCCAGGGATGCAAGGATGGAACAATATTTGAAAATCCATTACTATCATCCATCACAACAAAAAGAAGGACAAAAATCACATGATCATCTCCACAGATGATGAAAAAGCATTCGACAAAATTCAACATGCATTCATGATAAAAACTCTCAACAAAATGGGTATAGAGGGCAAGTACCTCAACATAATAAAGGCCACATATGACAAACCCATTGCCAACATCATACTTAACAGCGAAAAGCTGAAAGCTTTTCCTCTAAGATGGGGAACAAGACAAGAATGCCCACTCCCCTCACTTTTATTCAATATAGGACTGGAGGTCCTAGCCACGGCAATCAGACAATACAGAGAAATAAAAGGCATCCTTTTATTTATTTTGGTAAGGAAGAAGCTAAACTGTCACTGTTTGCAGATGACATGTACATAAAAAAAACCTAAAGAACCCACAAAAAAACTACTAGAACTAATATCTGAATTCAGCAAAGTTGCAGGATACAAAATTAATATATAGAAACCTGTGGCATTCCTACATACTAATGATGAACAAGCAGAAAGAGAAATCAGGAAAACAATTCCATTTACAACTGCATCAAAAAGAATAAAATACCTAGGAATAAACCTAACCAAGGAAGTGAAAGACCTATAACCTGAAAACTACAAGACATTCATGAGAGAAATTAAAGAAGATACCAATAGATGGAAACACATCCCATGCTCATGGATAGGAAGAATTAATATTGTCAAAATGGCCAACCTGCCTAAAGCAATACACAGATTCAATTCAATCTCTATCAAAATACTGACAGCATTCTTCAATGAACTGGAACAAATAGTTCTAAAATTCATATGGAACCACAAAAGACCCCGAATAGCCAAAGCAATCCTGAGAAGGAAAAATAAAGCAGCAGGGATTATGTTCCCCAAATTCTAGCTCTACTACAAAGCCAAAGTAATCGAGACAATTTGGTACTGGCACAAAAACAGACCCATAGATAATGGAATAGAATGGGGAGTCCAGATAAAAACCCAAGCATATCTGGTCAATTAATATGCAATAAAGGAGCAATGGAGATAGAACGGGGAAATGTCAGCCTCTTCAACAACTGGTGCTGGCAAAACTGGACAGCTACATGTAGGAGAATGAAACCGGATTGCTGTCTAACTCCATATACAAAAGTAAACTCAAAATGGATCAAAGACTTGAATGTCAGTCAGGAAACCATAAAACTCTTATAAGAAAACAGGAAAAAAATATCTTGAATATAAACATGAGCAACTTTTTTCCTGAATACATCTCGTCGGGAAAGGGAAACAAAGGAAAAATGAACAAATGGGACTACCTCAAACTAAAAAGTTTCTGTACAGCAAAAGGCACCATCAGTAGAACAAAAAAGCATCCTACGGTATGGAAGAATATTTCATAAACAACATATCTGATAAGGGGTTAACATCCAAAATATATAAAAACTCACATGCCTCAACACCCAAAAAGCAAATAACTCGATTAAAAAATGGGCAGAGAATCCAAACAGTCACTTCTCCAAAGAAATAAGATGGCCAACAGTCACATGAAAAGATGCTCCACATCGCTAATCATCAGGGAAATGCAAATTAAAACCACAATGAGATATCACCTCACACCAGTTAGGATGGCCAACATCCAAAGACAAGGAACAACAAATTCTGGCAAGGATCTGGAGAAAGGAGAACCCTCCTACACTGCTGGTGGGAATGTAAATTAGTTCAAGCATTGTGCAAAGCAGCATGAGGTTCCTCAAAAAACTAAAAATAGAAATACCATTTGACCCAGGAATTCCATTCCTTGGAATTTACCTGAAGAAAACAAGATTCCTGATTCAAAAAGACTTATGCAGCCCTATGTTTATTGCAGCACTATTTACAATACCCAAGATATGGAAGCAACCTAAGTGTCCATCAGTAGATAAAGAAGATGTGGTAAAACATGGTAAAACAGTGACTGTAAAGGGGTTTATAGGGGAGACCTGGTATAGGGGAGAGCCTAGTAAACATAATATTCGTCATGTAAGTGTAGATTAGTGATACCAAAAACAAAGCAAAAAAAAAAAAGGGCAGTTCCTGTGTGGTAACCTCCAACGAGTTCTACACAAGGGTATAAAGGGCATATAAAAGTGTAGGCAAAGGGTCTGATTGTGTTTATACAGAGGATCAAAGCCTAATTGGGCTACTCTGAAAATGAACTAAGATACGATATGAAAAAGAACTTCCAACATCTGCACTCTCTGGAAGACTCATGCCAGAAGATGATCATCAAAAAACCCCAACAAAGATCCACGCACTGCTACAGGTGTAGATGCACTCATCCCACCAGTTCCTGGACTTGCCATGGGAATGAGGAAGGAGATATCTAAGCTGGCCTGTGCATACAGTAAAACAACAAATTTGACTGGATCTATACTGTTGGAACTCAACCAAGAATTTGGAGAAGTGCAAATTGTAGCGCTCCAAACTCTTACAACTACAGACTATTTACTGTTAAAAGAACATATGGCATGTGAACAGTCCCCAGGAATGGGTTGTTTTAATTTGTCTCAATTCTCTCAGACTGTTCAAGTTCAGTTGGACAATATCCACCATATCATAGATAAGTTTTCACAAATGCCTAAGGTGCCTAACTGGTTTTCTTGGTTTCACTGGAGATGGCTGGTAATTACAGATATGCTTTGGTTATGTAACTATACTCCTATTATGTTAATGTGTGTGCACAATTTAAGTAGTAGCTTAAAACCTATACATGCTGAAGTTACTCTACAAGAAGATATGTCAAAGAAATAATCAATCTTCCCATGTTTTCTTCCGCCTGCTACTTCTATAGCTTTTCTTCTTCCTTCCTAATTACAACCCTTAAATAGAATTCGTGCCTCATATCAAATTTACCGAGTATCATAACTCCTCCAAGTGGTAAAGATACTTCAAGACAAATGCTGGGCATAGAAGCCACAGGGCATAAATATGCAAAGAAGTAAAAAGCTAACCTTTTCAAACAATAAGGCTTCCCTCTCACTTACCAACTTCACATTTCCCTGTATGGCCCCGGAAGATGACTGGTTAGCCAGAGACGGGTAAGATTCCTCAAGGGAGGAACAACCTAAGACAGGCACAGTCGCAGGGGGGCCATCAGGTGAGAAATTGGGGATCAACAGAGGTGAGGCTTAGAACCTCACCCCCCCTGTTCTGAGAGAAATCTTCTGCATACGTGGATGTTTTATTGCCCTGGTCTAGCTTGGATTAACACACAGTCTACAGGCACACACCTGATCATCTACTTTTGCTCTCTTACAACACTAAACTATGTTTTCTACCTTTATCTTGTATCTACCTACCACTTCAGCATTTTATTAAAAATAATAATAATAAAGAGAGAAATGTGGTATCCACATATAAATCAAGTATAAAAACCAAATGAGTATTCATATTTGAACTGACTGTTTATAGTTCATAATGCATGAGCAAAACCGAAAGTTTCTGTGATGACTGCCCTTGTACTGTTCACCATGTAACTTATTCATTATGTAAGAATTTGTTCTACATGTAAGAACTTGTTTGTTATGCCTCAGAAGATTGGAGACTGACGAAAATTAGGCTTGGGGTGGATTAATGATTGTGCATTGAGCATTGACTCCCCTATACAGAATTTTATTGTCGTTAACAACCATTTGATCAATAAATATGAGGGATGCCCTCTCAAAAAAAAAAAAAAAAAAAAAAGGACAGACTTCCAATGGTAAAATAAATAAGTAACCGGGATGTAATGTATAGCGTAAGGAATATAGTCAAGATATTGTAACAGCTTGGTAGGGTGATAGCTGGAACCTAGAATTATGTATATAAATGTTCTACCACTGTGTTGTACACTTGAAACTAATGTAATGTAATACTGTGCGTCAACTACCCTTCAATAAAAAATAATTATTTAAAAAAAAAAAAAAAAAGAAGAAGATGTGGTATGTATACACAATGGAATAATATCCAGTCATGAGAAAAAAACAAATCCTACCATTTACAAGAACATGGATGGAGCTAATGGGCATTACACTCAGTGAAATAAGTCAGGTGGAGAAACACAAGTATCAAATGATTTCACTCATTTGTGGAGTATAAAAACAAGGCAAAAACTGTAGGAACAAAACAGCAGCAGACTCACAGACTCCAAGAAGGGACTAGCAGTTACCAAAGAGAAAGGGGGTGGTGGGGAGGGTGGGCAAGAAGTGAACGAGAAGGGGATTAAGGGGTACTATGATTAGCACATATGATGTAAGGTCGGGGGGACAGAGAAGGCAGTATAGCACACAAAAGACAAGTAGTGACTCTATAGCATCTTCTACACTGATGGACAGTGACTGTAATGGGGTATGTGGGGGGGACTTGATAATATGGGTGAATGTGTAACCACAACATTGCTCATGTGAAAACTTCATAAGATTGTATATCATTCAGCCATAAGAAGAAAACAAATCTTACCATTTGCAACAACATGGATGGAGCTAGAGGGTATTATGCTCAGTGAAATAAGTCAGGCGGAGAAAGACAAGTACCAAATGATTTCACTCATCAGTGGAGTATAAGAACAAAGGAAAAACTGAAGGAACAAAACAGCAGCAGAATCACAGAACCCAAGAATGAACTAACAGTTACCAAAGGGAAAGGGACTGGGGAGGATGGATGGATGGGAAGGGAGGGAGAAGGTGGGGGAAGAAAGGGAGCCTTATGATTAGCATGTATAATGTGTGTGGGGGCACAGGGAGGGCTGTGCAACACAGAGAAGACAAGCAGTGATTTTACAACATCTCACTACGCTGATGCACAGTGACTAATGGTGTATGTGGAAGGGACTTGGTGAAGGGGGGAGTCTAGTAAACACAATGTTCCTCATGTAATTGTAGATTAATGATACCAAAAAAAAAAGAGACTGTATATCAGTGATACCGTAATAAAAAAAAACCTCATAAGGATCAAGTTTATTTGCAATAACTTAACTTCATGTCAGGAAAAGTGCAAAAATCTTTAAAGGAATGTGGCAAAACCTAGTACTCAACTTAAAAAAATCACAATGTACAATATCCAACCAGCAACTGCAAGACCCATGAAAAAACAGCAAAATGTGACCCATAACTAGAAGAAAAACTAGTCAACAGAAATCCATAAATTACAGCTGATGGAATTAGGAGAAAAGGACATTAAAACTATGGTTACAAGTATGTCCCATTGGTCAAAGACATATAGAAATATGTGAACATAAGAGAAACAGAAAATGTTTTTCAAGAAACTAAATGAAATTCTAGAGATGAAAAATTTCTATAGTGAAAAAAATACTGGATGCTATTTACAGCAGATTAGATACTACATAAGAAAAAAGAAAACTTGGAAACAGTCGCAGAATCTATTCAAAATAAAGCAAAGAGAAAAAGAGATTGAAAAAAAATGAACATGGTACAGCAATCTATAGGACATTATTAAGTAGTCCAATACACATGTAACTAGAGTCCCAGAAAATAGGGGATGTGAAAAAGATTTGAAAAAATAAATAATAAAGCAAAGCAAAAACCATATACATCACAATCAAGTTGCTAAACACCAATGATTAAGAAGTATTTAAAGCAACTACACACACCAAAACAAACAAACAAAAACACCAAAACATTTTGTTCAGCGAAAGAATTATACAAACCAGTGAATAAGGAAGCGTCTTTTGAGTACCAACAGAAAAACAACCTGTTCATCCAGAATTCTATACCCAACCAAAATATCTTTCAAAAGACCAAGGGCAAATAAAGTATTTTTCAGATAAACAAAATTTAGAGGATTCATTGTCAGATGATCTGAAATGCAAGGCATTAGAGAAAGTTCTTTAGGCAGAAAGATACCAGATTTAGATTTAAATCTACACAAAGGAATGAAGAATGCTAAGAGTGGTATATATGCAAGTAAACATAAAAGACTTTTTCCCATCATTTTCACAGTCTTTAACAGATTGTTTAAGACAAAATAATAAGTGTATTGTGAAGTTTATAATAGCAGTAAAGTCAAAAGTATGACAGTAATAGCAAAGGACAGGAGGGGAGAAATCTAAGTATATTGTTGTAAGGGCTTAACATGATGCAGGAAGTGAAAAATGTATACTGCAAACTCTAGAGCAACCATAAAGAAGTATAGTTAATAAGTCAACAATGGAGAGAAAATAGAGACCTAAAAATATTCAGTCCAAGAGAAATAGGAAAAGAAAAAGGGTGCAAAGAATAGACAGGACAGGCAAAAAACTAACAGCTAGATGGTATATTTGAATCTAACCTTACTGATAAATAACATTAAATATAGAAGATCTAAACATTTCAATTAAAAGGCAGAAACTGCTATACTAGATAAAAAAGCAAGACTATATGCTGCCTACAAGAAATACATTTTAAGTATAAAGATAGGTTAAAAGTAAAGGATGGAAAATGATATATTAAGCTATTGCTAATCAAATGAAAGGTAAAATGGCTATATTAGTATAAGATAAACATCAGATTTCAGAATAAGGAATATTACCAGGGATAAAGATATTTCATAATAATCAAGGTGTCAATCCATCAAATTTTACTAGTCTGTGCAGCACCTCAACATACATGATGCAAAACCTGAGAGAAGGGAAAAAAGAAAAAGATAAACACATAATTATTTGTTGAAGATTTCAGCATTCCTCTCTCAGTATTTGATGGAACAAGTAAAAGATATGGAAGACCTGAAAGACCCTATCAACGAACTTAACCTCACATTTTTAAGAACACTCCACCAAACACAACAAAATACATAAGGTTTTTAGGTGTAAATGGAACATTCACCAATATAAGCCATATTTGTGGCCATAAAGCAAGTCCCTGGAACCACACAAAGTATATTCTCTGAGGAAACAGAATTAAACTGCTGTGGGATGAAATGAGCTAATGCATGTAAGGTGCTTAGAAAGGAGGCTGGGGCCTGAGCAGCACCACATAGCTACTGGGATCTCCACCGCAGCCTTGCTGGAATGAAAAGGTGGGTGGGCAGGGGACAGAGAGCACTTCACCATGACCCTGCTGCAGGGCTGAGGGCCGGGACAATCTCGGTCCCGTGGTCACTCAGTCACTTACTGGCTGTATGTTTCTGAGGAAAGTACACACAGTCCCCAATTTATCATAGTTTGACAGGATTTTTCAACTTTCCAATGGCGCCAAAGTGACATGCATTCAACAACAACAACAAAAAAAGTACTTCAAATTTTGAATTTGGATGTTTTCCTGGGCTACAGATATGCAGTAAGAAAGTCTCTTCTGATGCGGGCAGCACCCAGGTGCAGCTCCCAATTGAACATGGGATCAGGAGAGTCAACAAGGATACGCTCATAACCATTTCCCTTTCAGTACACGATTCAATAAATTTCGTGAGATATTCAACACTATATAAAATTGGCTTTCTGTTAGATGATTTTGCCCAATTGTGGGCTAATGTAACTACTCTGAACACTAAGGTCGGCTATACTGTGCTACAATGTTCCACAAGGCAGTTCTAATAAATGCACTTTTGATTTAAGATACTTTCAACTTACTATGAGTTTATCAGGCCGGAACCATACGGTAAATTGAGAACGAGCTATAACTAGCCTCTCTAGGCCCAGCTTTTCGGGAGGTTCGGGGAGGGGCTTTGCGGCGCGCCGGGGCCCCCTTCTCCAATTCCCGTGGGTCCTCACGCCCCACCAAGGGGACGGCCTACCTGGCAGTCCACCACCTCGGCCAGGTCTGGGTAGAAGGGCGGCGGCTCGCGCAGGCAGCACAGGAAGAAGGTCGTATCAAAGCGGCGGCCGCCGGGGCGCGTGAACGGCGTGAGCCAACCGCTCCAGTCGCTCAGCGCCCAGATGTCGGGTGTGCAGTCCAGGTGCGCACACAGGCGCAGAAAGTGGCGCGCGTCCCTGCGGATGCGGGCGCGCCAGTCAGCCAGGCCGGGCGGCGGCTCGAGGGCGCGGCCCAGCTCGGCCGCGGCGGGCGCCGAGTCCCTGGGCCCCCAGAACCCCCGGGGCCGCAGGAGCAGCACGCCCGCCTCCTCGAAGGCCTCGCGGATGGCGCAGATGCGAAAGGCTATGTCATCAGGCAGTACCCGCGGGTCCCCAGTGTCCGGTCGCCCCTGCGAGTCCCCGGCGTCAGGCCGCCCCGGGAAGGCGTTGCGCGCGGGCGGCGCTGGGCCCAGGCTGAAGCGCGGCGGCCTGTGGTGCGGCGCGAAGAGGCTCAGCCACTCGGCCGAGCGGTCGGCCGTGTCTAGCACGCCGCCCGGGAAGACGTGCGCCCCAGGCATGAAGCCTTGGCCGCCGGAGCGCTGCAGCAGCAGCAGTCGGAAGCCCTCTGGGGGCGGCGGGACGGCGGGGCCTGGGTGCGTCCAGCCCGCCGCCAGCACCACGGAGGCCGCCCTCCGCCAGCCGCTTGGTCCCGGCCGCAGGGAGCCTCTCATGGCGGGCGGTGGCGGCGCGCGGCTTTCAGGCTTCGTGTTCTGCGCGGCCGGGGCTCCCGCGCCCCACTCTACCGCCTCTAGCAGTCTTTATGGGCTTGCGGTCGGGACCTTGGTCCGCGTCTCCTAGGACGAACCCTGAGCGCGGAGCTACCTGGACGCTCGGTGAACACGAGCTGTTCAACCTTTCCTGTCGCCTGCCTGTGGGAGGGGCCTGGCGTTGGGCCGTCGTTCCCAGCCCGGCCACTCTCGCGGGACAAGGGCTGTCACAGTCTTCTGAAAAGAGGGCAGCGCCATCCCCACGCAGGACACTCGGACCACGAGCAGGAATGCTTACCGGCGCTCTTGCCCTGCCCCATGGTAAAATGCCATGCAATTTTGTCACCAAACCTGGAGACCGTACCCCACCGAAACCAGAGAACTAGGACTTTCTTAAACAGCGGGCCGACACCTGGTTGTGTTTCTTTGGTGGGGGGAGAAGGTCCAGAGGGCGGGTCTCCGAGCTTTATCCTACCCTATGAACCTTTAATTTATGAACCATACCAATGAGAAACTAATGGATGAACCGGATGCCAAAACTTAAATTTCCTCTGCATAGCCTGAATGTGAAAGGTCCTCTTTGAATTCCTGCACCCCAGGGTAATCTGTCTTATGTTCTGGAGAGGTTTGTCAGGGCACCTGGGGACACCATAAGCGTGAGATCATTTGATGATTACACTTCCATGAGAGATGTTTAATCCAGGCAAAGAGATGGGGATTTCTGTCCACCTGACTGTCATACTCCTACCTCCAAGAAAAATACCAGCGTCTCTCAGAAAGAGCCTGCTTAAATCTGAATCTTCTCTTTCACAACTTATCAGTCACCAACAGCTGCTCCCACAATTGATATAATTGATCATGCATTTGTTATGTTTTGGGGTGAACTACAGACCATACTTTTGCTAAGCTGCTATCATTTTAATGTGGATTATTTCCTGGAGGAGAACCTACAGATGGCAGTACCAGGTTTTATGTTGATTTTTATTGGCATCATTTTCTAAAGGGGCAAATCCCTGTGTACTGACTGCATCTCAGAAATAAAAAACAAGGCTGAACATTGAGTAAAGCATACGAGGAGTCAAGGGAGGATACATGACTTATTAGGAGGGTATACCAACTTTCATCCACCTTGAGTCACAGAATCCACAGTTGGGGAATCCCTCCCTGAACTGCTTCCCAATTGCATGCAGCTCTCTGCTCTAAGACAATCATTTCAGAATCTATTGTACAGACCGGGGTGGCCCCCTGGGGCCTATGTTTTTAACATACCCACACTCCCCAGGTAATTTCAGTACTATGAGCCATGAGAAGCTGTGAAAAGTGGTGACATGATCAAGTTCATATCTTCAAAGGTCACCCTGACAGCAGTTTGGTGACTCAGTTGTTTGGAACTGCACTGGAAATCCATGGAATGTGCTATTTAGACAGTAGGAAATGGACTTGATATAATGTGGTAATTGGTTGAATATACAGAGAAAGGGAGAAAAAGGAGTTAAAGTTCAGGCTTGGGAGACTGAAGTAGAAAAGTCTTTTTCTACTTCACTTTTCACCCCAGAGAAAGTGATCCAAGAGAAAGGAAGAAAGAAACCACGATGCTTTTATGACCCAGCCTCAGAAGTCGCACTCCATCATTTCCACAGTATCCTATTACACTTCCCTATTCACTGTGGGATGGGACTACATCCCTTCAGTAACAGTCCTTCAATCCTAGGAGTAAGAATAATCCTAAGAGTAATATTAATATTTACTAAGCCCTTACTGTGTGTGAAGTTCTAGGAACTTCGTATAATCCACACACTGTATAACCCTCACAAAACCTTACAAGGTGGAAACAGCTACTGCCATTTTACAGATGCAAAACTATTCATAGAGGGGTCAAGTATCTTCAGCAAGGACACATTCTCTTCATTGTAAAATAACACCATTTTATAGGTAAAAATGTATAATTCGGTATCAGCTAGTTTTCCCAAAAGCTGGTCACTCCTGAATGAGATGACCAAGACCTGGAGTGCATAGCACAGTGATGCAGTTTGCTTGGACTTTAACCAATGCAGAACCATCTCCAGACTGCACACTGCCATGTCCATCTTACTCAGGAGGCTCTCCAATGATGCAACACCAGTTTATGCATGCATATAGCATGCATCCTATAACCCTCAGTTACCTTAGCTGTAGCCAAGAACCAAAATAGAAGCAAAGAACAGACCCTGAGTAGCAAAAGTGATACAAATATATTCTAACTGAATGCTCACAGGAAAAAATTAATTTATGGATATATTACCTATTGCTGTTAACAAATTCCTCTACAACTTGGTGGCTTAAAACAATAAACATATATCTCACAGTTTCTGTAAACCGGGAATTCGAGAACTTCAAAGCTGCATGGTTCTGGCTCAGTGTCTCCCACGAGATTTTGGTCGGCATGTCAGTGAAGGCTTGACTCGGGGGTGGGGGATCCACTTCCACAGTGGCTCACTCACATGGCTGTTGGCCAGAGGCCTCAGTTCCTCACCACATGGGCCTCTCCTTAGGGGTAGTTGAATGTCTTTGATACTTGGCAGTGAACTTCCCCAGAGAAAGTGATCCAAGAGAAAGGAAGAAAGAAACCACGATGTTTTTATGACCCAGCCTCAGAAGTCGCACTCCATCATTTCCACAGTATCCTATTACACTTCCGTATTCAGTGTAGGATGGGACTACATGAAAATACAAGGAGGTGGGGATCATTGTGGGCCGTCTTGGAGGCTGGCTACCACAGCGGATAAAAAAATGAAGTCATCTGACTATTAGAAGAAAGTAAGTAAATTCCTCTATATAATCTTTGACTCAAAATCTAGAAGCAATAAAGGAAAAGAGTGATTAACTTGACACTGAGGAGACGTTTGATTGTGACATATTTATAACTTGGTTATGACAATACCATAGAAAATCTAAGACATGATAAACTGGAAAAATTATCTGTAGTGCCTGTCACAACGCATTAAGAGAGAGAAAAACAGGAAAAAATACCCATCCGATTGTGTGCAAAAATGGGCAAGAGATATGAAGACAGTTCATAGTGATTTATTTATTACTCACACAACCTCCAAGTGTCAGAATCTGTCTTCAGACTACCAACATATTCTCAGAGTGCCCTGCCCAACCCTGTCCTGCCAGGAGCACAGTGCCAGCTGCCCCAGGCCTGACAGTAAATGCACACAGCAATCCCCTACTAGCTCTAGCAATTGCCATGTGCCACTTGGTCATGAGAGAGTGAGTTGCTTTGTTTATGACAATGGTTGCTTACTTCATAGCTCAGGACCGTTGACTCTTTATTCTTATGTTCTATTGTTCCTTCCCAGCTATCTTTACGATAAGTTGACTTGATTTATTAGAATGTGCATAACCCTGAAAGAAAAAAAAAAACTTACCAAACATGTTATGTTTCTTCTTACCCGTAATCCCAAGCAGGCTTTTATTTCAATCTCTAGTTCAGTAAGCCCAACTTCATTTCCATTATCCATTATGTATCAGGTTTTTCAGTTGAAAAAAAAAAAGGAAGAGAACATAACCTGTAGGGCTAGGCATGGAGAGATGACTTCAGCTGAGAGACTCAATAGCAGCAGGAAAGTTTGTTTAGCCTACCTGGAAACTAGGGTATGTCCCTGGATTAAACAAAATTCACCAGTGATTGAACAGTAAGATCTTATGCACCAAGGATGTTTTCTCATATCTCATGTTTATGTTTGCTCATAAAACATAGGGATTCCATTTATATGACATTCTGGCAAAGGCAAAACTATAGGGACAGAAATCAAATGAGTAGTTGCCAGAGCCTGGGGTGGGAGGAAAGGATTGGCTACAGAAAACATGAAGGAACTTTTGAGGAGTGATGGAAACATTCTGTCTTGATTGTGGTGATGGCTACATGATTGTATACATTTGTCAAAACTCAAAACTGCACTCCTCAGAAGGGTGAGTATTACTGTATTTAAATTACACACTAATAAGTTTGACTTAAAAATGTATAGATTACAACTTCTAAATCAATATGAATTTCAATCTGTTTTCTGTTTAATAAACACTAGGCTTTCTTGGACTCAGCCTCAGAGTCTGAATTTAAATTCCTAATCTAACTTAAATGCTATAAATAAGTAGAACTTACACACATTTGCTTTTAAGTCCCTCCATTAATTCTGATGTGGACTAAAATCACAGTAAGCTTAGTTCATTCTGACTGTTAAGATTCATATGGAATTTCTAACAGACTAATTTTATTTTTTTAACTAAGGTATTATTGATATACACTCTTATGAAGGTTTCACATGAGCAGCATTGTGGTTTCAACATTCACCCATATTATTAAGTCCCTCCCACCCCATTGCAGTTTTTGTCCATCAGCATAGTAAGATGCCATAAAATTATTGTCTTCTCTGTGACCTACCTATATTGCATGTGCTAATTATAATGCCCTTTAATCCCCTTCTCCCAGGCTCCCAACCCCCCCTCCCCAAACCCTTCCCTTTGGTAAATGCTAGTCCCTTCTTGAAGTCTATGAGTCTGCTGCTGTTTTGTTCTTTCAGTTTTACTTTGTTCACTAACAGACTAATTTTAGACAATAACCACCAAAATCTAAGTTTCTATTTCACTATTTCACTATTGCACCCAAACCAACAGTAAACACCAAAAAGAAAAAAAAAACCTGAACAAAGTAACACTTTCTTGTTTGACTGAATTGTTCAGTGTCTTAAGCTCTGGAGGGATGTTTGAGTTCATCAGTACAGATACCCCGCCACCCCCCCATCCCACAAATGAGAGAAGTGAGGCACAGGGAGATCAATGACTTGTCTGATGGGCTTGGAAAGAGAGAGGCACAGTCCTTGCCCGTCACTGGCCTGGTCTTGAGGGGGGCGGCACTCCCCAAAGGAACACAAGCGGTGAGTCCTGCAGCACTTCGTTTCTCAGGCTCACACTCTTAACAAGCAGTCATTACAGAATAGAGAACTACATCTGAAAAGCAATCAAATAGCTAAAAACGTAAAATGTATCCATGCACATTGAAAAGGAAAATGCAGCATTACCAGGGACCTCATTCACACCAGAACTCTTTCAACCAAAACTACTTTTTAGACATTTGACATCACACATCTTAATTAAACATCACACAACTTCCTGTAGACCTGAGATAAATCATGAAGTTTATGCTCCAATTTTATTTACCAAAAATATTTTTCCCTTTGTGGCATTTAAAAGCAATTTCTTGGAGCACAGAGAAAAGAAATTGCCAGGCACTTTTTCCTCTCACAAACATTATTCCTTTTTGTTTTTTTTCATCTTTTTTAAACTAATAGTAATAGCTCAAAGTTCCCATGATAAGTCAGGATATTTCAAGGTCATATCTTCTCAGTATCAGATAAAGCAGTACTATTTTCTCCAAAGAGAAGCAAGGGATTATTTTTCTTTACAGGTACTTAACCTCACCAGAGATTTGTATAGCATTTAACTTTGGAAGAAAATATTTATCCTTTAAGTTGTACCTTTAATTTGGGAAGGTAGATGTTCTCTGTCGTAGCCTCTAACATTGACCATTTCTAACATTTTGAGTTTTTTTTTATCATGTATATAAGATCATATCAAATGTTTTTAGAAAATTAATGACTCTGATATCAAACATGTAAAACGAATTAGGTTTCTATCAGACAGCAACGTCTTGAATTAAATATAGAAACGAGAGCAGAGAGATAGAGTTAGTAAGCAGCCATCGCTCAAGCAGAAAGTGATTTTATTTGCGTCACATAACAAAAGTTCTTTTAGGCAATTTTATAACTCAAAATAATACCAAATATTTCTAGTGTCTAGAATTTTCAAACTCAAAGGGTCATCTAGGTTAATAGTTTCACAGGATAAATGTTTATTCTAATTCAGCTTTTTTCTTGTGTTTGCAAAATTTTACCACTAATTTCAGTGAGCAGAGGATTCTCAGAATCAAGTACACAGCTGATTGCACAGAAATTAAATACAAGGCAAGGATCTGCCATGTGGGGGAAAGAGTATCAACAAAAAAATTTGTTTGTCCCAGTTGCTGTCTATGGACACACAACTTCTGATGGGCTGTTTCTTTAATAGGTTTTGCTGAACACTGTTTTTTTTTTTTTTTTTCGTGAACCAAAACATCTTGATAAGAACACAGAGTCACAGTCTTAGAAACAAAAGAATATATTTAGGGCTTAGTTTTTAGGGACATTTTCTGACACTGGAAAATGTTAAAATCTTTCCTGAGAGAGATGAAACTTTGGGGAAGGTGACAGAGCTTCCCTGTTGTGCTGTGTGGCAGGAGGAAGAGAGTGGTTGAAAAACTTTGTGTCATCTCTGAAGGTGCCCTGGTTCAGCAGGTGCAAAATAACTTGAAGTGGCCTCTATTCGGATGAGGCAGAAGGAGTTTCTTTTATTAGTTATTGTCATAAAACTCTTAATTGGCTTAAGACCTGGTGGATCTTTAAAAAACCATTATCACAGACACACACAAATAGACCCCATGTTTTCATTATTGAAGTTACTGGAATCTGTGTGCTGAGGAGGAACTGAAATGGTCTGGGCTGGGAAGTTGGTCCTTAGGACTGGATGTCCAGACAACACTTCTGCTACTTGCTTCTACCCCTCGGCCCTCCAAAGCTGCCCTTTTGATGAATTTTCAATTCCCTCCTCCTGGTCCCCTTTCTCACTTCTGGGGTACTAAAGAAAACCAAAATCCTTGTCAGTTTTCAGGCAAATCAGTCTCTGGGTTTTATTCCAGATTACCCTTAGAGAGAGAAACGCCATCTGTTTTCTTAGCCTTACTTCTCCAACAATGCTCTCTCTGGACCACAGGTGGCACTGCTCAGTCAAATTTCAGCCTCGTCGCAGGGTTTTCCACATTTTCAACTTTACTGACTGAAAGAAGCAGGGGCCACTTCAACCATCTAAACCTTGGTTCCAGTAGTTTATGCTATGACCTCCTGTGTTCAAGAAGATCGACTTAAACAGATGTATGTTTAGTAACCAAGGCTTATAAGTAAAGACTGCTGTGTTTGATTCATTGGCACCTATGAATTCTTAGCTAAATGTCCTTTATTTAAAAACAGCTTTTATAGTAAGAATATGGTTGGTTATGTGGTTTTTCTTGAAAATTATGGTAATTTTTAAAAAGTTTCTTAAGTTCTGAGTTAAAGCTTTTACATTCTAACCCAATCTCAGGGCTAATTGGCTGAAAACCTCTGTGCATCACTGATGCAATTTCATCCTGTCAGAGAGCTGTGCAGCTCCCTCCAAAGCAAGTTCTCCTCCAGGCCAGCAAACCAAATGCAGGAGATAGATAGGATTAAGGGCTCCAAAGAGGATTCCCCAGCCCTCTCCCAACAGAGGATCAAAAATTCTGGTCTAGTTCTGGAACAGAAATACAGTCCAGCAAAGGAGAAAGTGCCTGTTTAAATAGCATGTGTCCCTTCCCAAAGCTTGTGCCCCTCCCAGGCTGACTCGGGAATGCGATTTTCAATAGGGCAAATACGCGCAGTGGATCCAGGCTGGGGAGGCAGGTTCCCTTGTCTGAATTCCTAAGCAGAGTCAGACCTTTTTGGGGGGAGGGGGGCGGAAAGAAGTTATGACTCTAGACCTCTTCTATCTGCTTTTGGTGGCTATGTGCCAAGAAGCAAAATCGTTCGTCAAAGAGAAAGCACTTTGCACGAACTTCTATTTGCATATGCTCCTAAATTTAGGCCCCAAATGATAAAGGTGATAAAAACTGCTTACATCTTCTTGCGTTGCTTGTCCAGGAAACAAAACCACCAGCCACACAGAGCAAAACAGCTCCCCTCTCCTTCATTTCACTTCACCTCCTTTTTAAACTGCCCCACGCAGAGATTGGGAATCGCTGACGGGTGGGGGCTGCAAGCTTGATTCAGTGTAAATACACCCCAGCAGCTCGGGAAACCATTAACTCGGAGGAATCTGGGGACTGTCACTGTGCGCGATTGTCTATTAATAGGGGATAAAACTCTGCATACATTAGCGCTAATGCCCTGGTGGCCCCTGCAAAATTAACTCCTCCTAGGCCAGCAAGAGGAAACCAGGTTTTGTCCAGGCAGATGTGTGCTTGAAACGCGCGTGTATATATATAAATGCGCCTAGGGATTTCGAACCGCTCCCCTTAAACATGCCAGATCCCCCTCCCATTCCAAAGTCTTGGCGGTTGGGTTCCTCCCAGAAGGGGTGTCCCGGGTGACAATGGTGGTAGCGGGATCCGTCAGGTGTCGATCAGCTCAGCTTCGCTACGCAGACGGCCAGGGCCACAGCCGCCAGCAGCACGGCGCTGAAAACGGTGGCGGCCAGAGCCTTGCTCGGGTCACAGGGCCGCGCACGTTCCTCCGTGGACACGCCGCCCACGGAGGAGGCGCCGGCGCTGCCACTGGACAAGAGTTCGGCTCCCGCAGCCTGCCGGGCTTGCACAGTCCAGCGGGGCACGTTGACCTTCATCTCCATGTCGTGAATCATCTCCTCCACCTGAAGGATCTCCCGCTCTAGCTCGAGCTGGTCGTTCACGTCGAAGTCGCTGTTCGCCTCGTGCCGTAGGCTGCGGGCGCTCAGGGCGCGCGCTGCTATGCCCGTCCCGCAGCCTGCCACCCCGGTGCGCACAAGCGGCCTCCGCGGCGCACGCAGCTGGAAAGCGGCGCCCAGCGCCAGCGCGCGCCGCATGTCGGCTTCCAGCAGGTCCAGGCAGCCGGAGAAGGCCACCCAGAGGCGCTCGAACTCGGCGCGCTCTTCGGCACCCAGGCCCCGATCGCGCAGGGCGGCAGTCAGCGGGGCGCGGATGGCCTCTGCCAGCTCCTGAGCCTTCTGGCGCGTCTTCTGCAGCTCCTCACGCAGGTTCTGCGAGTCCGCCGAGCCGCCGACGGTCAGCACCAGGTGGTGGTAGCATGCGGTCGCCTTGTTGAGCGCGTCCAGCAGCGCCTTGCACTCTTCTCGCGCCATGGCTGTGCGCTCTGACCGCCAGCGCCCCTTTCGGCCTCACGCCTTCAGCGCGGTAGGACGCCGCCAGCCCCGACTGCGGCCTTGGGCCCGGCGGCCCGCGCGCTCTTCATGGCCCCAGACAAACTTTGTGCTGACGCTACTGTCGACAGAGGCTCTCAGGACCCGCGACCAGCGCCTCCGCGCACCTGCCGCTGAGAGGGAGCCTCCGGTAGCTGTCTCCGGTCCTCTTGTCCATCCTCCCCAAATGCGCCCCGGGTCACAGGAGGAGTCTCTGCCCGGCCCTCGCCTTCATGGAGGCCCCCTGATAAGCCCGGGTGGCGACCCCCATCTTTCTTCCGTGCCGTCGCCAGGGTTAGCCAGCTGCCACGCCCCATGCTCCGCCTTAGCATGCTGCCTAGGGCGACCAGGTTCGGTTGTTAGGATCCGCCCACTCCTTTCTGTCCTCTGGGCGCTTCCATCCCGTGGACCACGGATAGGCGGGGTCCCACGCGGGGCTTTCACGTGCAGGTCCCCCATTTCCTCCTCCTCTGCACCCCATTACAGTTCTGGAATATGATCGCTTGGCAGATTCAACTCTCCTTTATTTCACAGATGGGAAACTGAAGCCCTGGTTTAAAAAAAGGTGGGGCGGGCTAGGGCCTGCGACGCCCATTCAAGAGAGAGGACTAGAACCAGGGACCCTGGTTCCTTGACTCTGTCAACGACGGGAGTGTTGTGCCTCTTGACTGGTAACCTCCTTTCTGCAAAGCTACCAGTAAAGGGCCATCCGCGGGGCGAGACCCCGGGCCTCCGCATGGCAGTCCGGCCCGCTTTACGGCTACCAAGCTTGGACCCACCCCTAGTGTCAGATCAGCCCTCAGCCCCGCCCTCTTCTCGTTCCGGGCACGCGCAGTCCCTGGCTCTGGGCTAGTCCAGCCAGAGTAGGAAGCTCTGTGCGCCGCCCGAGCCCCACCCGGGCTGCATGGGCTCAATGATTGCTCTGCCTGCACGTCACTCTGGATAAGGACGGCTGCTCATTGGGCTGACAGGGGCGTGGCTCCGCCCCACGGCGGTGTAGGGGGTGGCCGGAGAGCGGAGCAGCCGAGCTCGGGTGGTGGGCGCTGAAGTCCCCGCTGAGGGGCTGGGAGGCATCGCCGTCGCTCCGGGAAAGGGCAGGGAGTGAAACTATGTAGGCTTTAAGTAAGTGTCTTTTTTCCTGCCTCCTCCCCCACTCCCTACCTTCTGGACTGCTGCGCCCCGGGACCCAGGGGCCGGGCGAGGCTCCGGAGCGGGAAGGGGGAGGGGCTCCTTCCCCTCCGCTGCCGGCGCCCCAGGTTGGGCTTGCCTGTCCCGCAGGGTGGGCCGCCCCTCCCGCGCGCTCCCAGTCTGGGGTGCAGCAGGGCTCTCCCTGCGTGTCGTGTGCGAAGGTTGAGGTGGCGAAAATGTGCCCTCTGATCCCCGCGGCTCCTGGGCTGGCCAGCGGGTCCGGGGTCCAGTGAGCTCGGACTCGGGGGCAGTGGGCGGGGCTGTCGCTCGGGGGCTGAGGATCCTCTGGTTTTCTGGCGGCCTGGCCCCGCGGGTGGAGGGGAGGCTGTGGGTGGAGTTCCGGAGGCTCGGGCCTTGCGGCCCCCGGTGGTGGAAGGGGGAATCCCTTGCCTGCCTGCTTCTCGCGGGGCGGGGTCTCCTCGTCCTGCTGGTTAAGGATTACCCCAGGGAAACTCTTTAGCACCAAGAGATGTTCCGGACTCTGTGTTTAGTTCTTTTTGTAGAACATGGACTGGCCATATCTGCCCGAGCCGAGCTGTGCTTCTCTGGCCACCCCTTGAGGTGCTGGAGATTGGACGGTAGGCTGCCAGTGCTGGGCCACGGGAGCAGGTGGTGCCACTTCATGGAAGATGTAGCACATTTAGGGAAGGAAGGGCCGGATGATGAGACTGAAGGGACTACTAGTTTTTAGTCGAGTTGGGATTTTCGTAAGTTTACGAGTTTCATGGAGAGGGGCCTCTATTTTGATTAAGTAATGTGCCGCCGCCACCCCCAGCCCTAGAAAAAGGGCAGTGGATATTTGTGGAATACCCTTGAGGCCGCCTCGCCTCGCGTGGCTGTGAGGCAGCACGGAGGGTCCAGAACGCTGGACCTCAGGGGCTTGCTTTCAGGGCTCTGTCCCTTAAACGGTAGATCTAGCGGCCGTTGGTGGCAAGGTCCTGGGCCCTTTGGGCCTTGGCCAGTTCTCTGCGGTGGAGGGTCTCAGCTACCCACTGGCCAAAAGGCCTTGACGGGGCAAAGTAGTTTTCAGGACAAAATGAATGGAAGGAGGGGGAACCCATCACTCCAGGGAAACAGGGGAGATGAGGCTGCAGAGGGGAAGGGGAGGCCGGAAGTGAGAGGTCCTTAATGACACTTCTTTTCTGGAAGTTGAGAGTTCATCTAGTAGGGAGTGGAGGAGAAGCTACCCACCTCCCCACCCCATCCCACCTCACCCACCCATCCTCAGGGTGTATATTCCCAAATCCCCAGCAGATGCCTGAAACTGCAGGTAATACCAGATCCTATATATACTATGTGTTTTTCCTAGGCATATGTACCTATGATAAAGTTTCATTTATAATTTAGACACACAAGGGATTAATAACAATGACTAATAATAAAATAGAATAATTATAACTACTGTAATGAAAGGTATGTGAATGTGGCTCTCAGAATATCGTTTTGTAATATACTCACCCTTCTTGTGGTGATGTGTGAAGATAAAATGCCTACGTGATGAGATGAAGTGAGGTGAATGACTAGGCGTTGTGAGTAGCATTAGGCACTATTGACCTGGTGATACGTCAGAAGGAGGACCTTCTGCTTCTGTCTTGCCATTTCAGTTACCCAAGGAGAGTGAAAATGTAGGTAAGGGAGGGCTGCTGTACTGTGCAGACCTCAGTGTTGAAAAGATCACTTTATTGTCTTGGGTGGGCAGTTTTGAGTGTGACCAGGCAGAACCTGTAGGTCCCCAAGGGGGAGGTGCAGAATGGGAGCAGGAAGATACTTCGGATTAGCCCCAGTGGCAGGAAAGCATTTGGAGCTCTTAAGTTGGGAGGACAGTTTGACTGAGCTCTGCCCACCTTGACTTGTCACCTGAAATAATCCTGCCTGGCAGCATTGCTGGTAGAGCAAGCAGTAGTGCCTGCACAGGGCCTGGTGCCAAGGTGTTGGCTGTGCTTCCTTGTGGCTCTTAGACTGTATTGTCCTTAGAGCGGCAGCTGCTGGGTCTTTCGTATTGACATGTCTGTGTATTGTTAGTGTTTCTGTTGGGGCTGTCCCTCTGTTTAATGAATTGCCAGGATTAGGTTGGTGTCCAGTAGCTTCATCCTCTTCTAGAGGAGCAGGGGAATGTGACCATGTGGTGATAGCTACCAGACCTAGAAAGGACTGAGACCTGAGGAATCTGGACCTGATTTGTCCTGAGGTTGCTTCCACATCTCCGAGCCCCTGAAGTGTGGCCCCTGGAACCCCTGCCCTTCTGTCCAAGATGTGGTCAGGGAGGTGGGTGCTGGTGGCGCCACCTGCAGCTACTTGATGGGTTCCTCTGAACTTTCCTGCTCCGTTGGTGGGCACACCCCTCTTCCAGGCCTTTTTAGCCAGCAATGAGTGCACAGAGCTTTGTTTGTTTTTGTTTCTGGCTTTTTTCTAGTGCTTGTGTGGCTGCCTGGGGCCAGCTTCAAACCCTTTCCTGGATATGGGCAGTGGATTTCCAGGTCATGTGAGAGATATTCCTCTCTGGGGGCTCAAGCTTCCTTCAACACCTCACTATCATTTTGTTCAAGTGGATGAATAATTAGAGTGTGCCTAAAGTGAGCCAGGTGGCCAGGTGCAGGCTGGGTGATTTGAAGAGGATCTTTGAGAAAAATAAGAGTAGGATTCATGGACATTATGGGCCAGGACCCAAGTGACTGTAATATCATTCCTTACATTATCAAATTGCTTCCATTTGGTATTAAACATAGGTAAGTATAAAATTTTCCCTTTCTGTCTTTTTCTTCTGAATCACAAATCCAACCAGCTGGAGAATATTACTTATCAGTTGGAGAATATGCCCTGTCAGGGTCTTTGGCCAGGGCCCTGGAAGGATAGGAACAGCCACAGCAGTGACATTTCAGCAGGTAGTAGTACATCTCTGTGAGGCACAGACTTTTCTGTGCTGAATTCTCCTGAGCTAGGCTGCATGCTGTTACCAGTTGGTCCCTGATCACCCAGACTCATCCCGGTTGGCAGTACAGTTGAAAGACCACGAGTATGCACATCACCTCCTGAAATGTCCAGTATTGGTTTGAGTCCTCACCTAGCTCCCCTGTTCATAGAGTAAGCTCAGAAATCATGTTCAGGGATATTTCTGGTATCTTCGACTAACTTCACTAGCTTTCTTATAAATCATCCCATCATCTGAGCTTAGGTAGGGGTAGAGTTCTTTAAAATAAGTTTTATAAGAGCATTCACTCATCTTTCCAACTTTACAAGGGAAAGTCAGTTTACTTTGCATATTGTTTTAAAATATAAAACTAATTCTTGCTAGTAAACTTGTCATGGTGTTAAATTATCTTTAAGCATTTACCCCTATATAAGAATTAAACTCTGGCATTAAGCACTAGATTGTATGTGATTATTACATATTCTTAACAATGGAACAGAAAAGTTGAGAACAGTGCTGGACAGAGCCCTTTGAATCCCTGCTTCTGGGCAGAGGGTTCAGTTAGTGGCAACTGGGAGGACTGATTTTCAAGAGAAAGCTGATGACTTGGAACAGAAACAGCGAACTCTGCCCCATTCACCAGCAGTGCTTGCCAAGAGTCTTGTGTGTTTACACAGTTCATGCATTTCAACTGAGTTTTGATGTGGCATTCAGGGGCCTTTCCTTACCTTACTGCCCCTTTCTGACCCACTCTTACTATTACTATTATTTTTATTATATATATATATATATATATATTATTTTATTATTATTAGTCTTATTACTTCCCTGGACTCAGCTTCTCCTGTAGTCAAAAAAAGTTTACTCTGGATTTTCTGTTCCTACAGGAACCTGTTTGTGTCTCCTAAACCTTTGACCCTGCTCTGGTGCCTGTCAGAGATGCTTCCCCACTCCCCACCCCACCGCTCTCCCCTGCTGCTCCCTCCTCTGGTCCTTACCTGTCCAAGCAACCAGGTTGTTAGTTCCATCGTCAAAGCCCACTCTTGTCACCTCCATCTTGGGTATAGAGGTGCTCGTGCTCTGCCAGCATCTTGTCTGAAGAACAGAGGAAGTGTTCCTTCTCAGCTTTAGTCTGACCGTATCACATCCTGTTACTCATGTGGTGTTTGTCCGAGGCATCTTTTGCATTCTGCCTTGTAGAACTAACTGTGTCAGGAACCAGGGATAATTTTGTTTTCTTGTGACTGTCCCAGCAAAATCACATTATCCAGTTGTTCGGGTAGGGACTCATAAAAGGATTATTTGGGTTCTAATAATAATTAAATTCAACAATTTCAATACCTGAATTGTTGCAGAGCTATGCCTGGCTTCAGGAAGGGATTATATGTAGCCATTTTCATGCTGAGCTCTTCTGCCCAAGAGGATTTGCCGGGAGCTTAGGGGCCTCTCTGGCTGGACCAGACTGGGGAATTTGATGTGGGGCTTATGTGGCTGTCTGTTATGGGCACTTTTCCTTTGTGGGAAATGAAGTATGGAATCTATGCATCTGTGGCTCATGAAATAACCCTCAACGAAGGCATGTTTTTTTTACATGATGGGTGTAATGGTTAAAGAAAGGGTGTTAGAATTTATTCTGACATCTGTGTAACCTCGAATTGTTCATCTGCAACATGGGATGATTATACCTATAGTTATCATGAGCTTTAGAATGGGATGAGGCTGTATGGAAGTTACCATAGTCCCCGAACCAAGGATGCTGTCAGATGGTGGCTGTTTTTATCATTAGCTGTAAGGGAAGAACTGTTCTGATGTTTTCCCAAGAAGGCTTTTTGGAGTAAATAGTGTTACATAGTGAGAAAGTAATCCACTTTTTCACTCATGTTTCATTCATCTGATTGTATCAAGGACAAATTTACTTGATGCTCTTTAATAGTTGCTAGTTTATTCTTTTCAATACAGAGAAGAGGCCTCAGGCTTAAGCTCAGAACTTTTGACAGGCAGTGGTATTAGCAAGGTTTTAAATAATGTCAATTTGAAAAATAATTTTAAATTTAAGATTGTCTTCTCTTTATGGAAAGTGGTATATTTTTTTCCATTTAAAGTACTAATACGGGTTCTTTTTAAAATAAATTTTAAAAGGGAGTGGGTGTTTAAAGGAAAATGTCAAACACTAACAGTGGAGCTATTGTGTACAATTGTGCAGGTTGTTCATTGCACGGGTGCCCCACCTAGGGGAGGAGAGGTATTGGTAAACTGGAGCTGAAATGTAGCCTGTGAGTGGCTTACCAAGCCATGAGCCCTGGCACAGGACTGTACTCATGGGAAGATGGGATTGCGGGTCTGCAAGCTCCTGGGGAGCTTCTCAGATGTAGTCTGAAACCAGCCCCCATTCTCAGAGGGCAGGGAAGGACTGAAGAAAGAAGCAGGCCCTCCAGATTGATAAGTGGCAGGTTTAATAAGCAAGGAATCTTGTACACCAGGCTTATCTTGGGTGACCACAGATAACTAGATCTCTGCACCCAGCTGCCAATTCTTAAAAAGTTTTTATAGATGCCTTAATGGGTTGCAGTCACAGATACAGTCCAGATGGTCTCAAAACCACAAAACTATGTCTAGATTATATCCTTGGGGCAGCCTCTGGGAGCAGGGAAGGCAAACAGAACCTGCATTCCAAGGATGGGAAAGGGGATTAGGAGCCTCCCATTGCCTGAATCCAGCTTACAGGTAAACCTGTGGTTGCATCTTCTTGATGACTTCTCTCTATAGGGGTACCTTTTTAAAATTTGCACAAAGGCACCATGTAGGCTGGCAGTTAGTGGTGGTGCATTGATATGCAATATGACAAAAATTGTGTGTAAATGGGAATCCTGTTTACAAATACAGATAGGTATTTGTATTCTTCATTGCACAGACTGAGATAGAGGCTCAAAGAGGTGGAATAACCTAGAACTCTGATTCTTTTTGTGTGCCCATTCATATTTTCTGACAGCTCAATAAAAATCACTGATACGTAGTAAGGGGAGCAGACTAGGGGCAGTGGAGGCCCCATTCACAACATGAGAAAATCTAAAAGTTGTATGTGACCTGTGATCTTTGTTTAGAAAATTTTATTGGAGGACATAAAAGAAGACATACATGGAAAGACATACCATGTTCATGAATGATAAGATCTATTCTCTCCAGTCCATAAATTTAGTCACAGCAGGGTTTTTCATGAAATCAATAAGCTGATTCTAATCATTGTGATACTGTAATTAATTAGGAATAACCAGGCAGTTTCGGAGAACAGGGAAAGGACTTTCTCGCTGAGATGTCAAGGCTTATTATGAAGCTATATAGTCATGTAAAATAATGTGGTCAAGCCACGTGTGGCTGTTAAGCACGTGAAATGTGGCTAGTTTAAATTGAGAAGTACTGTAAATGTAAATAAAATACACATCAGGCTTTGAAGACATAGTAGAAGTAAAAGATAATGTAAAACATGTCACTAATAATTAAAAAATACTGATCATATGCTAAAAATATATTTTGTTTATATTAGGATAAATAAAATGTTAAAAATTTTCACCTGCTTCTTTTTTTCATGTGGCTACTAGAAAATTTAAAATTACATATGTAATTATGCATAATGTATATATAATTGCATTTCTCACATATATCTGTTGGGTGGCACTTGTCTAGACCACTCAAACAGAGTAGAGCCCAGAAACAGGCCAGACATATATGGGAACTTAGTATGACAAAGGTAGCATTATCAGCGAGTGTGAAAGGGATAGACTGTTAAAAAAGTGGTGGTGGAACAAATGGCCTGTGCTACGGACTGAATGTTTCTGCCAATGCCCCTGCCTCCCTGCCAAAAAAAAATTCATATGTTGAAGCCCTAATCCTTAATGTGATGTTATTTGGGATAGGGCTTTAGGATCTAATCAGGTCACGGGAGTGAGACCCTGTGGTAGAATTAATGCCCTTATAAAAAGAGAAAGAGACAGGAGAACACCCTCTCTACCATGTGAGGATATAGCAGGAAGGGCTAGCTGCAGTCCAGGAAGTAGGCCCTCACCAAGAACCAAATCTGCCGGCACCTTGATCTTGGACTTTCCATTCCCAGAACGGTGAGAAGTAAATGTGTGCTGTGTAAGCCACCCAGTCTGCGGTATTTTGTTATAGCCGGACGGGAAAAAAATTAAATTAGAGGCATAGCATGTATAAAAACAAAGATGAATTGAGACCTAAAAATGAAAAACCTCAATGTTCTTAGAAATTACAGGGACTGTTATTATGGCCTTACAGTTGGAAAGGATGTAGTTTTAGGTAGCCTTTGTTGTACAGCAAACCAGCTTGAAATTTGGCTTAAAACTGCCACCGTTTTGTATTCTGGAGGCTGGCTGGGTGGTTCTTGTATTAGTCTCACTTGGACTCACTCATGCGGCTGTATTCAGTTGTGGGCGGGCTGTGCTCACTGGACCACCTGGCCTCTCTCTTGCCCCTTGGTCTTTTATCCCCTGGGCTTCGTCATGGCATTGTGGTCTCAGGGTAGCAAGGGAATGATTGTGGAATTTGAAGGACTCTGGAGGCTGGTCCTCAGTGATCACAGAGCATCAGTTCTGTTAGTTGGTAGAAGCAAATCACTGGGCTGGCTCAGACTCAAGGGGTTGGGAAGTAGACTCCACCTTCCTGTAGGGGGAATGGAGAAGTCACCTCGGAATGGACCACGCCAGGTGACAGGAGTTCTAAGATCCAAAAAATGCTCACCAGTAAGACAAAGATTGACAAGTTCAACTACATTAGATTCAAATATTTCTTTTTCTGAAAACACCCGTTTGAAAAAATGAGAAGACAGGTTACAGAATGGGAGAAGGTATTTGTAATATATTTTAGTGTCCAGATGTAGAAAAAACTATAAACCATAAGGATAAGGCCAACAACCCATTAGAAAAGTGGGCAAAAGATAAGATAATTTATAGAACATAGATTGTGTTCAGTTTTATTAGTCTGAGAAATGAAAATTAAAAACTGCAGAACACTATTTTATACTCACAAACTGGCAGAAATGAGATAATCTGATGATACTAATAAATGTAAGCTAGGATGTGATGTGAGGCAGGGGAATGCTTGTGCACTCCTCTGTCAGAGGCAGAAAGTGGTCCAGTGTTGTCAGCATCTGATCACCGTGCAGGTGGATTAGACCCTGTAGAACCTCTCCTAGGGACATTCCTGGATGTGTGCTCAGGGAAACATAAGGGTAGAAGAGGGTTCATTCCAGCACTGATTATAGTACTGAAAATGTGGAAGCAACTTCAAGATAAGATACTAAATAGATAAATTGTCTCATGTGCGTTTAGTATTATACAGCAGAAATTAGTGAATGAGTGAGAGCAGTGTGGGTCAGCATGGTTAGAACTTGAAAATGTAAATGTTGATTGAAAAATATGTGTTCCAGAATGCTTACAGTGTGATACCATTTATGTAAAGTTTAAAGCTTATAAAATAATGTATTATTTATGAATACATAAGAATTAAAGGCATAGGAAGGTGAGCAAGAAGGATCCACAACTTCAGGATAGAGGTTGCTTCTGAGAGTGGGGGGGAGACTGGGATCAGGGAGGGCCACACGGGGGACTCCAGTCTCCTGATATACTTTATTCCTTAAAATCTGAGGCAAATACAGCAAAGTATTATGACTTGGTAATTCAGGGTGGGAGGTAGGTTTGTATTATTACTCTACTTTTCTGCATGTTAAATATTTCATTAAAAATATAGGTCTATCTTTAAAAGCCTTAATTTTGGTCATGTAGCCAGTTTTATTTTTACAATGACTTGGTGTTGAACAAGATTTCCTGAATATAATTTATACATTTAACCACTAAAAAAAAAATCATCGTGGAATTGGTGGGTTATTTTTGCTATTTCTTATGGAGTGTTGAGTCTGTAGAGAGAATAATACATGTCAGGGATGTTTTTTAGAAATTGCCAGGTCAAGTAAATCTGAAAGTGGTCATTTACTGCTTTTTCCTTCCTTGTACCAGGAGACTTGCTTTGCCCCACCTGAAGTCCATATGGCTCTGTATGATGAAGATCTTCTGAAAAATCCTTTCTATCTGGCTCTTCAAAAGTGGCGTCCTGACTTGTGCAACAAGGTCGCCCAAATCCATGGCATTGTAAGTGCATCGATCCTGAGGGGTTTCCCTCTCAGGTGTGGACCAAGCAGTGCTGATGAGGCCAGAAGTCTGGTAGACCTTGGTTAAGTTTACAGGGAGTCAGTTACAAACCTGCTCAGTGTAACAGGCCCCAGACCATGCTCAGTGTGTGAATGAGCAGAGGGACTGCCATAAGCTACTTCCTCCTGGAAGCCTCTTGAGACTGCATCAGCCCAGGACATAGTGCTTTCTGTGAATTCCCAACCCCCATTGACAATGGTCTCCTGGTATTCACCTGTTTCTCTTGTTTCCATATTGACCATAAGGGTTTCTTGGGGGCAGAAGTCACATTCCTCCTCAGGGCCTCAGAAGCTCATGTCTGTGAGTAGGTGCTCACTCCCATAGAATAAGGGGACATGAGAACACATTCAGATGTCCCTTTCAAAGGCATTTCCTAAAGGCAAAGAGCTGTGGTGAAAGAACTTATAATGGAGGCCACAACCTCAATAGCCTAGAGGGGCAGCCAGGTGACAGGAATGAGACAGGCACGCAAGAGAAACTACGGTCTGTTGGTGGGGCATTTGCTGCCTGGAGGGAGGCACCGCACGGCAGGTCTTCCCAGTTTTCCGGCTGGTGGAGTTGGCCAGCATCTTACATATACACAATGCTGGGACACAGTGCCAGGCGCATTGTGCCACATGTGGTGTGACTTTACTCTGGCCCCTCAGGCAGCCCAGGATTCAAACCAAAGGAGGAGTCAGGTTAGCTCAGGTTAACTTCAGGCTCTCTGCTGTCTCTCCAGAGAACTGGAACTGACTTTTGCCTGACCCAGTCTGTGCCTCTGCCATCAGAATCTTGATTTCTGCTTTTTGGAAAAAAAAATTTTTTTTCAAATAGAAGCACAGTGGTTTAATAGTTACCATATTATTAAATCCTCACCCCCACTAGTGTGGTTACTGTCAACATAGAAAGATGTTACAGAATCATTGACTATATTTTCCATGCTGTACTACTATCCCTGTAACTATCTTATGTTATGACTGAGAATTATTGTGTCCCTTTATCCCCCTCACCCTGCCTGCCCATTGCATCCCACCCCTCCCCCACGATAATGACCAGTCACTTCTCAGTGTCTGAGTCTACTGCTGTTTTGTTCATTCTGTTTTGCTTTGTTTTTATATTCCACAAGTAAGTGAAATCATATGGTATTTGTCTTTCTCCAGCTGGCTTATTTCACTGAGCGAAACACTCTTTAGATCTGTCCACATTGTTGCAAATGGCAGGATTTCGTTTTCTTTTTATGGCGGAATGATATTCCATTGTGTATATGTATCACATCTTTATTCATTCATCTACTGTTGGACACTTAGGTTGAGGAGCCTAATTTGTTAAATTTTTTTTTTAATGAAAAATTCAGTTTTTATGATTGGTTCTGTGACTAATATATTTTTCCCAGAATTTTTTTACTGTGGATCTTAGAAGTCATCCAGTTCATTATTTTAAAAAGAGAATACAGCTGTTTTTGAAGAAAACAATCTCATAAAGCTCACCAAAGACATTCATTGTCACCTATTCACTTCATAGTCCTTATGAATGCCACTCTAGGCAAGGCACTGTGTTTGATGTGGAGGATTCAGCAAAAAACATGAGTAGACAAAACCATCCATACCCTCATGGAGCTTCAGTTCTAGTGGGAGAGATGGTCTTACTCTGGGCAAATATATACTGATTGTAGTTGTGATGTCATGGAGAAAAAGTACCAGATGCAAAGCAATTATGTTAACTGGGAGGGCGTGACCTAATCTGGAAATACTCCTTCTAATCTTTATCTGTGATATTTTAAAAAATGCTATCAGATAAAAGTCTATTATTATGTATAAGTCTCTCTTACTTTAAAGATGCCACCCTGGAGTGCCGTTATTCTCAGCACGCTTTGGGGAGCCTGCCTGTCTTCCTCAGCACTGTGTGCCAGCACCCAGCACAGCTAGGTGCTTCTCCGGCAGGGAGCAGTGGAGTCCCACTTGAGCTCACTTCAGCAAGAGGCAATTTTGAACATGAACTTTGGCATCCAGGTCCTCTTCCTTTTGGGTACACTGAGGAGTGGGAGATTCTTCTTAAGACAGTGCCAACCTGAGTTCCCAGTGGTACCCTCGGTCCCTTTCTGCAGCCCCTCCTGAGATCCATGGGATCCACAGTTGCTGCTTGGGGCCCACATTTGGCAGCACTGAATTTCTGGCTGCCTTTGGCCTTGCTCAGGAGACTCAAGAACACCGCAAGCAGGAGTCCCCAGTGGAAGGGAGCTGGGTTTTTTTTTTGCTGGTGTGCTCAGCCCGGTCAGATGTTGATGGCTGGCTTCTGCCCTGCTGGCTGAGTGATGGGGGCACGAGCTTATCCCTGTCCCGTCTGTGCTCTATCCATGTCTCTTGGTTGAATGAAAAACTAGACTATTCCTGTCGCCTCTAGAAGAGTACTCCTCCTGTCTGCTACCTCTAAGGGATCTGTGTGGCCTCAGCAGGAATGCTGAGTTTCTTTCAGGGGCTTGGCCATTGGGCCCTTAGTCACTCTTGAATCGGCCCTGGGGATCAGAGTCCTTTTTTGGGCCCTACAGAACTTCATGTGCTTTATCAGTACTTTTAAACATGTGCCCCTCACACTTCTCCCTATAAGCCAGGCTTGCTGGCTGCCTCTTCCTCAGGTGGCAGGGTGTAGAAGCTGAGGGTGCAGCTTGACTGCTCCCTCACCTGCCCCAGCCCTCCTCGAGTTTGACTTCCTTTACAAACCTTCCTTTGATGGGATGCTTCTGTGGCTAGGTAGGCATCTCCTGCCAACACCTGCTTTTGGACTGGACACTGGGAGCTCTTCCTCCCGTGTGCCCCAGATTCCAGTCACAGAGGCTTCTGACCACCTCCCGCTGCCTCAGTAGTCACCTCTGTTGTACCTAATAGCATCTAGCAAAGTATACCCTGTGGCTTCTTCAGAGTGGGCTGGGCTGGCCTGCTTCGCCCTTGGGGCTCTTGTCCAGGGGTGAGAGAGGGACAGTCCTCCAGGATTCCAGGTGGACTGCAGCTGTGTGCATTTGCCTATAGGAAAACCAAAAATTACAAAAGGAGAGTGAGTTTGGTCTTCTTACTGTTACCCTTTAATCATGGGGTGTGTAGGTTTTGAGGACTAGCCTGGGAATCTGGCATGTCTTCCCAGTTCCAAAGAACTGACTTGCAAATAAAATACCTAGACAGCCCAGCTCAGGGCACTGAGGCCGGCATTCCAGTTCTCAGGATTTGTTTAGTGTCAATACAGCCAACAAACATTTTTGAACATCTGCTGTGTGCTAAGCACTGTGCTGGGTTTCCAGGGTTACGCAGATGAGTAGGGAACACGGCCTGCCTTCAGAGAATTCCAGAAACACACTGTTTGCAGGATGAGGACTAGGACAGAAGTTGTCACGGGATCCCACACATGGCATGCCTTGTGCAGTCTGGGGAGAAGTTGGGAGGGCACCTTGTAGAATGGAATGTAGTAACAATAGGGGTGGGGTCTTCTGAAGCACCTCAGAATTTCCTGGTCCCTTGAATGCTGATCTGTGCTTTTGTTCTACTTTCTTTTCGTTAATTACAAGGGGTTTAAGTAAAAAGTCTTATTTTTAAGCTTTGAAATGACAGGTCCCTGACGTATGTCTATGCAGTAACTCTAAACTTTGTGTACTCCACATAGGCTGTTAAAACTCCATGACATGCACTCCAGAACTGGTCTGACGTCCCCCTTTGGGAGAGCCTTGGTAGTTTGGCCCCTTCTCTCTCCGGCAGCTTCATAGCTGCTTCGCCTTCCTCCTCCACGGCTGGCTTCCTCATTCTGTCCCGGCAGGACTCTTCTGGGGATGGAAGGAGCCACAGAGAGCCCAGCTGTGGCTTCTCCTTGCAGTGAAATGGTCCACACAGCACTGTCAGCCTGAAAACTGTGGAGGGGGCAGAGTCCCTGAACTTGGAGGATCTCTGTTCACTCCTCAACAAGCATGCGTTGGACACCTACTGTATGTCGAGCAGTGTGCTTGGTAAGGGATCCAGTGCATCAGGAGCTGGTCGTGTTTTTCTCAGGTTAGGGAGGCATGGAAGAGCACATAGGCGAATGGAATGTAGTAACAGTAGGGGCGGGGTCTTCTGAAGCATCTCAGAATTTCCTGGTCCCTTGCATGGGACCGTATGACTCCTTTATCAATAGAGCTGGAGGGAGAACATCTCTGGGCCTTTCTGGTTGTGGGTGTTAAGTCCCCGAGGTCTGGGTCATGGCCTTTCCTGGCCTGTGGCCAGCTCTCCAGGCCCCTAGGGTCTTTGTTTTGTGTTCCCTGCAGCCACGAGGCCACCTGGAAGTCTTGAGATTGTTTCTTGAGTCAGGCTCAAACACGAGGGTCTCCCTTTCCTTTCTTTATTTTCGTTTTACTTTCATTAAAATTTGAAAGTACCATGTTTAATTTCAAACATATAGAAGTAAAAAGTATAATATTGAGCCCCATGTACCTCTTACCCAGCTTCAGTGACCAGTCCCATCTCATTTCTACCCCTTCCTGCCCTCTACCCTTGGCCTCTGCATTATTTTGAAGCAAGTCCCAGAAAATTATATAGGATAGTCAAATGATTTCATCTGTAAATATTCAGAAATTTATCTTTAAATGATAAGGACTCTTCTAAAAAACAACCACAATGCCATTATCACAGCTAAAAAATTCCTCAGTGATTCTTCACTGTGCTCAAATATCTAGTCACTATTCAAATTTCCCAAATTGCCTCACAGTTGTTTGTTTGTTTACAGTTGGTTGGCTCACATGAGGATCTGGAGGAGACACCACACTCTATTGGATTGATAGGTTTTCCAATTCCCTCTTTTTCTTCTAACTTTACGGAGTTACGCTGACGTGTACCACACTGCACACACCCAATGTGCAAAATTCGATTGGTTTCAACATGTGTATAGACTTGTGAAACCATCACCACAGCCTTAAGTTCTCTTTAACTTTATCTTCCCATTTTCTTGCTTTCTCTCTTTCCTTGCGATTCATCTCTTCAGGTCGCCCTCCGTTCTGACTTTTGCCAGTCACAGTCCTGTGGTGGCGTTTAACACATTCCTCTGTCTTCTGTTCTCTGAATGGTAAACACTGCACACTGAAGACCGTCTCCTGTCCGTCTTTTTTTCTTTGCTTTTTGTCACTGTGATCATAGTTTGTAATACAAGCCGCAGAAAGTTTCCTATTGTGGGCTGCCACCTCCACTAGAGATGACACGGTGCCAGGATCCCTCTGGCGCAGGCTCAGTGAGACGGGAACTGTGGTCTGACTGTGGCCATCCTGCTGACTGGGCACCAGCCTCTCAGCTCAATGCAGTGAAAATTGGTAGTCATAACCCAGATGTTGGTCTGATTCAGTCTTGATTTTGTGAGGAGGGGCAAGGCCCCCTCACAGACAGGATTGTGTTGTTGACTCAGCAAGTGCCTCCCTTTCCTGCTGTGGGAGATCAGCATGTCCCTCTGTGGGGAAGGGGTGTGCTCGTCTTCCCAACCTGCCCGAAGATGCTCCTGATGACCACTACTCTGGAAGGCTCCAGTTCATGGTGTCTTTGCCAGTGAAACTCTGGCAGGTGCTGGGGCTGTGGTTCCAGTGCTGGCTCCAGGAAGTGGCAGGATGGGGCAGCGGTGAGGAAGGTGGCAGGAGTTAGAATCATGACTGCCACTCTGGCTGTGTGATTTTGACTGAGTTGCTTACCTCCCGTGAGCCTCAGCTGCCTTGTCTGTATGATGCCTTTTGCCTTGCACTGGCCTGCCTGGGAGGCTGGGCTCTAGGAACTTGGCCACCTCAGTCATCTTCCTTTTTTTTTAAAAAATGTTTTATTAAGGTATGATTGATATACACTCTTATGAAGATTTCACATGAAAAAACAATGTGGTTACTACATTTACTCATATTATCAAGTCCCCACCCATACCCCACTGCAGTCACCATCCATCAGTGCAGTAAGATGCCACAGATCCACTATGTGCCTTCTTTGTGCTACACTGTTCTCCCCGTGATCCCTCACACCATGTGTACTAAACATAATACCCCTCAGTCCCCTTCTCCCTCCCTCCCCACCCAGCCTCCCACACCCCTTCCCTTTGGTAACCACTAGTTCATTTTTGGAGTCCCTGTGTCTGCTGCTATTTTGTTCCTTCAGTTTTGCTTCATTGTTATACTCCACAAATGAGGGAAATCATTTGGCATTTGTCTCTCTGCCTTGCTTATTTCACTGAGCATAATATCCTCCAGCTCCATCCTTGTTGTTACAAATAGTAGGATTTGTTTCTTTCTTATGGCTGAATAGTATTCCATTGTGTATATGTACCACATCTTCTTTACCTATTCATCTGCTGATGGACACTTAGGTTGCTTCCATATCTTGGCTATTGTAAAAAGTGCTGCAGTAAACATAGGGGTGCATATGTCTTTTTGAGTCTGAGAAGTTGTATTCTTTGGGCAAATTCCAAGGAGTGGGATTCCCGAGTCAAATGGTATTTCTATTTTCAGTTTTTTGAGGAACCTCCATATTGCTTTCCCCAGTGGTTGAACTAGCTTACATTCTCACCAGCAGTGTAGGAAGGTTCCCCTTTCTCCAAATCCTCGCCAGCATTTGTTGTTCTTAATCTTTTTGATGCTGGCCATCATTACTGGTGTGAGGTGATATGTCATTGTGGTCTTAATTTGCATTTCCCTGATGACTAGTGATGTGGAGCATGTTTTCATGTGCCTGTTGGCCATCTGAATTTCTTCTTTGGAGAATTGTCTCTTCATATCCTCTGCCCAATTTTTAATCGAGTTATTTGCTTTTTGGGTGTTGAGGCATGTGAGTTCTTTATATATTTTGGATGTTAACCCCTTGTCGGATACGTCATTTACAAATATATTCTCCCATACTGAAGGATGCCTTTTTGTTCTTTTGGTGGTGTCCTTTGCCATACAGAAACTTTTTAGTTTGATGTAGTCCCATGAGTTCATTTTTGCTTTTGTTTCCCTTGCTCAAGGAGATGTGTTCAGGAAGAAGCTGCTCATGTTTATATTCAGGAGATTTTTGCCTATGTTGTCTTCTAAGAGTTTTATGGTTTCATGACTTACATTCAGGTATTTGATCCATTTTGAGTTTACTTTTGTGTATGGGGCTAAACAATAATCCAGTTTCATTCTCTTGCATGTAGCTGTCCAGTTTTGCCAACACCAGTTGTTGAAGAGGCTGTCATTTCCCCATTGTATGTCCATGGCTCCTTTATCATGTATTAATTGACCATATATGGTTGGGTTTCTATCAGGGCTCTCTAGTCTGTTCCATTTGTCTATGGTTCTGTTCTTGTGCCAGTACCAAATTGTCTTGATTACTGTGGCTTTGTAGTAGAGCTTGAAGTTGGGGAGTGTAATTCCTCCTGCTTTATTCTTCCTTCTCAGGATTGCTTTGGCTATTCGAGGTCTTTGTGGTTCCATATGAATTTTAGGATGATTTGCTCTAGCTCGTTGAAGAATGCTGTTGGTATTTTGATAGGAATTGCATTGAGTCTGTAGATTGTTTTAAGCAGGATGGCCATTTTGACAATATTAATTCTTCCTATCCATGAGCATGGGGTGTGTTTCCATTTATTGGTATCTTTAATTTCTCTCATGAGTGTCTTGTAGTTTTCAGAGTATAGGTCTTTCACTTCTTGGTTCGGCTTAGTCCTAGGTATTTTATTGTTTTTGATGCAATTGTGAATGGAATTGTTTTCCTGATTTCTCTCTCTGCTAGTTCATTGTTAGTGTATAGGAATGCAACAAATTTCGGTGTATTAATTTTGGATCCTGCAACTTTGCTGAATTCAAATATTAGATCTAGTAGTTTTGGAGTGGATTCTTTAGGGTTTTTTATGTACAGTATCATGTCATCTGCAAACAGGGACAGTTTAACTTATTCCTTGCCAATCTGGATGCCTTTTATTTCTTTGTGTTGTCTGATTGCTGTGGCTAGGACCTCCAGTACTGTGTTGAATAGAAGTGGGGAGAGTGGGCATCCTTGTCTTGTTCCAGATCTTAAAGGAAAAGCTTTCAGCTTCTTGCTGTTAAGTATGATGTTGACTGTGGGTTTGTCATATATGCCCTTTATTATGTTGAGGTACTTGCCCTCTATACCCATTTTACTGAGAGTTTTTATCATGAATGGATGTTGAATTTTGTCAAATGCTTTTTCAGCATCTATGGAGATGATTATGTGGTTTTTGTCCTTTTTGTTGATGTGGTGGATGATGTTGATGGATTTTCGAATGTTGTAGCATCCTTGCATCCCTGGGATAAATCCTACTTGATCATGGTGGATGATCTTTTTGATGTATTTTTGAATTCGGTTTGCTAATATTTTGTCGAGTATTTTTGCATCTATGTTCATCAGGGATATTGCCCTGTAATTTTCTTTTTTTTGTGGTGTCTTTGCCTGGTTTTGGTATTAGAGTGATGCTGGCCTCATAGAATGAGTTTGGAAGTGTTCCCTCCTCTTCTATTTTTTGGAAAACTTTAAGGAGAATGGGTATTAGCTCTTCACTAAATGTTTGATAAAATTCAGTGGTGAAGTCGTCTGGTCCAGGAGTTTTGTTCTTAGGTAGGTTTTTGGATTATGAGTTCAATTTCATTGGTGGTAATTGGTGTGTTCAGATTTTATGTTACTTCCTTGGACAGCCTTGGAAGTTTGTATTTTTCTAGAAAGTTGTCCATTTCTTGTAGGTTATCCAGTTTGTTAGCATATAATTTTTCATAGTATTCTCTAATAATTCTTTGTATTTCCATGGAGTCCATAGTTATTTTTCTTCTCTCATTTCTGATTCTGTTTATGTGAGTAAACTCTCTTTTTTTATTGATACGTCTGACTGGGGGTTTATTTATTTTGTTTATTTTCTTGAAGAACCAGCTCTTGCTTTTGTTGATTCTTTCTATTGTTTTATTCTTCTCGATTTTATTTATTTCTGCTCTAATCTTTATTATGTCCCTCCTTCTACTGACTCTGGGCCTCATTTGTTGTTCTTTTTCTAGTTTCATTAATTGTGAGTTTAGACTGCTTATATGGGATTGTTCTTCTTTCTTGAGGTAGGCCTGTATTGCAGTATACTTTCCTCTTAGCATAGCCTTGGATGCATCCCACAGATTTTGTGGTGTTGAATTATTGTTCTCATTTGTCTCCATATATTGTTCGATCTCTGTTTTTATTTGGTCATTGATCCACTGGGTATTTAGGAGCATGTTGTGAAGCCTCCATGTGTTTGTGGGATTTTTCATTTTCTTTGTGTAACTTATTTCTAGTTTCATACCTTTGTGGTCTGAGAAACTGGTTGGTACAGTTTCAATCTTTTTGAATTTACTGAGGCTCTTTTTGTGGCCTAGTTTATGATCTGTTCTTGAAAATGTTCAATATGCACTTGAGAAGAATGTGTATTCTGTTGCTTTTGGGTGTAGAGTTCTGTAGATGTCTGTTAGGTCCATCTGTTCTATTGCATTGTTCAGTGCCTCTGTGTCCTTACTTATCTTCTGTCTGGTTGATCTGTCCTTCAGAATGAGTGGAGTGTTGAAGTCTCCTAGAATGAATGCATTGCATTCTATTTCCCCTTTAATCCTGTTAGTATTTGTTTCATATATGTGGGTGCTCCTGTGTTGAGAGCATAGATATTTATAATGGTTATATCTTTTTGTTGGATTGACCCCTTTATCATTATGTAATGTCCTTCTTTGTCTCTTGTTACTTTCTTTGTTTTGAAGTCTATTTTGTCTGATACAAGTACTGTAACTCCTGCTTTTTTCTCTTTGTTAGTTGCATGAAATATCTTTTTCCATCCCTTCACTTTTAGTCTATGTATGTCTTTGGGTTTAAAGTGAGTCTCTTGTAGGCAGCATATAGATGGGTTCTTGTTTTTTTATCCATTCAGTGACTCTATGTCCTTTGATTGGTGCATTCAGTCCATTTACATTTAGGGTGATTATCGATAGGTATGTAGTTATTGATATTGTAGGCTTTAGATTCATAGTTACCAAAGGTTCAAGGTTAACTTCCTTACCATCTAAGAGTCTAACTTAACTTACTTAATGTGCTGTTACAAACACAATCTAAAGGTTCTTTTCTTTTTCTCCTCCTTTTTCTTGCTCCTCCATTCTTTATATATTAGGTATCATATTCTGTATTCTTTGTCTATCCCTTGATTGATTTTGGGATTAGTTAATTTTGCATTTGCTTAGTAATTAGCTGTTCTACTTTCTTTACTGTAGTTTTATTACCTCTGGTGACAGCTATTAAACCTTAGGAACACTTCCATCTATAGCAGTCTCCCCAAAATAGACTGTAGAGATCATCTGTGGGAGGTAAATTCTCTCAGCTTTTGCTTATCTGGAAATTGTTTAATCCCTCCTTCAAATTTAAATGATAATCTTTCCAGATAAAGTAATCTTGGTTCCAGGCCCTTCTGCTTGATTGCCTTAAATACATCATGCCACTCCCTTCAGGCCTGTAATGTTTCTGCTGAGAAGTCTGATTTTAGCCTGATGGGCTTTCCTTTGTGTGTGATCTTATTTCTCTCTCTAGCTGCTTTTAATAGTCTGTTCTTATCCTTGATCTTTGCCAGTTTTATTACTATATGTCTTGGTGTTGTCTTCCTTGGGTCCCTTGTGTTGGGAGATCTGTGGATCTCCATGGCCTGAGAGACTATCTCCTTCCCCAGATTGGGGAAGTTTTCAGCAACTACCTCCTCAAAGACACTTTCTATCCCTTTCTCTCTCTTCTTCTTCTTCTGGTTCCCCTATAATGTGAATATTGTTCCGCTTGGATTGGTCACATAGTTCTCTCAATATTCTTTCATTCTTAGAGATCCTTTTTTCTCTGTGCCTCAGCTTCTTTGTATTCCTCTTCTCTAGTTTCTATTTCATTTATCGTCTCTTCCACCATATCCAACCTGCTTTTAATACCCTCCATCGTGCTCTTCAACAATTGGATCTCCAACCGGAATTCATTCCTGAGTTCTTGGATATCTTTCCGTACCTCCATTAGCATGTTGATGATTTTTATTTTGAACTCCCTTTCAGGAAGAGTCATAAGGTCCATGTCATTTAAATTTTTCTCTGGTGTTTTATTAATTTTACTCTGGATCAGGTTCCTTTGGCGGTTCATATTTGTATATGGCGCCCTCTAGTGTCCAGAGGCTGTACTCTCTGGAGCTGCTCATCCCCTGAAGCAATGTCGGGGGTTGCAGGGGAGCGTTACTGGTGCCTGTGGGGAGGAAAGAGCTGTTCCCTGCCTCCCGGCTGCTGTGCCTGTCTCCACTGCCTGAGCCAGTGGGCCAGGCACACAGGTATAAGTTTTTGTCCCAGAGCAGCTGGATGTGGATCCCTGCTTTCCACAAGCGGCTGGAATCTCAGTCTCTCCAGGAATTCTGCCTGTCTTAGCTTTCCAACCCCGTAATCACTAGAGTATTATGAAGGCACCAGGAAATGTAGGTTTGTGCTCCCAGAACAGATCTCCAGAGTTAGGTGTTCAGCAGTCCCAGGCCTCCACTCCCTCCCTGCTCCATTTCTCTTCCTCCTGCTGGTGAGCTGGTGTGGAGGAAGGGCTCGGGTCCCGCGGAGCCACAGCTTTGGTATGTTACCCCATTCGCTGAGGTCTGCTCTTTTCTCCAGGTGTGTGCAGTCTGGCACTGTCCTCTTTCCTGTTGCTCTCTCAGGATTAGTTGCACCAACTGTATTTTTGAATTGTATGCAGTTTTAGGAGGAAGCCTCTGTCTCACCTCTCACGCCGCCATCTTTAATCCTCTTCTCAGTCATCTTCCTTTCACTTAGCTGTGCAGGAGTCTGAGAGATTCCTCTTCAGCTTGAGTCCCGGAGCCATGCACAGATCCACACGGGGTTCCCAGGGCAGTGTTGAGAGTCATGCTCCTTTCTGTGTCTGTGTTGAGCTGAGAAGCTGCTGCCTGGTCAGCATGGTGGCGACGGTCGGACCACAGTTTCCGACTCAGGCTGAGCCTGCCCCAGTAGGAGTCTGGCACCTTGCGTCCTCTCTGGTGGAGGTGGCAGCCCACAAAAGGAAACTTTCTGTGGCTTGTATTATAAACTGTGATCATAGCCAGGCTTAACAAAAAGCATAGAAAAAAGACAGCAGGAAACTGTCTTCAGTGTGCAGTGCTTATTTATCACTCAGGTGGTGGGGATTATATGTGACGTTTTAGTTACACTTCTCTGTGCTTTACAGGTGTCCTCTCCTCAGCTGGAAGCATTCATCAGCCTGTGGGGCACCTGGAGTTGGCCATGGGAGGAACCCAGTGGATGTGGGATGAAGTGGGTTTGTGCCACCTCCCTCTGCCTGGGCTGGGGGCGCTGGCGAGCTGTGGCTTCCATCACGAGGACAGCAAAGTAATGCAGCTGGCAGCAAGCACTGCCACATTAGCAAGTCACCCTAGACATTCTCTCTGCCAGCAGGTCCCAGCACAGTTCCGCCTGAGCATCTCTGGAGATGTCCTGTTCAGCTGAAGCTGTAAATGATACATGTCTTTAGTATTCACCCTAATTTTTTTTCCCCAGGTCTTAGTGCCCTGCAGAGGAAGCCTGTCCAGCAGTGTGCAGTCGGCTTGTCAATTTGAGTCCTATATTTTGATACCAGTGGAAGAACATTTTCAGACCTTAAATGGGAAGGTATTCATTTCTAGTGGGTCACTCAGTGTTTGGGAGTGGGGCAGGGAAGGGAATCCTGCTTCTCACCCTTTCTTGTCTCTGTTAACATGGCTTTGACATCCACAGCAGCCCTGTGGGATAGGGTTGGGGGTCCCCTGCCTTTGAAGAAAGGGGATGGCAGTGGTGGGGCCTCAGAGGGGCCGGGCATGTCTCTCTCCACCCGTGGGGCTTCTGTCCCTGGAACACCTCCTCAATGAGGTCCTATCAGTAAACTCTTTTATCCCCGTTCCCTTGAAGGTCGTTGGCTTCTTGTTCACAAATATGATATCAGCGATGACTTTTACATTTTTTAAAAACTTTTTGTTTTGAGATCATCTCAAATCTACAAAAGGTTTCAGTGAAGTGCGAAGAACTTTGATAGAGCCTGCCCCCAGGCGGGTCAGCTGGCACGTTGGCCACAGTTCTTTTCTGTCTGCTTCTCAATCTTCCTGTCCATGTGCATGCGTGTGTGTGCGCACACACACACACACACACACAAGCACACACATATTATCATTGTTTTTCTTGAACCTTTTTCAGAAAGAGAAAGTTGCAGGCACCATGTCCCTTTACTTTAAAACAATGTATGTTTCCTACATAACTACGGCCTGGTGATCACACTCAGAAGATTCAACATTCATAGAATGCTGTTCTCCAATCGACTGTCCTTATACAAATTGTGCTACTTATATTGATAAGATCCTTTTGTAGCAAAAACAAATTTTTTTTTTCTTTCTAGATCTGGGATCGTGCAGTGCATTTGGTTGCTACTATTTGTAGTTCCCTTCAGTTTGGAACTGTTCCTCAGTCTGTCCTTGTCTTTCATGACATTTTTGTTTTGTATTTAGTCTCTCCCCCAGCATGGGGTTCTCTGGTGTTTCCTCATGAGAAGATTGCAGGGAGGCAGTTTTGGTGGGAATGCCTAGGAAGGGTATTTTATCTTTCTCTGTGTTGTGTCAGGAGACATGTGATGTCAACCTTGATCCTTATTGATGTGAACTTTGGGGCATGCATTTCTTATTTTCTAAGCAGAAGCAGATAAGTTCTGAGGGTAGGAGGCTCAGCCCTCATCAGGACCGGCTGGCATGCCCAGCCTCCTACAGTCAGAGGAGGGGCCACACTCCCGTTCTCCACGGCATTGGTGCTGCAGCTCGGCCCTCAGACCTGGTGGCCAGGGCTTGTGGGCTCTGGCCAGGGGAGGAGGCACAGGACATGGGGTTACCGGTGTCGCGGCTCACAAGCCATGAAGCTTTTTTCCTACCAGGTATAGGCTTGCCCCAGCTGCCAGTCCCTTGTTAGTTTATTTGTGCTCTTTGGGGCCCCCAAATCTACAGAGAGAACAGAGGGTCAGGTTTATGGCTGGTCTGCCCTGTGTACACTGGCTGTGGCCAGGGCAGTGGACTAGGCAGGACTAATTCGAGCATCCTCCGGCCCCTTCGCTTTGCAGTCCCTGGCCTTTTTGACCTCTTAACTCAAATGGGAGAGCCTTCTTGCTTTTTCCTTTCCTGGAGGGCACAGGTTTTCTTCTGCTCTAAGGAATGGCTTAATGCTTTTCTGCTGCCACATTTAAAAAGGATCAGGGTACTGTGTATTCGCAGCTATAGGGTAGACAAAAATAAAAGAAACATTTAGTATGTCTAAAAGCAAAATAAGAAAGTTGGTCCCCTGGCAAACCCACAGTGGAGCAAAGGCAGGCAGGTTGGTGAAGGGCTGTATTCAGGGCAGGGCTGAGGAGGGTTGATGGACCCCACTAGCTGCTGGTGCAGTGATGGCTTTCTTGTTCCAGGATGTCTTCATACAAGGAAACAGGATTAAATTAGGAGCTGGTTTTGCCTCTCTTCCCTCAGTGCCCATTCTCTTTGAAGAAACTTTCTACAATGAAAAGGAAGAAAGTTTCAGCATACTGTGTATAGCCCATCCTTTGGAAAAGAGAGAGAGTTCAGGTATTCTGGGAGAGGACCCCTTTCTCCTGTTCCAGGGAAATATGTTGAGCTTCCTCCTGACACAGCTGTTACAAACATCCCATAACATATTTAAGAGCCCACTAGAAACCTGCATAACTGTTTATGGTAGTTCCCCATAAACCTAATCAAAAAGCCATCTTGAGCTAAGGCATGTGCACTGGGGCTCCTGCATGTGGCTGCGCAGGCTGGACGGTGTACATCCCAGGAGCCACTGGTCACATAGACCTCAGTGGGAACGTCGCCCTGGCTTTGTCTCTGGGCCTCACCTTGAGGGCTAGCTCTTACAGAATTATACCACTTAGACCTGCTCTTATGCCTCTTGGCGATCTCATTATTTTTAATGAGAAATAATTTTTCAGTTGCTCCAGGAGACTGAGATAGCAGTTCATGTGCCAGGTGCACCCTGAGGGCTCTTACTGTCAGGATCCAGGGCTTCTTCATCAGATCTTCACAGGTCATGTCCATGGTCCCAAATAGTCCAGGTTTTGTCCCAGTAAAGGGCTTCAAAAGGATGAGGCTCTCTCCAGGTTGTCCTGTAACTGGGCTGCTCTTAGACAATTTTTTGAAATAAGGTTACCTTCTCCTCCCCAGGAAGATGGGGCCCCAGACCCTGGGGGAGCAGGGTAAAGAATGTGACAGACACCCCACTAGGAAACCATGAAGGATTCAGCCAGCCTGACCCTCTTTCTCTTTTTCAGAAGAGCCTTCAGCATCCTCAGATTCCTTTTCCTTGAAAACCATCGAAGATGTGAGAGAGTTTTTGGGGAGACACTCAGAGAGATTTGACAAGAGCATTGCCTCTTTCCAGAGAACTTTCAGAGAACGTGACCGCAAGAGCCTGCGCCATCACATAGTCAGTAGCTGTGTCTTGCTTTGCCAGGCATGCCCTATCTCAGGCCAGCTCAGAGCACCAGGATCCCTCTCAGTTCTCTCTGAAACATTGCTGCTTCCACTGTTGGAAGTTTTGTTTAAATGTTTCTTTCTAAGTATAAAGTAGCAGTTGCCACTATAAAAAACCTGAAAATCACGGAGAAGTATGAAAATGAATGTTGTTACCATCTACTTTAACCCCAAGAGGAATTTTTTCCTATTTTAGTGCATATACACCTAAAAAAAAATGTTGAAAAAAAATTGCATAATTGATTTAAACTTGCATTAGGACTTTAAAGTTTATCACCCAGGAAGCACATTTGGTGAAATGTTCTCCTCACTCCAGGACATGTTACATATTCTGGCCTTTGCATTATGGCTTCAGAATGGGACAGTGACTATCTCTCTGCTCTGTGTTGCACAGGACTCGGTGAACGCTCTCTACACCAAATGCCTCCAGCAGCTCCTGAGGGACTCTCACTTGGTAAGCAGGAGGACTTGCAAAAGAGAGAATTGCAGTTTGCCCACTTACCAGTCCAGGCTCTTTAACTGTTCTTTTCTTGTTCTGCAGAAAGTGCTGGCCAAGCAGGAGGCCCAGATGAACCTGATGAAGCAGGCGGTAGAGGTGAGAGGCCAAGGCAGTGGGGGAGAGAGGTGGCAGTGCTGGGGGCTCCCCTTGTGCCCCCCACACATCCTGAACAGGGGCCTGTTGATTTCACAGATGTACGTCCAGCATGATATTTATGATCTAATCTTTAAATATGTGGGGACCATGGAGGCAAGTGAGGTAGGTTCTAAATTACATTGTCCAGGATGGGAGCCTTATTTATTCTAAACCTTTTGAGAAATTTGAAGCTTTGTTAAAATCTGTTGTTAGGATGCCGCCTTTAACAAAATCACAAGAAGCCTTCAAGATGTCCAGCAGAGAGATATTGGTGTGAAACCTGAGTTCAGGTAAGGGCTTGTGTGGCAGCAGCTGGGCATCCCCAGGGACTGGGGCTGCATCTCTCCTGGAGGTGGGGCCCCCAGCAGCGGTGGGCGCACTGATTTGCCTTGGTTTGTACTGAAGGGCAGTGCGGTTATTTGTGACCAGGATAAAGGACTGAAGTTGGCAGATGGTCGTTCTGTTGCTGGCACTCTCTGCACCTGTCTGTCAGCATGCTGGCTGGGTGGGGTTTTGCATAATCTCTAGGTGGGCACATCACTTGCCTGGGTGGGTCCTGTACACAGACATCTCTCCTCACCTGCCCGTCTGCAGCAAGCCTGCCACAAAGGCACATCCTTTTGAATTAATTCAAGTCTCATCAGGGTACAAAGATGTTTAAAGTGCTTATGTTTAAACTTTTTTTCTCCTTTTGGGCTATTTCAGTCTGGGGCTAAGGATTTTTGACTTTTTTTTTCTGATTTTCTGGTGCACCTATACCACCCAACAGCCTGAACAGGACATTTAAAGTCATTGAGTTCTGCCACTGACTTGAGTCAGCTTACTTCTGAGTTTCTGGTTTTGTTCTTCATTACTGTGGTCGCTGTAAGCAATGTAAATGTGAGGTGTTGTTTGATCAGGGAAGAAGAGCCCTCACACTGTGGTCTTAAGTTGTCACTTTCCAAATTATTTTACAGCTTCAATATACCTCGTGCAAAGAGAGAACTGGCTCAGCTGAACAGGTGCACCTCACCGCAGCAGAAGTTGGTTTGTTTGCGAAAGGTGGTGCAGCTAATTACACATTCTCCTAGCCAGAGAGGTTTGTGCTTGGGGAAGGGGCCTGCAGTTGGGTAGATGAGTATGTCCAGATGCGCAAGTCTTAGGAGCAGTGCCATCTTAAAGGGTCATAAAAATGGGCTGACGAGCATCTGGACTCTGTCTTGATAAGTGGGTGCCTACTAATGGAGATGGGGGGCTAGGCTAGGCATCATTAGGCAGAGACACAGCAGCCTCAAAAATGGTAGTGATGGGTACATGGGGTTCAGCTGTTTGTTAGGCTGTCCTCCCTAATTTTGTATGTGCTTAAATTTTTTCCATTTAAAAAAAGTAAAACTGAACAAAATAACTAAGAAAATAGAAATGAGGAGGCATATCTGTGTATACAGATAGGGGATGATCTTCAAAGCATATTAAACAGAATAGGCAGGGGTATATATGGTATACTTCCGCAGCATTACAGTAAGAGGGCACGGCTGCATCTCCACGTATATGATGGCAACTTGGTAGACTGTCTCTGGAAAGATACGTGGAAGCAGCACCCTCTGGAAAGGAAGACTGGGTGGCTGGGATGGCAGGGACAGGGCTCTTTTGCACTGTTTGAATTTTTAACCATGTAAATGTATTACGTACCAGAATTTCAAAGTGAAAAACTAAAGTCAAGCTAGGTGTCAGTATTCGACTCCACAGTGTATAAAATGGAAATGATCTCAGGAGGAAAGAGGCTTTTGGTGGTGGCTCTGGGCACACCTTCACTTTGCAGCCACTATCACTGGCCAGCCTGGGCACTTAACTGCCCCAGAAGGTGGTGAGGGGGCTCTGCTTGGAATTTCCTCCTTTTTAACATATTCTGAGAATGCTGGGCATTTGTTCTTCCCTTGAATGTAACATCTGTTCAGGACGTGGCCAAGGGACTTGTGCAGTTGGGTTTCTCTCTGATGTGTCATCTCAGCTTGTGGTTTTGTGGGTGGTGGTGGGAGCTGTACGCCTGTTGCCCATTTGAGTCTCATAATGGCTTTCAACACGTGCTTCCCCCTGCAGTTAACTTGGAGACCATGTGTGCTGATGATCTGCTATCGGTCCTGTTATATTTGCTTGTGAAAACGGAGATCCCTAATTGGTAAATTTTTTTTGTTAAATTACTTTCTCAAAATGGCATCCCTGTCCTGTGGTGGTTTTGATATAACTCCAGGAAATTGAGTACCTATTAGGAGTCAGTTGCTGTGCCTGCTGCCTTCATTCTGCAGGGGGACTTCCATTCCATTTACAGATGAGGAAACTGAGGCCAAGAGAGCTTACGTTTCTCATCCTGGAACACACAGCTAGTCAGTGGCTGAGCAGGAAGCTGACTCCACTTCTGTTGACCTCAAAGCCTATCCTCTTTTTGCAGGAACCCACGGTTCACTTTACAATAATCATCCCTCTAAACACTAGCCTATTCCAGGAAAGTAACAAGTTTTACTTATTTTCCTGATTGTACACACTCTAAATAGAGATGGAGAGGTTAGCATTCAGTTCCCTGAAGCTAAGTCTTCAGTCACCCAGACCATAGCATTGTTTCTATAGACTGTTTATTGGATATGCAATAAAAGAGCTCTTTTCTTCCTTTTGCTAGGATGGCAAATTTGAGTTATATCAAAAACTTCAGGTTTAGCAGCTCGGCCAAAGATGAATTGGGATACTGCCTGACCTCTGTTGAGGCTGCAATCGAATATATTCGTCAAGGAAGCCTCTCCGTTAAGCCGCCCGTAAGATCTTCCTTCTGCCCTGGCCCTCTGTGGGTGTCACGGCACAGTGGATAGGGTTCTGAGGTTGATGGGTGGTGGTGGGATTCTTGAATGGTCCCTGGGGAATGGGGCTGAGCTGAGGGTGGGAGCCTCGGCAAGCGTGCAGCAGGCTGAACACCAAGCACCCAGTTGGTTGCTGATAATTGGGACTCACACCATTAATATCCTGCTTCATTAATCCGTGTCCCCTCAAAAGCGCATGGGCAGAAGGGGAAGCTAGAAACAGTGAATTTGGATATCTAGGCAGGAAATTAGATTTTTAATTTATGCAATTTTAGGACTCACTGGCCGCTTTATTTTCTTTTGGGTTGGTGAGCTTTGCCTAGGAAGGCAATTACATTTCTGTGTGAGTTGTGAGAATCTCACACCAAAATTGTACTGCTTGCCTATTTGACTGCATACCGACCAGCAAAATGTGACGGCACTCACAGAAATCACAAAGCTTAAATTAATAAAATGAAGAGATTTCTGTATTATAAACCAAGAGTCCTGAGGATTGAACATTCACTTGATCTTAATTTTCTGCTGGTGTTAGACGCTCCCAAGGTAATGGTAAGTTAGAACATCTGGAAAAGAACAGAGGCCTGTCCAGACAGGTGCACTCAAGGAAAAGCAGTTCCCCTGAGTACATTCATTGTTAATGTGTTTATATATTTTCCAGTCTTTTTTCCTATCCATGTATTCTTCACATAATTGAAATTATATTGTATATAGCATTTGTATACTGTTTTTCCCCAAAAGAATAGTTTCATTTTTTCTGATTCAAAGACTAGTGTTTACTTATAAACAATACGTGCAGTTTGTAAAGTTACAGTGAAGATAACAGAAATCACTCATAAACTTACTAGCTGGGGATGACTTTTATTAACATTTGGTATATGTCTTTTTTCTATGTGTATTCAATTGTATTTTTTTTTTTTTTAATAATTATTTTTTTATTGAAGGGTAGTTGACGCACAGTATTACATTACATTAGTTTCAAGTGTACAACACAGTGGTAGAACATTTATATACATAATTCGAGGTTCCAGCTATCACCCTACCAAGCTGTTACATTATCTTGACTATATTCCTTATGCTATACATTACATCCCGGTTACTTATTTATTTTACCATTGGAAGTCTGTCCTTTTTTTTTTTTTTTTTTTTTTTTTTTTTGAGGGCATCTCTCATATTTATTGATCAAATGATTGTTAACGACAATAAAATTCTGTATAGGGGAGTCAATGCTCAATGCACAATCATTAATCCACCCCAAGCCTAATTTTCGTCAGTCTCCAATCTTCTGAGGCATAACAAACAAGTTCTTACATGTAGAACAAATTCTTACATAATGAATAAGTTACATAGTGAACAGTACAAGGGCAGTCATCACAGAAACTTTCAGTTTTGCTCATGCATTATGAACTCTAAACAGTCAGTTCAAATATGAATACTCATTTGGTTTTTATACTTGATTTATGTGTGGATACTACATTTCTCTCTTTATTATTATTATTTTTAATAAAATGCTGAAGTGGTAGGTAGATACAAGATAAAGGTAGAAAACATAGTTTAGTGTTGTAAGAGAGCAAATGTAGATGATCAAGTGTGTGCCTGTAGACTATGTGTTAATCCAAGCTAGACCAGGGCAATAAAACATCCACGTATGCAGAAGATTTCTCTCAGAACAGGGGGGGTGAGGTTCTAAGCCTCACCTCTGTTGATCCCCAATTTCTCACCTGATGGCCCCCCTGCGACTGTGCCTGTCTTAGGTTGTTCCTCCCTTGAGGAATCTTACCCGTCTCTGGCTAACCAGTCATCTTCCGGGGCCATACAGGGAAATGTAAAGTTGGTAAGTGAGAGAGAAGCCTTATTGTTTGAAATGGTTAGCTTTTATTTCTTTGCATATTTATGCCCTGTAGCTTCTATGCCCAGCATTTGTCTTGAGGTATCTTTACCACTTGGAAGAATTATGATACTCGGTAAATTTGATACGAGGCACGAATTCTATTTAAGGGTTGTAATTAGGAAGGAAGAAGAAAAGCTGTAGAAGTAGCAGGCGGAAGAAAACATGGGAAGATTGATTATTTCTTTGGCATATCTTCTTGTAGAGTAACTTCAGCATGTATAGGTTTTAAGCTACTACTTAAATTGCGCACACACATTAACATAATAGGAGTATAGTTACATAACCAAGGCATATCTGTAATTACCAGCCATCTCCACTGAAACCAAGAAATCCAGTTAGGCACCCTAGGCATTTGTGAAAACTTATCTATGACATGGTGGATATTGTCCAACTGAACTTGAACAGTCTGAGAGAAATCAGACAAATTAAAACAACCCATTCCTGGGGACTGTTCACATGCCATATGTTCTTTTAACAGTAAATAGTCTGTAGTTGTAAGACTTTGGAGCGCTACAATTTGCACTTCTCCAAATTCTTGGTTGAGTTCCAACAGTATAGATCCAGTCAAATTTGTTGTTTTACTGTATGCACAGGCCAGCTTAGATATCTCCTTCCTCATTCCCATGGCAAGTCCAGGAACGGGTGGGATGAGTGCATCTACAGCTGTAGCAGTGCGTGGATCTTTGTTGGGGTTTTTTGATGATCATCTTCTGGCATGAGTCTTCCAGAGAGTGCTGATGTTGGAAGTTCTTTTTCATATCGTATCTTAGTTCATTTTTGGGGTAGCCCAATTAGGCTTTGATCCTCTGTATAAACACAAACAGACCCTTTGCCTACACCTTTATATGCCCTTTATACCCTTGTGTAGAACTCGTTGGAGGTTACCACACAGGAACTGCCCTTTTTTTTTTTTTTTTTCTTTGTTTTTGGTATCACTAATCTACACTTACATGATGAATATTATGCTTACTAGGCTCTCCCCTATACCAGGTCTCCCCTATAAACCCCTTTACAGTCATTGTCCATCAGCATAGCAAAATGTTGTAGAGTCACTACTTGCCTTCTCTGTGTTGTACAGCCCTCCCTTTTCTCCTACCCCCCCTTGCATGTTAATCTTAATACCCCCCTACTTCTCCCCCCCTTATCCCTCCCTACCCACCCATCCTCCCCAGTCCCTTTCCCTTTGGTACCTGTTAGTCCATTCTTGAGTTCTGTGATTCTGCTGCTGTTTTGTTCCTTCAGTTTTTCCTTTGTTCTTATATTCCACAGATAAGTGAAATCATTTGGTATTTCTCTTTCTCCGCTTGGCTTGTTTCACTGAGCATAATACCCTCCAGCTCCATCCATGTTGCTGCAAATGATTGGATTTGCCCTTTTCTTATGGCTGAGTAGTATTCCATTGTGTATATGTACCACATCTTCTTTATCCATTCATCTATTGATGGACATTTAGGTTGCTTCCAATTCTTGGCTATTGTAAATAGTGCTGCAATAAACATAGGGGTGCATCTGTCTTTCTCAAACTTGATTGCTGCGTTCTTAGGGTAAATTCCTAGGAGTGGAATTCCTGGGTCAAATGGTAAGTCTGTTTTGAGCATTTTGATGTACCTCCATACTGCTTTCCACAATGGTTGAACTAACTTACATTCCCACCAGCAGTGTAGGAGGGTTCCCCTTTCTCCACAGCCTCGCCAACATTTGTTGTTGTTTGTCTTTTGGATGGCAGCCATCCTTACTGGTGTGAGGTGATACCTCATTGTAGTTTTAATTTGCATTTCTCTGATAATTAGTGATGTGGAGCATCTTTTCATGTGTCTGTTGGCCATCTGTATTTCTTTTTTGGAGAACTGTCTGTTCAGTTCCTCTGCCCATTTTTTAATTGGGCTATTTGTTTTTTGTTTGTTGAGGCGTGTGAGCTCCTTATATATTCTGGATGTCAAGCCTTTATCGGATGTGTCATTTTCAAATATATTCTCCCATAGTGTAGGGATCCTTCTTGTTCTATTGATGGTGTCTTTTGCTGTACAGAAGCTTTTCAGCTTAATATAGTCCCACTTACTCATTTTTGCTGTTGTTTTCCTTGCCCGGGGAGATATGTTCAAGAAGAGGTCACTCATGTTTATGTCTAAGAGGTTTTCGCCTATGTTTTCTTCCAAGAGTTTAATGGTTTCATGGCTTACATTCAGGTCTTTGATCCATTTTGAGTTTACTTTTGTATATGGGGTTAGACAATGGTCCAGTTTCATTCTCCTACATGTAGCTGTCCAGTTTTGCCAGCACCACCTGTTGAAGAGACTGTCATTTCGCCATTGTATGTCCATGGCTCCTTTATCAAATATTAATTGACCATATATGTCTGGGTTAATGTCTGGATTCTCTAGTCTGTTCCATTGGTCTGTGGCTCTGCTCTTGTGCCAGTACCAAATTGTCTTGATTACTATGGCTTTATAGTAGAGCTTGAAGTTGGGGAGTGAGATCCCCCCTACTTTATTCTTCTTTCTCAGGATTGCTTTGGCTATTCGGGGTCTTTTGTGTTTCCATATGAATTTTTGAATTATTTGTTCCAGTTCATTGAAGAATGTTGCTGGTAGTTTCATAGGGATTGCATCAAATCTGTATATTGCTTTGGGCAGGATGGCCATTTTGACGATATTAATTCTTCCTAGCCACGAGCATGGGATGAGTTTCCATCTGTTAGTGTCCCCTTTAATTTCTCTTAAGAGTGACTTGTAGTTTTCAGAGTATAAGTCTTTCACTTCTTTGGTTAGGTTTATTCCTAGGTATTTTATTTTTTTTGATGCAATTGTGAATGGAGTTGTTTTCCTGATTTCTCTTTCTGTTGGTTCATTGTTAGTATACAGGAAAGCCACAGATTTCTGTGTGTTGATTTTGTATCCTGCAACTTTGCTGTATTCCGATATCAGTTCTAGTAGTTTTGGGGTGGAGTCTTTAGGGTTTTTTATGTACAGTATCATGTCATCTGCAAATAGTGACAGTTTAACTTCTTCTTTACCAATCTGGATTCCTTGTATTTCTTTATTTTGTCTGATTGCCGTGGCTAGGACCTCCAGTACTATGTTAAATAACAGTGGAGAGAGTGGGCATCGCTGTCTAGTTCCTGATCTCAGAGGAAATGCTTTCAGCTTCTCGCTGTTCAATATAATGTTGGCTGTCAGTTTATCATAGATGGCCTTTATTATGTTGAGGTACTTGCCCTCTATTCCCATTTTGCTGAGAGTTTTTAACATGAATGGATGTTGAACTTTGTCAAATGCTTTTTCAGCATCTATGGAGATGATCATGTGGTTTTTGTCTTTCTTTTTGTTGATGTGGTGGATGATGTTGATGGACTTTCGAATGTTGTACCATCCTTGCATCCCTGGGATGAATCCCACTTGGTCATGGTGTATGATCCTTTTGATGTATTTTTGAATTCGGTTTGCTAATATTTTGTTGAGTATTTTTGCATCTACATTCATCAGGGATATTGGTCTGTAGTTTTCTTTTTTGGTGGGGTCTTTGCCTGGTTTTGGTATTAGGGTGATGTTAGCTTCATAGAATGAGTTTGGGAGTATCCCCTCCTCCTCTATTTTTTGGAAAACTCTAAGGAGAATGGGTATTATGTCTTCCCTGTATGTCTGATAAAATTCCGAGGTAAATCCATCTGGCCCGGGAGTTTTGTTCTTTGGTAGTTTTTTGATTACCGCTTCAATTTCGTTGCTGGTAATTGGTCTGTTTAGATTTTCTGTTTCTTCCTGGGTCAATCTTGGAAGGTTATATTTTTCTAGGAAGTTGTCCATTTCTCCTAGGTTTCCCAGCTTGTTAGCATATAGGTTTTCATAGTATTCTCCAATAATTCTTTGCATTTCTGTGGGGTCCGTCGTGATTTTTCCTTTCTCGTTTCTGATACTGTTGATTTGTGTTGACTCTCTTTTCTTCTTAATAAGTCTGGCTAGAGGCTTATCTATTTTGTTTATTTTCTCAAAGAACCAGCTCTTGGTTTCATTGATTTTTGCTATTGTTTTATTCTTCTCAATTTTATTTATTTCTTCTCTGATCTTTATTATGTCCCTCCTTCTGCTGACCTTAGGCCTCATCTGTTCTTCTTTTTCCAATTTCGATAATTGTGACATTAGACCATTCATTTGGGATTGCTCTTCCTTTTTTAAATATGCTTGGATTGCTATATACTTTCCTCTTAAGACTGCTTTTGCTGCGTCCCACAGAAGTTGGGGCTTAGTGTTGTTGTTGTCATTTGTTTCCATATATTGCTGGATCTCCATTTTGATTTGGTCATTGATCCATTGATTATTTAGGAGCGTGTTGTTAAGCCTCCATGTGTTTGTGAGCCTCTTTGCTTTCTTTGTACAGTTTATTTCTAGTTTTATGCCTTTGTGGTCTGAAAAGTTGGTTGGTAGGATTTCAATCTTTTGGAATTTTCTGAGGCTCTTTTTGTGGCCTAGTATGTGGTCTATTCTGGAGAATGTTCCATGTGCACTTGAGAAGAATGTATATCCCGCTGCTTTTGGATGTAGAGTTCTATAGATGTCTATTAGGTCCATCTGCTCTACTGTGTTGTTCAGTGCTTCCGTGTCCTTACTTATTTTCTGCCCGGTGGATCTATCCTTTGGGGTGAGTGGTGTGTTGAAGTCTCCTAGAATGAATGCATTGCAGTCTATATCCCCCTTTAGTTCTGTTAGTATTTGTTTCACATATGCTGGTGCTCCCGTGTTGGGTGCATATATATTTAGAATGGTTATATCCTCTTGTTTGACTAAGCCCTTTATCATTATGTAGTGTCCTTCTTTATCTCTTGTTACTTTCTTTGTTTTGAAGTCTATTTTGTCTGATATTAGTACTGCAACCCCTGCTTTCTTCTCACTGTTGTTTGCTTGAAATATGTTTTTCCATCCCTTGACTTTTAGTCTGTACATGTCTTTGGGTTTGAGGTGAGTTTCTTGTAAGCAGCATATAGATGGGTCTTGCTTTTTTATCCATTCTGTTACTCTGTGTCTTTTGATTGGTGCATTCAACCCATTAACATTTAGGGTGACTATTGAAAGATATGTACTTATTGCCATTGCAGGCTTTAAATTTGTGGTTACCAAAGGTTCAAGGTTAGCCTCTTTAGTATCTTACTGCCTAACTTAGCTCGCTTATTGAGCTGTTATATACACTGTCTGGAGATTCTTTTCTTCTCTCCCTTCTTGTTCCTCCTCCTCGATTCTTCATATGTTGGGTGTTTTGTGCTGTGCTCTTTCTAGGAGTGCTCCCATCTAGAGCAGTCCCTGTAAGATGTTCTGTAGTGGTGGTTTGTGGAAAGCAAATTCCCTCAGCTTTTGTTTGTCTGGGAATTGTTTAATCCCACCGTCATATTTGAATGATAGTCGTGCTGGATACAGTATCCTTGGTTCAAGGCCCTTCTGTTTCATTGTATTAAATATATCATGCCATTCTCTTCTGGCATGTAAAGTTTCTGTTGAGAAATCTGACGTTAGCCTGATGGGTTTCCCTTTATAGGTGACCTTTTTCTCTCTAGCTGCCTTTAACACTCTTTCCTTGTCCTTGATCTTTGCCATTTTAATTATTATGTGTCTTGGTGTTGTCCTTCTTGGATCCTTTCTGTTGGGGGTTCTGTGTATTTCCGTGGTCTGTTCGATTACTTCCTTCCCCAGTGTGGGGAAGTTTTCAGCAATTATTTCTTCTAAGATACTTTCCATCTCTTTTCCTCTCTCTTCTTCTTCTGGGACCCCTATTATACGGATATTGTTCCTTTTGGATTGGTCACACAGTTCTCTTAACATTGTTTCATTCCTGGAGATCCTTTTGTCTCTCTCTATGTCAGCTTCTATGCGTTCCTGTTCTCTGATTTCAATTCCATCAATGGCCTCTTGAATTCTATCCATTCTGCTTATAAACCCTTCCAGAGTTTGTTTCATTTCTGCGATCTCCTTTCTGGCATCTGTGATCTCTTTCCGGACTTCATCCCATTTTTCTTGCGTGTTTCTCTGCATCTCTGTCAGCATGTTTATGATTCTTATTTTGAATTCTTTGTCAGGAAGACTGGTTAGGTCTGTCTCCTTCTCTGGTGTTGTCTCTGTGATCTTTGTCTGCCTGTAGCTTTGCCTTTTCATGGTGATAGGAATAGTCTGCAGAACTGGGACGAGTGACGGCTGGAAGGACTTCCCTTCTTGTTGGTTTGTGGCCCTCCTCTCCTGGGAGAACAGCGGCCTCTAGTGGCTTGTGCTGCGCAGCTGCGCGCAGACAGGGCTTCTGCTTCCTGCCCGGCTGCTATGGAGTTAATCTCCGCTGTTGCTGTGGGCGTGGCCTGGCTCGGGCAGCTACTCCAAAATGGTGGAGTCGCGTTGGAGCAGGAGCAGCTGGGAGGCTATTTATCTCCGTAAGGGGCCTCCCTGCTCCCTGCAGCCAAGGGGTTAGGGTGCCCAGAGATCCGGGATTCCCTACCTCTGGATTAAGTGACCCGCCCTGCCCCTTTAAGACTTCCAAAAAGCACCCGCCAAAACAAAACAACGACCACAAAAAAAAAATAATAATAATAATTAAAAAAAATTTTTTAATTAAAAAAAAAAAAAGTTTTTAATAAAAAAAAAAAAAAAGGGGTGGTCGTTCGTTTTTCTTTATTCTCCGGTGCCAGCCTCAGGCCTCTGCTCACCGGTCTTTCTGCCCTGTTTCCCTAGTATTGGGGTCCCTATCCCTTTAAGACTTCCAAAAAGCGCTCGCCAAAACAAAACAGCAAAAAAGCAAAAAAAAAAATGGTCGCGCGCTTTTCTTATGTCCTCTGTCGCCCAGCCTCCAGTGCCCGCTCACTGTTCTTGCTGCCCTGTTTCCCTAGTATTGGGGTCCCTATCCCTTTAAGACTTCCAAAAAGCGCTTGCCAAAACAAAACAGCAAAAAAGCAAAAAAAAATATGGTCGCGCGCTTTTCTTATGTCCTCTGTCACCCAGCCTCCAGTGCCTGCTCACTGTTCTTGCTGCCCTGTTTCCCTAGTATTGGGGTCCCTATCCCTTTAAGACTTCCAAAAAGCGCTCGCCAAAACAAAACAGCAAAAAAGCAAAAAAAAAAATGGTCGCGCGCTTTTCTTATGTCCTCTGTCGCCCAGCCTCCAGTGCCTGCTCACTGTTCTTGCTGCCCTGTTTCCCTAGTATTGGGGTCCCTATCCCTTTAAGACTTCCAAAAAGCGCTCGCCAAAACAAAACAGCAAAAAAGCAAAAAAAAAAAAATGGTCGCGCGCTTTTCTTATGTCCTCTGTTGCCCAGCCTCCAGTGCCTGCTCACTGTTCTTGCTGCCCTGTTTCCCTAGTATTGGGGTCCCTATCCCTTTAAGACTTCCAAAAAGCGCTCGCCAAAACAAAACAGCAAAAAAGCAAAAAAAAAAAAATGGTCGCGCGCTTTTCTTAATGCCCTCTGTCTCCCAGCCTCCAGTGCCTGCTCACTGTTCTTGCTGCCCTGTTTTCCTAGTATCGAGGGCCCTGCACTCTGGCCCGGATGGCTGGGGCTGGGTGTTCGGCAGCCCTGGGCTCCGTCTCCCTCCCGCTCTGCCTGCTCTTCTCCCGCCGGGAGCTGGGGGCAGGGGCGCTCGGCTCCCGCGGGGCCGGGGCTTGTATCTTACCCCCTTCGCGAGGCGCTGGGTTCTCTCAGGTGCGGATGTGGTCTGGATATTGTCCTGTGTCCTCTGGTCTTTATTCTAGGAAGGGTTGTCTTTGTTATATTTTCATAGATATATGTTGTTTTGGGAGGAGATTTCCACTGCTCTACTCACGCCGCCATCTTCCGCCCCCCTCTCAATTGTATTTTTAACCCAAATATGAGATTATGCTGCACTTGCTGGCATGTAGCCTGACAGTATCCTGGTGCTCACTAAAGAATTAAGTTGTGCTCTGGTCTGGGGTCTGATTTGACCTCCCAGGCATATGCAGGTGAAATTGGAGGCTGTTTTGTCTCATCTCAGATGTGGCTGTCAGTGACTCTAGAGAAAAGTTGTTCTAATTTAGGGGGAAATCACTAACATTCTAGAATGTACATGTGCATGTAAAACCAGGATTCCCACTCATTTCTGTAGTTGGGGAAGTAAGATTTTAGTTTGAGTGTCTTCTGTGGGGCTCTGGGAACAGGTGTTGCTCCCATGGGCCTGAAGCAGTGCCCTGGCCCTTGCCCTTGGTGGTTTGATAGGTTGCTCCCTTCTGGCTCCACCGCCCTGATGAAGACTCACCTGATGCTGCCTGATGGGGCCGGGAGCACCCCGTGTCACCTGGAGGGAGGTGCCCACACCTTGAAGGTGCTCTGGTCCCCTTGCTGCCCCCATATGGTACCATGGCCATCCTGCTTTCTTACCTCCCATGGTGTGTAGTCAGGAAGGCCAACACTTGAAGGCCTTTGGCCAGAGTGTCTGGAGATGGCTGACTAAATATATCAGTCAGCTTCTCACACCTACTTTTACTTTGGGAAATATTCCAAGTGGAATTGGAGTGTTTGAGGGGTGGCCTCTTGTGCTGGTGTTGATTTGGGTTCAGAGCTTCTGTTTGCCCTTGGGCAAATCTCTCTGTCCTTCTTAGCCTCTGTCCACTTTCTTGTCCACACTGGGGATAGTGCTGTATATTTCACCTCTAGCTATGTGGGTGTGAAGCTCAAATAGGATGTTCCAAAGTGCCTTTTTGAAGCATGAAGTGATCCTGATGCCCTTACTTGCTTTTCCAGTACCCCTGCATCTGGGTGGCTCTGTTTCTTAGTTCTCTGCATCCTGCATGGGCAGCCCCAGGATGGCCATTAGCTTGGGTGGACAAGGTAGGGACATGGCCCGTTGCCCCTCTTGTCTGGAGTGCCTGACCCTGGTCCTGCCTTCCTGGATTGGGGTGGTTGGCCCTGTCAGATTTGGGGCAAGGTGTGTGTCATTCTTATGGATGGTTGCCAAGCTGGTCAGGCCTGAGTGGTGCTCTTTACCTTTGTTGACAGAGCAGGTATTGTGGCCTCCTTATCTTCTGTGAGTCCATCCAGCACTGGCTGCTGTCAGGGGCATTGCCTCTGCCTTAGCTGCTCGCTGGTCTCGCAGCTGTGCAGTTCCATCTAGGGACATGGGAGGCCACTGCTATCTGTTGGTGTCATTCCCTGGGGAAAGAACCCATGTATTTCCACACAGCAGTGAGGTTTCTGAAAAGCATTAAGGACCAAATATTAGTAAATTCAATTTTGTTTTACTGTTGACTTTATATAATGTAATTTCACAGAAATATTCTCTCCAACATATAATCATACTAGAGGTAACCATAAATATTGTTTAAGCATAAAGACTTAAAGTCTCATAAATTAAGACTTTAGCATTTTAAAAATGAATATCACTGGGATGATTTCAGTTTAACCTTTTTGGACAAAAAAAAAAAAACCCCAGTGGGGTGAGCCCTGAAGGAAGCTGTACCTCTCTCTGTTCAGGCTTTGCCCCCATCTGGTCTTTCTCACTTTGTTGGGCTTCTAATAAATAGTGTTTACCCCTTTCCAAAATGGGTCGGTCTTAGCTGATGCGCTGTCTCTGCTGGTAGCTCATTCTTCTCTGAAGATTCAGGCCTGGAAGACTAGGCCTCTTCACCACCACCCTTCAAATGGTTACTCAGAGTTGAGGAAAGAACCCCAAATTCACCTGAGCAATGTCTTTGATGTTTCCCTAAGATGCTTGGCTACAAGTCAGTGAATAAACAGGCTGTTAGAACTTTCTGTGGTAAATAGCACCTGGGAGCAAAGTAGCTCTGATACTGAGGGGTTAGCGTTTGTTGCCAAGCTCACCCTCACAGGGCAGCCTGTCTGAGGACCCTGCTTAACAGAGGACCCCCGGAAATGGTCCGTCCCCTGAGGTGAGGTGCTGTCAGCTACATCCTGAGATAGACCCCTAAGCCAGAATGTAGAAGGCTATGAAGAGAGCCTTATCCCAAAATTTTGTCAGCGTTTGGTGAGTTCTTCTGGGAGCAGCTGGCTGGAAAAAAATTCCCTTTACCTCCCACCAAGACTCTTTTTGAGGAAGTTAATTTGTCATTAGACAGTTTAATTGCAGGTTCTCAAGTTAGCATTGAAGTGTCTTGCTAGAAATTATTTTGTAAAGGAAGGATGCATTTTTAGATTTTTGCCTCTAGGTAAATATGACCTGCAATTTGAAGACCTGACTTTATTAATTGGGGTAGACCCTGGTATCTTACTAGACTTAGTGGCAGTGGCCATATCGTTTGCTGTTTTAATGTGTATGTACCAAAAGCAAGACCCTTCTACTTGGCTTGAGCCTGGGAAGCACAGGCCAGCCTGTGAAATGGTTTTCCTGTCTGTAGGCCCAGATAAAATGTCCAGGGATAGGGCTATGCAGGCATTAGGACAGAGGCCTGAGAGGAGGGGGAGGCCAGGACCGTCTGGGTTTCCGTCTGGAGGCTGATGGTGTGTGCAGGCTGCATTCCACACGCAGAGGGGACGCATCCCACACGCACTCACAGAGAGCATGCTGCTCCTCTCCCGGGCTCCCACCGGAAAGCAGTCATCGGAGCCGCCACTTCCTGGAGAGACAGAGGGGCAGCTCTTCTCCAGACAGAGGGTCTGCTCTCCGGCTCCGGGGCAGGAATGGAGGCACTGCTGGCCCTGCTTTCTGGGAAACGGCAAGGATTATTCTGGGTCCTTTATTTTTAGGATTTTCACTGGCATCGCATGACATGTGATAAACCAGATTGTTGGGTTTTCCCTGCAGGAGTCGGAGGGATTTGGTGACAGACTGTTCCTGAAGCAGAGAATGAGCCTGCTGTCTCAGATGGCTTCAACTCCCATCGACAGTCTGTTTCAGGTAAGATCCTGTGAGCACAGGTGTGTGAGGAGCACCCCATTTTCCTGAGTATTTGGAGCTTCAACAGAATCCATCAGGGTGGTCTACATAGTTAAACACTGAAGTTGGTATTGTGCTCAGAGCGAGTGGTAGAAATCCAAAGTTTCATGGTTGGGAGCAGCACATGTGCCCATCTCCCACATGTGTGTTCTGCTGTAGCCATGCTGGTGTGGATGGCACAACAAGGGTGTTGGGCCTCTGTGCACAGACCCTCTCCTGGCTGTCCTCCTCTCTCCATTTGGTGAAGTATGGCTTGTCCAAGGCCGGAGCAGTGGTCGCTCTCTGTTGCCCCAGTAGAGCCGGTGTCTCTCCACAGCATCGCAGGGGTGTGTGTGAGCTTGCACAGGTCTGGGAGCTCAGTGCCTGGGTGGTCTGATCACGCAGCACATGCGGCAGCTCCCTGCCCAGGTCTGATGGACTGCTGAGAGGCTGGTGAGGTGCCCTGTTAGCAGTCGGCGAGGGCTGGGTGATGGCACGTCCTCAGGGAGCCTGCTGATGCTTCCAGGCTACTCGCAGCCAGAGTGGGGTCTGTGGGGCCCTGAGAGCCTCCTGGGGCACATGTTCAGAACACCTTACTCCCTGAAGGGAGCACATCCAAGGACCGCCTGCAGGTTTGTTTGCTGCTGGGACCTCTTCTAATTGCAGCCCTTCCTTTTCCCCTGAACGCAGGCTGTTAGAATATGAGGGGATAGAACTGACGCTTGTCCTAGTGAGGGGTCAGGCTCCACACTGAGGTTCAGGGTATGTTATTGCCCCTTTACTCCTGCTGCTCTGAGGATCTTGTTGTTTATTAATTATGGACAGTTTGTCACATTTACAAAAATGGAACCATCTCCAAATTTCATTTCATCTCTACCGCTTTCCCCATCTGCTCAGCTTATTTTGAAATCCCTGAGAGCAAGTCAGTTCATCCATCGGTATATAGATATGGGTTTCTGTAAGAATGCTCAGAAATCTCACACCTTAAACAGTGAATAATTCCTTGACATCAATAGTATTTTTTATGTTGCTTTTTAGCACATTGCATCAGGCAACCAGAAAGAAGTGGAAAGACTTCTGAGTCAAGAAGACCAAGATAAAGATGCCATCCAAAAGATGTGCCACCCTCTGTGCTCCTGTGACAGCTGTGAGAAGCTCGTCTCTGGGTGAGAAGAGCCTTGAGGGGATGCCAGGAGGCAGGAGGCATGGGCCTGGGCGGAGCTTTCCCTCTTGTTTACCATGCAGTTTTGAATGAGGGACTTAATCTTACTGCACTCAGCTTCCCTTGCTGTAAAGCGGAGGCAGTAATGTCTACTTCTTTGGAGAATCAGATGGAATAAACATTATAAAAATACTTGGCACACTGCTGGGCTGGATACCAGGGTAGGCAGGTATAGGGCCTGCGCAGCCTCAGAAAGTGGGTTTTAGGATAGGAGGAATGTCAACTTCTCCCAAGAACTTTTGGCTTCTATTTTCATTAGGCTATTTTTCTGTTTGTCAAGGCTTTGAGGGGCTGGAACCAGATGTCTCAGTTCCACCTACTGTGGGAGACCCAGCAGGGCTGGGTGACCTCCAAGACACTGTAGAGAGACCCGACGTGGATCTCACCCTGAGATCTGTCTTCTAGTCCCAGGACCCTGGCCTGTTTAGTCTGGGCAGAGAGATGCTTGGACATGCCATTTCCAGGGTGTATTGTTCTGTATCTTTCTCTTTTAGGAGGCTAAATGACCCCTCAGTCGTCACTCCATTCTCCCGAGATGACAGGGGCCAAACACCGCTCCATGTGGCTGCCCTCTGTGGTATGTGGTCTTCCATGGGCCTCTGTGGGCTATCAAGGCAAAGGGATGGAGCCCAGTGTGGCCCGCAGAAGCCTGGCTGAAAGGAGGCAGTGGAGATGGGGTGGTGAAAGGAGCTGCATAGTGCCCCCCACCCACTCTGGGGCTTTGCTGGAAGAGAAGAATAGCAAACATTCCACAGGCCCTCACGCGCAGCCCCCAGGCCGGAAGAGTGCAGGTCTGTGCTCGCACTGTGTGGACACCTGACTGCCCCAGACTGGTGGTCTGGTGAGGAAAGGCTTGCATCTGAGCTATGAGAATGGTCTCAGAATTATCAGCTTGGGGTTCTTATAGTCCCACTTCTAAAAAAATTACTGTCTTTCAAAGTGCATATACAAGATAGAAAATACAAACTACCTCAGTATCACCATCCTTTCTCCCAGAGACAACTTTGATTAATGAGAGTCTGGAATTTCAGCATGTTTGTGTGTATATGTGTATAAAATATATGATATGGGGATCGTATTATTCTGTGCTGTGCTTTTTTTCATTTGGCAATATGTAAGGACATTTCTCCCTGTCAGTATTTTTTAATGGTTTCACAATATTCCATTCCATGAATTGATGGACCATGGCATCTTCTGTGGACATGTAAGGTTCTTTTTTACTACCTCCTGCTGCTGAAAGGTGAACTTCTAAGGGCCTCCTCAAGTGTCCCAAATCTGCACAGTCTGACTTGACATTGACTCTGATTCCTTTCCAGCAGAGAAGTACTTGCCGGCATGTCTCATGCCAGAGAAAGAGGGTGAAAAAATTTGGTTTCACATTGAGTGTTTGGAGAGCTTCTTCACTTTCCTTCTCTGTGGTGAAATCCTTCTGTTCTGTAGGGCAGGCGTCCCTCATTGACCTCCTGGTTTCCAAAGGTGCTGTGGTGAACGCCACGGACTATCATGGGTCAACCCCGCTTCACCTTGCGTGTCAGAAGGGCTATCAGAGCGTGGCGGTGAGTCCATTTGACTCCACAGTCGTGCGGGCCCCCTTCCTCTTTTCCATGTGACTCTGCTGTGGCCACCCAGGAAGGGCTGCGAGTCTAAGGCACCTCCCTGTGGGTCCAGTGGACAAGGCATAGATTTGAAATGTCACCATAATCTTGGGACAGAAGGGTGGGGATGGAGACTTTTTCCTTAATCTCTGAACTTTTCATAAGGAAGGAGGAGTGTGATGATATAATTTTAATTGTAGTACAGGTATTTAAGATTGCAAATGGAGACAAGGGACCTCCCCCTATAAGACTCCAGGCCATACCCCTGTTTGTGCTGGTGTTCACCTGCTGTGCTTTCCTTTGGAAGCTGCTGCTGTTACACTACAAGGCCAGCACCGAGGTGCAAGATAATAATGGCAACACCCCTCTCCACCTGGCCTGCACCTATGGTCATGAAGACGTAAGTGGTGCCTCCTGTTCCCAAAGTGGCTGCTTGTACCCTTTCTGACTTATGAAGCAGCATGCATTTCTAATTAGCTTAATGTTTTATCTTATGTTGATAATTAACAGAACATTTGGTGTGTAATTTTTTTAAATTAAAAAAATGAAAAAATTTTTTATAGATGCTAAAGTGAACTAACAAATCTAAAACTTAATTGCTCAGTATCTTATCCTGAAATTAAATAATTCTCATTCATCCCTGCTGTCATCTTTGTTCATGTTCAATTTTTACATTTTGCATTCTTGTAGTAAGACCAAATAAGTCGTCATTTCTATTTGCACTTAATATGTAACTCTATGTGGTGTTCTTTCCTAACCATTCTCTCCCCTCATTCTCTCCACGGTAATATTCAGGTAGGGTTATACCTACATGGTGTTGAGGCTGGGTTAGGTGGCTGATGTGCAAAAATGAGATCGTACCCTACATGTTCTTATGCAACTTACTTTCCTAACTTCACAGCATATCATGGAGATCCTCTGAATCAGTAAATGTAGATTGAGCCCATAATTTAATTGGTATACAATAATCTATTGTGTTGTATTGGTATCCCTGAGACCACCCATTGGTTCAGTGATTTGCTAGGAGGACTTATAGGACTCAGCATACAGTCTTACTCATGACTATGATTTATTACAGCAAAAGGACATGAAACAAAATCAGCAAAAGGAAAGGTGAGTGGATGAAGTCCAGAGAAAACTGGGCACCTCCAAGAGTGTTCTCCCCAAGGAGACATGCAGGACATGCTTAATTCCTCCAGTAAGGAGTTTGCAATAACACATATGAAGTGTTTTCTGTCAGAGAAACTCTTCAGGGGCCCAAGATTTCTATTGGAGGCTGGTCACATGAACACCCTCTCCCCAGCACTTACCAAAATTCCAGGTGCCCAGAAGGAAAGCAGTTGTTTAGCATAAACCACAGAGTACACATAACTTAGGCACAGTTAGCCACTCTTACCAGTTAGGGGAATGTGGAAACACTGCCCAAATCCACACTCCCAGGGAACATTGCAAGTCAAGAGCCAACCTGGCAGGCAGGCCTTTCAAGGAGAGTGGTCTCGGGCTTGCTATGGTAACTCCTTGCTGTCCATGGCTTCATCACGGTTTTATTCAGCCTGTTCTTACTGACTGGCTATTGTGTTCTTTGGAAAAATGATGTATCCTGATCAGATAAGCTGGAACCCTTGAGGCCTAACTCTCTGTTACTCCGCATTAGTTTGGTTGAGTGTAGCCTTGATTAAGTTGGAATGTGAACTGAGGCTGTGGAGTCCACAGACATTGCCCGAGGCTTGGCATGTTAGTTGATGGTAACATTTCCTGTTTTCCTTGCAGTGTGTGAAGGCTCTGGTCTACTATGATGTGCAGTCGTGCAGACTAGACATCGGTAATGAGAAAGGAGACACTCCACTGCATGTCGCTGCACGCTGGGGTTACCAAGGCATCATAGAGACGTTGCTACAGAATGGAGCATCCACAGAGATCCAGAACAGACTGAAGGAGACACCCCTCAAGTGTGCATTAAATTCAAAGGTAGCTTTTCATCTCTGGGCAGCTGTGTGACTTTAAAAAAATCAAAGTCCAAAAATTAGGTCTTGGCAGTGCTGGATGAAGTACATTAGTGCCCAAGGACAGAACTTGGCCCTCACCCTCTGTGCTGCATTTGGGACCTGGTTGTTAATGGGCTTTACTTATTTATGTTATTTTCGTTTTACCGGTGGTTTTTCTGTGTTGCTCCATGAGCTATTCCCCGCAGTTTTCCCTGGTGTCTGAGTGTTGGGTTATGAGCAGGTGGAGCAGGTGGAAACGGGACAGTGGCTCTGACCGAGCATAGCAGGGATGGGGTGGGGCAGGGCGGCAGTGACTGTTACTTCATCATCAGCTCCCAAAAGGCTTATTCCACTTTGGCCAGATTTGAACATCACTGGATATAGTTTGCTTCATGAATGACTTAGGAATGAACTACTCATCCTTTCCTGTTAGTAATTTCCTGCAACAAGTTGTGCTCACCTTGGGAGTGAGTGGGGAGAGGGCGGCCTCGTCTGCCAGCAGCAGCCCTGGTTAAAGGGTGCCCGCAGAGCAGCATGCTTGGCCAGCTAGCCAGAGGAGGCGCAGTGGGAGTCCACGGCCATCAGGCTGCTGGGCCCAGAGCATCGCTGTTGGGTGGCTCACATGAGTGAGTCCATTTTAACATAGGTCTCCACTTGTCTCCCTTTGCACAGGCCCCGCTTTCTGCCTCTTGGTGTTTTACTGTCTTCCTGTTATACTTTCCACATTCTAGGGAGTTCTTTCCCTTCTAGGGAGTTCTTTCAGTTCATATCTTCTAGGAAAGCACAGGATTTTTGCTTTTTAAAAAAAACACTTTATTGAGGTTATAGTTGACATACAAAAGGCTGGACATATGTAATGTGTACACCCTGATGGGTTGGGGGTAAGTACACAGCCAAGAGACCAGCAGCACCATCTGTGCCGTAACATGTCCAGTCCCTCCTATGTCTCCTCCCACCCTCTTTATCATCAGTATTACTGTGTATGTGTGATAAGAACACACACAAGCTCCACAGCAGCTTGGATTTTGAAGAGCTAGTTGCTGCTCTGACCCGGGGGCCTCAGCCATACTTCCTGTGCGCTCACAGTGCTCAGCTTTATAGCAGCCTGAGCTGACAGGCTGGGCGGTGCTGCCCTTGGTCTGCGATGTCCACGAGGAGCAGAGGGCCCCTCTGCCACCATCTTTTCTACCGAGGCCCCATGCAAAGGGAAAGCAGCAGAGGGAAGGGGCAGGCTGCCTTCATGGCTTGGCTCTGAGACCCGTGGGTGCCAGTGGAAAGGTCACAGTTCATGCCTGTGGACAGACAGCCTGGACAAGGCAGCCTTGGAGGCCCCTCTGCGCCTGGGTTTCTCTTGTCCTCTGAGCCCATTCATGGGAAGCACCAGCTCCTGTCAGACAGTCGGGCAGGGAAGTGGTAGAAGAGGCCCAGACTTCATGAGCATGGTCCCGAGTTAGGTCCCACCCACTCCGCGCCGTGGTGTCTGTCTCCCCCTGAGTGTGGCTGGGCTGCATGGCCTGAGGGGATGGCAGGTGGTGTGTGAATATACTTCGGTGACGCGTGCCATTCAGACTTGTCATATCCCCTTTGTCCTCCCAGATTCTGTCTATAATGGAAGCCCGCCATCCGTCCTTTGAAAGGAGGCAGAAGTCTTCAGAAGTAAGTGAACAGGGCTTTGCCTGTTGGCCCCATTTGAGAGCAGAGCCGCGTCCTGGGCCCTCACGTGTCCCTTCTGTCGGGCTGTCTTGCTGCAGATCCCTGTGCAGTCCCCTCAGCACTCCATGGACTCCATCAGCCAGGGCTCCTCCACCTCCAGCTTCTCCTCCGTGTTGGTGAGCTCCAGGCGAGAGGAGCCCCAGGATTACAGAGAGGTGAGGCTCCTAGATGGGAGGGCAGAGAGGAGGGCTGGGCGGCCCTGTTATGGTGGCTGGTTAAAGAGCTGTGACCTCGTGAGTGGGCCTGCTCGCTGACCTGGGGCAGCCGCATCTGCTGTGCCCTCGCGGGGAGCCGGGCCTGTTCTTACCCTGCTTCCCCTTATGGGCAGCTCGCCGAACAGCTGTAAGCTTGTGGATAGTGTGTGCGTGTGGAGGGGTGTGTGCATGCCAGGGGTTGTGCATGGGTGGAGGGGTGTGTGTGTGTGGAGGGGTGTGAGCGTGCGGAGGGGTGTGAGCGTGCAGAGAGGTGTGAGCATGCGGAGAGGTGTGAGCGTGCGGAGGGGTGTGTGCGTGCGGAGGGGTGTGTGCGTGCGGAGGGGTGTGAGTGTGCGGAGGGGTGTGTGCGTGCGGAGGGGTGTGAGCGTGCGGAGGGGTGTGAGCGTGCGGAGAGGTGTGAGCGTGCGGAGAGGTGTGAGCGTGCGGAGGGGTGTGTGCGTGCGGAGGGGTGTGAGCGTGCGGAGGGGTGTGTGCGTGCGGAGGGGTGTGTGCGTGCGGAGGGGTGTGAGTGTGCGGAGGGGTGTGTGCGTGCGGAGGGGTGTGAGCGTGCGGAGGGGTGTGAGCGTGCGGAGGGGTGTGAGCATGTGGAGGGGTGTGTGCATGCCAGGGGTTGTGCATGGGTGGAGGGGTGTGTGCGTGTGGAGGGGTGTGTGCGTGCGGAGGGGTGTGAGCGTGCGGAGGGGTGTGAGCGTGCGGAGGGGTGTGAGCGTGCGGAGGGGTGTGAGCGTGCGGAGGGGTTTGTGCGTGCGGAGGGGTTTGTGCGTGCGGAGGGGCGTGAGCGTGCGGAGGGGCGTGGAAACATTCTAGGAAAGGTACAAATAAAGTCACCTTAGGTCCACTGATTGAAGATTTTACAAACGAAATTCTCTGTCCTTACAGTCCTATTCTGTGAGCACGACTCTTAAGCTGGTGTGTCTTCCTGATTTCTTACAAAGGTTCCATAGACATTTATGTGTCCTACATGTGGCATTTTATTTAAGCTGATTTATAGCCTGTTTGTTTTGTTTTTCCATTTGACCGTCGAGCTCATCCAGCATCAGCCCGCCGAGCGGACCATCGCTGCGTCCTTCCCCTGTTCCCTGTTCCCTGTGGGTGGGTGACCCTCACTGGCTCCACCCAGTGACCCCCTTCCCTGTACTCCCAGGACCTGCTCTCAAGGGCCCAGTAAGCTCAGCTAGATGCAAAACCGTAGCAAAGAAAGCCAAGAGATGCGCTCCAAAACTAACTGAAACCTGAAGTCATTCGTGGGATGCTCCCCTGGGGCGCCTCAGCCAGCGGATGATGTGACATGGCTCTTTGTGGTCCTGAAGAGTGGCTGGCTCCTGGGAAGCACTTGTGACCGTCATCTCACCTTGCCGCGTAAATAGCAGTGTCATTTTCTAGAGCTTACATGGTATGGGGTCAGTGTACACTAGCACCCTCCTACGATGTCCTGTCTGAGCAGTTTAGGGGTGTATTTGAAAGGTACTGAATGAGAGATTAAAACTCTCCATATCAAGAGAGAGACAAAAGCTACTAGGTTTTCAGAATGTTGTTTTTATTATTTCTGTGATTATTTTATTGAAATAATTTTTCTAACATTTTGTTTCCTTTTATTAAGGTAGAAAAACTTTTAAGAGCAGTTGCTGATGGAGATCTAGAAATGGTGAGTGTCTGGAAGTGCATTTTAAAAAGTTTTTGCTTTTTTTAAAACAGCTATGCCTATGTTCCTTGTCTCCAGTTAGGATACGATGTTTTGTTTTCCTTTCACGTAATGAGCAGATGAATGTAAAGCTTCGGAAAGAGCATGTCCTTGCCTTTTAGACATTCATATTCCAGGAGAATGGTGAGATGTTGGCAAAGAGACCGGCCTGTGTCCAGGGGCACGGAGTGCACACTCAGACAGGACACTAGCTGGGGGCAGGAGGAGCAGGTGGGTGGGAGAGGAGCGGGTGATGGAGGCGGCAACCCGTAGGAGTTGTGGGAGGCTGTGATGCCTGGGCCTGGAGGCTGAGGTCTGAGGCTCAGGGCACTGAGGAGTCACAAGCAGGTGTCTGGGGAGATGGTGCTGGCTGTTGTGTGTTTGCACCGGGAGGGGATGTCCTGGCTGAAGGGAAGGTGTCTGTCCTAACCCTCACTGTTGGGGGACAGGGAACATGAGATCCCTGGAGAGTGGAGACAGCCTTCACTAGGTTCCCCAGCAGTTTCCCCTGCCTTGGGCTTCCTGAAAGGAATTTGCTATGTCTTCCACTTGAACAGGAGGTGTAAATTAGCTGCTTACCAGATTAGGGGCTCTGAATAAGTCATATTATGAAAACTTCACAGTGATGTGTGTTGGAAGAGTGCTTTTCTCAATGATTGAGCTTGAGGTGGCAGACAGAGATTCCCAGGATCTGATTATCACCGCCTCTGGGATGTTAGGCATCTGAATGTAGTTATCCGTCTGTCAGCCTTTGCCCAGAGGCCACTGTTAACCCCCCAGACTGACAGGCTGTTACCCTGGGGGTGGGCCATGGGGGTCTGTATCTGGCCCGTGTTGTGGCTCCTCTCATGAGACAGCCCCTGAGAACCCAGTATTCTTTGGGGTAAGCAAAGGGGACATCTCCAGGCACCCTAACAGCCTTGGTGTGGCATGGCCTGTGTGGAGAAGAGAGAATGACTGTTCTTGTGTCATGGCACATCTGCTGTTTTTCCTTTTATGGGTGAGGCCACTCCTGAAGGAGGTGACAGGGGCAAACTGCCTCGTGCCCTGGGGTCACCATCCAAACTAAGCCTCACACAGGGTAGCCTCCAAGCCCCTTCCTGAGGCCACCTGCCCCTCAACTCCCTGCCCCCCGATCTTGTTCTCCTGCCATCACCAGGACCCAGCCCTGCTCTGTCCCAGCAGGCCGGTAGGTGAGGCTCCTGAGTGGGACTTTGGTGTTTTCACTCTGAGACGTGGCTGTTGTCAGGGTGTGGAAGGGTCTTGGAGGGCAGAATCTGGGGACTGACAGGGGTCTTGCCGGAACTCTTTGTCACTCTTCACAATATGCTGACTTCCTCAGTGCTTAGAACCAGGCCTAGAAATGTATTTCTATTTTCTCAAATTTAGTATGCTAGGAATTAATCTTTTCTTGAACATAAATTTGACCTCTTTGGGGGTCTTTTTCAATGCTTTCACCTGTGGGCTAGTGCATTCTAGTGGACAAGGTGCTGGCATAGAGTCAGAAGGCCTGTTTAGGTTCTGATTACTAGTCGTGTGGCCTTGAACAAGCTGTTGACCTGGAGTGCGTTTTCCCCAGGTGAGGAGGGAGGGACAGATGGTTGAGAGAGCAGGGAGGGGGCGGTGCTCACTGACTGCTCCAGGACCAGGGCTTTCACGCAGCCCCGGCCCCTTTCTGGGATGGAAGAGAAGAATCTCCAACACAAGCTGCAAACACGGTAGCTTAATCTCTCTGTTACTACCACTGAAAGGATTTAGAAAGAAATGTTTGAGCACAGGTGAACCCTCTTCATGAGGGCAGCAGTTTTCTAAATTACTTTGGTGGTGGAGGAAGTGTAGGCCCTGATTTGTGTTTGTGCGCGTGTGTGTGTGTGTGCGCGCACGCACATGCACGTGTTAGATGCTGCAGCTTGTGAAGGAGCCAAGGATGAGCGTCAGGTTCCTGTTCCTCCTCGCTGCCCCACGCTAGGTGCGGTACCTTTTGGAGTGGACAGAAGAGGACCTGGATGAAGTGGAAGATGCTGTCAGTGCTGTGGATCTTGAATTTTGCCACCCCTTATGCCAGTGCCCCAAATGTGCTCCAGCTCAAAAGGTTTGCATCAGTTATCTTGGTTGGGGTGGGGGTAGGGGGGCAAATTCTTCTTTTTCCCCTTAGGAAAGATGTCTGCTTTTCTCAGCCAGCTAATGACAGAGTGGCCGGGGGCAGGCGTGGTGGGGATGGGTGAGCTCAGGCTGACATGAGTGCGGGATCTGGCTTGGGCTGCCTTCTGAGCGGGCAGCGAGTGGGGTGGGCACAGCCGCTTAGTGTTTTGGCTGCTCTCTGGGTGTCTGCATCACGGGCAGCGGTTTATGAACAGACTCGCCCAGAGTCTCCATCCATGGGGCTGCTGTCCCCTGGGGCCATTGACCACACTGGCACACCCTCTGTGGGAGAACCCTCCTCCAATACAGAGGATGTCCTGTGTCCTTTATCCATTTCCCCCAATGGTGACAGCTTATACAACCAGAGTGCAGTCTCCTAAACAGGATATTGACATGGATGCAATCCATCCATCTTATCCAAGTGTCCTGTTTTACTTGTGCTCATTTGTCTGTGTGTGTTTAGCCCTGTTCATGTTTGTGTATCCACCTCCACATTCAAGGTACAGAACAGTTCTGTCACCACAAGAACCACTCATGTTGCCCTTCACCACCCCCACCTCTCTCCCTGTCAGTTCCGACTCACCATCCCTGACCCTTTGCAACCACTGATCTGTTCTTCATGTCTATAATTCTCTCATCTCAGAAATGTCATGTAACTTTAATCATACAGCTTATCACTTTTAGGGTTGACTCTGTTCGCTCAGCATGATTCCAGCTTGCTGCATGTAGGCCAGGGCCCATTCCTTTTTGCTTGAGCAGTATTCCATAGTATGTGTGTGCCACAGTTTGTTGAACCATGTGAGTGATCTGCAGTTTGGGGATGTTACAAATAAAGTTGCTGTGTATATCCATGTACAGGTTTTTGTTAGAACACAAGTTTTCATTTCTCTAAGATAAATGCCCACGGATGCAATTACTGAATCACAAGGTAATTCTACGGTCAGTTTATAAGGAACCAACAAACTGGTTTCTAGAGTGGCTGTACCATTTTGCATTTCCACCAGCAATGTATGTGTGCTCCAGTTTCTCCACATCTCACCAGCATTTGGTGTTATCACTATTTTTTTAGCCATCCTGACAGGTGTGTATCATTATCTCATTCTGGTTGTAATTTGCATTTCCCTTGTGGGTAATCATGTTGAGTATCATTTCTTGTGCTTATTTGCCATTTGTACAGGTGCTTCAGTGAAATATCTGCTCATTTCCTTTGCCCATTTTGTGCTTTTTTTCCTTCACTGTTGGGTTTGGAGAGTTGTTACATATTCTAGATTCCAGCTCTTTATCAGATATGTGGTTTGCAAACATTTTCTTTCAGTAAGTATGTAGCTTGCCTGTAGCTTCTTCACATGGCTTCTTACAGAGCAAGCTTTAATTTAGAAGTCCATCTTACCAGTTTTTCTTTTATGGATTGTGCTTTTGGTGTCAACTGTAAGAACCCTTTGCTTAGCCCTAGATCTCAAAGATATCTTCCTGTTTTTTCCTTAAAGTTTCATAATATTACATTTTATAGTTAAGTCTGTGATCCAGTTTGAGTTAATTTTTGTATAGGATGTGAGATCATACCTTTTAGGCTGAGGTTCATTTTTTTTTTTGCCTATGGATGTCCACTTGCTCAGCACCTTTTGTTGAAAAGGCCATTCTTCCTCCATTGACTTGGTTTCACACCTCAGTTGACTATATACCATGTGGGTCTGTCTCTGGGGCCTCTATTCTGTTCCACTGATCTGTGTGGTTATCCCTGCACTAGTGCCACACTGTCTTAATTACTGTAGCTAGATACTAAGACTTAGTATTGGATAAAGTGATTACTTTTAATTTACTCTTCTTTGCCAGGATCAGTTTAGCTATTCTAGGGCCTGTGCTTTTCCATATAAATTTTAGAATAAGCTTGTCTGTGTGTACAAAGCATCTTGTTAAGATTTTGATAGGGATTTTGCATTAAGACTAGATAAATGTGGGGAAAAATAGTGTCTTTACTATGTTGAGTCTTCATGAACATGGTATCTCTCCAAATATTTAGGCCACCTTTGATTTCTTGATTTTGTGATTTTCAGCATATGCATCCTGTCCTTGTTTTCCTAAGTGTATACCTAAGCACTTCATTTTACGTTGAGCAGTTGTAAATGGCACTGTGTACATGGTATGCACTCATTTGCTATCTATTTAACTCATTACGTATGTATGTCCCATGCTAAGAAAATTAGTTGGACTTTACAAAATAAATACAATGGTGCTGTCCTTTGTACTGCAAGATAGTATTACCTTATTTAAAAAAAACTTCACCATGGGTTACTCTAACCCAAGAATAATGAAATGACTAAAATTTTCATTCACATGTAGCTTTTCACCTGCAGGGTAATATGTACATTGGGGATGTGAAGGTTTTTTTTGTCCCCATGCTGCAGGTGCTGTTAGTTCAAAACAAAAAAACAAAGATTCCCCTAAGTGGGCTGCGATGAAAAACATAGGGATTAAAAAGGCAGATGTTGTTTCAAAGGAGACAGTGTGATGTAACAAAGCCTTCGGCCCAGTCAGCAACTCTGCATGGCTAGAGGCAGTCACTGTGCCTTCATCACTGCTCCTTTTGTCCTTTTTCTGCCTCTGTTCTTCCCTACCTCATGGTTCATTTGTTGTAATAAGAAATCGAATTATACATTAAAATAACTGTTGAATTTATTGGATAAAATCTTATATTCTCTGCTCTCTTAAAACCTCTTTTTTCTTTTTGTGATTTTTCAAAAAGACACAAAATGAAATTGCTTCATGTCTGTGATTAAATTGTCTCCCCACCCCGTCCTCTGGCCCTCTAGTATCTTCTGAGTTTGTTTTCTTATTTAAAGTAAATAATTTGGTGAGTATAAACAGATGTATAGGCCCAGGAAGCCACCGCCGCAGTCAAGATAGAGAACATTTCCATCACCTCCAAGTTGCCCTGCGCTGCTTTGCAGCTCTTGCCTTCCTTGCCTGCCCCAGGCAGCCACTGATCTGCTTTCCATCATTACAGCTTGTTTGCATGTTCTAGAATTGTCTGTGAATGGAACCACAGAATGGCATACTCTTTTGAGTCTGGCTTCCATACTCAGCAGAATGTTTTTGAGATCCATGTTGGATTAGTAGTTCATTTCTTTTGATTGCTGGGCAGCTTTTTGTTGAATATACCATGATTTTTTTAACTAATCACCTGTTGGACATTTGAGTAGTTGCCTGTTTTTGGCTTTGTGAAGAAAGCTGTGGTGAATATTTGTGAACAAGTCTTTGTATAAACATATATGTTTACTTGTATAAATAACTAGGATTGTAATTGCAGAGCTACTGATAAGTATATAGTACTTATACTAATAAGTATATAGTACTTATATAAAAAATATATAAGGCTGTGCTTTTTATAAGGCTATGCTTTATTACATGCATCATTACAAACCTGTGCTAAATGAAAATGCATGAAGCAATGGTGACCTGGGTTGAAGCCACAAAGAGAAAGGGCTGAACAATCCCATTAACCCTTCTGCCAGTGTCCATTCCATTGCCTTTAACATGATTGTTTCCATTTCTTAAATTTGCATAGGACTTGTCAAAGTACTTTTCCATTCATTGTCTCAGTTTATCCTGTCAACCACCCTGCGAGGTAGGTAGGGCTATTGTCCCCGTTTTTCAGATGGAACACTGAGGCACAGAGCTGTTGAGATCTCAAGGCTAGTTAGTAGAAGCATAGGGAATAGAAACCAGGTCTCCTGACTCCCCAGACCACATCTTCCTTCTTAGACTGTCACTGTGCATGACCAGGGAGCCGAATGAAGTGAGCAGTGAGCCACAGCCTTGGTGCAGACTGTGCCTACGAATGAGGACCAACATCTGTAAAAGCTAGAATAAAGCTAAGAAAGCATGACTAAAGGGTTGGCAGCACTCAGATAAATAATTGCTTTTAACAGCTCAGCACCAAGCTTCCTGTGGAAACTCAGTCTATATTAGCTTTGGTTGATGCTTGTTTCTGGATGCCCGAGCTACTGCTGATGTCTATACATTAGCTTCAGTTGAACTTCTGCTAACTCTCAGAAACTAAAATGTTGAGTCAGATAGGTTTTCTTTGGCTACTGCAATTGGAGCCAGCCCTACAAATGAGCTTGTTACAGAGAAACTTACACAGTGGCTCATGGGCTGGAACCCACCCCCTCTGCTCCTCTTGGCCTCATTGGCTCACCCAGTGGGTGGTATTTTTCTTATAGCCAGAAATGAATGAACAGAGGCAAGAGCAGGAAGCTGGCCTTGGTCAGATGAGGAAGAGTCGTCATCATGACACCAGTGTCATCTGCAGGTGCGTGACCAGGTGCTGTCTGTCAGGCCCAGCTCTTTCCAGACTGTACCTTGTTAGCAGCATAGCTTCAAAACACAGTTTAAAAAAACAAAATATTAAAAACATTTTTTATCTAGGATGAAATTAATCCTTATTCATTACATAGTCCCAAAGGACCAAATATATAATAATAAGTGCTTGTTAAAAAAAGAAGTTAAGTACTAAAAAGGCAGGATAATGGAAGAAAAAGAGAGAAGGGATAAAGTGAAATGAAGGAGAAACGGTCAGTTTTCCAGGGTATAGCGTCTCCCGTTCCCACCAGCACTGTGTGAGAGCTCTAATTAGCCCACATCCTTTTGGCTTTTTAACTTTAAAGTTAAGTGAGCACTGGTAGGTATTTCACTGTGTTTTTTCTCTCTCCTTCAATTGTTTATTTTGATTTTTGAGCTATAATTTACATACAGTAAATTCATCCTTTCAATTGAACATATGGTTTTTCTAAGTAGTGTTTTTAATCATCAAAAAGTGAACTGATAACCAAATTTTTAATCCTTGATCAGTCACATAAAGTACTGACATGTTAATTCCACTATCAATGTATGACACAGCATCACAATTTACTGTTTGTTTTTAGTTACATGGCTTATAAATCCGTTTTGTTTGCCATTTTACTAATTGGTTGTTCTTATGTCAGCATGATTGATTTTAAAACAGTGAATAATAAGATAGTTTCATGGTAAAAATGAAGACAGACTATAGAGATATGCAGCAAACAGTTTTATGAGGCTTGACAAATAAACCATCAAGGTACAGAATGTCTCCTTGCCCCCAAATACTCTTTCCTGCCCCTGTAGTAACCCTCTGGCAACCACTGATCTGTTTTCTGATGCTTTGATTTTTGTCATTCCTGATTCAATCTGCATTGCCCTGATAACTAAGGGTATTATTTTATGTGCTCATTGACTGGCTGTTCATCTGTTTTCTTTGGTGAAAAGTCTTTCAAATCTTTTGCCTATTGTTTTATTTTTTTAAAGTTTTTATTAAGGTATTATTGATATATACTCTTATGAAGGTTTCACATGAAAAAACAATGTGGTTACTACATTTACCCATATTATCAAGTACCCACCCATACCCCAATGCAGTCACTGCCATCAGTGTAGTAAGATGCCACAGATCCACTATGTGCCTTCTCTGTGCTACACTGTTCTCCCCGTGAACCCCCACACCATGTGTACTAAACATAATACCCTTCAATCCCCATCTCCTTCCCTCCTGATCCGCCCTCCCACACCCCTCCTTTTTGGTAACCACTAGTCCCTTTTTGGAGTTTGTGAGTCTGCTGCCATTTTGTTCCTTCAGTTTTGCTTCGTTGTTACACTCCACAAATGAGGGAAATCATTTGGCGCTTGTCTTTCTCTGCCTGGCTTATTTCACTGAGCATAATACCCTCTAGCTCCATCCATGTTGTTGCAAATGGCAGGATTTGTTTCTTTCTTACAGCTGAATAGTATTCCATTGTGTATATGTACCACATCTTCTTTACCCATTCATCTACTGATGGACACTTAGGTTATTTCCATATCTTGGCTATTGTAAATAGTGCTGCAATAAACATAGGGGTGCATATGTCTTTTTGAGTCTGAGAAGTTGTATTCTTTGGGTAAATTCCAAGGAGTGGGATTCCCGAGTCAAATGGTATTTCTATTTTCAGTTTTTTGAGGAACCTCCATATTGCTTTTCCCAATGACTGAACTAGCTTACATTCCCACCAGCAGTGTAGGAGGGTTCCCTTTTCTCTGCATCTTTGCCAGCATTTGTTGTTCTCAGTCTTTTTGATGCTGGCCATCCTTACTGGTGTGGTGATATCTCATTGTGGTTTTAATTTGCATTTCCCTGATGACTAGTGATGTGGAGCATCTTTTCATATGCCTGTTGGCCATCTGAATTTCTTCTTTGGAGAATTGTCTCTTCATACCCTCTGCCCATTTTTTAATCGAGTTATTTGCTTTTTGGGTGTTGAGGCATGTGAGTTCTTTATATATTTTGGATGTTAACCCCTTTTCGGATATGTCATTTGCAAGTATATTCTCCCATACTGTAGGATGTCTTTTTGTTTTGTTCATGGTGTCCTTTGCCATACAGAAACTTTTTAGTTTGATGTAGTCCCGTGAGTTCATTTTTGCTTTTGTTTCTCTTGCTCAAGGAGATGTGTTCAGGAAGAAGATGCTCATGTTTATATTCAGGAGATTTTTGCCTATGTTGTCTTCTAAGAGTTTTATGGTTTCATGACTTACATTCAGGTATTTGATCCATTTTGAGTTTACTTTTGTGTATGGGGCTAAACAATAATCCAGTTTCATTCTCTTGCATGTAGCTGTCCAGTTTTGCCAACACCAGTTGTTGAAGAGGCTGTCATTTCCCCATTGTATGTCCATGGCTCCTTTATCATATACTAATTGACCATATATGGTTGGGTTTCTATCAGGGCTCTCTAGTTGGTTCCATTGGTCTATGGTTCTGTTCTTGTGCCAGTACCAAATTGTCTTGATTACTGTGGCTTTGTAGTAGAGCTTGAAGTTGGGGAGCATAATCCCCCTGGCTTTATTCTTCCTTCTCAGAATTGCTTTGGCTATTCAGGGTCTTTTGTGGTTCCATACGAATTTTAGAATGATTTGCTCTAGTTCATTAAAGAATGCTGTTGGTATTTTGATAGGAATTACATTGAATCTGTAGATTGCTTTAGGCAGGATGGCCATTTTGACAATATTAATTCTTCCTATCCATGAGCATGGGATGTGTTTCCATTTATTGGTATATTCTTTAATTTCTCTCAAGAGTGTTTTGTAGTTTTCAGAGTATAGGTCTTTCACTTCCTTGATTAGGTTTTTTCCTGGGTATTTTATTGTTTTTGATGCAATTGTGAATGGAATTGTTTTCCTGATTTCTGTGTTAGTTCATTGTTAGTGTATAGGAATGCAACAGATATCTGTGTATTAATTTTGTATCCTGCAACTTTGCTGAATTCAGATATTAGATCTAGTAGTTTTGGAGTGGATTCTTTAGGGTTGCCTATTATTATACAAAGAAGTTGGATTGTCTGACTGAGTTGTAAGAGTTTGTTTTTTGTTTAAATTCTGGCCGGTGTAAGTCCTTTGTCAGATACACGTACTGTAAAGATTTGGTTCCATTCTGTGACTTGCCTTTTCATTTTCTTAACAGTGTCTTTCAAAGAGCAAACATTAAAAATTTTTATTAAGTCTATAGTTTATCAAACTTTATGGTTTTTGCTTTTTGTGTCTTATCTAAGAAATCTTTATTTCAGTGTTTCAAAGATTTTCTTCTGTGTGTGTTTCACGAAGTTTATTGTAGCTTTTACATTTAGGTCTGTGACACCTTTAAAATTTATGTGTTTGGGGTGAGAAGTGCTGGTGTGCTGTTTCCCATATCCGGATATCCAGTTGTGCCAGCACCATTTGTTTAAGCAGACTTTCTTTTCCTCACTGAATTGTCATGGCATAATTAGGGTATCATTTTAGGGGGCTTGCTTTCTTGAAAATGGAACTTACTCCTTTGGTATATCATACCTTTTTGAAAGTAGTAGGAATTAACTTGTGGGCAACCGGAGTCCAGATCCGACATTTTGCACAGGGCCTTGGTGGGGGCAGGTGACTTTAATTCTTTCAGCCTGTTTTTTTACACCTCTAATTACATTTCTTTCTCCATCTTCCGCACTTACTAGAAGCTGGCAAAGATTGCTGCCGGTGGGCTTGGTGTGAATGTGACCAACCAGGATGGCTCTACCCCACTGCACGTTGCTGCCCTGCATGGCAGGGAGGACCTCATCACCCTCCTGCTGAAGCATGGTGCCAGTGCAGGTGCCAGAAATGTAAACCAAGCTGTCCCACTCCACCTGGCCTGCCAGAAAGGTCACTTTCAGGTACGAGTTATGTCTCTTGACAACGTGTACAGGGTGCTAGCTTTTGGTTAGAACCTCACTTGGTGGGATGCTGCAGAGGGGCAAGGGTTTGGTGGCTGGCGCAAAGGACAGGCATCATTCCATCCTCCAGCCCTGAGATTCTGAGATGCACATGGCAGGGACCCTCAGCTACAGGACGCAGAACTCTGGTGCTTCTGGTAGTGGGGCCAACCGCCCCGCTTACGGCCATTCACACCTGGTGGCACAGAGGCTGTCATTCTGACTGACGCCAGCGGGAGCTGTCTCTGGTGCCTGGGGGTTGGTCATTGAGGGCTCTACCCCCATTTTACATTCCCAGAGCCCTTGGTCTGTGCCATCCAGTTTAGTGTTTAAGATGTATGGCCTCTAAAAGAGGTTTGAGAGATAATTGTGAAATGATTGACTTTTTAAAATCTTTTAAAAAAATGATCTATTTCTTAAAGTTTTATTAGTTCTACTGTAAGCTTTTTAATGATAGGAACAACCGTATTTCAGGTCTTCTGTCTCTCTCACAGTGCTTCCAGCAGCCATTTCTTAGTCTGTGAAAATGGAGTAATAATTCCAACTCTGCAGGGTAGAGCTAATGGTTATGTGAAAAGATAGTGCCTAGCACATTGCCCAGCAAATATCCTTCCCTCCCCAGTTCAGCTGGTCTGCTTTCTCCTGAGGGTCAGACTTATGTCTAAAGAACCTTCTAAATAAACATAAGAGAAAAGTAAAAAAGTATCAAGTTAGAGGATTTCTCCCTGCAAATTTTAATTAAGGTTGAAAATGTTTCTTCTCTCGGCTAGGTGGTGAAGTGTCTATTAGATTCTAATGCAAAACCCAATAAAAAGGATCTAAGTGGGAACACACCCCTCATCTATGCCTGTTCCAACGGCCACCACGAAGTTGCCGCACTGCTGCTGCAGGTGAGGCTCCCACAGCCCAGGACGGCTCCGCCCGCCAGCAGTGGGCATCCTGTCACCCAGATCCTACGGTACTGGTCTTTGGCATTCCTTTGATCGTGCTGTTCCTCTTTCTAGCATGGGGCCTCCATTAATGTTTCTAACAATAAGGGCAACACAGCCCTGCACGAGGCTGTGATGGAAAAGCATGTCTTCGTGGTGGAGCTGCTTCTGCTTCACGGAGCATCAGTTCAGGTGTTGAACAAGAGGCAGTGCACAGCTATAGATTGTGCTGAACAGGTGAGTTGGAGCACTTAAACGTTGAGGGCATCCCAGACTCCCTCACTGCTCTGTCTGGGTTCCCTGTTTAAACCCGATCTGAAATAGCAGTGGCAAGGGCTTAAATCGCTATGTCAGCTGAGTTGGTGTGCCCCAGGCTGCACATGTTGAATACTCTGGACCTTGGTCACCTGGTTGGAGGTGGCCTGCTTGGGAAGCCAGGAATCCGTCTTTCAGGGATAGTTCCAGAGGGCTGACAGAGATGCTCCCCAAGCAATGGCAGGTGTCCGCGTCCTCGTCCTCACAGGGACAGTGCTCACAGAGAAGCAGCACGTTCGATGGCATGCTGAGGGCACCCTCATGGCAGTGGGAATACACCCGTGGTCTCGGCCGCACAGTGAAGAAAGTTAGTTCCATTGGTGACTTTACAGCTTGAGTTCTCCAAGGAGAACTGTGGTGACCAGTCGCCACCCTCTCCAGTGCTCTGGGTATTTGCCATGGAGAAATGGCAAGGAAGAGTCTTTTTCTCTTGGGGAGAAGGTTCCTGCTTTCATGTTGAATCTTTATCTAGTTTTCTACTCTGGAAAGACAACTGTAGGCTGTTAAATGACACTACTGACATGTTCAAGTCACCTGAACCCAACCTCCTTATAGGCTTATTAATTTTCAGTGACATTTCTTAACAGAATTGAAATATTCTAAACGTTCAATTTAGCACTTTTTCAAATAACAAATGTCTTTTTCAAATGATGAATGAGTACTTACTTTGTGCTGGACCCTTAATACCTCAAGATAATTCTACAATAATAGATTCTATTATTGTCAACCCAGTTGCATAGAGCTATTCAACACCTGGCCCAGAGGACTTAGCGAGGGCAGAGGCAGGCTCCAAATGCAGGGCTGTCCTTGGCAACTAGGCTTCATGGCTTCAAAATTTTGTGTGTAGTTGCTTCTTAGCTTTCCGACCTAGCCACACCAATACTGGCAGTTATGTCTAAACAGGCAATAACCTGCTAACAAAGAATGCAAAGTACTGTTATCTTTTTTCCCTTTCAAACTGTAGAATTCAAAAATAATGGAATTACTTCAGGTAGTACCAAGCTGTGTGGCCACATTAGACGATGTTGGCGAAGCAGACCCTGACCCCCAGGAGTATGTTACTGTTAAGATCAGGAAAAAATGTAAGAACTTTCTTTCTGTAATTCTCAACTTGGGTTTATTTTAAAGTTCATGATTAGCTGCTGGTTTTCATCTAATTGTAAATGTAAAATGTAATTATGACTAGGATGGGACATAGGCACCAAGGAAACATGTTACAGCCTGCTTCACCAGCTGCTTTGATAGCGGTTTTCTGGTTGATTGTGATGCTGATTCCTCAGGCACTTAGGTGGATGCTCTTGGCATTACCTGGAAGGCTCAGGCCTCCCTCACCAATGGGAGAGGAGGAGTAACCTCTGGTAGATTCATTCTTTCATGCCTCAGGTTCCAAAAGTCAGGCCTGTTTCTAAGCATTTCCTGGACAGCCAGGCTAAATGCTTACCATAAAGGATTTTTTTTTAAATTTGCAGGATGCAGAGGTTGACAATAATTAGAACAGCAGTTGCCAAACAGGGGTGGGGTTGAAGTATTATCTTTTTTAAAAAAAATTGTTATAGTTTAGATGGGGTATTTGTTGTACTTTTAAAAATAATTATAGTATAGTTTGCAATGCAATAATGTGAATATCCCACCCCACTCACATATCTGGATAGTCCTGAGGCTGGCTCACTGTAATTGGCTGTGGCTGGAGATTATCAGTGCATTAAGGATTATCTTTCTTTCATGGAGGTTCACATAGTAATAAATAGATACCTATTAATATGTTTCTTGAAGCAAATGCAGTGCTTAATTCTCTAAATTTTAAGAAAATGGAAAGGTTGCATGTATGCTATAATTTTAAAATAAAATAAATATTCAAAAGTTTATCCTTCTGTCTACAGGGAACTCAAAATATGATCTGCCAGATGAACCTTTTACAAGACAGTTTTACTTTGTCCACACAGTTGGTCAGTTTAAGTGAGTATAAAATTTGAGTTGATTTCTGTGCTTTTGACCCTAATGTTAAAACTAAAGGCTATGTGCCACTTTTATGGGTCAGGCAAATCTTAACCCGTCAAATGCTGCCACCTGGTGGGCAACGAGTGCTTTGCAGCACTATCCCACCCGTTTATTCTGGGTTTGCATTTCAGGGGAAGAACTTCAAGGGAGAGTATGGCACGAGGTAGAAGTGTCCCTAATTTTACTGATGATTCCTTGCTTGAGGTGAGTTATTAAACACTGGCTTATATCATATTTTTTAAAGCCTGGCCTTTTCAAAATGAATCCATGGTAAACATGTTTCTCATTTAATTATTCCCTTCACAATTAAGACGAGTTCTTTAATAAGACAGCCAAAAGTATAGACTTCACTTCCTGTTATATTTAACAATACATTTCTGAGCTGAGGAAGGAAAGCGAGGGAAAAGTAGAAATAGTTACAAACATAGTTCATGGTGTGTATACTGGGTGAGGTATCTCAAATTTCACTCTAAACAAATTCACAGAAGTGTTAAGCACAAAGGTGTTAAAGGAAGAAAAGTTTGTGTATAGACAGGTAAAAACTTCTCCAAATATGGTATAAAGTTGCCCATATAGACAATTCTGTGTGTGGCCATTTTCCTACAGCACTGTTTTAATCACTCAATTATAAAAAGAAGTCTGCTTTTCCTTCTGTGGTGCTGTGAGGTGATTTCTTAGAAATATGACTTCTTATTGCAGCTTGCCAACATATGACTTGATGAGTAAATAGAATTTATAGCATGTGTGGCATATGCTTACTGGAACAAATATACAGAAATTCCAAACTTTATTTAGAGAATTAAAGTGATTTTTGCTAGCATGACTAATTTTGATTTCATATTTAATCTCTTATGACTTTGCTAATAGACCTGTTGCTGGGTAGACCTGCAGACTTTGAAATCTGCCTGGGTTTTATCAAGTGCTAGCTTTTCCTGTGCTAGCTATGAGACTTCTGCAGATTACTTAATTTTGCTAATCCTGTTTCCTCAGCTATAAAATGAGGTAACAATAGTACATACTTGTTAAGAGTTGTAAAGATTGAATTTGAAACATGTAAAGCCTTTACATTGTGCCTGACACATGGAGACTCATGTCATACTATCCCCACAGGGATGTTAAGAGTTGAAATTATGCCTGGAAGGTACTGAGCACAGTGGATGACACATATAAGCACCCAAGGGTAGCTGTTATTATATGGTGGTACAAAAGTGAACTGTTTGAATTGTACCTTTCCTCCAGCCAGGGACCCAGAGAGTCACATGGAAACAGAATAACCTCCCAGACCAGGGCAGATCTCCACCTGCTGACAAAGGAAATGGTGATCAGCCCAAGAGGCCTGGACTGAAACAGACTGCCCCTGGGAGCAGGCATCTGCTCCTCAGACACGCAGTCAATGATGCAGCTGTAGCCAAGAGCCCAGAGACTGCTGGCAACCTAACTGCTCCCCAAGGAGCTCCTATTTCCCAGTCTTAACAGTCATTAAGGAATTGCTAAATTGCTGCCGAGAAGTGAGTTCTCAACAAGATGATCCTGAGCAGGGGTGCAGCTTAGAACTAAAACTATTTAGCTTGGGGAAAGGCAGGAAGCTCCTGAAAGCTTTTCTGTGTCTGAGGCAAACAATGCACTGAAGAAAATTACCACCATTTTTTTCCTCTTCAGAGCTACTTAATATACCTGAGAAGGAATGGACAGAACTCCAGCGGTGTTTAGATTCTTAAGACCAGGGTGTATGTTTCTTCTGAAGTATTAAGGCTTCCTTGGTTACAGTGAGAGGTTTTATCACCAGATTCTGACCTCCTCGTACTGAAAGGTGCTAAACCTCTGTGATATGTATAAAGCAGCAAACTACAAATTCCTCCATCTGAGATAAGCTCAAGAGAATCAATTTCGGTTTCATGGTACTAAGGAGGCCGGGCAGAAATGTCACAATTGAATAAAGAAAACAGGGCCTGCAAAATGTTCCTTTGCAAAGTGACACTTGAATCCAAAGATGCCTAAATGCCATTTTAATGTTCATTTAGTAAAAAGGACATACTGACCTGGTCTGTGATAGGTACGTGGAAAAAGTTGGGTATAATTTTTCTTCCAACAAACTAAGTTCCGATATTTGATCACTGCACATATGCACCTGTAGCAGTGTCTCTAGAGACGTCCCTGTAAGGCGCCTTCCTTACATGTCACACCTGACAGGTGGTTACTGAACTAGAGAGTAGATTTGGCACATCTTTTCTTAGTCTTTTGATTCAGATTGAACACGTACAGCACAAACTAGGTCAAAGTTACTTTAAGTTAGAATTTGCCATTTATTCCTTTTTATGAATTTATATATACTTATTTTTTTATGTTATTAATTGGTCTAGAGCCACAAACATGGGTTTGTTCTGAGTACATTTTCAAATAACGTTGTAATAAGGAAATGGTTTTTGTGCATGTTCTTGGAAACACTTGTGTATGTATAGAAGGGAGGGACTGATTATTTTTCTACAAAGTAATTTATGATTTCTAATTTTCTAATGTGCCTTGGATATGTGCCAAATGATGGAAAAGAAACAGTAAACTTTATGATTTTTGAGCGTGTCATGGAATACTTCTTTAGTGTTTTGTTATGGAGCTATTATGTTTTAGCCTCTACCATAAACATGTGCTATATATGTATATAAAAATATTCCATTGGATATACATTTTATTTTTCATTTATAGATGTGTAACTGAAATATGTAAACCAAATCATTCAGAGCAGATCATTATCCATCTGTCTGACTAGGGCCAACTTACTCCAGTAGAGAGAGTGCCTAGGGCCCACAAAAATGTTTTAATTTCTTCTAAAATCAGAAAACTAAAATGAATACAGCTTCTTAGCCCAAACAGGAAATAAGCACTCCTGCTTTGCAAATTTATTTTCCTTCTTTTCTCCACTTTTAAACAGAAAAACCTTATTGACTTGCTGCTGTGTTTATCATCCTAACTAAGAAACTATATCCTATGCAATTTATCAGCATAACCATTTCCAAGATGCAAATACAGACATTTGATACCCCCTGATTTTTTGGGTGATGTAATTTAATCTTGAAAACGTTCATGTACACACTTAACTCTAAATTAAATTTACAATGCCCTGCCTGGCAGAACTGTCAAATAAGGAAATAGGTTCCAAGAAATAAGGGGGCTGTTTCTTTGCACTGTCAGAGCTGGGAGTCAGGTCTGATTGGCAGCGTCACCTGAATTGGCAGTTTCCGGCTTGGTATTTCATATACGTACTGTAAAAGGGACTGTCAATCTTATGGCAGTTTCCTCTTGAGCTACTCTGGAAATCAGCAGGGTGAGCCATCTGAAGTGGTTCCCTTATTTTAAAAACACTTGTTTTTTTCCTCCAATTGCTTTTTCCTGCTTAAAACTAAACTTGACAAATCAGAAACTGGTAATGCTCAAATTTCTATTTTGTGTAAGAACAGTCCCCACTTTCTAAAATGTACTTCATCCCCTTGCTGCCTTTAGATTCTCTGTTACTGTACATTATTCTCAAGTGTCTTTGAAGGACAGGGGTTTGATAATCTTTAAACACATTTACATCAGTAGCTGTCATTAGGACAGTTATTCTGCAAGAAAAAGTGTGTAATGAAACTTGCTGAGAATTATCGAGTTTCCCTCCAGCATTTTAATGTAAATGAGACCTAAAACAAACTTTACCTGTAACTGGGTTTTTTTTTCCCCTTCAAAATCCTTGATCAGAATTTACCTTTGTCTGTTTAATTCTGTTCCTTTAAAAAAAATTCTGGTGTTCTTAATGGTTCTACTCATTTGTTTATTCAGGAATGCTAGATACTCCAACATTGTTTCTTCATTGACTAGTTTTAAATTTCAAAAGTCTCAGTAAAACCTCAAATATAATAAACATGTCAGCAATATGCTAGTTAACACAGACTGGGATGGTAAACCATGTTTCCCTGCACTTTTCTGCTTCTAATCCTATTCATCTCATTAAATGTTATGAACTTCCTCCTGGGCTGGGTCTCATAGGACTAAGACATGTAAAAAGGTTACACCAAACAGCTCACTTGAAAGTTAAATTTATAATTTAAATTCTTGAGCAAAGGTTTCATAACCGAGTGGAGGTAAAGCATGATATAAAAGATGACCTCTGCTTTAAAGTTACCTTTATCAGTGAAGAACCCAGAACATTTCTATGGAAATGTTTACCTACTAAACTGTGTCAACTGGATTTTAATCATTAGAAGTAATTTCTCTTACAAATATGTTTATTATTGTTGAAGTATGATTGCTAATAGTGACTTTGGTAATTTTTGTTAATAGCAGTACCATGCTATAGAAGTTGTTTTGGAGAGGAGTAACACCTGTTACATAATTTGGTCCCAACGCCTGTGAGAAGCAGTTAAGTAGTATCTGCAGAAAGAAAAACTGCTTACCTGCTTTCAGAACCTATGTCTTGGAAACACTAGATGTTAAATATTAGACATTAAAGTTGATTCAGCTTAATCCATGGGTTTTAACTCCCATGATGTTATTGGATCCTGCTATTTTCTTCTTACTGAAGAGTGCTCAAGCAGCTTCTGTATCTGCCAAGGCCATCCCTCTGTAACACTAATGTCACAATTACAAAGAATAGACTAATGCTGCTACACATGTGTAAAAGTTTTTGGTAGGGAGGGAAAAATTTTAAATGCAGATATTTTAATCATTCAGTGCTGGTAGTGAAACAACTTTGCCCAAGTGGTTTTAATTTGCATAACAAGTTTATTTTTTAAAAGGCATATAGACAATAAACAAAGTAAACATTCAGTCAGATCTTAACTTCTGCCAAGTAGTATCTGTCCTAGAATTGTTCCATTAAGTTCCAGTCTCTATAAACACTGTAAATTCAATAATCGTCATCTTCATCAGAGTCCATTACTTTTCTTCTGTTGAACTAGGAGGGGTGGGGGGAATTAAATGAGTGTCATAACATGTTCAATAAAGCATAATTCAGATTTTCTGAGAAGAAAAATTTCTAACTACTAAATAGCAAGACATATTTCTGTCTTTAAAACTCAGTGTTTTAGATCTAAGGTGGGGAGGGCAACGATGACAGAAGAACCTTAAAAATTAAATCCCTCAATATATGCGGCCTTTATCCCCAGACTTCCACGTGTTACAAATGACTATGGGTTGAAACGTGTTTTGGTAGAGTAGATGGACATTCAACACATTAAAATACCTTCTGCCCTGTGCATCTGGGAAACTTACTTTAACTGTGGTTTTCTTTTCTGTTTGTTGGCTTACTTTTTCAAGGATTTCTATTAAACCTTGTTCTGATACCTAGGATAATCAGAAAGAAGCAGTTTTTTAAACAGTTTATCTCAGCAAACAGAATCATTTTAGTCTTTCTGGAATGTGAAGACAGAAGTCAAGAGGGAAGGGGAGGTAGGACAAGAGGTTATAACTTGGTTAAAGTTCCAAGTGAAGTTTGCTTTGCTAGCCTTGTTTGAGGAAGGGGGAAAGTATCAATCAGCTTCCTCAGAAAAATCCAAAGTGAACAGCCCAATAAGAAAAACTTTATAACCATTAGCAGATAATAACCACCACCTACACCACTGTGCTAAGTGTCAGTGATAGAGACACATTGCCTATGTCTCTGAGACCTTGAAAAGCTTAAATGCAGGAGATAAATCACTCAGAAAAAGGTGAACCAGTCACTGTCTCTTCCACACACAGGTTCGTAGTGTAAGGGGCTCAGGGCAAGGCTGATCCCTGCAGGCTGTGGTGGCAGCAGAGGGCTTTCCAGTGCAAATGTCTGAATCTTGAAGGAAAGTCAGGCTTGCCAGAATATACCCATCATGGCCTTACAGCAATGCACAAACTAGGGATTTTAGCACCTCATCATTTGCGAAACAGCTTCTGCCTACATTGGTAATATAACTGGTATCATTAACAAACATTGTTTCCAGTGTAGAAGCAATTTAAGCTAGCTGACCCTAACCCTAAGTCATTGTGTCACGGACACCAGTAAGGTTCCAAGCAATGGAACCAGCTATGTCAGAAAAGCAGCAAAGGGTTTTAGGAAAAGCAATTTGTTATCCTTTAGGATTTATGGTAGATACAACTATTTTCTCCTTTAAAAATTGATTCATTGAAATAGTCAACAAGAATTCTATAACCAAAAGATGAAACTGACCTTTTGAAGACAAGTTTTGATAAAGTAAATCACAGGTAAACCTGCCTCAAGGCAGTCCAAGCTTACCTTCCCACTGAGCTGTCCATATCTTGCCATCTGTATAAGGTAATTCTCTACTGCTTTAGTTTTTTCAGGCTTTACAAGTGCTAAGTTACTTACTAAAAGGAAAAAAATACATATACACACGAGTCAAAACTAAATGCACTTACATAACTTAAAACTAGGCAACAACATTTCCAAAGCACTTCACAGACTTATGTTGAGACCAGCAAGGTAGGTGGGGCAGGTGGGATTATTACCCATCTTAAAAATGAGGAAACTAAAGTTTAGCTATGTCAATTTTAGTCCAGGATGTACTGAGGTAGTGGTAGAGCCAACATTAAACTTGGGTCCTCATATTCTAAGTGCTCCCCCTCACCCCTTTTTAAATATACTACGGCCTTCTAGAAAGCAATTTATACATTACTACACAGATATAATCATGGTAAGCCATCTAAGGCTGCCTCTTCTACACTGGGCTTCAAGTTATAATACAGAAGATACTAGTTCATTCTTACTGACTTATTTTATTTTCTACATGGTTTCCTTTTGGTTTTTATTATGAAAAATTACGAACATGTGCTAAAATGGAAACTACAATAAACCCCCAAGCTTCCATCACCCATATCAACTACCAGCAACATTTTACGATTGACTCGATTTAAGAGTTATTTCTTATAAATTTTACTTAACATGCACCTGGAGATACCTCCTTACTAAGAAAATGAACCAGTACTTTTAATGATTTAAGTACATTTTTTAAGTTTATAATCTTCAACATTTCTTACAAATAATCTAATTTAAGTGTTTTCAGGTTGAACATTTAATCTAGAGAGAGCAATAATTTCATATATATCTCCCTATTTAACTAACTCAAGCCAATTTTATGAGAATAACTTAAAGGTAACTGAAGGATGCTTACAGCGGGCCCGAGCTGACTGATCCAGAACTTGGGCTAAGATGCTGTTTCTCATTTCTGCTTCCCTACAACAAAAACAGGTCAAGCAAAATTAGAACTAAGCTGTCAGCATTTCTACTGAACATTAAAAAATGTACGTCACTCAGTATGTTTCTCACTGTATTAGCCTGCTACAGGAGGTGCTGCAGGAGCCACATTAAGACAGTAGAGTCCACTCTTGCCCTCAAAAGCTAGCTTTGTGTTATAGGGGTGTAAAACTACCAGGCTGAAAGGTAAAACTTTACATTTTCATAATTCAGGGTACAGTTTCAGTTCAACTACCTTTACCAAATTTATTACGTACCTGGTGGGTGAAAAGATGCTAGAAATCTGTAGTGAGATTTCAGACAATTAGAAGGATCAATGACTAATTTGTGTAATTTTTTTTAGAGGTGAAAAGGCTGATACCTAGGGAGGCTATGTTGAGGGGACACAGGTAATCGTGGCCAAGCTAGAATTAGATCCCATGTTTCAAGACTCTTGGTTCTAGTTTTTGGGTTAGGTGCCTGTGGGGGGAGGGAGAGTGAAATTTTAACTCTGCAACTATCCTTGAATCTTCCTACCTAAGTAGGAACTAGTTCATGTTCATAGGACAGTGGTTTCCAACTTTGCTTAGGCAGCATACATTTTTTTTTCCAAATGAGTGCTTTAAGGAACTTACTACACAACACAGACAAAAGAAGAGAGGAGGAGCTGGGGCTGGCTGTGCCCAGTAATGCCCTCATCTGAGGAGCTCTAAGGTTCATGGAACATGGCTTAACGCCCACATCCACAGGCTATTTCCTTATCACTCCTGACATGAATTACTGTATTTCACTGAATCTAAGATGCCATCTAGTTTAAGATACACCATAGTTTTATGTACCTCTAAAAACAAAAAAAACACCCGAGATGAGGAGTCTAACAGGAGACCCCCACACTCAAAACTATAGCATCAAAGAGCAACATCCACAGCAGAAGGTAAACAAAAAATAAATCTGCCACGCAGAAAGGGCCAGCAAGGAAGGATATACACACCAACTTTAGCCCTGAGTGGAAGAAGAAAAAGTTCCTCTGAGAATGTCAAGCTTTAGTCTTACAGGTTTGCTGTCTGAATTCACACTACCAGGGGGGAGGGAGAGGAGAATTTCAAGTAGAGAATTTAATTTTAAGGTCTCAGGTTAGAATTGTACCCAAGTGATGGCAGAAGCAAAAGTAAACCCTCTGGAAGAATCCAGGACAAGAACAACTGATTATGAGACACACCCATTTCCTAATACATTAAAACATGAAAAAAGGTGCATCTTACAATGAAATTTATGTGGTAGTTTTACTTTCTTCTTAGCACTATCCTATGTGCTTAACATGTCCTCCCCTGCTAACATAAGCCACTTAAGGGCAGGAACCTCTGCCTTGCCTGTTTCTGTAGACCCAGTGCAGGGGCTCAATAAATATTTGCTTAATAAAAGAATTAAAAGGTAGCATGATGAGGGGAAAGGAAAATAGTTGTTCAATAGGTACAGTTTCAGTTTTGCAAGCTGAAAATTTTCTGGAGATCTGTTGCACAGTAATGAGAATATAGTTAACATGACTGAACTTTACACTTAGAAGTGGCTATTACAGTATATGTATGTTGTGCTTTTTTCATTACAATTAGGGAAAAAAGGCAGCATGATGGTGTAACCAAATAGCATTCAATAAACCTGCCATGTGTTGGGAGAAAATACCAAGAATAGTGTAACAGTTAATATTTATTAAGCACTTACTATCTGGGAGGCACTGTACCCCGGTAATCCTTACAACACCTCTATGAATTCATCCTATTATTATGTTAATTTTAAGGTAATCAGTTTAGCAGAGAAACAAACATCCACCAGTAATTGCAATACAAGGTAATAAGCCCTGTGGGGCTTCAGACATGTTTATTTAATTAACAAATTAATAGTGAACATGCTCTGATTTATCAGAAAATCACTTCTGCAGGAAAATCTTTTTAAGATTCATATACCTACTAAAATAAGTAAAAAAAAAAAAAAATTTGGTGAAACCACCTTTCAAAAAGTTCAGAGCTCTACCCCATACCTGTGCTTTGCTTCCTGTTGTGCGGCATCAGCAGGATCCTGAAAAAAATACTATCTTTTAGTCGAGTACTTGCACAGAGTGAGGAAAAACGGGAACGATTCTGTTTCTGACAAACAATGCAGTGGCAGAGACCAAATTATGACAAAGTAATTAAAAGCTGGGCCTTACAGAAGTCAAGGGGATAGTTCCGCTCTACTGCAATGTTTGGCAAGCTTCTGCAGTCACAATGTTTTAGAATACGAACAACCATCAGGGAGGGAAGGCCCTGTGCTATGAAACCGTATTTTAGGCGGTAAGAATAGTTTCTGGAAGAGAAAACGTGCTCCGGGACTGCGGGCCCTGCCGACTGAAGGGGCACCTCCTTGGGGCTCGTCCCGCCCCACCCCTCGCACCGTACCCCCCTCTCCGCACGGTCGGGACTTGAGCGGTTACTCTGGGCGACTAGTGTTTGGAGTCTGGCTCCTCCCCGGGACCGTGAACTCCCGTCAGGACGGGCTCCCCGCCGTATCCTCGGAACCTGGCACACCGCAGACCCTCAAAAAGCGTCGACTACTTGGGTCAGACCGACTGGATTTTAGAAAACAATTCGGCTGCAACAGTGGTCGAAGCAGGCTGGGCCCAGAGCTGAAGGGTACGGAGAGCCGAGGGGCCGAGCACTCCGCTTCGGACCCACGGCGGCCCGGGGAGGCCGGCGCTGGGGGCGAGCCCACCTCCCCGGCCCCGAGAGGCCCAGCACCGGCCCGCCGGGACGCGCACGGTCGGCCTGGCGGCCGAGCCCTCACGCGGCGGGGACGACGCCCACGAGCCCGCGGGGGCAGCGGCAGGGTCCTCGGCCACTGAGGAAGCCCCGGCCGCGGCGCCTGGAGGCTCCGCAGGGGCCGCGCCCTCCACCTCAGCTGAGGGCGGCGCCCGCAGGCACCGGCTGACTGGGGGCGGGCGCACTCACCCCGTGCTTCGCCTGCAGCTCCGCCATCCTCTGCTTCCTCAGCGCCTCCAGCTCCTCCTCCGCCATGGTGCGGCCGGCCGAGGTCGAGCAGCCGCTACCACGCTCGGAAGGATCTGTCGAAGCCCTGCGCGCGAGCGCAGCCCTCCCCACTGCGCAGGCGCCCGCAGAGCTCAGGCATCACCAATCCAGCCCGGAGCCACGCCGCCAGCCGCAGCCAGGCCTACGGGAGAGGCCCGATTCCGCGATGGCAGGCAGCCGGGTGTGGGCGGGGCTGTGGGCAGAACCTGGGGTCCAGCCCTGCGGAGCGAAGCCCCCCAGCCCTGCGAGTGGGAAAAGACAGGAAGCTAGAACCAGGCCCTCGTCAAGAATAATAATAATAGGTAAAATGTGTTGGTGGCCTTTTAGGTGCTAGGCTATGCTAGCTCCAGTTTGAGATGAGGATCCAGGGGTTTAGAAAGGCTGAGATGGTTGATGGAAGTGTTCTAAAACTGGGTTACCCCACTCTTCAGTTTACCAAAAAGACATTAAAGAGGACTAAAGGGGACCTGGAAGCGGAGGAAGAAGGGACGCTCTGGTCACCGGGCCCCTAAATCAAATAAAGCGAACTTGGCTGAGAGTCGCGTACAGACTGGCCTTTTCCTCAGAGGTTGGAGAAGGGCTGTGGGGTGTTATGTGAACTTCCAGACCCCGCTCCCCCACACCCCGACACCAGAGGCCTGTCGGGGACGATGGGTGGCGGCGGTGGCTGGGTGAACTCCCTGGCGGTGCGCCCTGCTTTTGGAGTGGGGGGCGTGGGCGGGGTCTGTGGTGGAATGTCCGCTCCTTAGTCTTGTGACTTATGCGGATTATCCACCTGCTGGTTTTCTAGTTGTGGCAAAAATTGTATACAATTTACCGTTTTAACCATTTTAGAGTGTATAGTTCCGTGATGTTAAATTCATTAACGTTGTTGTGCAACCAATCCTAGAACTCTTCTCATTTAGTAAAACACTCTTCTCATCTAGTAAAACTGAACGGCTTTACTCATTAACTATCAATCCCAATTCCCTTCCCCAGCCCTTGGCAACCACCATTGTAATTTTCTGTCTCATGATTTTGACTACTTCCTGTAAGTGGAATCATACAGGGTGTTTTTGTGACTGGTTTATTTCACTTAGCATACTGCCCTCAAGGCTTACCCATGTTGTAGCATGTTAGAATTTCTTCCCTTTTTAAAGCTGAAAAATATTCCATTATAGGTGAATACCACATTTTGTTTGTCCATTTATCCCTCAGTGGATGCTTGGGTTGCTTCCACTTTTTGGCTATTGTGTACAGTGCTGCTATGAACATTATTTTGGTATATATATCACTTTCAATACTTTCCTTCAGTACCAGTTTCAATACAGAGAATCCATGTGTTTTGAATTCAACATTCTGAAACATTAATGATGCCTTTTCTCTAATATGTAATGAGGCAAGATGGGGCTGTAGGACTGTATAAAAATGGTAGTATGGAGTATTTTTTTAAATTGAAGTGTAGTTGATACATAATATTATATTAATTTCAGGTATACAACACAGTGATTCAACAGTTACACACATTATTAAACCCTCACCCCAACTACTACACTTATTATCAGTAAAGAAGGGTGTTACAGAACCATGGACTATATTTTCCATTATGCACTTCCAACCCTGTGACCACGTAGATTTTGTGCCTCCTGATCTCCCTCACCCACTCCACCTACCAACTCCAACCTCTCCCCCATGCTAACCACCAGCCATTTCTCAGTGTCTATGAGTCTACTGCTGTTTTTTTCATTTTGTTTCGCTTTGTTTTTAGATTCCACATAGAAGTGAAATCATATTGTTAGGCAGGAAGCCAGAGAAAAGCGGGAGGAGAGGTCTGGTTGACCACCTCTAGTCCCTAGTCGGGACTGCGGATAGCTTCCACCAATGAGAAAATCTCTAGCAAGAGGAGTAAAACCACAGAGAAATTCCACAAGCTAGAGTCCAACTGGGCATGCTCCTGGGGTGTCCTAAATGAAGGGTTCCTCATTATTAAGTCATTAAAATAAATCTGCACTGCGGTTTAGCCCCCCTTGGTGGACAGAGAGACTTCTGGGAAAGAGCATGCGTAGTAAAAATTAGCTTACATCATTACCAGCCTATCAATCAACATTTGCATAATGCTACCCTTTCTAAAAACCCCTTGCTCTAAACAGGAACTTACCCCGTATAGTCAGTCAGTGCCTGTCTGACGTTAGGTCGCGGCCCACTCTATTACAGAGTGTTATAAACTTAAACTTGCTTGCTTTCTTAACTTCCTTGACTTTAGTCTCACTCTGTTCAGCTTCCCTGTGTCGCTGAACCAAACTCCTTCCTAACAATATGGTATTTGTCTTTCTCCACCTGGCTTATTTCCCCTAGCATAGTATCTTCTAGGTACATTCATGTTGTCCCAAAAGGCAGTATTTCTTTCTTTTTTATGAATGAATAATGTTCCACTGTGTATATGTACATCTTTATCCATTCATCTGTTGATTGACATTTTGGTTGCTTCCATATCTTGGTTATTGTAAATAATGTAGCAATAAACATAGGGGTACATATATCTTTTTGAATCACATTTTGTTTTCTTTGGGTAAATTCCTTGGAGTGGAGTTCCTGGGTCATATGGTACTTCTATTTTTAGTTTTTTAAGGAAACTTCATACTGCTTTCCATAGTGGCTGCACCAGTTTACATTCCCACTACATCCTCTCCAACACTTGTTATTTCTTGTCTTTTGAATAGTGGCCATTCTGACTGGTATGAGGTGATAAATCACTGTGGTTTTGATGTACATTTGCATTTGATTAGTGATGTGGAGCATCTTTTTATGTTCTTGTTGACTGTATTTATTTCTTCTTTGGGAAAATGTCTGTTAAAGTCCTCTGCCTATTTTTTAATTGGAAAATTTCTTTCTTTGGTGTTGAGTCAAATGAGGTCTTTATATATTTTAGATGTTTAAGTATTCTTTTTAGTGCTAATATAAATAGAATTATTAATTTCCTTTTCAGATCGTTCATTGTTAATGTGTAGAAATATCACTGTTTTTTGTGTGTTGATTTTGTATCCTGCAACTTTGCTAAATTTGTTTATTAGCTCTAACAGTTTTTTGAAAACTGGAATCTTTATGCTTTTTTACAAATAAGAACATGTTGTTTGTAAACAGAGAACATTTTATTTCTTCCTTTCTAATTTGGATGCCTTTATGTCTTTTTTCTCCCCCCTCCCTCCCTCCCTTCCTCCCTTCCTTACTTCCTTCCGTCCTTCGTCTGTTGGGTCTAGCTGGAATTTCTAGTACTTTGTATAGATACAGTGAAAGCAAGCATTCTTACCTTGTTCCTGATCCTAGAGGAAAAGTTTTCCATCTTTCACATTGAATATGATATTAGCTGTGGGATTTTCATATTTGACCTTCATTATGTGGTCATAGTTTCCACGTATTGATGATTTGTTGAGTGATTTTTAATCATGAAAGGGTGTTGAGTTTTGCCAAATGCTTTTTCTGTATCAATTGAGATGATGATGTGGTTTTTTCCCCCTTCATTTTATTACTATGATATATTGCTTTGCTTGCTTTTCATATGTAGAAATGCCCTTGTATCCCAGAAATAAATCCCAGTTGGTCATGGTGTATAATCCATTTAATGTGCTGTTAAATTCTGTTTGCTAGTATTTTGTTGGTAATTCTTGCATTAGTGTTCATAAGAGATATTTGTAGGTTTGTTTCCTTTTAGTGTCTTTGTCTGGCTTTAGTATCAGTGTAATGGTGGCTTCATAGAATGGGTTAAGAAGTATCCCTCCTCTTCCATTTTTTGGAAGAGTTTGAGGAGGATTTGTGTTCATTTTTAAGTGTTCAGTATTATTCACAAGTGACACCATCTTGTCCTGGACTTTTCTTTGGAGGTTTTTGATTACTGATTCAATCTCCTTACCAATTATTGGTCTATTCAGATTTTCTGTTTCTTCATGATTCAGCCTCAGGTGTGTTTCTAGGAATTTGTACATTTCATCTAGGTTCCCCAATTTGTTGGTGTACAATTGTTCTTAGTTGCAGTTGTTCGTAGTACTTTGTTAGAATTCTTTGTATTTCTGTAAAATCAGTAGTAATGGCCCCTATTTCATTTCTAACTTTAGTTATTTGAGTCTTCTTTTTTTAATTAGTTAATCTAGTTAAAGGTTTGTCCATTTTGTTGATCATTTTGAAGAACCAACTGTTGGTTTTGTTGATCTTCTCTGCTGTTTTCTATTCTCTATTTTATTATTTATATTTGCTTTCTAATAGCTTTGAGATTAGTTCTTCTTTTTCTAGTTCATTTAGGTGTTGATTTAAGACCTTTCTTGTTTTTGAATGTGTTTATAGCTATAAATTTCCATCTTAGCACTGCTTTTGCTGCATCCTGTAAGTTTTGATATATCCTATATTTTCATTTTTATTTTTATGAATTTATTTTCTAATTTCCTTTGTGATTCCTTCTTTTGGACAGATTGTCCAAAAGTGTGTTGTTTAATTTCCACGTATTTGTCCCTTTCTGGTTTTCCTTCCACTGTTGACTTCTAGTTTTATTTCATTGTGATCAGAAAAGATACTTTGCATGATTTCAGTCTTTTGAATTTATTAAGACTTGTTTTGTGGCCTATCCTGAGACTGTCCCGTGTGCACTTGAGAAAAATGTGTGTTCTGTTGTTATTGGATAGAGTGTTCTGTATATATGTTAGGTCCAGTTGGTCTGGAGTGTTGTTCAAGTACTCCTTTGGTTTTCTGTCTGATTGCTCTTTCCGTTATTGAAAGTGGGTTATTGAAGTCTCCTACTATTATTGCAAAACTTTCTATCTCTCCCTTCAATTCTGTCAATGTTTGCTTCAAATATTTAGGTGCTTTGATGTTTAATGCATATATATTTATAATTGTTATATCTTCCTGATGAATTGACCCTTTTATCATTATATTATGTCCTTATTTGTCTCTTATATTAGTTTTTGACTTCAAATCTATTTTGTCTGATATTAGTAGAGTTACTCCTGCTCTCTTCAGGTTACTGTTTGCATGGAATATGTTTTCCGTCCTTTCACTTTCAACCTCTTCATGTCCACTTGCTTTTGCTATTTTGTTATTTGTCTTATGCATGTCGTAACTTTTTTCTTCATTCCTTTATTACTGCCTTCCTTTATGTTCAGTTGATGTTTTTGTAGTGACACATTTTGATTCCATCAGTTATGACTTTTAAATATTGGTCAACACAGAGCCAAGTAGTGTTATTTATTTTCAACTATGCTGTTTCTTTTCTTGTTCAAATGTTTGTTTATTCTGGAGTTTCTAATTATCTATTTTTCTTTTCTTTTGAGCTTTGCCTGTTATTTTTCAAAGTATTTTCCCCCAGCTTTATTGAAATGTAATTAACATATAACATTGTGTACTTTTAAGGTGTATAACATGATGTTTTGATACATGTGTATTTGTGAAATGATTACCACAGTAAGGTTAGTTAATACATCCACCACCTCACATAATTACTTTTTTTCTGGTGAGAACATTTAAAGTGTACTGTTTTAGCAACTTTCAAATATACAGTACGGTATTATTAGCTATAGTTACTATGCTGTATATTTGATCCCTAGGACTTATTCATTTTATTATACTGGAAGTTTGTACCCTTTGGTCAGCATCTGTCCATTTCTCCAACCTCCTAGCATTTGGCAACCACCATTCTACTCTGTTTTCGAGTTCAGTTTTTTTATTCTACAAAAAAGTAAGGTCACGCAGTATTTGTCTTTTTCTGTCTAACTTATTTTAATTAACATAATGCTCTCCAAGTTTCACCCATGTTGTTGCAAATGGCAGGATTTCCTTCTTCTTTTTTTATGGCTGGATATTATTATACTATATATATATAATAGATAATATATATGAATTCCGTATTTTCTTTATCACTGGATACTTGGGTTGTTTCCATTTCTTGTCTAATGTGAATAATGCTGCAATGAACTTGGCGGTGCCCTTTGATTTTCTTTATCAGTTCATCATTTTGAAAATAGTACTTTTTTTCTAGTCTTCAACTTGCAGCTTTGATCTCCTTAGCTGAGAAGGTACTATGGGGACTGTATCAGTCAGGAAGTGCTATGCTGTACTGCAGTTAACAAAAAGCTCAAATTTAATGGCTTAAAATAACAAATTTAATTTCTTTCTCGTTCTGCTTGTCCACTGGGTTGGCTAAGGGACTGTGTTTTATGTCTCCTCACTCTGAGACCCAGCCTAACAGAGAAGCTGCCATCTCAATGATTCCAGTTGCCATGGTAGAGATAACCTAGAGAATTCCTCACTGTCTCTTTAGGTATCTACCCAGAAATGATACCCATAATTTCTCTCCATATTTAATTAGCCAAAGCAAAACACTTGACTATGCCTAACATCAAGGTGGTAAAGTGCAATGTTACTCTGTACCTAGAAAATGAAAAGCTAGGAAATGAAAAGTTGAACAGTACTATGGACCATCAGAAGATTATAAAATTTCTAGGTGTTGAATTTTAAAACTTTTAACTCCTGTTTTTTTTTTTTAATTGCATGGTAATCAGAGAATATAGGCTTGTATAAAGTCCTGAGGTTTTTTGTATTATTCGTGATTAATTTTTACAAGTGTTAATGGAATTGGAAAAGAAGAAGTATTCTTTATTGGTTGTGGATGGGTTTGACACATACACAATATGAAGTTATTTATATCTTCTAAATACCTGTTAATTTTTAATTTACTAGGTCTATCAAAGATTAAAGTAGTAGTTAAATTTCTTACCATGTGCAATCCTGAGAAGGAAGAATAAAGCAGGGGGAATTATGCTCCCTAACTTCAAGCTCTACTATAAAGCCACAGTAATCCAGACAATTTGGTATTAGCACAAGAACAGACCCATAGACCAATGGAACAGACTAGAGAGCCCTGATATAAACCCAACCATATATGGTCAATTAATATATGATAAAGGAGCCATGGACATACAATGGGGAAATGACAGCCTCTTCAACAGCTGGTGTTGGCAAAACTGGACAGCTACATGCAAGAGAATGAAACTGGATTATTGTTTAACCCCATACACAAAGGTAAACTCAAAATGGATTACAGACTTGAATGTAAGTCATGAAACCATAAAACTCCTAGAAGACAACATAGGCAAACATCTCCTGAATATAAGCATGAGCAACTTCTTCCTGAACCCATCTCCTCGAAAAAGGGAAACAAAAACAAAAATGAACTCATGGGACTACATCAAACTAAAAAGTTTTTGTACGGCAAAGGACATCATCAACAAAACAAAAAGGCATCCTACAGTATGGGAGAATATATTTGTAAATGACATATCCGACAAGGGGTTAACATCCAAAATACATAAAGAACTTACACACCTCAACACCCAAAAAGCAAATAACCCGATTAACAAATGGGAAGAGGATATGAAGAGACAGTTCTCCAAAGAAGAAATTCAGATGGCCAACAGACACATGAAAAGATGCTCCACATCGCTAATTATCAGGGAAATGCAAATTAAAACCACAATGAAATATCACCTCACACCAGTAAGGATGGCCAGTATCGAAAAGACTAGGAACAACAAATGCTGGCAAGGATGCGGAGAAAGGGGAACCCTCCTACACTGCTCGTGGGAATGTAAGCTAGTTCAACCATTGTGGAAAGCAATATGGAGGTTCCTCAAAAAACTAAAAATAGAAATACCATTTGACCCTGGAATCCCACTACTTGGAATATACCCAAAGAATACAACTTCTCAGATTCAAAAAGACATATGCACCCCTATGTTCATCACAGCACTTTTTACAATAGCGAAGATATGGAAGCAACCTAAGTGTCCATCTGTAGATGAATGGCTGAAGAAGATGTGGTACATATGTACAATGGAATATTATTCAGCCATAAGAAAGAAACAAATCCTACCATTTGCAAGAACATGGATGGAGCTGGAGGACGTTATGCTCAGTCAAATAAACCAGGCGGAGAAAGACAAGTGCCAAATGATTTCCCTCATTTGTGGAGTATAACAATGAAGCAAAACTGAAGCAACAAAATGGCAGCAGACCCAGAGACTCCAAGAACGAACTAGTGGTTACCAAAAAGGAGGGGTGTGGGAGGCTGGGTGGGGAGGGAGGGAGAAAGGGACTGAGGGGTATTATGTTTGGGACACATGGTGTGGGGGATCACGGGGAGAGCAGTATATCACAGAGAAGGGACATGGTGGATCTCTGGCAACTTGCTGCACTGATGGACAGTGACTGCATTGGGGTATGGGTGGGGACTTGATGATATGGGTAAATATAGTAACCACATTGTTTTTTCATGTGAAACCTTCATAAGAGTGTATATCAATCATACCTTAATAAAAAAAATTTCTTATCATGTATTGGGTTTCTAGATTTCTCCTTGTTTTTTCTTTTTTAACAGTGTTGCATTCTTTTTATAAACAATTATTTAAGACCTTTAGAAACAGCTGCTTGCCATTTGTTGACTTTTTGGAAAAAATCAAACTTTGATTACAAATTAAAAATGAGGTTTTTAAAGATCTCAACTTGATGAGCTCTGACACAGTTTTAAAACCCTTAGATTTGTATTGAGAAAAACCTGGCTTAAAAAAAAAACTGCATTTGTCATTACCAGAAAGAGACATCTTCAGGTAAAAATAATGAAAACCCCATGCCGCACAGTTCTGGTTATTTGGTCAGTGGGCAAAAAGCAAGCTGTAAGGTCTTCAGCTCCAATCTTTCATTCATGTCTTACTGCTGGAATTTCACATTCATTTTTTCTTGTTGAATGACTAAACCAGATGATGGTAGAGATGATAAGCCAGAAGTTACTCAGCCCTGCCCTGCTCAGCCTCAGGCACAGACCAATTCCCAGCTGGTGAATTTCCGGCTTTTATCTCTTTGCCATGTTTTGATTTAGGGTTTTCTGGACATCTGTGTTCGTAATTGGAGTTGCGGCAGTACCGATGTTGAGGTGGCTGATCTTGGGTGTCATATCCTTGATTTTCCTTATCCTCTTACTTGCTGTCTTCTCTAGGCTGTCTTTGCAAAGAGGACCCCTCCCTGCAGAATCGTGGTCTGTAACCACAACATGTATTCCGTCTCACTGGTCTACCTTGTTCTCCTGCACCCTGCTTGTCAGCACCCTCCAAAACTTCTCCCTGCACAGGAGGGTTGGAATACTGTACTCGATGCACATAGGGTCCTCCCCGCACAGTAAGGTGGGAGCCATTGCCTGCAGTAGGACCTGGCCTTCCGGAACTCTCGCCCATTGCGTTCATTTTCCCACTCTTCACTATTCTGATAATTCTGGGGTAATGTGGAGGACCCCTGCGACGTGGGTAGCGTCTATAATGGTTACTGGTCTGCTGCCTATTTACTGCCCTGCACTGGAACTCAACCAGGGCCTGTAACATTCGCTGCCTCCGCACTCTTTTCTCCTTCAACGGCCTCAAATTCCACAGCCTCTCCATCTCCTACACTGCAAGGGTACTTCCTGGGGTTATTTTTTATGCAGCCTGCTGTACAAATGCATCTTCCTTTGTGTCATTCCTATTGATGAAACTATCTGTTTCTTACACTGAACCATTTCGCTGTTCCCAAAACATTCATTGTGATGACTTTGTTGTTTCCGCTGGCGGATGCCTGGGATGTGAGGCTGCCTGGGCCTCCGCTCCTTGCTCCCCAGCCCGTGGTGCGGGGCTTGGTGTCAGCAGCGCTGAGGGTGAGAGCGAGGGCAGGGCTGGGGGCGGGGATGGGGCAGGAGTAGGGGAGGCCTATGGGCAGCTGCCATCTCTGCCTCGCTGCTCCTGGCTGCAGTGACGGTGACTGGGGCTCGCTAAGGAAGCTGCGGTGCCTCCCCTGGTGTGGGTAACTAGGCCGGCAGCAGCAGTGGGGCTGCTTAGGGATTTCTGGGGTCCGATTTCTGGGGTCTGATTTCTGGAGTCTGCTCTCTGTCCCTGCTACCAATCAAATTCAAAAGTTTTGCATTCTTACTTAGCTTGTAAGAGTTCATAGTAGATAATAATTTTTTATATTGTTTAAATGACCTTCTTTGTCCTAATTAATGGGACTTTAAAATTCCTGTTCCACTGACTATATGTTTTCAGTATTAGTGAGACAGGGAAGGAACAGGGAGCAGCCCCCTCCAGTTAGAGCAAGGTAAGGGCCCTGGGAAGGACAAACTAGATGTTTACTAAGGAGTTTAGGAAGGTGGAAAACAGGAGACTTGCAGCTGAAACAATGCAACAATGTATAAGAAAGTTCCAGCCGAACCTCCTGGATAAAGAACCATTTTTCTGACTATAAGTCACGTTGCTCAGGTAACTTGACCAAGGCAAACTGGTTACCAATATATATGACCTTTAGTGTGATTGGCTAAAATACAGCTGGCATTCTGAGGGGAACCAATAGAAAACAAACAGCTTCTCTCCCTCGTGGATACAACAGGCATAAAACCCCTGGACCTGAACCCATAAGCAGCAGGAGTTTTGTATCTTTACTTCTTTCTTCTTGCCTACCTTGAGCATTTGTGAAGTTCATTCTTTGACTTGGTAAACAAGAGCCCTGGTATCATCTTCTGGGGGCCTGTCCGGGATCTCTCCCTGTTCTCAGCCACCTAGAGGGCAGCTACCATTCCCTACTATCACTTTAATGAATTCCTCCCTTACTGTAAATCTTGAGGTGAAATCCCGAGTAAAGTACCTTTGAAACTGAAATCAGTCAAAGGGAGTGTAACTTCAGGAGAGGAAATCCCAGGGCAAAATACCTCTAAAACCAAAACCAGTCAAAGGGAGAAATAAAGTTTAAAACACGTTAATTGCTTTCAAATTGCGGTCCAGGGCTGTCCCTTTCCTGCTCCTGCAGAAGCAAGCAAGCCCTCCCCCTAAGCTCTCAGGTTCAGATAAGCCCTGGGTTACCCAGGTAATTACCCATTGATACGGAGATGTACTACTATCCACCCCTGAGGAATGCCTGTTGATATGCAGATGCACTAAAGCCAGGTGAGATATTCTGGAAATATTTCAATTTTACCCAGAGGCCAGCCCTCCAGAAATCTCGCCTTACAATCTACTCATTCCCCCTCTTCTGCAATGGTCCTTGGGTGAGAAAACTGAAGCATTGAGACAAGACTAATGACATACAATGGCAACAGCAGTAAAATCATGATAATCCTCAAGCTGGAGGATTCAGCCAGGTTCAAAGTCCTATGCAGGTTAAGTCTGTAGCTCGCCCATTCCATAGGCAGGCAGTAGCTGAAGAGGTAGAGGACTCAGAGCAATCATCGCCATGGCAACTGCAGCCATGGGGTGCATCCAGGCCACAAGGATTGTAGAAAAAGTAACCTTAAGGGTGATAAGATACATGTTTTAATGACACCAGCATAGGCAAATCTTGTCCATCAGGTAGGATACATGCAAGAGAGTGGTCCTGTGATAAAACAGTGGCAGGAACAGGATCTTGCCCTGGTCTAGTGTACCAGACCTTCACCCCCCTCCCTGTGGGAGTTACAGGTGGGTCAATATATAGGACCAAGGGAGGTACATGCACTGGCTGTAAAGATAAAACTTCCCTGTAAGATGCTCTTACCTCCTGGATGTTTTGGGTACAGTACCATGGTCTTTGGGGGCCACTCTGCTGTTACTCCAGGAATATGAGGCCAGCTTCCAGGCCTTTTCTCCAAGGTGCCAGAAGGGCCAGACATCGCTGGTCCATGTGTCAAAATGTCCAGGGTTACATCCATTCAACAGTGTCTCCAGGGTTTCATGCAGTTGGGGCTGGCAGCAGGATGTTGCTCTACTGGCCATATCCTGGCTTCAGTAACTATTCTTTTGTTTGCACATACAGTTGTATAGGAGAGACAGCAAGGTGCATTAGCATGTCCACAGGGCTCAAGGCTCCTTTATGTGGTTTCTCACTCAAATGCTGTAGCACTGGCTATAGACAAACCAACCAGCCCTGTAGACTATTGGTGTCCAACTTCAGGCCACATTTCAACAAACTGTTGTAACTCTCTGTCATGCCTGCCCCTGTAGGGTTGGTTATATGGTACATGGGATTTCCACATTATTCCTGATTGCTGCACCCGCCCTTGTAATGCATGTCCAGTAAAGTGGGTGACTTGATCCCTCTCAATCACCTGTGGCCAGCCATAAGCTGCAAAGAGACGCTCTAGGCCCCTCTTGGTGGTTTGCTGATCTGCACGATCTGCAAGAAAAGCAACCAATAGTCCAGTAGCCATGTCCACACAAGTTGTGGCATACCGATATCTTTCTGATATGGGCAGAGACCCAATACAGGCTATCTGCCACCTGACAAGGGGTATCGGCCTCCTTACTATTTGTCCCATGTTGCTGCAGGACTCGGTGTTAAGTCCCTCTTAGAGCACACAAAGCACTCTGCCTGGGCTCAGCTGACTTCTTCAAAGGTCAATGGGAAGTCCCACTGACAGGCTACAGCCCACATTGTCTTTTGCTCTGCCTGCAACAAACGCTGATGTAATCATTGGGCCACATCAGAGGCAGGCTTTCCTTCTAACCAACGCACCTGGGCCAATGTGTCTGCTTCATCATTCCCTGGGGATGCCAAAGGCAAATGGCTAGTCACATGATATACGGCAACTGTCTTAGTCTGACCAGAGGCCCATAGGTCTTGCCACAACTCTTGCCTCCAAAGGGGCCAGTGACCAACCATCCAGTGGGCATGGTACCATGTCAATAGCCACAGAGTCAAGCCCGATAGATGGCCCAGCTGTCAGTGCAAACAACTATAGGGGAGGGCTTCTGGGTGATCACAAGCCATACGACCCACAACTCAGCCCACTGGCTGCTCTTTCTTCCCCTCTCCATCCTCCATCCATATTGTTTCAGGATGGAAAGCCACAGCCCTCCACTTCAGGGGCTGCCCATGACTGGAGCTGTCTGTATACCAAGCATCTTCAGCTACAGGGGCTTTTTCCTCCTGATCAGGAGTCTTGGCTACCAATGGCTCAAAATCAAGTTCTTCCTGCCTTCCACTGGTATAGGTCACTGACCCCAATAAGTGCTGGAGTTCTCCACCTGAGAAGCTAGTAGAGAGGGTGCTACGCTGCTGTACATACGCACCCTATTTGCCCAGTGTAGGCGTCTGTGCCATGCTACTCCATGGCCTTTGGGTCCAGTCTCGCACCCACCCTGCGATGGGATAGGTGGTTATTACTTTGGTCAGAGCTGTTCCAGTGATGGCCTCCATAGCCAGCAAGGCATGGTGCACAGCAGTCAATTGCCTCTCTGTCAAGATGTACTGGATTTCTACTCCTTTCCATAGTTGTGACCCGAATTCAGTAACTTGGCGTGTATGTTCGAGCTGCTGCCAAAGACCGCATCCATAACCATCTTTGGTTACATGAACATCCAGCTCACGGCCTTGATGAGTCCATTACACTCTAGGCCTGTACGGCCTTGACTGCCCACTTGGCAGCAGTAAAAGCAGCTGCACATGTCTCATCCCAGTCCCGCCTGATGCCCTTTCACACCAACTGGTATAAAGGCTTCAGAATTTGTGCCAAGTGTGAGATAAACACTCTCCAGAAACCCAAAAGACCCCAAAACTCTTGTAATACTGCCACAGTGGTAGGGGTGGGGAAAGCCTGGACTTTGTCTATGCCTGCTTCAGGAATTTTAGTTTTACCCAACCTGACAACCCCCAAGAATTTTACAGACAAACCAGGTCCCTGAACCTTGGTGCTGTTCACAGCCCGTCCTTTTTCCTGTAGATGTTGCAGCAGTCTAGGAGCTGCCCCTTCTAAATCTGAAAGAGAATCAGATGTGAGCATGATATCATCAATGTAGTGATACAACTGCACTGTTTGCAGTTTCTTCCATGTGGCCAAGTCCTGGGCTACAAGTCCGTGACTATTGGTGGGACTGTGGAGGTATCCCTGTAGAAGGACATTGAATGTCTACTGCTGGGCTTCCCACGTGAAGGCAAACTGTTCCTGGCTTTCCTGTGCTATGTCAATAGAGAAGAAAGCATTAGCAAAGTCCATAACATAATGATATGTCCCTAGTCCATGACTGAGTGTGTCCATAAGGGCTGCTATTGAGAGGACAGCAGCATGCAAAGGGGGTGTGACTTTATTCAATTCCCTGTAGTCCATGGTCATATGCCAGGAAATGCCTGGCTTTTTCACTGTCCACACTGGGGAATTAAAAGGACTATGAATGGCCTTTATGATGTCCACCGTCTCCAACTCCTGTGGAGTTTCTCCAATTTCCTTGTGTTGCCTAGGCAATTTATACTGGGTGGTATTTGTCACTCACCAAAGTACAGGTAGAGCTACAGGTGGGTGCTTAGCATGTCCTCTCAGAACTGCCTTTACCACACGTACCCTCAGTCTGAACTCACCTGCAGTGGTCTGTAACCACAGGCCCTGCAGGATGTCTACCCCCAAAATATATTCAGGGATGGAGAAGTGTACTCCTTTGCGGGTAAACACCCTATCCCCAATGGAATTTGGGCTTTCTTCTCTAATTTCCTTACCCACATAGCCATCTATCACAGCAGAGGTTCCGGGAAAATGCTCAGGGTTGCCATAAATCAGAGAACACTCAGCTCCTGAGTCCACCAGCGCTAGGACACATTATACATTCACAGGGGACAAATAAACTGCTAATTCTACAGGTGGCTTCTGGTCCCTACCACGTCCGCCAAGGTGGGGGCCTTGAACCTCCCTTCAGGCAAACTGTGATGCCCAATCGTTGTCCTGTGGGGGTGAGGACCCAGGCAGTGCCTGAGTACTGTTCCCCAGGAAGTCTTGCAGGGACACAGGCTGGACGTAAGTCTTTGATTCCAGCTTCTGTGTCTTGGACCTCAGCTGCTGGAACTGCTGCTCTGGCTTTAATTGGTGCTACAGTTCTAAAGGATCCTATTGGGCTGCCCATCAAGTTTTTCTTTCACTACCCTGGCGTTTATCAAATCAGCCCATGTCTGGGTCCTTGAGACCTTCACGGGGCCCTTTGCACGTCTCCTTTTGATAAGGAAAATACTCAACACAGCTGTCAAGGTCAGCAAACTGCTTTTTTCCTCCAGTTGGCAAAGCCCTCCCAGCTCCCTCCCCCCTCCTCCAGGCTCCCCTTTTGCCCTGCGCATGCCGAAATGCCACATATCAAAATAATATAAATTGCTCCCCTTGCTTGTGCTCAGGGCTCAGACCTTGGGAGATTACTCCCCTCTGGGCCCGCTGGTGTAAAATAAACCTCAACACTCCAAGACCTCCGAGTGCCACTTGGTTCTTCCGTCAGTGATCTAGTCCAGGTTTTCCAGTATTTTCTGTAACACTTTCAGTTGTAGAACATACTTCCTCCCATGCTCTTATAGTTTCAACCTCCCCCAGATCTGCCAAAGTACAGGTAGCCTCTCTTATGTGTTGCTCTGTGTGGGGGACAAGAATAGTCACTAGGGACCCAAAGAGAGATGGGGGAGCTGTATGGAGCACTAGATTTCTCATTCTTATGGTGAACAGCTCCTCACTGGTGCTCTGGGGTCCATATTATAGATTATATTTTTCATGCCCATCTCCCATAACACCTGCTGGAGCCCCGCATAAGTTTTCCAGCTAGTGGGTAAGTATGGTAAATCACCCTGATTAGGCTAAACTGCCCTGATGGCTGCTGTCAGCCAATCCAGAAGTACCGGATTCCCTGAGGTGTGACAGGCACTTTGCAACTGCTACTGGAGAGAAGGGTGAATCATCAGGGAAGCCAATCTACTCATTTCAGGATCTGACATAATGATGTTTTCCACCCCCATATCCCAGAGACGTAAAAGCCATGTAGACAGAGGTTCCTGATACGGGACACTCATGTCAGCCAGCTCACCCTGGGTGTAGGGGTGGAGCAACCTGGGGAGGGGGTAGCTCCTTCCCCTAAGGAGCCCACAGTTGTTGTGTTTTTACTTTCTTAATTCCGACTGCTTTGCTTAGGGTGGTTGATGGATTGATGGTTCAGAGAGCAGCAGGTGTGGTCTCAGTTCCAGAGAGAATGGTACCTGGCCCCCACCTCCGAGCCTCATCCACTTCCACACCCCAATCCATCTCCAGGGGTTACGGGTTGTGATCTGTCACCCCTGCCTTGGTAATAGAAACAGCTGGAGTTCAGGGATTTACTTTTGGGTTTGGCCAAAATATTTCTGCTCTGGTGGAGGCTGCTACGTTAAAGTGTCCTGTTGCTGAGAAGCTGCAGCTGTTGAACTGGAACCCATGGTGGGAGGCTGGGAGTGGGATGTGGCCAGGTGTGTTAGGACGCCCTGCCCACTGATGGGGGAAGATGACAAGCCTGGGTGATACAGTCTCCTTGGCTGCCTGGCCGTCCTTGGACAAGGCACAACCCATGCAACTAGCTGAGTTGTTGGCAGGGGCTGGAAATAGAACCAGAGGAACTTCTGGCAGTGTCTATGAGGAAGAGAAAAGGAGAGAGACAGACAGAAAGAGAGAGACAGACACGACTTCCACTTCTTGCTGCTTACTGCTGCCGCAGCCCAGGTTGGCCCACTATCCCACAGAGACAGAGATTACGGAACAAGTCTGTCCCTCTGCCATGGTCAGCCTCCCATCTTTCTCCTCCCAGGACAGGCCACCTGCTCCTCTCAGGTCCCCAAGGAGCCCGGCGTGCCTGGAGTCCCGGTGTCTCCTGCGGGCAGCAGAGGGAGCCCACACTCTATCGAAAGAGATCGAGTTTCTCATTATAATACAAAGCAGAAAACACAATAATTTTTTTCACCACTCAGTATGTCCTTACAGATGAAGCTTTAATCTCCCTCGTCCGTCTCTGTTGCTGTAAATTCATGCTCCGTTATGGTGCCATCTGCCCGGATTCGCTAGGAAGAAACTGCAGCAAGTTTGGCGGCTTGCTAGGGCTCCAGAGCTGTTTGCACCGCATTCTGAATTAGGTAGTTACCACCCACCCTTAAAGGTTATGTCTTAGTAAGTTCACATCACTTTCTTAGCCATGAGCCTGCTGTTGATCAGTTGTGTTACACAAAAGTTTCAGTGAACTCACTGACAATTCCAAGATGCTAGTGGCAGAAGGAGAATTTGGCCCGTTTAAAAAAAAAAAAATCTAAGAGCAAGAAACATTGTGGAGCGTAATTTCATCTCATTGTCTAGCAGCTGCTGATTCGCCTTCTCATCTGTTTCTAAGTAATAGATATTGATTCTTCTCAGCTCAGAGCAGGACTACTTTACATATAGTTGCATGCAGTACACTGAATGGCATCTTTTGCAAAAATCCTTTGGGCTGACTGTTAAAGCTAGCCATGATGTCAGATATTAGGATCCAGGGTCATTCTGTGACTGAGCTGTGCCACAGATGTTCCTCACTCTGTGCTCTTCCTGGGAAAAGAGGAAAATGTTTGCCTCTTTCTGAAACATTCCCAGTTTCTCATTTCCCTCTCAAAGCAACTGGCCAAGTTCTGAAACCACTCTTAGTGGGAAGAAACCTTTATCCTGACCTACAGAGCAGCTGTCATCATGCCTGGGGGGGAGGGGGACCAAGAGGAAACAGTAAGAAAATAGTTTCTTGTCTTAAACCGGCGATAGAGTCTTTTACTTCAGAAGTTGCTCTGCTCAACCTTTTGTGGCTACTTGCTGAGACAGCAGCTTCCTTCCTGGGTGAGACCTCCACGCCTGAGGTCCAGGTCATGGCCGTTACCCTGTCTAGGACTTCTCACAGCTGCAAAGTGAACAGGCACAAGGACAGCCTAAGAACCTGTGGGGCCCCAGAGGCTTGGCTTTTAGAACCTCTACAACATGAAATGTCCAAAGATAGAAATGCACCCCTATCCCACAGAAAGATAATGCATAAGTAAATAATAAGTGGCAATGTATGGGCATGAAAACTAGTCGACATATTATGTCTCATCAAGTGTATTAATCCTGACATTCCATTTTTTTCTCCAGTTTGATACTGGTAATTTTTTTTTCCTCGCAGGCTATGCACACTCCCTTGAGTTGTTGGAAAGCTCTGGGTTCTGGGCCCTACTTCTGGGGGACTTGATGCAGATATTGGGTCCTGAATGATCGGGGGCCAGAATGAAGTTTAATCCTAGACCTCACCTGCCTGATCCAGACAGAGCCAACCTTAAAGGAAACGGAGTAGGCTCTTACCTGTCCTTAAATAAAACCAGAAGGACTCTCACCTGTCCCTAAGAAAAGTACTGAGAAGGGGATTCTTTTTCTCTTTCTAGCAGCATGCTCATTCATTCACTCAAGAAACATTTTATTGCAAGCCTACTAAGTGGCAGGCACAGTGCTGGGCATCTGGGAAACAAGGCACACAGGATGCTGGGCCTGCCTGCAGAGCACAGAGTTCCTCGGTCTGTCACCCAGCGCTGGCTGCTCCTGGCTGGCCCCAGGATCCCGCACAGCAGCAGCCCAGGTGGGCGCACTATCCCGCAGAGACAGAGACCCCATCCTTGCCCCCCTGGGGCCGGCTGCTCCCAGTTGGCCTCCAGCATCCCATCCTTGTTCCAGAGCCTCCTCATATTCCTGGCGGTTACAGGTTGAGTGTGTCCTCTAAAAATTCCTATGTACCTCAGAATGTGACTATATGTGGAAATAGAGCCTTTAAAGAGGTAATTAAGGTTAAATGAGGTCACTGGAGTGGGCCCTAATCCAACTGACTGGTGTACTTACAAAACAATAGGACACACACACACACACACACACACACACACACACACACACACACACACGAGACTACGTGTAGACCCACAGAGGAGAAGGCCGCCTGCAAACCAAGGAGAGAGGCCTCAGGAGAAACCAGTCCTAAGAAAACCTTGATCTTGGACTTCCAGCCTTCAGAATTGTGAGAAAATAAATTTCTGTTGTTTAAGCCCCCCAGTCTGTGGTACTTTTTATAGCAGCCCCAGAAAACTAATATACCAGCCCACTAAGAGGCCCACAAAACTCCCTTGGATCTTTCTCAAAAGAAGAAAGAGAAGACGCTCACTCAGCCCCTCCTCCATTTGATAGGAGCTTCTGCAGAGAGGGCAGTCCCATTGTGCACTCACCTACAGCCTCCTCTGCCTCATTTCTCCTCAGTCCACTCCCACAGGTGTGGACAGATCAGCAGGGTCTGGGGGATTTTGCTGGGAGCAGGGGTATGGTTGGGCACTCTTTCTTCAGCCACATTGATTTTTCTCTAGAGCTTCCGGGGTTTGCAGTTCCTTGGGGGAGGGTCCTTCATGCTGCAGCATCTCCCCAGACTCCAGGAAATTTTCAGTTCTTATTTTCTTTGGCCCTTGGGCAGTACTCGAGCCCTTTGCTGCTTCTTGATACTTCCATCCACTGTTTGAACCACCCACTCTGCAAGGAGTGCCTTCTGCCATTCACCAGCCCATCTGCTGCTCAGTCGGTCTGCTCCTGTCCCAAAAGAATTGTGCCAAAATCCAGTGGTGGGCTGATGAATGTGTGTCAAGGGCTCTTCAAACAAAAAAAACAAAACAAAACAAATATGAATCCCTGATTTGTTGCATCTGCCCTTTTCCATGGTGTAAATGCTTTAATCAAGGCCAATTTCAGACTACCAATGTGAGGTCATGGAACAGGGAGTTGGACTGGGAAGACATGCCTGGGGGCACACCATTAAATTGTATTCCCACCACTGAGATGCCACAACAGACGTAAATAACCTCAGGAGCACATAAGGGAGTAAAAAATAAAATAAATAGGAATGATGTTTAGGATATTTATTACCTTTGTATTTTAAAACAATTTATTTAATTGTATGCTCAAATAATTTAGTTCTTAATAATGACTATGTTTAACAACAAGCTTGCAAATTTTCCAAAAATTTAACCATTTATTCCAAGCCCTGTGGCCACCACTTTATTCCTAGACAGTCCGAAGCCCTGCCTCCATGCCCTGACAGTACATTTTCCTGCATGATTCCAGGTGGACTCTTCCAGGTGCACACCTCCATCCTGGCTCCCGGGCTATGCAGCCCTGATGTGCCTGGGCTTTCTCTGGGGCCTGAGTGACTTTCCTGACCCAGGGAGCACTGACAGGGACTTGTTTTGAAGAAAGTAGCAGCAAATTTGTGCTGAGCGACCCACATCTCTCCTGTGTGGAGCTACAGAGAACAGGGTAACTTCTGGGGCTGAATTGTCTTCTCAGTAAACCCACATCTCTTTCCCCTTGGGGTTGTGCTGAAATGTTTTGATTCATGAGAAATGGATCCCTTAGTCCTTAAATAATAGTGCATTTACTACTGTAAAATCACCAAAATTTGCAATAAGTATGAAATTAATTAAATTATTATTATTAGTTAAAAACGTAAAGGCTCTCTTTGTGAAAGAATCTTTTCAGAGTGAAAATCCAAAGATCAACTGGTAATTAATGTATGTTGAACAAAATAGTCCTGGCTAGTACATATTAATAACAAGAAAGTGACAATTTCAAGACACATCCTTTCTCTGCTGGGTCTAGAAGAGGCATATTGTGGAAGTAAGGAGCTGGGATTACCCAGATCAATTAAAGAAACACAAAATAAATAATGCCCATCTTTCCAGGAAGTCATCATAAATGCCTGATGACTGATAAACTGACATGAGACATTAAGCTACTCAGCTTGGGCTGCTGAAGACAATGCAAAAGGTAGGGTTTTAGTTCACAAATAGGCAAAACCAATTTGTCATCTTTCACACAAGCATTTGTCTTGATATAAAACCTTGCATATATGATTTATATCAAGTATATGCTCATGTGTGTGTGTGTGTGTGTGTGTGTGTGTGTGTATAAAACGACAGATCATATACATGCATACTGACATGTTGGGAGGAAATCCCTTGGCAAAATACCTCTAAAACTGAAATCAGTCAAAGGGAGAAATAAAGTTTAAAATCTGTTTATCGATTATAAACTGCAGTCTGGGGCTGTCTATTTCCTGTTCTGGCAGAAGCAAGCCAGACCTTCTGCTAACCTCTCAGGTTCAGATAAGCCCTGTGTCGCCCATGTATACCCACTGATATGGAGATGAACTACGGCTCTCTACTCCTGAGGAATCCTGTTGATATGCAGACGCACTAAAGCCAGGCAAGATATTCTGGAAATATTACAATTTTACCCACACATGTATGATAGAGGGTTATGAAACTGTGAAGAAAGGCTATGGGACAGGTTGACTGGCTGTTTCCAACTAAATGTTTTGCTTCACAAGGACAGAGCATCCAGATCTGTGGTTTTTCCCTCCTTTTGGTTACTTTAACTTTCAGACTTGGCTTTCCTTTCTGGGAAGTGGCCAAGATGCGCCTCCATAGTGGGTGGGGCTGCTCCTGTCCACGTCCTGCATGAAGTGCTGAGGCTGAAGGGTGCTCTGGGGGAAATCCATCAGACTTAGATCAAAGAGGCTTTGAAAGCACCAAACACATTTCCTTTCCTCCCAGCTGGTAATTACTGCAACGCTATTCATCTCAGTTATTATTTTAATAGACCAGGGAGATCCTGGATACTTTCAGAGGATCAGAAACAAAGGTTGCTGGCCCAGGAGAGGTGACTCCAGATTCCTGCAATTTGTAGGCTGCTGAAAGCAGGGAGTTAAAGGAGCAGTTTCGACTTTTGTCTTCTCTGAGCTTAAAGTTAAAAAGCAAACTCTACTGTTACCCCCAAAATATTTTTTTCAAGACTCAGCTACTGTGGAATTCACTGAAGTCTTCATTACCTTATCACTCAATTGTCTTCAGTTTTATGTTGTTTCTTTAAAAATCCATTTTACTTAGGCTGTAATTTGCATGCAATAAAACGTACACATTAAGTAAATGGTTTGATGAGTTTTGACAAATGTATGCTTTCACTCCAGTCAATATGCACACCATTTCCACCACCCAAAATATTCCCTTGTGCCCAGTAGTATACTGGTAAATATTTAACAGCAGGCTCTGAAAAAAAGTTATATTTAAACAGCTATTTATATCGACATATTAAGACTATTATACAGTTTACTGATATAGAGGATTTTTATTTATTTATTTATTTACTTATTTATTTGGTACCATTAATACAAAATTACATGAGCAACATTGTGGTTACTAGATTCCCCCCATTATCAAGTCCCCACCACATACCCCATTACAGTCACTGACCATCAGTGTAGTAAGATGGTACAGAATCACTACTTGTCTTCTCTGTGCTGTACTGCCTTCCCTGGGCCTCCCCCCTACATTATGTGTGCTAATCAAAATGCCCCTTTTTCCCCTTATCCCTCCCTTCCCACCCAGCCTCCCCAGTCCCTTTCCCTTTGGTAACTGTTAGTCCATTCTTGGGTTCTGTGAGTCTGCTTGTTTTGTTCCTTCTTTGTTCTTATACTCCAGATTTTTCTTTGTTCTTATACTCCAGATGAATGAAATCATTTCATACTGTGTTTCTCTGCCTGGCTTACTTCACTGAGCATAATACCCTCTAGCTCCATCCAAGTTGTTGCAAATGGTAGAATTTGTTTTCTTCGTATGGCTGAGTAATATTCCATTGTATATATGTACCACCTCTTCTTTATCCATTCATGTACTGATGGACACTTAGGTTGCTTCCATTTCTTGGTGATTGTAAATAGTGCTGTGATAAACATAGGGGTGCATATGTCTTTTTCAAACTGGGCTCCTGCATTCTTAGGGTAAATTCCTAGGAGTGGAATTCCTGGGTCAAATGGTATTTCTATTTTTAGTTTTTTGAGGAACCTCCATACTGTTTTCCACAATGGTTGAACTAATTTACATTCCCACAGCAGTGTAGGTGGGTTCTCCTTTCTCCACATCCTTGCCAACATTTGTTTTTGTTTGTCTTTTTGGATGGTGGCCATCCTAACTGGTGTGAGGTGATATCTCATTGTGGTTTTAATTTGCATTTCTCTGATGATTAGCAATGTGGAGCATCTTTTCATGTGCCTTTTGGCCATCTGAATTTCTTCTTTGGAGAAGTGTTCAGATCCTCTGCCCATTTTTTAGTTGGATTATTTGCTTTTTGTTTGTTGAGGTGCATGAGCTCTTTATATATTTTGGATGTCAACCCTTTATCAGATATGTCGTTTATGAATATATTCTCCCATACCGTAGGATGCCTTTTTGTTCTACTGATGGTGTCTTTTGCTGTACAGAAACTTTTTAGTTTGGTATAGTCCCACTTGTTCATTTTTGCTTTTGTCTCCCTTGCCTGGGAGATATGTTCATGAAGAAGTTGCTCATAGTTATGTCCAAAAGAGTTTTGCCTATGTTTTCTTTGAAGAGTTTTATGGTTTCATGACTTACATTCAGGTCTTTGATCCATTTTGAGTTTACTTTTGTGTATGGAGTTAGACAGTAATCCAGTTTCATTCTCCTACATGTAGCTGTCCAGTTTTGCCAGCACCATCTGTTGAAGAGACTGTCATTTCCCCATTGTATGTCCACGGATCCTTTATCATGTATTAATTTACACAAAAGTAAACTCATTACGTAGATATCTTGCCAATGGGTTTCAGCCCAAAGCAAGTTCACTATGGATTCAATGTGACCAGAGAAATGACAGTAGAACATTCTTGGGGTGAAAGGGTTTATTACCCGGCTTGTTCTCCCAGTGGTAGGTCAAGCACTAGAGTTATGTTTGCATCCAACAGTCTGCAGGTCTATAATCCTCCGTCATCTCTGCCTCCACCCAGAGTACTGGGCTGAGCTCTTTATATAGTGATTCAGTCAATAGTAGCTTATTGCCTACGGGTGTGGAAGCCATAGCCTAGCCGCAGGCCAGTTACATAAGCAGTGTAGGTTCAGTGAGGATCCTGGCTATAGGAACCCCAACTTTCCTCACAGTAGGGTAGTCCAAACCCTGAGAAAGTTGTGAACTACCATGCACATCTTGATTGCTAATTAGAAAAAGTTGTTTCAGCCCAGAAACCACTGAAGTATGTGAACTGAGAGGCATTGGCTATGGAACTTAAAATCAAAGGCATCAAGCTTTGCATTTCTGATTATGTATTCAAACCATAGTGTGACAGTGCATGAAGTCAGTTTTTACTAGAGTCATAAGTAGTAATTAGACATAGACTTAAAAAAATTATTTTTATTAAGGTATTATTGATATACACTCTTATGAAGGTTTCACATGAAAAAACAATATGGTTAGTACATTCACCCATATTATCAAGTCCTCACCCATACACCAATGCATAGACATAGACTTTTAAAATCCAAATCAGATTTGTATTACATGAAATTCCTCCACTTGTTTATCCCCAAGCATAAAATGATCTAAATGGGAAACTACTGCCTGTGGCTCCTTTCTTTATAGGTAGTCTTTAAAATAGCTCAGTTGTAACCATTCCAACTTGGGGGGACACACTAGGAAAGAAATGAAGAGGTTCAAATGTTGTACCATTTAGGTTCATAGTTTCTAGTCTTCAGAGCACCCAACATCTCTTCAAGGATTTGATGCCAAAGATGGGGGGAAAGAAAATAAAGGTTGGGTAAAGAAATTGTTCAGAGGTGTTTAAAGACCGTTCTTTACCAGAGTGAGCAAGTTAAAAGGGTCTGGAAGGAATGAAAATCTAGCAACAGATTGTGGTCTCTGAATACCATTCCCTACTAAAAGGAAGCAAATCTTCAAGGAAAGCAGTGGATTTCAGATCTGGAACAGAAAATATACAAACTAAGGCTGGAACATCTTGCTTCCAAACTCAAGGACATGCTCCAAGATTGATGAGAATGTGGCAAAAAGACACAGGAACTTGGAGGCATCCCGACGGGCAAATCTGGGGCAATTTGAGCATAAAGAATAATGACAGTAATGGCTAATAACACAGAGTAAAAAATAGTTTGAGTTATAATAATACTGTCCCTTATACCCCACCCCCATAATAAAGAATGACAATTAATACATGTGGGAGAAACAGTAAAACTAGAAAATCACTTTTTGCAACAAATTTTGTTAGAATTTATTTGATAAAACTTATCAATGGATGCTAAACCACTGAGTAATAAGTTATTGGAACAGGATAGTCACACAGTCTCAAAGTGTCACCCCAAAAGACTTGTTAGTTTCAAAGAGGAAAGGAGGTCATCACCATGGAGAAATCTGGTGGATGCCACCTTAACGGAATGATCAAATTTCCTCCCCAACAATGGGCCCAGGTAACACCACAGGTCTTCCGATGAAGGGCAGAAAAGCCCGCAAGTATCTTTGCCAAAAATGTTTAACCTTAGTCTCCTCATGAGGAATCAACTGGAAAATCCAAATTTAGAGACTTTTGGCAAGCCAACAGGCCTGGGTTCTTCAAAAATCAGTGTCAGGAAAGACCAAGAGAGCCTTGGGGAACTGTTCTGGATTAAAAGAAACTAAAGAGATTTTACTAAATACAGTGTGTGGTCACTGATGGGATCTTGGATTTAAAAATAAACAAGCATAAAAGGCACAATTGTGACAGTCTGGGAAATTTAAACATGGGCTGTTTATTAGTTAATAGTAAAGTTTAATTTCTTGATTGCAATAACTTGTGTTTTGTAGGGAATGTTTTCGTTCTTCGGAGGCTGCATGCTTAGAAATCAAGTGTCGTGGTTTCTACAGCCAATTCTCAGTTAACAAAAAATGTAGATATGTATAAATATATAGGGAGTGATAAAGCAAATGTGGTAAAACATTAACAAGTGGTGAACCTAGGTGAAGGATTTATGGCTCTTCATCATACTATTATTTCAATTTTTCTGCAGGTTTGAATATGGTGAAAATTATAGGTTGAGAGAAAAGAGCTGGCCAAAGTGTAATAATAATTATTTTTCTTAAATCAACTCCTACTTAATTTTTGCACGTTTAATTTTTTAATGGAAATATGTTCATATGATTAAAAAAGGTATACAAAGAGATTTCCTTCCATCCTTACCCCCATCTGCTCTGTTTTGTCTCAATTCCCCCTCTGCCATTTGTTTTTTACATACCCTTCTAGAGATTATTTATGCATATACAAACAAATTCAACTTATTTTGCTTCTCTTCCTTGCTACACAAGATAGCTTATTCCACAAGTAGTTCTGCCTCTTGCACCTTCCACCTAACAATATCTTAGGTATCTTTCTGTACAAGTAAAGAGCTTTGATGTTTTCCTTCTTTCTTACAGTTGTATAGTATTCCACTGGATGAGCCTACCACAATTGATTTGATTTTTAACAGACTTTAGATGGTTTCTCGTCTTTTGCTATTGAAAACAATACTACAATGAATACACTTGAACAGATACCTATTCACACACTTGTGCTGGTATGAATATTTGTAAAGTGGGATTGCCAAGTTGTAAGGGATGCTTTTGTAATTTTGATGGCTGTTGTTGAGGGAGATGTAGGGCTCCTTTACATGCAACCCCACCCCCAGTGCAGGAAAGCGGCTTCCCTACAGCCTTGTCAACAGGATGTGCTGTCAAACCTATGGGATTTTGCCAGTTGGATAAGTGAAAAGTGTATTTGGGGGAAACTTTCATTTGTCTTGCTATAATAAATGAGGTTGAGCTTCATTTCACATTGTCTAAGAACCATTTATAGTTGTTCTTCTGTGAATTGTTCACATCTTTTGTCCCTTTATTATTTGATTTTGTTTTATTTGAACCAGGGTTTTCTAGAGAATTAGAGCTTACACAAATGTGGGAAATTGAAGGTCTAGAGTAGAGGTGTGGGAAGTCTCTAACCATAACAGCTAGGGATACTGGTGCAGCTGGGTGGGTCAGAGCCTGTGGGAAAATCCCCAAAGCTGGGTGTGCGAAAGAGGTTGTTTGCCTTGGCCACACTGCGTGGGAGTGCAGCTCAGCACTCTTCAGCGGGCTGCTGTTTGCTGATGGCAGGTGGAATCAGGAAGTGTCTCACCAGAAGGACCTTGCAAGAGTAACGGCTTCTGCTTCACTTCTGTCCTTTTCAGTGTTATACAAGCTCCTCTCTTGGCCAGCTTTAACCCAAGACCATGCAGAAAACTGGTTTTCCAGCCGTAGACTGGAGTGGTGGTGCCAAGTTGTTGAAAAAAATCTAGCATACTCCACCCCATTGTCATCTTGGCTTCCACACTCACTTCCTTTACCTCTACTTAAGTTTTCAAATAAAGATAACAGCAGAATCACGTTTGCACCTACAGGCGGCAACTTTCTCTCATAGAACCAAAATATTCCCTCTCCTTTCCTCAAAAGAGGATAAGCAATCCTGTTTGTTCATTCCTCTCCTACCTGAGTCACAACCTACCTTTGATTCTCTGTAACTTAAATACTTAGATGTAGGGTTAACTACTACTGTCTTAGTCAGTTCGGGCTGCTATAATGGAGTCCCATGGATTGGGGGGCCTTAAACAGCACACACTTATTTCTCACAGTTCTGCAGGCTGGAAGTCCAACATCAAGGCACTGGCAGGTCTGGTTCCTGGTGTGCAGTTGTCTGCCTTCTTGCTGTATCCTCACGTGGTGGCAGAGGGAGAGAGAGAGGTAGAAGTAGAGATAGAAAGAGGGGGAGAGAGGAAGTTCTGTTGTCTTTTCTTTTTCATCATCTCATTCATGATGACTCCACCTCATGACTAATGACTTCCCGAAGGCCCCACCTCCAAATACACCATCACATCAGGAATTAGGCTTCAGCAGATGAATTGTGGGACACAGATATTCGGTCCACGGCAACTACTATCAGTATATTTTATGGTGGATAAGAGGGGAATGGAGTCAGGGAAACTTGTATGCATACATACATATGCATTCATACCAAAGCAAGGAGAATACACTCATACCAACTATAGGCCTTTTTTTTTTTGACACTGGTCATGTGGAGATAGGTGGCATTCATGTCACTTCTGCTACCCCCTCATTCCCTTTGCATTCAGCAAGGACCTCAGCTGATTGTGGCTTATGGCCCTTGTGGGTTTGACCCAAAGCTTCATTCCTGAAGGGTCTGGATTATTTAGTCCTGCCAGAAATGGATTGTGGTCGTTTTCACTCACTACCTTTTACTAAAGGATGTGGGAGGATTAAGAGGTGCTTTGAAGCCTCATGTGGGTGCCAGGTCTACGCCTCCCTATCCCCACTGTGTAGTAGGAACCCAGTTCGCTTTGAGAGTCAGGATCATTCCCAGGCAGTACTCTTCTTAGTTCAAGGTATAGGATCCCAAAAGGGCCGGGGTGCCTCAGTTTCCAGATCAAGGCAACCATTGTGTGTCCCTGGTGGAAGCACTCCTTGAGTCCCCTGGCTGGTCCTTTCAGGTCTTAGATATCTCATCGCATCTCCTCCCTTATCTTTGGGTCAGAGGCAGGGAGGGACGGACAGGGAGAAAGACAGAGACACTGATAGCTCCCAACAAGGGGAGAAAAAGCAGCAAGAATCAAGAAGAATGCCATTAGGCAGAGAACTTGACCGAAGCGTCTCCTTCTGTGGAATCATTCTAACATGGTAAAAGAAAAAAGAAAAAGAAGAAGAAAAAAAACATATACTATATATGACATATTATTACATAATAGATCTGTATATTATGTTGGTATTATTATTGTATTATGCTATAATTATATACATATCTACTTTACCACTTTAGAATGACTCAGTGTATCTTTTTTCTTTTTCTATTTCTGTATTCATAGGAAATAGGCAACATGTACTGAAGGCTCAGGTGCTGTGTTGTGTGTGCTTCCGTTTTGCAGGTGAGAAAGTGACATCCAGAGAGGTCGAGCCGCCGGTAACGGGAGCTCCTGGTGGTGCAGCTCCGGAGGCCCAGCTGCTAACAGCTGCTCTGGACAGAGGGCGGTGACGGATGCTTCACAACTTGTCTAGGCTGTTCAGAGGTGCTCGGACAGTGTCATGTTTCGACGGTGATGAGTCTGAAAGAAGAAACGCCTAACTAGGTGCGGCGGATTGATCTCCAGTTCTTGCCGGGAAGGTGAAGGCTGTTGAGCAGGTGCTAAGACGTTCCGTAAATAGGTTGTTTAGACGTTTTAAAATAAGGTGCTGAATCCAGTGTGAGATATGCCATCCCCACCGTCTGAAGAGCTTCAGATTAAAGTCACTTGAGGAATCTGCTTTGGATAGGAAGCCGATAGCCACATCTTTTCTCTCCATTATGGCACCCAAAGTAAGAAACTGGAATTAATATCACTAGAGAACTTTATAAGATTTTAATGTCTAAGAATCCAAATTAGCATGGCTCTGACCAAGGGTATGAAAAACTAATCGGAGTATAATTGTCATATAAGGTGATACCGGGGCAGGGACCTGGAGCGGGCTGCCTCCGGACACAGGTATTACTGAGGGACAGACCCCGTCACTCAGTCCCCCCGGGGCAGCTCAGTCCAGCGGCTTGGATGGTGACCCCTTGAAGGTCTGAGAGGGGGCTGGCTGCCGCTGAAGGTTGACATCCTTACAGTTGGGCCATGCAGAGTGATTATTTGGAGCCCTGGAAGAAAACGCACACTTAGAATTCAGCTTGGAGAGGCTCTCAGGGCAGTGGCTGGTGCAGTGCGACTACGGCCAAGACAGGCGGGCTGCGAACTGTCGACTGAGCGCCACCTGTGCCTCCTCTGGGAGTTGACCCATATCTTCCATTGGATTCTGAGGGGCGGGGCTACTTCTAATAGGGCATCAATAAAGCTTCGGGATAATTAAGTGCCTAATGGAGTGTCTAAACTCAGCTGGAGCAACTTACACGGAATCTTGCTACATCTGCGATGCCTTTTTCACTCGGCTAAGAGGTCGCATTTTTGACGTTGTATTTTCTTTCTTAAATTCTTTTACTATGATTGTGGCTGTATGATTTTGCATATTTATGACACTGGGTATGTTGCGGTGGCCACACTGTGCAAGTCAACACATAAATGCAGAAGAAAAATAATACAGAGAACCTAAAAGGTTCCAGTGTGAGATATGCCATCCCCACTGTCTGAAGAGCTTCAAATTAAAGTCACTTGTGGAATCTGCTTTGGATACACAAGAACCCCAGAAACTGCTTTAGCCAGAACGGCCCTCGGAGGAATGCAGTACTATTTGGACATGGGCACTGATTCTTGCCAGAGAACACTTGGCTTTTTGTTGGAAATTATGTAGACTTTTATTATGGCCTTTACAGACCTCTTCTCTCATCTCCTGGGAAAAGTTGCTGCCTTTCTCCAGTATCTGTGCTTTGGTTCCCAGCCAACCAGCCAGACAAGACACTTATTAAGTGCCCACTGTACGCACTGTTCCATCTGACGTCTGTCTCTTCCTCCCAAAGCTTGCCCCTCACCTTCTCCTACTCCGCTCTCGAGTGGCATACTGGCCTGGCAGAGCAAACCAGCCAGCCAGTGAACCAGGGGCTGGACCCTGGGGCCCTGGGTCTATTTTGGGAGGGTCCTTGGGGCTTCAGGGAGCAGCGACTTGTTCTCTTTTATGCCCTGGGTGTCTCTATTGCACATCACCCAGACTATTGCCAGCGGAGCCCTGGTCCTTCGGTTCAGAATTTTTTGTTTGAATCCCTTAGAAGGGAAGATTCTGCCCCAATTAAGGCTTTATCTTAAAAAAAAAAAAGATGTTAAGATGTAAACTGTTGCTGTTAGTATAGGCATCCCTAGTCCAAGTCCTTAGTTATGAGAAATTTCAAACATACATACAAGCTGAGAAAATAGTATGACTCCCTCATTTCAATAATAATCAGCTGATAGCCAGTTTGGCATCCTCTTCCCACTGGATGATTTTGAAGCAATCCCAGACTCCACAAAATCTGTAGATCATTCAATATGTATTTCTAAAAAGGGACTTGTAAAAAATTCCACAGAACCATTATCCCATTAATCCCCTTCTGCAGTTTCTTAATATCAAATATCTAATCAGAAATGCTCAGGTGATACAAGTGCTTTCTCAGTTTGCCTGTCATAATCAGTTTCCAGAGAAGGTCTGTGCACAGTGGCTGCTTGAGAAGCCTGTTAAGTCTCTTAATCTGTATATCACCATCTTGTCCTTGGGTGGATCAGGTCTTTTTTAAAGTGGCAAAACTATCTGTTGAATCTTATCAAAGATGTGTTTTTATGTCATGAAATCAAATAATCTTTAGTGAAAAATCAAAATTGCTTTATTGACTTGCACACATAGCTGAAAACTTACTAATTTCCCCTGATAGAAACAGTCCCCTGCCTCATCATACTTCTTCCCCTCGTCACTTGCCACCATTTTCTGTTTAGTCTATGCCTTTGCAACTGTAATGTGCAGTGTCTCTCCCTCATTCTGTCAGCCTCCAGGTGCTGGTAGTGCAGAAATAGACTGAAGACCTAAGAAGGCACTAGTTAAGAAGCTGTAGAGGATGGGGATGGAGAAATTTTAGGTTGGTGTATTTTAATTTAGTTATGGATGTACTATTCCATGGACATTAGAGACTGACTTCCCTTTGTGAAAGATGAGGATTCAGAGCTCGTACCCTCCCCTCCACCCCCTCTTCCTAGTTACATTCTGTTGTTTTTGGTGGTGGTTTCTTCCATAACATTAAATAACTCACTTCAATTTCTATCTTGTTTCATCAGTGCCCAGTAAGCTCTCTAAGCCTGTTCACTTTTCATATGTTCAAGGTAAAAACATTGATTTTTTTTCCCTGTAACCACTTGTTCTTTTTGATCTGCCTAGAGGTTAATTCAAAAAGAGGAATTCCATAGAGCATTTATATTATCTGTAGAAACAAATTGGTTCACACCATGAGACTACTGCTCATCAGAACACCTCATTGGTGATTTGAGTGCATCCACATGTAACTTCCTCAGAATGAGTGCTTGGCAGGTCATTTTTCTAAATCTTTCCATGTTTGAAAACACTTGATCGATAGTTGTTGGCCTGGGTTGGAAGTTCTAGGGTCGAAATAATTTTCCTTAAGAACTTTGAAGGCATTTTGCCATTGAAAAAGTAATTTGCATGGTTAATTTCCTTAGCTATTATTACTATGGTGCTCACATTTGAGTACTTAGGATTTGAATAGTGCCAAGCACTGTTACAAGTGTTTTAATGAGTATTGAATTTAATTCTTCACCCTGTGAAGTTTGTGTTATTATTATTGTGGGGAAAATGGATATTTCTGACCAGAATTCCTGCCTGGCTTTAATAGCACCCAGTGTCCATATATATGAGCCTGTTTGCACATCACATCTATGGGATGTTTACCAGGGCAGAGCAGCTGATCAGCTGTGGGACTGCCAGCCCAGGATAGGGGTGAGAGGAAACACCCGTTCTCTCCTCTTCTCCATTCCTGGTACATAATTGGTCAGATGTCTGCCAGTCACCGAGGACTCACCCACTGAGTTCCTCCCAGTGGGAGGGGAAAGGGGAGGAGACAGTGTGGAGGGAGAGGGGCTTCCAAGGGACCAAGAGCCACTGAGCAGCAGGGGTTTGGAGCCGTGAGAACAGGGAGGGAACTGAGAGAGCCACCAGTGCCAGAGATGAGAGTATGAGCCATGAGAATAAGCTCCTTTAATTGCCAACTTCTTGTCCTTGCTTTTACTCAGTCATATCGAATCCACTGGGAACTTGTCCCTAGTGGGGAACTCCCTTCTCCCAGAGCTACAATTATCCATGTCCTACAGATGAGGAAACCAAAGCATGTAACTTGTCTAGGCAGGAACTAAACTCCAGAATCTGCATTCTCAAACTGACAGCTTTCCACTCAAGGCCACAGCTCCTGTGGAAGGCCTCTCTTCCACCGTCTGGTTTTCACGGGATTCCAGAAAGACCACTAACTCCTTCAGGTCCAGGAATAATAGTTTCCCAGTGTTGTTGGTCCCCAAGTGCTTAACTGCCCCTGGTTGGTCCCCATAACCCTGCCCACACCTCTGTAAAGATTCACTAACTGCTTTCCTTAAGCCTTCTGAGTCCCTGTCAGGGATGGTGACTAATGTAGTCATGCCTGGGAAATGGCAGGTCTCAGAGTCAGCCTTGTTCTGTCAGATTCTGGGGTTGTTACCCAGAAATAGATTGGAGACATAAGAAGACAATAGTTAAGAGGCTGTAGAAGATGGGGATGGAGAAAGTTTAGGTTTGGTATATTTTAATGTATCATTGAATACTCCCACTTTTTAAAAAAACAAACTTGTTCTAATCTAGTTATAGTTATCACACTATTCATTTGCCATTTTTATCTGTTACTACATCTTATCTACGTAGTAAAACAGTTGATCTAAGCACCCTATTTAAAAAAAAGATGTCGTATAACTCTAAGTTCTTGTTTCACCACTTTTGACCTGTTTTGAAAACTAGCGAGGCTTTCTGTGGAACACCGTGGGGCTGCCAGGTTCGGCCTCCCCATTGTGTTTTTATCATCATCACAGAGGAAGATGGTTATTCTCCAGAGTTTAGACACCTGGCCCATGTGAAGGCATTGTCTCTGGAAGGGTCATCATGGTAACCTCCCCTTTCAAGACAAGCATTTAAGTTTTATCAAAACAGAGGACTTGGCTTTGTGTTAAATTGGTCCCCGTGGCAGTGTTCATCACAGCCTGTGTGCTGTGTTACCTCCCTGTGCTCCTGGCATATTTTATCCCTGAGATCTGGGGCTTCAACTCATACTACCTCCTTGCATGTGGGACTCAGACCAGAAGCTTGGTCTCTTCTAGTATGTTTCAACAAACTCCATCTTCCATAAATAAATCAAGCTCTCTGTTGTCTGCATATGGCTCCTCATCATGTGGTTACCATTTCTTCTTGGAATAAAGGCTTTTAAATTTGGGAAGAAAATTTTATGCACTGGAACAGACAATTGTTTTTTTCTCTGTCCAACATCTCTCCTCTCTCTTCCTTTTTCTGGTAATTGCATTTAATTTCTCTTGGTGGGCTGGCCCATTGATTAGTCAGTTAATTTTCTCACAGTCTCTCTCCCCCACTAGAAGCTCTGGGAGGGCAGGGACCCTGTTATCTCCATTCACCCCTTTGTCTCCAGCACAAGAGATTTTTGGTGCCTAGCACATACAAACATTCCTGGGACAACTGACTATCCATTTGGGGAGCAGTCAGTTCTCTGCTTTTATGTTTTCACAAAATCTGTATAGATCAAAAATCTAAATGTCAAAGACCTGCTAAAGTAGCAGGAAAAAAAAGAGCATGTTTACATAATCTGAGAGATGGAAAGAAATTAAGAAGCAATAGGAGAAAAAAAGATGGGGGTCCCAAATTTTAAACCTTATATATACAACCACATCATAAACAAAGTTATACAATAAGTAACAAAATTGAAAACATATTTTGTGGTATCTGGCATGTTAATACCCACAATGTCTAAAGGGCTTTTAAAAATAGATAAGATAAATATATGGTACTGTGTACTCAAGTTTATGAATCAAAGAAATAGAATAAACTAGGAAAGATACCACTGTCACTTATTGGACCAGCTTAAATGTAAAAATCTAGAGAAAATTTCAGTGTCTGTAAGGGGGTAGAAGAGAAGCATTCCTGCTCTGTTGATGAGAGTTGAAAATTGTACCATATTTGGAGATGGTAAATGTAGCCGTTTTTGTCTATTTTCATGACCATGACTTTCAACTCTGAAATTCCCTCTGAATGATCCATCCTACAGGGGTGTATGTGTGTGAATTCATGTGAGTGTGTGTGAATGTGGGAGTGTGTGTGTCAAAGTGTAACATTGTTGGCAGATGTGCCCACACTCTCCTCCACTGAAGCTCTGGGAGCACAGGGACTCCTGGTTCCAGTCACCCCTTTGTCTCCAGTACCAGGGATGGTTGGCGCATGGCATATGGAAGATGCTCAAAAACTTGAATAAATGAATGACAGGTAGATACAACTTAAAAAACTGGGGTTATGCTATTAATATGTAATACGGATTTGGGTCAACTTATGAATGATACAGAAGGTATAGTTCACAATGAAGACATCTGATTACTCCCACAGATGCAGTAAATTACTGAAGTCGAAATATGTAAGGTAAAGCTAGAAGAAATTCAAGAATAAATTGTCATAAGGAAATCACAGGAGACACTTGAACACACCATTCTCAATCTTTAACAAGTTAAATAAGAAAGACAAAAGAGTTAGAGGCTTTGTAAATAGGTTGACTTACAGATACATGGAACTTTGTGGTCTGGGCTTAATCACCTTCTCTTTTTTTGTATTTTATTTTGTTTATTTTTTTTTTCCTTTATTTAAAATCAAGTATAATTGATATACAATATTATATTGATTTCAAGGTATGTAATATAGTAATTAGACAGTTATCTACATTATTAAATGCTCACCCCAACTAGTGTAGTTACAATCTGTCAACATAGAAAGAGGTCACAGAACTATTGACTATATACTCTATGCTGCACTTCCATCCCCATGGCTAATTTATATAATGATTGAGATTTTGTGCCTCTTTATCCCTTTCACTTATTTTACCCACCCTCCCCAACCCCTCCCCAGTGATAACCATCAGTCACTTCTTGGTATCTATGAGTCTACTGCTATTTTGTTCATTTTGTTTTTAGATTCCACATGGAAGTGAAATCATATAGTATTTGCCTTTTTCTGTTTGGTTTATTTCACTTAGCATGATAACCTCTAGTCTTCCTATGTTGTCCTAAACGGCAGGATTTCTTTCCTTTTTATGGCTGAATAATATTCCATTGTGTATATGTACCACACCTTCTTTATCCATTCATCTACTGATGAACTCTTTGGTTACTTCCATATCTTGGCAACTGAAAATAATGCGGCAATAAACATAGGGGTGCATACATCTTTCTGAATCAGAGATTTTGTTCCCTTTGGGTAAATTCCTAAGAGTAGAATTACTGGGTCTATGGTATGTCTATTTTTAGTGTTTTGAGGAACCTCCATCCTGCTTTTCATAGTGGCTGCACCACTTTATATTCCAACCAACACTGTAGGAGGGTTCCCTTTTCTCTACATCTTCTCCAACACTTGTCTTTTGTTATTTCTTGTCTTTTGGATAGTGGCCATTCTAACTGGTGTGAAGTGATTCCTCATTGTGGTTTCGATTAGCATTTCCCTGATGCATAATCATCTTGTCTCAGTCCATGAAACTCTCTAGTTTTGCACGGCAGGAGTATTACAGGGTACATTTTCTGATGACAGTGTAATAAAACTAAAAATGAATCACAAAAAGTTTATTTAAAAAATCCAAGGCTTGGAAGTTAAACAAATGAGCTTTTGCAGTAACCCTTTGTCTAGGGTTAACTTCTGTCAAATAGCAATTATGGGGTCCTCAGAAGTTAAGAACATAGAAAGCACAGGGCACCACAGGGCACCGAGACTTATGAGAGGCGCAGCCAGCACTTTGCTCAGGGTAGGAGTATGAAGCATTTTCGTTATTAGTCAGAAGAGGATTAAAATAAAGTGAAATAAGGTTCAATAAAAAGCCAAGAGAAATAAAAACGGAACTCCTGGACACAAAATCAACAAAAAATGAGAGAAAAGAACTAGAGTAGAATTTTTAATACAAGGACTGATTCTCTTGGAAAAATAAAGTGACTTAACTTGTGGCAATGCTGTCAAGAACAAGAAAGAGAAGCCATTGGTAATGGGCGCAGGGCGTGGAGCCATAGAGGTGAGCGGGCGGATGACTCACGACCCAGTGGCCCCCTCGCGCGCCCTCTCTCGTGGGCGTCGGGGGTGGGGCGCTCTGGCGGCGGCCCGCTGGCCCCTGCTGAGCTCCGCTGAGCTACTGGGCACGCAAATGCAGCTTGTCCTTGGCTTCCAGGGGTCAAGCGGCAGGTGCTGGAGTCCAGCTGCAGTGGGCAGTCTCCCTTCTGGAGACGGGGGGATCCCGTGTCTCTGGCCAGTCTGGGCCGTTCTTCTAAATTGAGAACGTGTAGGCTTAAGAGCAATAGATGGCCATTTTCCATGAGAACGTGGAGCGAAAGCCTTCCTGCCAAGAGGAGGCTGCAGCCCGCGGGGGCGTGCGGGGGAGAGAGCGGGAGGGGCCCTGGGGCCCAGAGCGAGCCGTGCGGGGCTGCTTGGGGAGGCGGAGAGGTGCCTCCTGCCTTGGGTTCCCGGAGACTTTTTTTTTGGCCTTATGTTAAGGTATAATTTTCAAAAGAGCACACAATATGACTCAACAATAAAAACAGTGTCAATGATTTTCTTTATCTTATTAATTAAAGTGGGGACCAGGAAGACGTTGAAACTGATTCAAAGTCCAGTTTAGATGGTTTGCTGGTTTATACTAAACTGGTTACTGTCCTCCTGTGCCGGAACCGTAACACCTGCGATTCTTTTCCCCACTGGTCAGAGATCACCTACATGTCTGAGAAAATCTCAGTTCATCTCTGCCAGCAGAGAATTAACGCAGCCCAGGCAACAGAAAGGCAATCAGAGGTGCAAGGTGCACGCCAGCCCTGCCCCGAAAGAGCACGCAGCAAGTCTGTTTTCCATTTTCAAATTTTGGATAGCTTTTAAGGTAATTAAAAATAAGTCCCCCCTTTAACCTACACTGAGAGGACTTCCGGTGCTTGGAGCCTCACGGTCTGGAGGGAAAGAAGGGGATCAAGCAGCCAGGGCAGCCGGGAGGGGACTTCATGAAGGGCGGAGTCCTCCGCGAACCCGGGGGCCAACCCTGGAGCCCATGGGCTCCCACGTGAGCCTCCCTTCCCGCACCTCTGAACCAAGCTCTGTAAGAGGGCAACATTCCGGCGTGTGCCAGTGGATTTCAGTTCATTGTAAATTAACCAACTGAACTATTGATCAACTTGTGTACATGAGAGTCTTCTACGCGATTATAACCAGGTTGGAAGTATACAAATGTGCCTGTACTCTGAGACCACTCTGCAGGAGTTCGTTGGTGTAATGCGCTGAAATTAATTTGGTGTGAACCACCATGCATGTGTTATTTTTTCCTAGAGTGTTTTATAATCATAGATGTTATTGCAACTTGTGGAGAGAATAAGAATGGTGTATGTAAACTAACAGCAATACTTACTAGTGAAAAAAATGAGAAAAAGGCACATTTGTGTTTTCAGAAATCATTCTTGGTAGTTACAGCCATTGCTGTGGGTTGTGTTCCATAGAAGGAACTCTCTCCAGGAAAACTGGGGATTTGGGGATGGCGTCAGTTATCTAGGGCTGCTTAACAAACCACCCCCAAATATAATGTTGAAAGCAAGAATGATTTATAATTTCCTGTAGTTCCATGGGTTGGCTGGGCTCAGCTGGGGGATTCTTCTTTGGGTTTCTATATGACTACAGTGACGTGGGAGCTGGAGGGCTCCAGGTGGCCTCCCCATGGGTCTGCGGCCTTGAGCTGGCAGTGAGCTGGGCCTCCCTCTCTACCTGGCCCCGCGTCACTTGCGGCTCTAGTGCGGCCTTGCTCACATGGCAGCTGGAACATTCTGAGAATCGGAGGAGCAAGCTGCAAGCCTCATGTCTGCTGCAGACTCCGAAAGCCGGCCGAGACCCAAGGGGTGGGGCAAAGGACCCTGGCACTTGATGGGAAGAGCCACCAAGTCACACTGAAAAGGGGTACGTCCCCTGAGGCCTGATTCTGTGGGGGCTGGGGGGGCTTGCTTGTCTCCTCCACCACAGACACTAAGGCTGCCGCTTGCTGTCTTCAAGGGGTCAGCATGAAACAGGGATTGGGCATATATGCCACCAGCTTGATTCAGACAGGGCCACACAGGAGGGAGGACTTCAATGAACATTTACTGTATCGAACCAGACTGAATGAGTTCAGACCCAAAATGAGTGTTCCCTTGCTTTGTAACCTCTGTATCCTTACCTTGCAGGTCAATGGACCAAAACCCCTGGAAAAAGAAAAGGATGGAGTAAAATCTTCTTCAGGATTTTTTGTTCTACTTAATTTTAACAAATATATATATATATATATATATCAGCTAATGAGTATTTCAGTCTTTCACGTCTGAACCAAAAATGTAATTATGGATTTGATTTTACCAATGCTTGCTGCCTGCAGTAGTCAGTGATCACAAATCGCATTAAATGAAAGGTGAACCCCATTATAGTATCTGGAAAATGGAGCTTAATAAGTTTTGTAATTATGGGGCAAATCTATGCAAATTGCAATTTTTATTAGGCAATTTTCCATCTTCATCTAGGCTCTAATAGTCTATTAGACTTGTGGCAGTTCAGTGCTTTTATTAAGGAAGTTCTTTAACTTCTTTTCTGTTTGCTTCCTTCTAATGAAGAAATTGTATTTTGGGGTAAAATGGTCACAGGCCTGATTTACTTATCTTTTTGAATCTTATTACAAATAAGAAACTGAATTCTATGTTAATTATTCAGCTAAAACTTTACAGAGCCAATTTCTGTCCATCTTACATAAAGACCCGAATCTAAGAGACTAAGAGAATTTTATGCCAAAAACAAGATCTTCCAATTGAGGTCTTTTTGTTTATTGTATTGTGCTGGAATGTTGGCCGGAAGAAAAGGACTTTATTTTAAAATCTTACCAGGTCAGTTTTTCATCCTAATAGGGTTGCTTCACCTATTCAGTGATTGAAGTTACAAGTCATTTTATAAACTGGGAATTCAAAGTTGGCACATAAAATTAACCATTACACTACCTTTCTCTGTACTACTGTATGGTTGTGGTAAGGTGTTATGATATATCAGATCCGTTATTCTATGTTTAGCAAATTATCAGGTTTTATTGCCATATATATACAAAAAGTTTTTGTCAAAGTTTTAAAATCATGATTTAATAATAAGAAAATGCCCCATACATCAAACTATAAAGCTTTTTGCACAGCAAACGAAAACATCAGTCAGCAGAACAAAAAAACAACATACTGAATGGGAGAAGAGTTTTGCAAATCATACATCTGATAAGGGACTAATATCCAAAATATATAAAGAACATACACAACTTAATATCCAAAAAACAGCCTGATTAAAAATGGGCAGAGGACTTGAACATTTTTCCAAAGATGACATACAGATGGCCAACAGACACATGATGCCCGGCATCACCCATCATCAGGGAAATGCAAATCAAAACCACAATGACATACCACCTCACACCAGTCGGAGTGGCTAGTATCAAAAAGACACAAAAGGAAAACAAGCATTGGTGAGGATGTGGAGAGAAGGGCACCCTCCTACACTGTTGGTGGAAATGTCAGTTGGTGCGGCCACTGTGGAGAACAGTATGGAGGTTCCTTGAAAACTTAAAACTGGAACAACCATTTGATTCAACAATTCCACTTCTGGGTATTTATCTGAAGAAAATGAAAACACCAGTTCAAGGAGATATCTGCACCCTCATGTTCACTGCAGCATTATTTACAGTAGCCAAGACATGAAAACGACCTAAGTGTCCATTAATAGTTGAATGGACAAAAAAGATGGTACATCTATACAATGGAATATCATTCAGCCATATAAAACAAAGAAATCCTGCCATTTGGGACAACATGGATGGGGTTCCAGGGTATTATGCTCAGTGAAATAAGCCAGACAAAGACAAATACTGTATGATCTCATTTATACGTGGACTCTAAAAACCAATATGAATGAACAAAAACCAAAACGAACAGACTGATAGATACAAGGAACAAATTTCTGGTTATTAGAGGGGGGTGAATTTGGGAGGGCAGGCAAAAAAAGAAGGTAGTGGGGGAATGGCTCTGTGTCACTAAGCCTTGTAGGAGGTCTTTCCAGGCCACTCGCATATTCCTGTTTGCGGCGCTGGAGGTGGCTGGGGTAGGGCAGGGCTGGGCTTGTTCCTAAAGTTATAGCAGAACCTGGCTGAGAAACAGAGCATGACTGATGAGGCCTCCTGAAGTAACTCCCAAAGCAGCAGAAGTCCCCTGAGTAGGCGCAGGGACCTGCATACTTTTGGTTTAATTGTAAGAAAGTTTTGAGACAGGTGCTGATGTCTCCATAACACTTGAGCTTTTCAGTGACATGAAAAGCATTACCTGCCTTTTCCCACTTCTTCTTACCTTACGTCTTCTTCCCCATGCAGATGATGCAAACCACCTCTCCCTTGGTGGGGGGTGGGGAGGATGTGTCCCAAATAAATGGTGGTCTGGGTTTCCCTGGGATCGGCGACCCAGCAGAATGATTACGTTCACCAGAACCTGTGTTGTCCCCTCCACAAGGTAAGAGCCTTGGCAGCCTTCACTTCCTCCTTCCTGTCCTGTTCGGGTCATAGGGAACATTAAATATACATGTATTAATATCTTTGCTTCATTAATGTGGTGCGTTTCCTGCCTCAAACTCTGGTTTTGTCATCTGGCCATTAATTTTGAAAGATAATCAGGCTGGGAATGCATTCAAAACCTTCAAGAAGTCGCTCTGTTGTCTTATACTTAGAGTTGTCTTTGAGAAGTTTACTGATTCACAACCCTTGTTGGAAATACTTCTTTGAATATTAAATATCAATATTTATTGTGTAATTTAATATGTATATATACAACATATTACATGTCAATATATAAATATAATATGTATATATGTACACATATGTATAGATAATATAATAGATGTATACTATATTATGTAATAGAATATAATGTATTATGAATTTTAGATATTAGATTTTAATATTAAGCTGAATATTAAAGCTTTTAGAGTTTGCTCTCTTTCTTGTGTTCTGATTTTCACATACTCATTCTTGCACTGAGTGCTCCGTGGGCACTTTGACAGAGGGACTCAGAGCTCTTCAGCTATGGTTGCTCTTCCTTCCTTTTTTCTTTCCCTTCCTCTCCTTTTCTGCCTGGATCTAACGCTGAACTGTTGTTGAAAGTCCTGGATCCCTCTCAGGATCTCAGCCTTCAGGTTTTCTATCCTTGTTCTCTGCATGCACCCAGCTCCGCACAGGGCTTGCTCACTGGCTCCTCAGCACTGCCCATTCTGGTACTGGGCCCATCCCTTCATTGCCATGATTTTTTTTTTATTAAGGTATCATTGACACAAGAAAAACAATGTGTTATTAAATTTCACCCTTATTATCGAGCCCCCACATACTCCATTGCAGTCACTGTCCATCAGTGTGGTAAGATGCCACAGAGTCCCCATTTGTCTCCTCTGTGCTGCACTCTCTTCCCTGCGACCCCACACACACTATGTGCACCAGTCATGATACCCAATAATCCCCTTCTCCCTTCTTCCCCACCGCTCTCCCCCACCTCTCCCCTTTGGTAACTGCCAGTCCCTTCTTGGAGTCTGTGAGTCTGCTGCTATTCTGTTCCTTCAGTTTTGCTTCGTTGTTATACTCTCCAAATGAGGGAAGTCTTTGTCTTTCTCTGCCTGACTTATTTCACTGAGCATAATACCCATTAGCTCCATCCATGTTGTTGCAAATAGTAGGATTTGTTCCTTTCTTATGGCTGAATAGTATTCCATTGTGTATATGTACCACATCTTCTTTATCCATTCATCTACTGGTGGACACTAAGGTTGCTTCCATATCTTGGCTATTGTAAATAGTGCTGCAGTAAACATAGGGGCGCATATGTCTTTTTGAATCTGAGAAGTTGTTTTCTTTGGGAATTCCTAAGAGTGGAATTCCTGGATCAAATGGTATTTCTATTTTTAGTTTTTTGAGGAACCTCCATACTGCTTTCCACAATGGTTGAACTAGTTTACATTCCCACTAGCAGTGTAGAAGAGTTCCCTTTTCTCTGAATCCTCACCAGCATTTGTTGTTCCTAGTCTTTTCTATGTTCACACCTTACTGGTGTGAGGTGATATCTCATTGTGGTTTCAATTTGCATTTCCCTGATTAGTGATGTGGAGCATCTTTTCATGTGCCTGTTGGCCATCTGAATTTTTTCTTTGGAGAAGTGTCTATTCAGATCCTCTGCCCATTTTTTAATAGGATTATTTGCTTTTTGGGTGTTGAGGTGTGTCAGTTCTTTATATATTTTGAATGTTAACCCCTTGTCAGATATGCCATTTACAAATATATTCTCCCATACTGTAGGATGCCTTTTTGTTCTGCTGATGGTGTCCTTTGCTGTACAGAAGGCTTTTAGTTTGATGTAGTCCCATTTGTTCATTTTTTATTTTGTTTCCCTTACCCAAGGAGGTGCATTCAGGGAAAAGTTGCTCATGTTTATATTCAAGAGATTTTTGCCTATGTTTTCTTCTAAGAATTTTATGGTTTCATCACTTACTTTCAGGTCTTTGATCCATTTCAAGTTTACTTTTGTGTATGGGGTTAGACAATAATCCAGTTTCATTCTCTTGCATGTAGCTGCCCAGTTTTGCTAACACCAGTTGTTGAAGAGGCTGTCATTTCCCCATTGTATATCCATGGCTCCTTTATCATATATTAATTGACCATATATGCTTGGGTTTATATCTGGAATCTCTATTCTGTTCCACTGGTCTATGGGTCTGTCCTTGTGCCAGTACCAAATTGTCTTGATTACTGTGGCTTTGTAGTAGAGCTTGACGTCAGTGAGCGTAATCCTCCCAGCTTTATTCTTCCTTCTCAGGATTGCCTTGGTTATTCGGGGTCTTTTGTGGTTCCATATGAATTTTAGAACTATTTGCTCTAGTTTGTTGAAGGATGCTGTTGGTATTTTGATAGGAATTGCATTGAATCTGTAGATTGCTTTATACAGGATTGCCATTTTGACAATATTAAGTCTTCCTATCCATGAGCATGGGATGTGTTTCCATTTATTTGTATTTTCTTTAATTTCTCTCATAAGTGTCTTGTAGTTTTCAGAGTATAGGTCTTTCACTTCCATGGTTAGGTTTATTCCTAGGTATTTTATTGTTTTTTATGCAATTGTGAATGGAATTGTTTTCCTGATTTCTCTGTTAGTACATCGTTAGTCTATAGGAATGCAGCAGATTTCTGTGTATTAATTTTGTATCCTGCAACTTTGCTGAATTCAGACATTAAATATAGTAGTTTTTGAGTGGATTGTTTTGGGTTTTTTATGTACAATATCATGTCATCTGCAAACAGGGACAGTTTAACTTCTTCCTTGCCAGTCTGGATGCCTTTTATTTCTTTGTGTTGTCTCATTGCCATGGCTAGGACTTACAGAACTATGTTGAATAAAAGTGGGCAGAGTGGGCATCCTTGTCTTGTTCCAGATCTTAAAAGAAAAGCTTTCAGCTTCTTGCTGTTAAGTATGATGTTGGCTGTGGGTTTGTCATATATGGCCTTTATTATGTTGAAGTATTTGCACTCTATACCCATTTTGTTGTGAGTTTTTTTTTTTTAATAATTATTTTTTATTGAAGGGTAGTTGACGCACAGTATTACATTACATTAGTTTCAAGTGTACAACACAGTGGTAGAACATTTATATACATAATTCTAGGTTCCAGCCATCACCCTACCAGGCTGTTACAATATCTTGACTATATTCCTTATGCTATACATTACATCCCGGTTACTAATTTATTTTACCATTGGAAGTCTGTCCTTTTTTTTTTTTTTTTGTGAGGGCATCTCTCATATTTATTGATCAAATGGTTGTTAACGACAATAAAATTCTGTATAGGGGAGTCAATGCTCAATGCACAATCATTATTCCACCCCAAGCCTAATTTTTGTCAGTCTCCAATCTTCTGAGGCATAACAAACAAGTTCTTACATGGAGAACAAATTCTTACATAGTGAATAAGTTACATGGTGAACAGTACAAGGGGAGTCATCACAGAAACTTTTGGTTTTGCTCATGCATTATGAACTCTAAACAGTCAGTTCAAATATGAATACTCATTTGGTTTTTATACTTGATTTATGTGTGGATACCACATTTCTCTCTTATTATTATTATTTTTAATAAAATGCTGAAGTGGTAGGTAGATACAAGATAAAGGTAGAAAACATAGTTTAGTGTTTGTTGTGAGTTTTTATCATGAATGGATGTTGAATTTTGTCGAATGCTTTTTCAGCATCTATGGAGATGATCATGTGGTTTTTGTCCTTTTTGTTGATGTGGTGGATGATGTTGATGGATTTTCAAATGTTGTACCATCCTTGCATCCCTGGAACAAATCCTTCTTGATCATGATGGATGATCTTTTTGATGTATTTTTGAGTTTGGTTTGCTAATATTTTGTTGAGTATTTTTGCATGTATGTTCATTGGGATATTGTTCTGTAGTTTTCTTTTTTTGTGGTGTCTTTGCCTGGTTTTGGTATTAGAGTGATGCTGGCCTCATAGAATGAGTTTGGGAGTATTCCCTCCTCTTCTACTTTTTGGAAAACTTTAAGGAGGATGGGTATTAGGTCTTCACTAAATGTTTGATAAAATTCAGCAGTGAAACCATCTGGTCCAGGGTTTTGTACTTAGTTAGATTTTTGATTACCAATTCAATTTCCTTGTTGGTAATTGGTCTATTCACATTTTCTGTTTCTTTCTGGGTCAGCCTTAGAAGGTTGTATTTTTCTAGAAAGTTGTCCATTTCTTCTAGGTTATCCAGAATTTAATTTATCTCATAAGTGTCTTGTAGTTTTCAGAGTATAGGTCTTTCACTTCCATGGTAAGGTTTATTCCTAGGTATTTTATTCTTTTGTTCCAGTTTGTTAGCATGTAATTTTTCATAGTATTCTCTAATAATTCTTTGTATTTCTGTGGTATCTGTAGTGATTTTTCCTTTCTCATTTCTGATTCTGTTTATGTGTGTTGACTTTCTTTTTTTCTTGATTAGTCTGGCTAGGGGTTTATCTATTTTGTTTACTTTCTCAAAGTACCAGCTCCTGCTTTCTTTGCTTCTATTGTTTTATTCTTCTTGATTTTACTTATTTCTACTCTAATCTTTATTAGGTCCCTCCTTCTACTGACTTTGGGCCTCATTTGTTCTTCTTTTTCTAGTTTCATTAATTGTGAGTTTAGATTGTTCATATGGGATTGTTCTTCTTTCCTGAGGTAGGCCTGTATTGCAATATACTTCCCTCTTAGTGTAGCCTTTGCTGCATCCCACAGATTTTGTGGTGTTGAATTATTGTTGTCATTTGTCTCCATATATTACTTCATCTCTGTTATTATTTGGTCATTAATCCATTGATTATTTAGGAGCATGTTACTAAGCCTCCATGTGTTTGGAATTTTTCATTTTCTTTGTATAATTTATTTCTAGTTTCATACCTTTGTGATCTGAGAAACTGGTTGGTACAATTTCAATCGTTTTTGAATTTACTGAGGTTCTTTTTGTGGCCTAGTATATGATCTATTCTTGAAAATGCTCCATGTGCACTCGAGAGGAATGTGTATTCTGCTGTTTTTGGGTGTAGACTTCTGTAGATGGCTGTTAGGTCCATTTGTTCTAATGTGTTGTTCAGTGCCTCTGTGTCCTTACTTATTTTCTGTCAGGTTGATCTGTCCTTTGGAGTGGGTGAGTGTTGAAGTCTCCTAGAATGACTGCATTGCATTCTATTTCCCCCTTTAATTCTGTTAGTATTTTTTTCACATATGTAGGTGATCCTGTGTTGGGTGAATAGATATTGATTTTGCATCTGCTTAGTAATTAATTGTTCTACTTTCTTTACTGTGGTTTTATTTCCCCTGTTGACAACTATTTAGCCTTAAGAAAACTTCTATGTACAGCAGTCCCTCCAAAATACACTGTAGAGGTGGTTTGTGGGAGGTAAATTCTCTCAGCTTTTGCCTATACGAAAATTGTTTAATCCCTCCTTCAAATTTAAATGATAATCCTCTTGTTGGACCGACCCCTTTATCATTATGTAATGTCCTTCTTTGTCTCTTGTTACTTTTTTTGTTTTGAAGTCTATTTTGTCTGATACAAGTACTGCAACTCCTGCTTTTTTCTCCTTATTAGTTGCATGAAGTATCTTTTTCGATCCCTTTACTTTCAGTCTGTGTATGCCTTTGGGTTTGAAGTGAGTCTCTTGTAGGCAGCATATAGATGAGTCATGTTTTTTTATCCATTCAGTGACTCTATGTCTTTTGATTGGTGCATTCAGTCCATTTACATTTAGGTGATTATCGATAGGTATGTACTTATAGCCATTGCAGGCATTAGATTCATGGTTAACAAAGGTTCAAGGGTAATTCCTTTACTATCCAACAGTCAAATTTAACTCACTTTGTATGCTATTATAGACACACCTAAAGGTTCTTTTGTTTCCCTCCTTTTTCTTCCTCCTCCATTCTTTATATATTAGGTATCATATTCTGTATTCTTTGTCTATCCCTTGATTGACTTTGGGGGTAGTTGATTTGATTTTGCATCTTCTTAGTAATAGATTGTTTTACTTTCTTTACTGTGGTTTTAGTTCCCCTCGTGACAGCTATTTAGCCTTAGGAACACTTTTATCTATAGCAGTCCCTCCAAAATACACTGTAGAGGTGGCTTGTGGGTGGTAAATTCTCTCAGCTTTTGCCTTTATGGGAATTGTTTAATCCTTCCTTGGAATTTAAATGATAATCTTGCTGGGTAAAGTATTTTTGGTTCGAGGCCCTTCTATTTCATTGCATTAAATATATCATGCCACTCCCTTCTGGCCTGTAACGTTTCTGTTGAGAAGTCTGATGATAGCCTGATGGTTTTTCCTCTGTATGTGATCTTATTTCTCTCTCTAGATGCTTTTAAAAGTCTGTCCTTATCCTTGATCTTTGCCATTTTAATTATTATATGTCTTGGTGTTGTCTTCCTTGGGTCCTTTTTGTTGGGAGATCTGTTCACCTCCATGGTCTGAGAGACTATCTTCTTCCCTAGATTAGGGAATTTTCAGCAATTACCTCCTCAAAGACACTTTCTATCCCTTTTCCTCTCTCTTCTTCTTCTTGTACCTCTATAATGTGAATATTTTTGTTTGTATTGATCACACAGTTCTGTCAATATTCTTTCATTACTAGAGACATTTTTTCTCTCTGTGCCTTAGCTTCTCTGTCTTCCTCTTCTCTAATATCTATTCCATTTACCATCTTTTCTACTACATCTAATCTGCTTTTAAATCCCTCCATTGTATGTTTCATTTCAGATGTGGAATTTCTTAATGACTGAATCTCCACCCTGAATTCATCCCTGAGTTCTCGAATATTTTTCTGTATCTCCATGAGCATGTTTATGATTTTTATTTTGAACTCTCTTTTAGGAAGTTTGGTGAGTCCTGTTTCACTTGGGCCTTTTTCCGGTGTTTGTGAAATTTTGGTTTGAACCAGGTTCGTTTGACATTTCATATTTGTATGTGGCGCCCTCTAGTGCCAAGAAGCTCTAGTGTCTGGAGCTGCTCAGCACCTGGAATGATGTTGGGGGTCACAAAGGAGCAGTGCTTGTGCCTGGGGGGAGGAAAGAGATGTTTTCTGCTTCCCAGCTGCAGTGCCTGTCTCCATCGTGAGAAGCAGTAGACCAAGCCCACAGATGTAACCCTCTGTGCTTTGCATCCCTAGTGTTGTAGATGGGGCCACCCTCTGGCTGGCCTGACACCAGGGCAGTGACTGCTGGTTTGTGAGCTGGTGCCAGCAAGCCAGGAGGAAGGTGCAGCAGGCTGCATGTCACAGTTGGGGGCCTCAGAGCTGAGTAGCCAGCCAGGGGGATGGAGCACCTGAAACTCCTGAAAGTTCCCCAACCTGCTGGGCAGAGTGCGCCCAGACAACCTTGTCCACCTATCCCTTCTCGATCGCAGCAAGCTCCATGCAATCCCTGCTCCTTCAGCAGCCCTCTCACTGCTAGGAAGCCTCTCAGACCTCCCACCTTTCCTTTGTCCTAGAGTAGCCTGTTGTGGATAACTGTCTTCCACAAATGGCTGGAATCTGAGTCTCTCCAAGTATTCTGCCTGTCTTAGCTTTCCAACCCCACTAATCTCCAGAGCTCCATGCAGTGTAGGTTTGTGCTTCCATAGCAAAACTCCAGGGCAGATGTATGGCAGTCCTAGGCTTCCACCCCCTCCCTGTTCTGTTTCTCTTCCTCCCACCAGTGAGCTGGGGTGGGGGAATGGCTTGGGTCCTGCCGGATCAAGGCTTTGGTATGCTACCTTGTTCCATGATGTCTGCTCTGTTCTCCAGGTGTATGCAGTCTGGAGCAGCCTTCTTTCCTGTTGCTCTTTTAGGATTAGTTGTATTATATGTGGTTTTGGGAGGAGTTCTTTGTCTCACCTCTCATGCTGCCATCTTTAATCTCCTCTTTCCATTACCATGATTTTTACGTTTTTTTTTTCATGCAGCCCTTTCTTGCTTTGTGGATTCCCAGGACTCACCTTCCTTTCCTCCTGCCCGCTGCTTGGCATGGCCCAGGGAGCAGACTGGGTGGACTGGCCTAGGGTCCGTTGCAGTGCTGATCAGCTCCTGGGGTGGACACCTCCTGGAGCGTGAAGCCCTCTTCTGCCTCAGGACCCCAGCTGCTCCCGTAGTTCCCAGAAGTCCACTCCTGGGTGTGTTTCAGGCTGGCAAGTTTTCCAATTCAGGCCTATCTGCCTCCTGAATCTCAGGAATTCCTCACAATTGATGGTTCATTGAAGTCACTCCTTTTTCTCAGCACTGTTCATAGATTTAAAATATATATACACACATACATGTAATTATGTGCACCTGCCATTATAAGCATTTGCAGTTAGAGGAGGCTGGATACATTATCTTGATCTAGTCTCTTTGTGTTGTTCTGGAACATTTCCCCCCAACTAAATGATATATTTTTCAAGATCCTAAAGTAGTCTTTGAGAGCAAGATTCTCATTATCTTGAGAGCAAGATAATGGTTACATGAAATTTTTTGTGGCATGCATGTGCCTTTATTTTATCCCTTATTAGAATATGATTTTGCTATCATAAACATATACATAATAAGTGTCATGCACATAATAACTGATAACTTATCTGCAGTTACTACCTCTTCATTTGTATCTCCTTGTGTTGTTATTCATATACTCCACCTCCCATCTTTTAGGTTAATGCCTTTTTTCTGTTTGGGCATTATAAATCATATTTCTTATGAATAAACTCCATGTGTCTCTTGGGGCACATGTACAAGATTTCCCCTAGGTACCTAATAGTGGGGAATTGCTGAATCATAGAATATGCTTGTGGTTCAACCTTTGGGGGTTAGGATTACAACACTTAACCTGGGGGGACACATTCACACCCTAGCAGGGCGTCACGAGTGATTTTGGCAGTTCAAGCTCTGATCAGCAGTGGGGCAATGTCCTGCCGGTCCTCAAGCTTGTCAGTGTTAAGCTTCTTCATTTTGGCCAGTTAATTGGGTGGAAAAATTGTATCTGTTATAGGTTGAATTGTGTTTTCACCAAATTCACATGTTGGAGCCCTAACCCCCAGAACGTCAGAATGTGACTATTTGGAGATAAGGTATTTAAAGAGGTAATTAAGCTAAAATGAGGTCATTAGGGTGAGCCAGAATCCAATATGACTGATGCACTTATTGGAGAAGAAATTAAGACACAGACATAAGCAGCGAAAAGGTGATGAGAAGCTGCAGGGAGAAGACGGCCACCTGCAAGCCAAGGAGGGCGGCTTCTGAGGAGAGTGACCCTGCCGGCATCGTGATCCCGGGCCTCTAGCCTCTCCAACGCTGAGGAGATAAATGTGTACTGCTTAAGCCACCCAGCCCCTGGTACTCTGCTATGGCAGCCATAGCAAACTAATGTAGTATCTCACTGTAGGGTTTTTAAAAACTTTTATTATGGACGTTTTCAATGTATATAAGGCGAGAGAACCGTATAACTGGTCCCATTTCCTCATCACGCAGCAGAGTATATGTACTGAAATGTTCTAAGGCAAATCACAGACATCGTATTTACCACTGTCTTCAGTTGTATTTCCCTGATAAGCTGAGGAGGTTGAGCATCATTTTTATTATTTATGGTCCATTCTTGTGTGAAATGACTGTTCATATGCTTCTGTTTTTAGGATTGTGTGTGATGTAGTTTTTTCTATTGGGTTATTGGTATATTTTTTCTTATTCGCTTGTGTGGCAGCTCTTCACATACTCAGGACATTCATCCTTTGGTTGGTTATCTGTTGCAGTACTTTCTTTTATGTCTGTGGTTTGTCTCTTCACTTTCTCTATAGTTTGTCTTAAACTTAATTTTGGGATAATTTGAGAGTAATGGAAGATTTGCAACATTGTACAGAAAGATCCTGTATACTCTTCACCCAGCTTCCCTGCTGCCAACATCTTGTATAACCTGCATGATGTTTTTAGATGAACAAATGTTCTTAATTTTAATGTATGTGTTCACCAGTATTTTTTTTTATAGTTGCTGCTTTCTGTATTTCACTTAAGAAATCCTTCTCGACTCAAGTTCATATGTTATATGCTATGTTACCTTTTAGGTATTTTTACAAGTTTGTCTTCAAGAATTAAACCTTTGTAACTCATGGGGAGTTTATCCATCAGGTAAAAGGGGTCCAATTCCATCTTTTTCTATACTGATTGTCCCACTCTATTCAAATTATTTTTGAATGTTCTGTCCTGTAATGTCATCTCTGTCACACAGGCTTTCCACGTTTGCTAGTTTGGCAGGTGAGAAGGCCCACCTCAGTGTGGGCTTATTGTACACTCCTCTTATGCAGTTGGGGGTATCTCTCAAATAGTATTTTCAAGGGATTGGATTAGAAGTGGTGGGTGGGGAAGTGATTAACAATAGCTGAGAACCTGTGATATGCTCATCCTTCATGGGGCCCACACACATTGTTTTATCCAATTCCCACAATGGCTTCCTGAGAAAGGGGTCATTACCATCCCCATTCATGGTGAGGACACTGAGCTTACAGAGCAAGCAAGTGGCTGAATGGTGATTCTGACCACGCCTGTCTGGCTGCACAGTTCTATCCCTGGCAACAGCTTCAGGGCTGGTGCATATACCCCAGGGGCAGTGCCCGGTGTCCGAGGTGAGCTGGTGCCCTCTGTGACTCCTCTCTTGCTGCTGAGATAACATGAGTGGAGGGGGAGTCAGCCATATGAAATTTTGGTCTCTGGAATGTCAGCTTTCTCCTTACCTGGATCTTTTTCTACCTGTTTCGCATCAAGACATTCAGCTTTATTAACTGAAATAATCTTGTTTTACATATACAAGCGTTTATGAGTTTCTAAAGAATTACACCTATCAATCACTGACTACAGTAAAGTACAGTAAAGAGCTGAATGGAAAATCTTTTGATTTAGGCAAGCAACTTTTTTTTAATTGAGAGTTTTGTTTGGACAGAATTAAACTTGAGCTTTTGTGATTTTAGGATAAGAAAAAGTTATGACCCTGAACTGTCCAATGACATATTTGACAACAATTATTTAAATGTTATGTCTGTTTAAACAAATTGAACATGACACTCATGTGATATCCTACTGCTATTGAGTAATGCATGTAAATGGTCTAGAGCCCTAAGGGTCTATTTCAGTATTGTCTAGAGATTTGTCTTCATTTAATGAGCAGAGAGACAACAGAATGCATCCCAGATGACAGAAGGGGCTTAGAGGGGTGCTTTAATCTCTTGATTCTTGCCTCTCTAGACAAAGCCCATGTGCACATTTTCATCAATGACATGAATGATAAACACAAGGTTGAGAATACTGGTTTCAGCTCCAACATCTAAAGAGCTTAGAAGAAATAGATAAATCCACTATTTGGAGATTCCAACCTGTTTGTCAGTAACCACTAGATCAAGCAGGCAGAAAATCAGTAAATATATAGATGACCTGAGCACTATCAATTAACGTGATCTAATTGATATTTATAGAACACTCCATCTGACAACAGTAGAACATTCACCAAGATAGACCACATTCTAGGCAATAAAAGACACCTTTACAAAATTAAAAGAATAGAAATCACACAAAGTATGTTCCCAGAACAAAATGGAATGAAACTAGAAATCAGTAACAGATAGATGGAAAATTCTCAACTACTAAACAACATACTTCTAAATAACCCATGGATTAAAAAAGAAGTCTCAAGAGAAATTTAAAAAGATTTTGAATGTAATGGGGATGCAGTGAAAACAATGCTTAGAGGGAAATTTATATAATTGAGTATATATATTAGAAGTTTATCTAAAATTAATAATCTAAGTTTCCATGTCAGAAAACCAGTTGACAGAAGAGTAATTTAAACCTAAAGCAACCAGAAGAAAGTAAACAATAACAATAAAAGCAGAAATCAATGAAAGTGACAACAGGAAAGTAATAGAGAAAATCAGTGAAACTCAAAGCTGATTCTTTAAAAAGATCAATAAAATTGATAAACCTCTGCCAGGCTAACATAGGAAAAAAAAAGAGAGACAATATGAATTTCAAAATAAAAAATGAAAGAGGGAGTTATCTTTACTGATCTCATAGACAATAAAAGGAGAGCAAAGGAGTATTATGAACAACACTATATCCACAAATTTGGTAACTTAGATGAAATGGACCAAATTCCTTCAAAGACACAAACTACCAAAACTTATATAAGGCGAAATAGGTACCTGAATAGCCCTGTATCTATTAAGGAAATTAAATCAACAATTAATAACCTTAAAAAAAAGTAACAAATGTAGATGGTCTAAAATTTCACTGGTAAATTCTATCAAACATTTAAGGAAGAAATAATATCAATTTCCAACAATCTCTTCCAGAATAGAATCAGTGGAAACATTTTGTAATTCATTCTCTGAGACCAGCATTATCTAATATCAAAACCAGATGAGACATTACAAAACAGGGAAAATACAGGCCAGTAGCTCTTATGCTCATAGACACAAAAATCCTCAATAAAATTTTAGAAAATCAAATCCAATAATAAATAAAAACAATTACACACCATCACAAGTGGGTTTATTCCAGGTGTGCAAGGCTGGCTCAACATCTGAAAGTAAATCAATGTTATTTACCACATCAACAGTGTAAAGGAAAAAAAATCATATGGTCATTACTTGATGCAAAAAAGACATTTGACAAACTCTAACACCCATTCATGATAAAAGTTCTCAGCAAACTAGGAATGAGGGGAACTTCCTCAACTTGATGAAAGACATCTACAAAAACTTACAGGTAATATATTTGTTGTACTGGAGAGGTTGGACACTTTCTTCCTACAATTGGTAACAAAGCAAAGATGTCCTCTTTTACACTCCTGTTCAACATCATATTGGAAATCCTAGTTAGTTAAACAAGACAAAAACCAAAAAGTACACAGAGTGGGAAGGAAGATACAAGATTTCTTTACTCATGATGTGATTGCCTATGTAAGGAAATCCCACAGAAATTACAACAAAACCGAACAAAGCCTCCTGGAATTAATAAGTGAGTATTGAAAGATTGCAAGACACAAGGTTAATACAGAAAAATGCAATTGTTTTCCTACATACCACCAATGAACAACTGAAATTTGAATTAAAAATACCATTTATAATAGTACCAAGAATAAAAAAGAAATACTTAGATAGTATGTATATGATAACACGCAGAAAACTACAAAACATTGACAAAAGACATCAAAGTATTTCTAAATAAATGGAGAGATAGTCAATGTTCAGGGATCATAAGACTCAATATTGTAGACTGTCATTTTTAAAGATAAAATTATCATTTTTTCATAACTTGATCTATAGATTCAATGCAATCCCTATCTGCAAGCTATTTTGTAAATGCCTTAGCTAGGGCTGCTTGCTATAACAAAATACCCTAAACTGGGTAGCTTATACAACAGATATTTATATCTCACAGTTCTGAAGTTGGGGCTGAGTAGTTCAGCGGAAATCTCCTCCCAAAAACATATATATTTTGGAAAATACAACAAATACAACTATTCCTAAAAGAGAGACCAGTGGATACAGTACAACAGCCAGGATACATCTACATCTGCGAGAACTCAGCATCACACAAAGGGGGTAAGATACTAGCCGCGGCCCGGCGGGTCCCAAGCACCCCCCACCACCCCAGCTCCCTGGCAGGAAGAAAGGAGTTGGAGTGGGAGGGAGTGAAAGCCCAGGACTGCTAAATAACCAGCTCTAGTAATCTGGCACTGGGAGTGCAGACACACGGTGCACAGTGTGCTGGATATTAGAGAAATGGAAAAGCAAAACCTATGAGTGGGTCCCCGCAACTGGCTACCCTGGGACAAAAGAAAAGTGAGTGCTTTTTGAAAGTCTTAAAGAAACAGGGACCTCACAGCTGGACAAAATCATCCCGCACACTCAGCCCAGCAGCTGGAAATCCCAGGGAACTCTAGGCAACCTAAACCCCTGGGAGACAGTGCAGCTCTGAAGCCCCTCATGGCGATAAGCAACCTACCAGTCATTCCACTGGCTGGAGCGGACGCCGACACACCAGCCCAGTAGCAGCCAAGGGGCCAGGCACGCTGGCGGCGGTGGCGCCAGAGGGGCCCGGGAGCAGCCTGCACGAGCCGGTGACTGCAGCGGCCAAGTGGCCTGGGAGCAGCCACGCCCCCAGCATCTGCCCAGACCCTCCTCCCAGCACACAGCCATCCGGGCCAGACCCAAATGCCACTGCCAGCATGCAGCTGCCCGGCGGGGGCGATGTTCTCGCAGAAGAGCACACCTGGCATGCCTGCCAATCCCCACAGGGCTCTGCACTACCCTGACAGTGACCCCGCCCACAGCAGCTTAGGGGATTAACCCGGTGGCTGCTCTAGGAGTGTGGGTAACTGACACAGGCAGCGGAGAAGGGCAAAGCAGGCAAGCAGGAAAGGACTTTGTTCTCCGAGCTGACACACACGCTACCTGCCTACAGCTACCTCTATCACCATGAAAAGGCAGAAGAATTTGGTCCAGTCCAGAATTACCCAAACAACCCCTGAGAGAGGGCCTGGGGAAAATAGACTTCACCAATCTTCCCAAAAAAGAATTCAAAATAAAGGTCATAACCATGCTGATGGATCTGCAGAGAAATATGCAAGAGTTAAACGATAAAGTTGGGAGGGAGAAGACAGAAATAAAACAATCTCTGGAAGGACTCAATAGCAGATTGGATGAGGTGCAAGAGGCCATTAATGGAATAGAAATCAGAGAACAGGAACACAGAGAAGCCAAGGCAGAGAGAGACAAAAGGATCTCCAGGAATGAAAGAATATTAAGAGAACTGTGTGACCAATCCAAACAGAACAATATTCACATTATAGGGGTACAAGAAGAAGAAGAGACAGAAAAAGGGATAGAAAGTGTCTTTGAAGAAATAATAGCTGAGAACTTCCCCAAACTGGGGGAGGAAATAGTGTCTCAGACCATGGAGGCCCACAGAACTCCCAACACAAGGGACCCAAGGAGGACAACACCAAGACACATAATAATTAAAACTGCAAAGATCAAAGACAAGGACAGAATTTTAAAGGCATCCAGAGAGAGAAAAAAGGTCACCTACAAAGGAAAACCCATCAGGCTATCATCAGACTTCTTGACAGAAACCTTACAGGCCAGAAGAGAATGGCATGATATATTTAATGCAATGAAACAGAAGGGCCTTGAACCAAGAATACGCTACCCAGCAAGGTTATCATTTAAATTTGAAGGAGAGATTAAACAATTTTCAGATCAGCAAAAGCTGAGAGAATTTACATCTTACAAACCACCTCTACAGTGCATTTTGGAGGGAATCGTACAGATGGACGTATTCCTAAGGCTAAATAGATGTCACCCAAGGGATAGACAAAGAGTACAGAATACGATTCATAACATACAAAGGATGGAGGAGGAAGAAAAAGAAGGGAAAAAAAGGAAACTTTAGGTTGTGTTTGTAATAGCATATGAAGTGAGTTAAATTAGACTGTTAGATACCCTTGAACCTTTGGTAACCATGAATCTAAAGCTTGCAATGGCAATAAGTACATACCTATCGATAATCATCCTAAATGTAAATGGTCTGAATGCACCAATCAAAAGACATAGAGTTACTGACTGGATAAAAAAACAAGACCCATCTATATGCTGCCTACAAGAGACTCACTTCAAACCCAAAGACATACACACACTGAAAGTAAAGGGATGTAAAAAGATATTTCATGCAACTAATAGTGAGAAAAAAGCAGGAGTTCCAGTACTTGTATCAAACAAAACAGACTTCAAAACAAAGAAAGTAACAGGAGACAAAGAAGGACACTGCATAATGATAAAAGGGTTAGTCCAACAAGAGGATATAACTATTATAAATATCTATGCACCCAACACAGGATCACCTACATATGTGAAACAAATACCAACAGAATTAAAGGGGGAAATAGAATGCAATGCATTCATTTTAGGAGACTGCAACACACCACTCACTGCAAAGGACAGATCAACCAGGCAGAAAATAAGAGACAGAGACACTGAACAACATATTAGAACAGATGGACCTAATGGACATCTACAGAACACTCCATCCAAAAGCAACAAGATACACATTCTTCTCAAGTGCACATGGAACATTTTCAAAAATAGACCATATACTAGGCCACAAAAAGAACCTCAGTAAATTCAAAAAGATTGAAATTGTACCAACTAGCTTCTCAGATTACAAAGGTATAAAACTAGAAATAAATTACACAAAGAAAATGAAAAAGCCCACAAATACATGGAGGCTTAATAACATGCTCCTAAATAATCAATGGATTAATGACCAAATAAAAACAGAGATCAAGCATTATATGGAGACAAGTGACAACAATAATTCAACAACACAAAACTGTGGGACACAGAGAAGGCCGTGCTAAGAAGGAAATATATTGCAGTACAGGCCTACCTCAGGAAAGAAGAACAATCCCATATGAACAGTCTAAACTCACAATTAATGAAACTAAAAAAGGAAGAACAATGAGGCCCAAAGTCAGTAGAAGGAGGGACATAATGAAGATTAAAGCAGAAATAAATAAAATTGAGAAGAATAAAACAATAGAAAGAATCAATGAAAGCAGGAGCTGGTTCTTCAAGAACATAAAGTAGATAAACCCCCAGCCAGACTTATCAAGAAAAAGTCTACACACATAAACAGAATCAGAAATGAGAAAGGAAAAATCACTACAGATACCACAGAAATACAAAGAATTATTAGAGAATACTATGAAAAATTACATGCTAACAAACTGGATAACCTAGAAGAAATGGACAACTTTCTAGAAAAATACAACCTTCCAAGGCTGACCCAGGAAGAAACATAAAATCTGAATAGATCAATTACCAACAAGGAAATTGATCTGATAATCAAAAATCTAACTAAGTACAAAACCCTGGACCAATTGGTTTCACTGCTGAATTTTATCAAACATTTAGTGAAGACCAAATACCCAGCCTCCTTAAAGTTTTTCAAAAAAGTAGAAGAGGAAGGAACACTCCCAAACTCATTCTATGAGGCCAACATCACTCTTAATACCAAAACCAGGCAAAGACACCACAAAAAAAGAAAATTACAGAGCAATATCCCTGATGAACATATATGAAAAATACTCAACAAAATATTAGGAAACCAAATTCAAAAATACATCAAAAAGATCATCCATCATGATCAAGTGGGGTAAATCTCAGGGATGCAAGGATTCTACAACATTCAAAAATCCATCAACATCATCTACCACATCAACAAAAGGAAGGACAAAAACCACATGATCATCTCCATAGATGCTGAAAAAGCATTCGACAAAATTCAAAATCCATTCATGATAAAAACTCTCAACAATATGGGTATGGAGGGCAAGTACCTCAACATAATAAAGGCCACATATGACAAACCCACAGCCTACATTATACTTAACAGCGAGAAGCTGAAAGCTTTTCCTTTAAGATCGGGAACAAGAAGGGGATGCCCACTCTCCCCACTTTTATTTAACATAGTTCTGGAGGTCCTAGCCACAGCAGTCAGACAACACAAAGAAATAAAAGGCATCCAGATTGGCAAGGAAGAAGTCAAACTGTCCGTTTGCAGATGACATGATATTGTACATAAAAAACCCAAAACAATCCACTCAAAAACTACTATATTTAATGTCTGAATTCAGCAAAGTTGCAGGATACAAAATTAATACACAGAAATGTGTTGCATTCCTGTACACTAACAATGAACTAGCAGAAAGAGAAATCAGGAAAAAAATTCCATTCACAAGTGCATCAAAAAGAATAAAATACCTAGGAATAAACCTAACCAAGAAAGTGAAAGACCTATACCCTGAAAACTACAAGACACTCTTGAGAGAAATTAAAGAGGACACTAATAAATGGAAATTCATCCCATGTTCTTAGCCAGGAAGAGTTAATATTGTAAAAATGGCCAATCTGCCTAAAGCAATCTATAGTTTCAATGCAATCCCTATCAAAATACCTACAGCATTCTTCAATGAACTAGAGCCAATAGTTCTAAAATTCATATGGAACCACAAAAGACCCCGAATAGCCAAGCAATGCTGAGAAGGAAGAATAAAGCAGGGGGAATTATGCTCCCTGACTTCAAGGTCTACTATAAAGCCACAGTAATCAAGAAAATTTGGTACTGGCACAAGAACAGATCCATAGACCAGTGGAACAGAATAGACAGTCCAGATATAAACCCAGGCATATATGGTCAGTTAATACATGACAAAGGAGCCATGGATATACAATGGGGGAAAGGACAGTGTCTTCCACAGCTGGTATTGGCAAAACTGGACAGCTACATGTAAGAGAATGAAACTGGATTATTGTATAGCCCCATACACAAAAGTAAACTCAAAATGGATCAAAGGCCTGAATGTAAGTCATAAAACCATAAACTCTTAGAAAAAAATGCAGGAAAAATCTCTTGGATATAAACATGAGCAACTTCTTCATGAACATATCCCTCCAGAGAAGGGAAACAAAAGCAAAAATGAACAAGTGGGACTATATCAAACTAAAAGCTTCTGTACAGCAAAGGACACCATCAGTAGAACAAAAAGGCATCCTAAAGTATGGGAGAATATATTCATAAATGACATATCTGATAAGTGGTTGACATCCGAATTATATAAAGAGCTCACGCACCTCAACAAACAAAAAGCAAATAATCCAATTAAAAATGGGCAGAGGATCTGAACAGACACTTCTCCAAAGAAGAAATTCAAATGGCCAACAGGCACATGAAAAGATGTTCCACATCAGTAGTCATCAGGGAAATGCAAATTAAAACCACAATGAGATATCACCTCACACCAGTTAGGATGACCACCATCCAAAAGACAAACAACAACACATTTTGGTGAGGATGTGGCGAAAGGGGAATCCTCTTACATTGCTGGTGGGAATGTAAACTAGTTCAACCACTGTGGAAAGCAGTATGGAGGTTCCTCAAAAAACTCAAAATAGAAATACCATTTGACCCAGGAATTCCACTCCTAGGAATTTACTCTAAGAATGTAGGTGCCCTACATTCTTGAAAAAGACGTATGCACCCCTGTTTATTGCAGCACTATTTACAATATCCAATAAATAGAAGCAACCTAAGTGTTCATCAGTAGATGAATGGATAAAGATGTGGTACATATACACAATGGAGTATTATTCAGCCATAATAAGAAAACAAATCCTACCATTTGCAACAACATGGATGGAGCTAGAGGGTATTATGCTCAGTGAAATAATCTGGGCAGAGAAACACAAGTATGAAATGATTTCACTCATCTGTGGAGTATAAGAACAAAGAAAAAACTGAAGGAACAAAACAGCAGCAGAATCACAGAACCCAAGAATGGACTAACAGTTACCAAAGGGAAAGGGACTGGGGAGGAAGGGTGGGAAGGGAGGGATAAGGGAGAAAAAGGGTCATTACGATTAGCATACATAATGTAGCAGTGGGGTAGGAATACGGGGAAGGCAGTATGTACAGAGAAGACAAGTAGTGATTCTATGGAATCTTACTACACTGATGGACAGTGACTGTAATGGGGTATGTGGGGGGACTTGATAATAGGGGGAGTCCAGTAACCATAATGTTATTCAAGTAATTGTACATTAACGATATTTAAAAAAATTACTGAGGTCTCTTTAGTCTATTTGACTTACATGACTTTGTTCTTCATATTTTTCTCCTTGAAATTCTAATTCTGATGATAATGATAATATCCTGTAGCTTCCACCTGCATGTACTTACCATGTGCAAAGTATTGAGCCTGGTGTTTCAAATATTATGTCATTTAATCCACTCAATTGGATTATTATCATTACACCTCCATTTACCAAAAAAACTGAACTTGCAGGTTTCAGTAGCTTGCTAAGTATGTCCATTTTTTCTGCTCTCCTTGGGTGACTTCAGTTTCTCTTATAGCATAAAATGAAATGTTCTAATACATCTATGCTTTCCTTTTTCATCTCCCTCCCTACCACCTTCCCTCCCTCCATGTTTTAGTCTGGATATTTTTTTCTAATCTCCCATCCAGTTGATCAAGTCTCTCCTCAGCTGTGTCTAACTTGCTATTTAACACATTGAATATTTATTACATTTTTCAGTTCTAGTATTTCCATTCTGTTCTTTTTTGTAGTTTTCAGTTCATCTAAATTCTCCATCTTGTCATTTAATTTCTTAAATATAATAAGCAGTTATTTGAAAGTCTGTGCTTTAAACACCAATATCTAATAAGACTATGTTTCTATTTCAATTTTGTTTCAGTCTAGTTTTTATTATTCCTATTTTTGATTGAGTGCTAGACGTGGTACACAAAAAACTGCAGAGATCATTTGAGGGCATGGTTATCATTCTTCACAGCAGATTTACATTTACTTTTGATGGGAAGTTAAGAAAATAGCTTCTATTCCTAGGATAAGGTATAGCCTCTCTGGGATCTCAACTGAATGTGTGGGTCGCAGTGGGCTCCATAATCTGTCCATGTAGGCTGGGCTTCAATTTCAATGTCTCCTCAGTACTGTGTAACCACTGAAATGTCTGTTCAGCTCTCTGCAACTTACTAGATGTTCTCTGCTAAGTCATACATGTACAGGTTAGGAATTGGCCAAGGACTCAAAGCGAACTTCTCAAGCTTTCTTTTTTGCACCTGCCTCCCCTTCAGTGCACTACTCCTCCAACTCCTACCAAATCCCAGCCACCTTAGCAGCCATGGAACTTCAATCCCTTCATAAGACTGCCGTTCTCTGAATGAGCTCCATTTCCTTGGGCCATAGTTTGGAAAAAAGACTCTAAGGGAGAAAGCCAGGATAAGATTGGACTCACCTTGTATATATTCCCTTCTTTCAAAGTTTGTAGTCCTGCATTAGTTGCTGATCAGTTTTGGTCAGACCCTAGTTTTCTTTTTAACCTATTTGTGGTAGGCATAACTAAGATTGCCCCCAAGATTCCCACCCCCTCATGAACATGCCTTGTATATCCCTTTCCCTTGAGTATGGGTGGGCCTTGTGAATATGGTAGATGTCACTCCCATGATTATGTTACACTATATGGCAAAGTGAAGGGACTTTGTTGATGTAACTTGGGTCCCAAGTCAGTTGATTTTGAGTTAATAAAAATGGAGATTATACTGGGTGGTGGTGGTAGGGTTCTGACTTACTCAGGTGAAAGGTCTTAAAAGAGGAGCCAGACCTTTCCTGAAGAGAGAGATACTCTCCTACTGGTCTTGAGGCAAACAGTCATATTGTAAACTCCCCATGGAGAGGAGTGGCCTCCAGGAGCTAATGGCCTCAGTCCTGCAAGCACAGGTAACTGAATTCTGTCACCAATTTGATTGAACTAGGAAGAGGACCCCAAACTTCAGATAGGCGAGCAGCCTGGCCAACACTTTAACTGAAGCCTTGTGAGACCCAGCTAAACTGTGCTCAGACTAAGCTGCAAAGTTTGTGGTAATTTATGGAACAACAGAAAACTAATACACAATCTATGTTGAATTCTGGTGTTAAAATTGGACTAGTTTCCTAAAACAAATTTGGGAGCTCTCCTTATTTATCTGTAACTCAGATTAAATAAATTTGGAGTCATTCTTTCTTTGAAGTTTAGAAAGAATTTGCTTGTTTAACCTTCTTCTCCAAGTGTACTTTGCAACCTTTTAACCTCTTTCCCGATTGTCAATGGTTCTTGCCTATTCAAATTTTCCTCTTCGTTTTGGGGCTATTTTGACAATTTCTATTTTGTTAGGAAATCACCCATTTCCTGTAGAGTTTCAATTTATTTTTTTTGCCACAGAATTTCATATATATTTCACGTAACTCCTTTTACCCTTCCTGACTCAGGGATTTTACCTCCTTTCACATTCCTAAATCCTGTATATTTTTCTCTTTTCCTTAATCATGTTTACCAGGTGTTTATTTCTTTAGTCTTTTAAAAAGAACTAGCTTTTTAAAACTAGTTTCTTTTTTATTTATTTATCCTTTTACTCTTACCTTCAACTAATTTCAGTCCTTATCTTTTAATCTTCATAATTTCCTGATTTAATCTGTTGGTTCTAATTTCTCTTTTTTTGTGTGGGGATGGAAATGTTAATGATGGGGTTGTGCACAGGGCTTGGCTTGCTAATAGAAACTTCCCAAGGGCATCAAGGAGCTTCAGTTTCTCTTGTCAATGGTTCTCACCTATTCAAAATTTCAAATAAGATTGGACTCACCTTGTATATACTTCCCTGGCATTCCAAGAGTCTAGACAGGGTATAGACTCTTGGAATGCCAGGGTCTGCATAAAGACTTAATCATTGGAGAGCTGCAAGAGTTGCCTGCTCCTGTTGTTCCTATGACCCTTGAAGGTGTTTTTCACAAATGCTGTTTTTGCATAATATAGTTCTAGTTTAACCAAGCATGTAGCACACAGAGCTCTGCTTTGTGTCTCTGATAATAATCAACACATGAAAACCTTTGATTGTACGAAAGGTTTAAGATTAATCACATCCTGTAACTTTCTGCACTCTTGGGATCTGCATGTGTTGTTTTTAATCATGATGTAAAGATTTGAAAGCACACAATAAATATGAGAATGAACAGAGGAGAAGAGTCTTTGCCTCTGAGTGCTGACCCCCTCGCCTCTCTCTTGCTGTAAAGTAAGGTGTGGAGTAATCCTTCATCCATCGTCTCAGAGATTGCTGGCTATTCCTGGCATTTCTCATTATGAAAAATTCCAGGGATTCTGGGAAAAAGATGGTGGTGTAAGAAGGCAAGGCAGAAACCTCCTTCTAAATTCACAGAAAACACAAAAATACACCAAATATAACTAAACCTGAAAACGACATGAAGACTGCAGAACTGACTACCTACACCTGGGGAAGAAGAGACTTCACAGAAAAGGGTAAAGTAAAGCCATGATCTGGTGGGACCCAAGCCCTCCCCATACCCCAGCCCACAGGCAGGAGTAAGAGGAATGGAATGAGGAGAGAGTGGGGGCCCAGGACTGCTGAACACCTAGCCCTGGAGTTTGTGGTTCGGGAACATGAACCCACATTACATGGTGCTCTGTGATTAGTGGGGCTGGACAACAAAGACAGGCAGAACACTTGGGGAAACTGAGATTCCAGCTGCTTGTGGAGAACAGGTATGCTCCACCAGCACCTCTTTAGACAAAAGCAGAGGGCAATCTGAAAGACTTAACAATGAGAGGGGTGCGAGAGAGGCAAGGATTACACAGAGTTCTCTGCTCAGGAGGAAGGTCAGGTGGACAATACCTCACCAACTCGCCCTCAGCCCAACAGGTTAGGAATTCTCAGGAGTTTCAGATACTCAGTCTCCCTAGCTGACAACACAGCCCCGAGGCTCCCCTCTGCAGCACATGACCTGCTGACCAGCAGTGAAATTAAACTTTGCTCCCAGGTAGGCAGAGGGAGACCTTCACAGTATTCTCAGCACTGTTTTGGGGCAGCTAGGGAACTGTGCTTTTGGGAGCCAGCCCTGGGAGCTCCTTACTCCCAGCAGGTGCCAGCCCCTCTTGCCTACAGCCCCTCTGTAGATTGTGGGGGGAGGGCAGCTCCATCCACAGCAACTCCAGTGGTACAGCCCCAAGTATTCTCCTTGCTTGTGCTGACAGCCCACACAGCACTCCTGAAATCAGATCACTACAAGCCAGACATAAAGGTGCCCACCCACTACATGCCAACAGTTGGGGCTTCCACACTAGAAATGGAGCTTCTGAGCACTAGAGGGCACGTCCTACACAAAGCTATTATTCCATAGGAAACACTAAAAAAAAGTGAAGAGGCAGAGGAATTTGGTCCAAACAAAGCTACAAGACAAAACACCAGGAAGAGGGTTTAGTGAAAATGAAATCACCAATATTCTTGATAAAGACTTCAAGATAAAAGCGATAAACATGCTCACAGATCTACAGAAAAATATTCAAGATCTCAGGAAGGACCTCAACAAAGATAGAAGACCTCCAATAAATTAACTCAAAGCTGAAGAATCCAGTATCTGAAATGAAAAATACAATGGAGAGAATTAATAGCAGGCTTTCATAGGTTGAAGAAATTGTAGGTGATTTGGAAATTAGGGAGCAAGAAAACAATGAAGCAGAAAACAGAAAAAAGGACCTTTAGGAATGAAAAATAATAAGAGCTGTGTGACCAATCCAAATGGAACAATATTCGCATTATAGGGGTACCAGAAGAAGAGAAAGATAGAAAAAGGGATAGAAAGTCTCTTTGAGGAAATAATTGTTGAAAACTTCAATCTAGGGAAGGAAATAAACACTCAGATCATGGAAGCCCAGAGCTCTCCTAACAAAAGGAATTCTAGGAAGACACACCAAGACATATAATAATTAAAATGGCAAAGATCAAGGACAAGGAGAGAGTACTGAAAGCAGCCAGGGACAGAAAAATGATGACTTATGAAAGAAATCCCATCAGGCTATCAGCAGACTTCTCAGTAGAAACTTTATAGGCCAGAAGGGAGTGGCATGATCTATTTCATGTAATGAAACAGAAGAACCTCCAATCAAGAATACTCTACTAAGCAAGTTTATCATTTAAATGTGAAGCAGGTATTAAACAATTATCAGACAAACAAAAGTTGAAGGAATTCACCACCTCTAAGCTGCCCTACAGGATATGTTAAAGTGACTGCTCAATATGGAAATGTTCCTAAGGCTAAATAGCTGTCAGACCAATCAATTCCAAGCAAGTACAAAGTTAAATCAACCACTCACAAAATCAGGGAGGGGATACACAAAAAGTGCAGAATATGACACATAATATATAAAGTGTGGAGGAGGAAGAAGAAGAAGGAGGGGGAAAAGAAAAGTACCCTTAGATTGTGTTTGAAATAGAGTAACCAGCGACTGTTAGATAGTAAGGAAGCTATCCTTGAACATTTGGTAATGACAAAGCTAAAGCCTACAATGGCAATAAATACGTATCTATCAATAATCACCTTAAATGTAAATGGACTGAACGCACTAATCAAAAGACACAGAGAGGCAGAATGGATAAAAAAACAAGACCCATCTATATGCTGCCTACAAGACACTCATTTCAGACCCAAAGACATAAACAGACTAAAAGTGAAGGGATGGAAAAAGATATTTCATGCAAATAATAGGGAGAAAAAAGCAGGAGTAGCAGTACTTATATCAGACAAAATAGATTTCAAAATAAAGAAAGTAACAAGAGACAAAGAAGGACATTACATAATGATAAAGGGGTCAGTCCAACAAGAGGATATAACCATTATAAATATCTATGCACCCAATATCAGAGTACGTAAATATGTAAAACAAATACTAACAGAATTAAGAGAAGAAATAGATTGCAACACATTCATTTTAGGAGACTTTAACAAACCACTCACACCAATAGACAGATCAACCAGATAGAAAATAAGGAAGGAAATAGAGGCAGTGAACAATACATTAGAACAGATAGACTAACAGGTATCCACAGAACATTCCACCCAAAAGCAGCAGGATACACTTTCTTTTCAAGTGTACATGGAACATTTTCCAGAATAGATCACACACTAGGACACAAAAAGAGCCTCAACAAATTATAAAAGATTGAAGTTGATATTGTATCAAGTAGCTTCTCACACCACAATTGTATGAAACTAAAAATAGATTACACAAATGAAATAAAAAAGCCTACAAACACCTGGAGGTTTAACAACATGCTCCTAAATAATCAATGGATCAATGACCAAATTAAACAGAGATCAAGCAATATATGAAGACAAATGAAAACAACTGCCCAAACCCTGTGGAATACAGTGAAGGCAGTTCTAAGAGGAAAGTACACAGCAACACAGGCTTAGCTCAAGAAACAAGAACAATACCAAATATACAGTCTAAACTCACAATTAAACAAAACAGAAAAGGAACAAATGATGCCCAAAGTCAGTAGAAGGAGGAACATAATAAAGATCAGAGCAGAAATAAAATTGAGAAGAATAAAACAATAGAAACAATCAATGAAACCAGGAGCTGGTTCTTTGAGAACACAAACAAGATATAACCCCCTAGCCAGACTTATCAAGAAAAACAGAGTGTACACACATAAACAGAATCAGAAAGGAAAAAGGAAAAATCACAATGGACACCACCGAAATACAAAGAATTATTAGAGAATACTATGAAAAGTTACATGCCGACAAATAGGACAACCTAGAAGAAATGGACAACTTTCTAGAAAAATACAACCTTCCAAGACTGACCCAGGAAGAAACAGAAAATCTGAACAGACCAATTACCAGCAATGAAATCAAATCCATAATCAAAAAACCACTTAAGAACAAAACTCCTGGCCCAGATGGGTTCACAGCTGAATTTCATCAAATATTTAAAGAAGAGCTAAGACCCATCATTCTTAAAGTATTCCAAAAAGTAGAAGAGGAGGGAATACTTACTTCCAAACTCATTCCATTAGACCAGCATCACTCTAATACCAAAACCAGACAAACACACCACAAAAAAAGAAAATTACAGACCAATATCCCTGATGAACATAGACGCAAAAATACTCAACAAAATATTAGCAAACCGAATTCAAAAATACATCAAAAAGATCATCCATCATGACCAAGTAGGATTTATTCCATGGATGCAATGATGGTACAATATTAAAAAATCAATCCGTATCATATACCACATCAACAAAAACAAGGACAAAAATCACACGATCATCTCAATAGAGACTGAACAAGCATATGACAAAATTCAATGTCCATTCATGATAAAAACTTTTAACAAAATGACTATAGAGGGCAAGTACCTCAACATAAAAAAGGCCACATATGACAAACCCACAGCCAACATCATACTTAATAGTGAAAAGCTGAAAGCTCTTCCTCTAAGATCAGGAATAAGGCAAGGATGCTCACTCTCCCCACTTTTATTCAACGTATTACTGGAGGTCCTAGCCATGGCAATCAGACAACACAAAGAGATAAAGGGGATCCAAATTGGTAAGGAAGAAGTTAAACTGTCACTGTTTGCACATGACATGGTATTATACATAGAAAACCCTAAAGACTCTGTCAAAAACTATCATAACTAATAACTGAATTCAGCAAAATTTCAGGATACAACATTAATACATAGAAATTTGTTGCATTCCTGTATACTAACAACGAATTAGCAGAAAGAGAAATCAGGAAAACAACTCCATTTAAATTGCATCAAAAAGAATACAATACCTAGGAATAAACCTAACAAAGGAGGTGAAAGACCTTTACTAAGACATTCATGAGAGAGATTAAAGAAGACACCAATAAATGGAAATACATCCCGTGCTCATGCATAGGAAGAATTGATATTGTCAAAATGGCCATCCTGCCTAAAGTAACCTACAGATTCAATGCAATCCCTATGAAAATACCAATAGCATTCTTCAATGAACTAGAACAAATAATTCTAAAATTCCTATAAAAACACCAAAGACTGTAGATAGCCAAAACAATCCTAAGAAAGAATGAAGCTGGGGGGATTACACTCCCTGACTTCAAGTTCTACTAAAAAGCCACAGTAACCAAGACAATTTGGTACTGGCACAAGAACAGATCAATGGAATAGAGTAAGAGCCCAGATATAAACTCACACATATATGGTCAATTAATATATGATAAAGGAGCCATGAATATACAATGGGGAAAAAATAGCCTCTTCAACAACTGGTGTTGGGAAAATGGACAACTACATGCAAGAGAATGAAACTGGATATACAAAGAATTATTTGTAAACTCAAATGGTAACTCAAAAGTAAACTCAAAATGGATCAAAGACATGATTATAAGTCATGAAACTTTAAAACTCACAGAAGAAAACAGGCAAAAATCTCTTGAACATAAACATGAGCAACTTTCTTCCTGAACACATCTTCTCAGGCAAGGGAAATAAAATTTAAAAAAATGAACAAGTGGAACTACATCAAACTAAAAAGCCTCTATACAACAAAGGACACCATCAGCAGCAGAAGAAGGCATCCTACAGTATGGGAGAATATATTTGTAAACAATTTATTCAATAAGGGGTTAACATCCAAAATATATAACAAGCTCATATGCCTCAACACCAAAAAAAGCAATTAACCTGAGTAAAAAATGGTGGAGGACCTGAACAGACATTTCTCCAAAGAAGAAATACGGATGGCCAATAGGCACAAGAAAGATGCTCCACACCGCTAAACATCAGGGAAATGCAAATTAAAACCACAATGAAATATCACCTCATACCAGTTAGGGTGGCCAGTATCCAAAAGACAAGAAACAACCAAATGCTGGCAAGGATGTGGAGAAAGGGGAACCCTCCACTGTTGGTGGGAATGTAAATTGGTTCAACCACTGTGGAAAGCAATATGGAGGTTCCTTGAAAAACTGAAAATAGAAATACTACTTGACCCAGGAATTCCACTCCTAGGAACTGACCCAAAGAAAACAAGATCCCTGATTTAAAAAGATGTATGCACCCCTATGTTTACTGCTGCACTATTTACAATAGCCAAGATATGGAAGCAACCTGAGTGTCCCCCAATAGATGAATGGATAAAGAAGAGGTGGTACATATATACAGTGGAATATTATTCAGCCATAAAAAGAAAAGAAATCCTGCCATTTGTAACAACCTGGATGGATCTAGAAGTTATTACACTCAGTGATATAAGCCAGGTGGAGAAAGACAACTGCAAAATGACTTCACTCATTTGTGAAGTATAAAAACAAAGCAAAACAGAAGGAACAAAATAGCATTAGACTCATAGACACCAAGAAGGGATTAGTCGTTACCAAAAGGGAGGTGTTGGAGAGGGTGGGTGACAAGGGAGAAGGAGATTAAGGGCACCATAATTTGCAATCACAATATAGGTAGATCACAGGAACAATAGCACAACACAAAAAATACAATTAATGACTCTGTAACATCTTACTACATTGATAGGCAGTGACAACAATGGAGGGGGTGGAGGACTTGTTAATATGGAAGAATGTTAAACACTGTGTTGTGTATGTAAAACCATCATAAGATTGTATATCACTGATACTTTAATAAAAAAAAAGAAAATTCCAAACTAGTTTAAACTATATCAACTCACCCAGTCTTATTACTTCATCTGTATGTTCAACAAAATTATTTTGATGTAAACCTTGTACATAATTCCACCTGCAAATATTTCTATATTCTAAAAGATAAGGACTTTACAAAAATAATGATGTCCATATCACACCTAAAATAAATCATTCTTTAATATTATTATTGTTCAAAGGGTTCTACTAGAGTAGAGTTGAGGGACAAGGACAGGTCCAAGTTCAGGAGTCATCCTCTTAGAATCCTCCCTGCTATAAGGGCAGGGCTTTCAAACTCACAGTAAGAAACACATCTTAGGTTGCACCCCAGTGCACTAATACCTACATATATAACTGAAACAAATATTTCACAAAACAATATTTACATTTACCATATGGGCTCTCCATTCTCTACTCTCCCCTCTATCAATCTTTTAATGCTTTCTGCAACCCACTAAACAGACTTCACTTTACACTGTATTTCTATTATCTGTACTTGAAAAACCATCTTAAAAAGCAAACTTCTAAGTATTAACTTAAAAGGTTTGAGATAAATTTCTGATACCTATTCTGAAAGGAGTGACAGAGAAAGGATTTCATCTGCCATGTGCCTGGTGTCACATGTCAATCCATTACACATTCAGCTCATTCATATCCCAAATTGCTCACTTATCCATATTGTTCATAATTCTCCTTTTGCTAGAGATCATTCTAGCAGTGTACTTAATAGCTTCAGTGTAAGTACACTTAATTGTGTATTTATAAAGAGTCAATACAGAATATTGAGATTCCACCGCCAGTTTCTTCTATTTGAAAGTGTATCAGTATCTCTGACCATTTCTGCTTGGAATTTCAATATCTGCTTTGAACAATTAACAGTCGAGCACATTTGTTTTCTATATACTTTTAATGAAAATATGGACTAGCACCCATCTACCCAAATTACTATAGATTGAAAATTTAATCAAGAAGTAGAAATAATTCCAAAGGTCAAAACAAACAGCATTTATCTCTTTGAGGGTAAATTCTGTTGATAGCAGTCTTCACTTTAGAAATCTAAACTATATGACCTTAGGTTCAACTGAAACAAATAAGCAGCTTTCAAACCAAATTCCATAAAAAAAATAAACTCCTTCAACACTAGTAAGTACAGTTAAGACCTTGCCACATCCATCTTTAGTGACTATACTCTATTTAATTCTTAATACTTAATATACTTCAATAAGCCCATTCCTTGGTCTTTGATCTTTGAAGAAATGAAAGATACTCATCTTATGTAACTTAAAAGAGCTTTATTTAGTATATAATCTCCATACAATTCAGTAAAACAAATTATAAAACCTCTTTGTAAGATTTTACCCATAGGATGTTAAATACAGAACACCAATTGCCAGTTGACATAAGAAGCCACTCTCCCGTCTTAAAAGCTTTTTTCCACCCTCTCTTCTAGGCCAAAAGGTTGTCATACATAAAGGGAACATATTAACCAAAATATATGACTTGAGAACATTTTAATATCTTCTTATTAATTCCAAGGTTTAAATGAAATTTTAAAAATGGAATCTTTCTATGTTAATTCAGGCAGGTTTTAGCCAATAATGAGCTAAAACAGTTACATCTTAGACAAAGTTCATGTGGAATTAGAATAAACATTTTTAGTTATTTGTGAAGTAAAGATGCAGACCAGATGAAATAGCTACACATGTCCTTGTCATCTGGCAGCACTCACCACACACATACACATACACACATACATACATATATATATTTATCTAGTGATCTCACAAAGGTCAAAAAAATCATCTTTAAGTGGACAACAAATGGCCTATATAACACCTAAGTATGCTCCTGGCTAATATATCTTAAATGAATCCCCATTTTTTAAGTCTGTAATAAAAGTGACTAGAACATTTCAACTATAGTAGAATTTCTATTAGCCACTATGATCAGTATCAGTCATTTAATGAAGTCATTTAATGAAGTAACTAGATTAAAGTAGGAAATCATAACTTTTAAGTGTATAAATGTACATTCATTTGCTAATCTTTTGATGTAAAGCCAAGGCCTTTCCTTTGCATAAGGGTCCAAGAATTGCAGTTCTATTCTTGCATAAATTATACCAATAATATGATTTGGGTACATTTTAATACCTTCTGGTCAATCAAGATTTATATAAAGTGGAACAAATACTTACATAAACCTATGAAGCAATCTAAGCTCATAAATTTTCTTGAATTTTATGTTTTTCCCAATATTTTATAATTTTCCCAATCTAATTTATAAGTAATTTTTATTAGCAACTCAAACTTAATCAAATCTTACCAAAGCATCCAAGATATTTTTTGCAGAAATAACCCTTTCTCTTTACACCCATATTCTCTAGGCTTATGTTGAACTAATATACTTACAGTAAGAAGTAGCACTTGCACAAAGTTGTTCAACATGGGTGTAGAACTCAAGGGAGGGAGAATACCAGGAAGGGCCCCCAGCAGTGCTGGGTGGGCAGTTTACAAGAGGAATGGAGACTGTCAGGGGATCTGCTGAGTCTTGTAAGTAGAGGTTAATTAAGAGCACTTATTGTCCTTAGGTGTTCTTCTGAATGTTAACTCTGAAGCAAAATTAAGTGGTTAGTCTATCCATAAAAAACAGCCACAATTTGAGGCTATTACCAAATGTTAACAAAGTCACAAGAGATCTGTATGGCAGGGGAGCTTAGGCACAGGTCATGTGCTTTGGCTTGGTAAAGAGCCAGGAGTCAGTCACTTTTTCTCTCTTGTCTCCCATGTACTCCAGAGAGAAATTTGTAAAAGAATACTGATGAGCACTAAAAATACTTAACATGATTCATTTAGAGATTTGGTCATCAGGAAATAAAAATGTCTCCTACACACAGTCACAGTGTCTTGGAAAGAGTGTATATATGGATTCTATCTTGCAAGATTTTTTGGCACTTAACATTTTTCACTAAAGACTTCATACTAAGTGTTTTGGCAATAATGGCACCTAAACTATGGAAAAAAGATCACTGTATGCCATCAATGCAGTGATGATAGCATAAAAATTTAAGTACTTGTGTCTTGCATATTGAAACTCCAAATGACCAAATGCTTAGATTAATGCATATGGGAATGTTTCAAATAAATTGAAATACAGCTGAGAAGGAAATAGAGGATTTTAAAAACAAAACAACACCGTCTAGCATGTTGTACCTTACATGTGCTTGGTTTCAATTGGAGTAAGGCACTCGCTGCAGGATGCACTGACCCATGCTGTCAGCTACAAGAGGCATGCGTCATTAGCAGTTGAATTGAAGTTTTAGTACTGATTAAAATGCTTTATTATTGTATTACCCTAACTGCAGTAGTCTCCAACCTTACGATGGGACACAGGAAAGACATAATTGAAGAGTTTCAGTTGAATAATTTAATAACCCAGATACTGTCAATTTGTTATTTAAATAATTTGATAAAAGCAGAGTATCCTTACGTCTAACATGACAGTGTAAAATTTCTTTCTGAATACTGCTTAGTAAGTAGCAACTGAATATAAAATCATTTGAACATATGATATATCCATCTTGATGCCTACTGTAATTTACCTTCAATATAACTGCAAGGAGAAACATTTAAATAATTTCCAACTGGCAGGAACAAGGGAGAAAGTTGATTTCATTAGCCATCTTGATTTAATTAAGTGCACCATATGCTTTTGTCAGCAATTTTTACACATCCCCATGGTTAGAAATTAATTATAAAGGCAATTACCAAAAAATTTTTGAGTAGGTACGCATAATACTCTTTGCTGTTTACAAATAAGCATGACTTAAGAGGCACTTGGTTACCTTTTAGTAAGGAAAAGAGTAACGCTATCAGGGCCTTCACAGTAAGAATGGAGACTACAAATCAAACTTGGTATGAAAACGCTCTCTGCCAAAAATATCATATTAGTGAATTAGTTCAGATACAACATTTAAAAAATATTCTGGCTTTGCAAGGTTCTAGGCTGTAAAAAATACAAAGGCTAAAAATAAAAAGTTTACAAAATTTTGCAAACCCAGTAAATTTAAATGTGTAAGAAATAAAAATTTTCTTACTTGCTGGATATAGATTAAGTAGTATCAATAGGTTTTAAAATAATAACACTAAACAGTAACAAATTCTACTTGGCTACATAACATTTCTGTTCCTTTAAGGACTTACAATATTAAACTTGTAATACTTTTCTGAGCCCAGCGTTAAAACATGCACGCACATGTGTATGTACACACACACACACACACGCATACACTCACACACACATAGGACACATGCTACTAAAGTGCTACACATTACATTTCAGAGCACAGCAACAAAATTTTAACATACATACAAAGACATAACATGATTTAAAAAAATCTGACAACTGGAAAACCTTAAAAATTTTTTAGGTGAAACAGGACAATAAAGAGCTTTTTAAAAAGCTACCATTGGTCTTCATTAGTGAAATAATATTAAATAATTTAAATATGCATTCCCCTCTATTTGATTCAACCACAGCTGTCTTAAATCAGTTAAAAATTATAAGTATTTCAAATCCGGAACAGACCCTAGATTTCCAAAATAACATGTGGCTGCTCAGGCTACCTATGGAACACTTATTTTTCTCCCCAGCAACAAAATCCTAGATCATTCTTAGAAAGTTGAGAACATTAGGCTAAAGAATACTGATGAAACAAGACGAAAAAGACTCAAGCTTGTATAAGATACTTCAAAGATGGTAACACTTGTGTAAACATCTGTAGAACTTACTCATATCACAGCTTTAAGGTACAGGCTACTAACTACATATGAAACATCATCTATTGAGTTTCATTATGGTAGAGTTTCTGGTATCAAAAATAGAGATTAAACAGATAGCTTTGTTACTTATTTCTAGAAACCTTGTAAACATGGAATGTTTTGTTCTGAAACACTCTAGTGAAGTATGCTGTATAGGGTGGCAGGTTTCTTTTTATCTCTTCACAGAAGCGAGGGTGGCCTGCAAGTTTCAAATCTGGATCATTTTCTCCTGGGCCATCCATCACCTAAAGCGAAAACAAAATCAAACACAATTTGGTAAAGACAACATATTCTCAAGAGGCAACAGAAGTAGGAAAAGGTATTGGGCTTCTTTAAGAATGCTGTGTTAGTGAATTTAAATTGCATTATTTCAATTATCAGTGGAGATATTCTGGTCCATCCCTTTCCCTTTCAGAAGTGTAAACCAAGGCTGAGGAGGAGAGTTCACGTCACTCAGTGGCAATGCTGGAACTAACACTTGCATGTCCTCGTTTTTAGGAACACACTACATTGTTCTCACAAAATGAAATAATAGACCCAAGAATTGCTATGGTACAGAGAAAATTCTCTAACTCATTAAATGGCCTAGTTAGGAAAAGTTACACACAAAGCAAAATTTAAACACATGTCTCCGGTCTGTATTGTCTAGGTATGGACAATTATTTTCCTGAGGTGAAAATCTGAACCTCCTATTTTCCCCCCAGGCTTATTGAGATATAATTGACAGATAAAATTGTGTATATTTAAGATAACCTGATTTAATTCACATATAAATGGTGAAATGATTACCACAACCAAGTTAGTTAATACATCCATGTTGGTCAAAGGGACAAACTTAAAATAAAAAGGTAAATTACTTCTGGGGATCTAATGTACAGGATGGTAACTATAGTTAATACTGTACTGTATACTTGAAATTTGCTAAGAGAGTAGATCTCAAGTGTTCTGAATCTCAAATCCTATACAGTCAAGTTTTTTTCACATTTAAGGCTAGGTTTATCATTTTTTTTCCCACCTTATTTTAGAAATCTCTCATCAGCTTTTATACTAATAATCATAGCACACACTGCTTCTGAAGGGTGAAAATCTTCTGTTTACTCTATTTAAGGCTTGGCATTACTTCAAGAACATCTTCCTCAGAAGGAAGAAAGGAGAAATAGCTTTTTTTCTGCTCTGGAGTATAAGCATGGCCCAGAAAGCTGCCTTTGTGGCGGTGTGCCTGTGGATGAAAGGGGACACCCAAGGACAGAAAGCAGGTAGAGCAGTAAGAGGCCCTGGTGGGGGCAGGGGTACATAGAACACTGCTTTCACATTCCTCAGCTATCAGCCAGAACAATGCTTTGGAGCAGCAATCTTAAAAGGTTGAGGTTTTATTTCTTATTTTGGCAGCAAACCCTTAAAAAATAACTTCAACACAGTCTTACGATACAAACCAGCTCAAGACTGTGTTGCTCTGTTTGACATGAAGTTGGGCACCTGAGCCCCCCTCACTTTCCCCATGCTTAGCCCCTATGACAGTCCTGAAAGTGCCAAGGTAGGGAGTTCTGCAGAACGCAAAGAGGGTGAATAGCTGATTCATAATATAGCTCTATAAAGTATAAAAACATTTACATTACTTAGGATTCAGACTGCCCCCTACCCTCTACAGGAGGTGCCCTGCCTGTGGCAAGATGATGTGCTTACGTGTCCGTTGGCAATATCTAGCAGGTCACGCAGCCGGCAGCCCCGGTGGTGCCTTCGCTCGTAGCAGATGCTGTCTTCCAGGATTATGTAGTCAGTGCCAAAGGACCTCAGGAGGGCATGCACGTCCTCTGGAGACCTCTTTGCATATATCTGATAAACCTTCAAGATGAGAAAAAGTGGTAGACAAAATACCGTCAGCTGCCAGGAAGTTAACTGAAGAACCTCTAATGATATAACCTCCCACCAGGGATGAATCGAAGACCTGGACACCCAGCTTGCCTACCTCTTCCCATGCAGGCCACTCACTAATCTATAGTCCTGGGGCATGTGTTAGAAATTCCTAAAAGAATATTGTAATTACTTAGCTTTGGCAAGAGGGAGAGTGAGTCGTGCTTAGTACATTTGGATTCAGACACCAAATAGATTTGGATTTACAATGTATGATTTCATGTTATGAATATATTCATCGGTAGGTGCCAGTTCTAAGTATGTTTCACCATGGTAAGTAACACAGGTGAGTAAATAAGCAGAGTTGGTTATCTTTAAAAAGGGGACTTTTAGATGAAAAGGGTCCATTGCAGTGATGATAGTTTGGGGCACATATACTTGTAAGAAGACGCAGCCTCTGACAATAGCAGTTGGGGGAAAAAAACCCATAGGGTCCCTGGCACTTGCTGCTTGACCAGAGGGAGACCCTATACTTATCTCCCTCATCCTTTCTGGAAGAAGAGCAACTTGTAGCACCCAGCAGCAGTTCAATGGGAGGCACCACTTTCCCACTCACCACCAGTATCATATACCTTAAGTGAATACACCCAGATGGTGAGCATTCTATATTCTGGGACTTGGCACTGGGGAAAGGTTGTGTGTGTTGGGGGAGGGGGTGAGGAGCTACAGGAGGCTAATGCAGAGGTACTGCTAACTTTGTTGCCCACTGATTACTAATAATATATTTCTGACTTAAGAGATTGGGTTCTGAGAGCCTATTCAGTGGGTCTGTACAGGTGGGTGAAATGGTAGGGAGGTTATCTGCTTCTACTGCTCAAACTGTGAGGTTATCCCATCTATCATCCACCACCAGGCCTCAAACTGAAAGCACTCCAAGAATCTGAAGGCCAGACTAGGGCCTTCAGGGTGTCAGCTTGAAGGGCATCAAGCACAGTACCTAGACCTTGGATCTTGGGGAGGGAGGAAGCACAGAGCTCCCTCTGCGTCTGATGTCCGTTCTGCATCTCCTGAGTCTAAGCAATATAGACCATCTCCTGGCTAAACTCTGGGGCCGGTGATCCAGGTACCAGCTCTCATTTCTCTGGCTAACTTGGGGCTATATGGAATACTTGTGCCAACTCAAAATTTGCTGTTTTAGCAGAAATCTAAGTTCAGATGATTCTCATAAGAAACGGGATTTAGTAAAAATTTTTTGCTTTTAGGTTCGTTAACTCTCACCCCAAAACAATATTTTCAACAATTTTTCAGCTACCAAGATGAAGTGACTGATATCAAACACTGAAAAGGTTGAAACCACTGTTGGTGAGGACTCAGGGAAACAGGTGCCTTTTTGCGTGGTTGACTGGAATGTAAACTGGTATAACCTGCACAGAGGGAGAACTGGTGATATCTATCGATCTCAATTACAAATGCCCACCACCTTTTGACATCCAACAATTCCACCTCTAAGAGCCTGATGTACAGATATTGTATACTTGTACCTGTGCAGATGATGTACATACTAGTTTATTCTGTGGAACACTGTTTATATCGCTGCAGAGAACAGGGAAACAACCTAAATGGTTAAATAAAATAGGCTACGTCTACATAATATTATACAGCTTTAAATATAATAAGAAAGCTGTTAACATAATTATATGGAATGATCTCCAAAATATATTAAGTGCCAGAAAAAGCAAGATTTAGCATGCTACTTCTACAATAAAGGAGCAAATGATTAATATATGCACATACATATATTTGTATATGCACACCATGCCTGTAGAAGGGTGAGCAAGAAACTGGTAACATTATCTGCCTCCTGGGAGGGGAGCCAGTAGCTGGAAGACAAGGATGGAATGGAGACTTTTCATTATGTTCCCTTTTATATGTTCTGAACTTTGAACTATGTGGCTGTATTACCTATCAAAACACACACACACACACACACACACACATGAAATGGTCCATAAAAAATGGAACCAATATGCCTCTATTCCATTTCCTTCCTTCTCCAGTTCAAAAGTTTGATGGCTTTGTACTCAAATGCTCTTCTCTGTACATTTCAAGGTGTTTTTCTTCTCAGTTACTCTTCTAACCAAGAGAAACATATGACCTAAGCAGAATGCCTTTCATGGATATGGGGCCAGCCAAAGTCTAGAATAGACTGCAAGCCCTGTGTGCTTAAGTTCTAATTTCCCCTCAACCTACAGCAGCATTAAGCCCCAGCTTTATCAAACACAAAGAAGTCCACTGGTGGTCCACAAATAGAAAGGAAAGGCGCAGATGGGCCCTTACCGCTTTGGTTCGCTCTCTCAGGTTGTTGTCTTCGTAGTGTGGGTGGTTGGTTAAGGTCCTTCCTGTGCACAGCTTAACTCCGGCCAGCAACTGCATGCTTCCAGCAAACACAGCCTTTCTTGGAGTGTTAGAGCTAAAAGATTTTAGAGTCTAAATCAATCCCACTGCTAAAATTTCCTCAAAGACAACGAAGATAATATCACATTCTCAGGATCACCTAGCTATGTTAGGAAGGGCTAGGAGTCTTGGGGGGAAAACACAGGAGGCTACTTGAGATTCTGATTTGCACTTAAACTATTTTATGAAAGTTTTTGTATCTTTTTTTGACAATGGTTGGGAAACTTCTAATTTATTGTTTTGATAGGTTCACTCTTACAATCAATTGTCTTAGGATGTGGGTATCTCCTAAGTCTTCTAGGCTAAAACCCATAATCCTCTCCTGCTTTTGTTTCACAGGGGCAGATTCTAACAAAAGAGAACTTAGAAGTTTGCTACTGCTTTTTGTATTAAACTTAACTAAAGGGTTGCCTATGAGTAAACAACAAATTATAAAGCCAGAAACTGCAGCTAATCATAAGTCAGTTTCAAAGGTTTTTGTCTAAAATAAGAAAAAAGATCACTGATATTATTATTACTTTTTGGAAAAACATTAGTAAAAACAAAAGAACATGGAAGGAAGATTCTAAAATAGAAAATATGCTATTATTCAATAGGGGGATTTACAACATTTCTGATGTGGAAACACAAGTACTTTGTATATTCCTGTCCTTTAGTCCTGATTATTAAAAACTCTATGCATCTTAAGGAATACAGGACACTGTAATATAAATCATGATCTCAATCTCCAATTACTACCAAGCTATGATTCTCTGCCTCTCCATGGGGTGTGAGGGACAATGGTGAACCCAGGGTAGACTCCCTGGTTACAGTGAAAGCATTCCCCTCCCCACCACTCCCCAACCCTGGCCCCTCAGAGTGAAAGAATCTCAGTAGTTGAAGTCACTTGCAAATTGGAAGTGTCATTTAACTGCGAAGAGTATGAATCGTTCTCAATGCGGAATTTCCCATAGAGGCCCACCGGTTACTGCAAGATACCTTTATCCTTCTTGTGTTAAGGAAGACGAGTCTATGGCTGCTAGGGTGAGTTAAAATGATGGAAACAGTTTTAAGGAGCCATCTAATAGAAATCACTAAAACTCAACATACTCTGCAGAAAAAGCTAGAGCGGGCAGTTCTCCTCAATGTTTTTGGAGATCAGGGCATGATACTTGATCTGGTGCTAAAGTTTCAAAGAGAAGCCCCCTTATATTTGTATACCCCAAGGGGTTGTTCTATTTATTCCAATTTAATGCTAAGACTACAGAATGAATGCCATTCAACAAAGGCCACAGGATGTCTATGAGCAAGACATACTACAGTTTAGTGGTAACATTTACAAATAGTAACTTACTTTTGAAAAATTCAAGATTTTCTAACAATGACACTCTCGTTCATTTGAATTCTAATAAGCTTTCTTAAGAGATAAAAAAAAAGTGGACAGAATTATAATGAGCACACAGGGAATGACATGTAAATCTGCATCCTCTCTACACAGAGCCCAGAATATGGATTACAAAAGAAGAGAGTTTTAAGTGGGCTTGGCTGTGCTTGATAAGTCATCATCATTCTGTTGGCCAGATCCAGGAACACAAGAACTGGTTTGTTACAGTCTGACTGCCGAAAGAGTGCCAAACTGGTCTTTCTAAGCAAATGGCAAATCCAGCAGCTGAAGTGATCTGACACTTTGCATTCAGATCTGAAGACTGTCTTAGCATCTCTGTTTTGAATGTATTACAGGTATCAGCACCAGGGAGATGCACAGAGCTGTTTCTAGTATATATTTGGTAACTGCAGCAGAGAGGAGATGACTGACCTGTTAGCTATTCATGGCTAACAACCAGGGTTTCATCTTCCTTCCTGGACTATCATAATACCTGAATGAATCACACAGTTCACAAAGGTTTAAAATATCAAAAGTCCGGAACTGCTTGCTAGGCAGTTATGAAGTTATTCTTTATCTAGTCAAAAAAGATTCTGGGGTCTTGGCAAACATGTCATGATAATCTATCTTCAGGAAGCTTACTAGCTAATAGAGCCAGACTCAGCTCCATTACCAGCAAATACTTAAAAATAAACCAGTAATTAGTCTATCACATATTTACTAATGCTTTCTGTGGGCCTGTAGCTATGTGTACGCTACAGAAAATAAAACACACCAGACATGGTACACATATGGTAAGGCTGCCTCTGTGCTCAGTATCCTCTAAGGGCACTTGAGGGGCTCCCTACCCACAGTGGGTGCAGTCCCCAAGGCGGCAGCAGTCATCACCAGGCACAGCAAGGTGATATGTGACATGATTGCTAAGATTGCTGTGAAAACAATGAAATCATTCATTCTGATGTGTTTTAATGTTGGGACTTATTAGTAAAGTGTAAGGAAGTTCAAAAGAAATAATCTGTTTTAACTGCTAGTATAACAATCCCGATTGTTAAACAGAGTCTTTCACTAAGGTCTTTGGTTATATTTTAAAGGAGCAAAAATCAAGTACCCTAAATGCCTCTAAAATGGGTTAGAAATAATACTTCTTTGAAAACTACTGACTTCCAAGAAGAGTAGAGATGATGTTTATTTTGTCTGACTTGGTTTTACATTATAGCCCCATGGTAAAATTTGGATATTTCACTGCTACTTTAAATATTTTTTATTCGCAGAGCAAATACAAAAGTAAAACAAACAAGCAAAGTGGAACAAAATGAAAGCCAATCACATTTTTGCTAAACTTTAAAAATCTAGATTCACTGCAATTTATATTTCCTGTGGCAAACTTAGCAGGCAAAGGGAGAAAGAATTCTTTGTCCTTAACTTAAAACATGCAGAACACCAGATATAATGCTGGGTATTCTTCCTTCACAGATAGTTTTGCTGATATAGTCTGTGGTCTGTGTCTAAAATAGCTAGAGAGCTTTTAACTGTTGAATGACACTTCTTGATTATAGAAAAACAAAGCAATTTTTACCAATGTTTGAACAAATGATGTATAAAATGCGAGGATAATTTGTTTTCATAGCTCTCTGCCAAGCTCCATAGTAGGCTGCCCAACCTGCAAACAATTTATTCTGTAAGAAATGTCACTAGATGTCAGAGCCAAGATGGCGGCGTGAGTAGAGCAGCGGAAATCTCCTCCCAAAACCACATATATCTATGAAAATAAAACAAAGACAACTCTTCCTAGAATAAAGACCAGAGGACACAGGACAACATCCAGACCACATCCACACCTGCGAGCACCCAGCGCCTCGCGAAGGGGGTAAGTACAAGCTCCGGCCCGGCAGGACCGGAGCGCCCCTCCCCCCAGCTCCCAGCAGGAGAAGAGCAGGCAGAGCGGGAGCCCAGGACTGCCGAACACCCAGCCCCCGCCATCCGGACCAGAGTGCAGACACAGTGCATGCGTGGGGTCCTGGATACTAGGGAAACAGGGCAGCAAGAATGGTGAGCGGGTACTGGAGGCCTGGCGCTGGAGGACATAAGAAAAGCGAGCGGCCATTTTTGTTGTTGTTGTTGTTGTTTTGTTGAGGTGAGTGCTTTTTGGAAGTCTTAAAGGGACAGGGAAACCAATACTAGGGAAACAAGGCAGCAAGAATGGCGAGCGGGTATCAGAGGCTGGTGCAGGAGAACAAAAGAAAAGTGAGCGACCAATTTTTTTTTTTGTTGTTGTTGTTGTTTTCTTTTGGCGAGTGCTTTTTGGAAGTCTTAAAGGGATAGGGACCCCAATACTAGGGAAACAGAGCAGCAAGACCGGTGAGCAGATGCCTGAGGCTGGCGCTGGAAAATAAAGAAAAACGAGCGGCCATTTCTTATTTATTATTATTATTATTTTTTTAAATATTTTTCTTTTTTTTTTGTGGTTGTTGTTTTGTTTTGGTGGGTGCTTTTTTGGAAGTCTTAAAGGGGCAGGGCGGGACACTTAATCCAGAAGTAGGGAATCTGGGGACCTCTGGGCACCCTAACCCCTGGGCTGCAGGGAGCAGGGAGGCCCCTTACGGAGATAAACAGCCTCCCAGCCGCTCCTGCTCCAACGCGACTCCACCATCTTGGAGTAGCTGCCCGAGCCAGGCCACGCCCACAGCAACAGCGGAGATAAACTCCATAGCAGCCGGGCAGGAAGCAGAAACCCTGTCTGCGCGCAGCTGCGCAGCACAAGCCACTAGAGGTCGCTGTTCTCCCAGGAGAGGAGGGCCAAAGACCAACAAGAAGGGAAGTTCTTCCAGCCGTCACTCGTCCCAGCTCTGCAAACTATTCCTATCACCATGAAAAGACAAAATTACAGGCAAACCAAGATAACAGAGACTCCAGAGAAGGAGACAGACCTAACCAGTCTTCCTAACAAAGAATTCAAAATAAAAGTCATAAACATGCTGACAGAGATGCAGAGAAATACGTGAGGGAGATGGGATGAAGTCCGGAGGGGGATCACAGATGCCAGAAAGGAGATCGCAGAAGTGAAACAAACTCTGGAAGGGTTTATAAGCAGAATGGATACAATGCAAGAGGCCATTGATGGAATTGAAACCAGAGAAGAGGAACGCATAGAAGCTGACATAGAGAGAGACAAAAGGATCTCCAGGAATGAAACAATATTAAGAGAACTGTGTGGTCAATCCAAAAGGAACAATATCCATTTTATATGGGTACCAGAAGAAGAAGAGAGAGGAAAAGGGATGGAAAGTATCTTGGAAGAAATAATTGCTGAAAACTTCCCCAAACTGGGGGAGGAAATAATCGAACAGACCACGGAAATACACAGAACCCCCAACAGAAAGGATCCAAGGAGGACAACACCAAGACACATAATAATTAAAATGGCAAAGATCAAGGACAATGAAAGACTTTTAAAGGCAGCTAGAGAGAAAAAGGTCACCTATAAAGGAAAACCCATCAGGCTAACGTCAGATTTCTCAACAGAAACCCTACAGGCCAGAAGAGAATGGCATGATATATTTAATGCAATGAAACAGAAGGGCCTTGAACCAAGGATACTGTATCCAGCATGACTATCATTCAAATATGATGGTGGGATTAAACAATTCCCAGACAAACAAAAGCTGAGGGAATTTGCTTCCCACAAACCACCTCTACAGAACATCTTACAGGAACTGCTCTAGATGGGAGCACTCCTAGAAAGAGCACAGAACAAAACACCCAACATATGAAGAATGGAGGAGGAGGAATAAGAAGGGAGAGAAGAAAAGAATCTCCAGACAGTGTATATAACAGCTCAATAAGCGAGCTAAGTTAGGCAGTAAGATACTAAAGAGGCTAACCTTGAACCTTTGGTAACCACGAATTTAAAGCCTGCAATGGCAATAAGTACATATCTTTCAATAGTCACCCTAAATGTTAATGGGCTGAATGCACCAATCAAAAGACATAGAGTAACAGAATGGATAAAAAAGCAAGACCCATCTATATGCTGCTTACAAGAAACTCACCTCAAACCCAAAGACATGTACAGACTAAAAGTCAAGGGATGGAAAAACATATTTCAAGCAAACAACAGCGAGAAGAAAGCAGGGGTTGCAGTACTAATATCAGACAAAATACACTTCAAAACAAAGAAAGTAACAAGAGATAAAGAAGGACACTACATAATGATAAAGGGCTCAGTCAAACAAGATGATATAACCATTCTAAATATATATGCTCCCAACACAGGAGCACCAGCATATGTGAAACAAATACTAACAGAACTAAAGGGGGAAATAGACTGCAATGCATTCATTCTAGGAGACTTCAACACACCACTCACCCCAAAGGATAGGTCCACCGGGCAGAAAATAAGTAAGGACACGGAAGCACTGAGCAACACAGTAGAGCAGATGGACCTAATAGACATCTATAGAACTCTACATCCAAAAGCAACAGGATACACATTCTTCTCAAGTGCACATAGAACATTCTCCAGAATAGACCACATACTAGGCCACAAAAAGAGCCTCAGAAAATTCCAAAAGATTGAAATCCTACCAACCAACTTTTCAGACCACAAAGGCATAAAACTAGAAATAAACTGTACAAAGAAAGCAAAGAGGCTCACAAACACATGGAGGCTAAACAACACGCTCCTAAATAATCAATGGATCAATGACCAAATTAAAATGGAGATCCAGCAATATATGGAAACAAATAACAACAATAACACTAAGCCCCAACTTCTGTTGGACACAGCAAAAGCAGTCTTAAGAGGAAAGTATATAGCAATCCAAGCATATTTAAAAAAGGAAGAGCAATCCCAAATGAATGGTCTAATGTCACAATTATTGAAATTGGAAAAAGAAGAACAGATGAGGCCTAAAGTCAGCAGAAGGAGGGACATAATAAAGATCAGAGAAGAAATAAACAAAATTGCCAAGAATAAAACAATAGCAAAAATCAATGAAACCAAGAGCTGGTTCTTCGAGAAAATAAACAAAATAGATAAGCCTCTAGCTAAACTAATTAAGAGAAAAAGAGAATCAACACAAATCAACAGAATCACAAATGAGAATGGAAAAATCACGACAGACTCCACAGAAATACAAAGAATTATTAAAGACTACTATGAAAACCTATATGCTAACAAGCTGGAAAACCTAGAAGAAATGGACAACTTCCTAGAAAAATACAACCTTCCAAGACTGACCAAGGAAGAAACACAAAAGTTAAACAAACCAATTACGAGCAAAGAAATTGAAGTGAAACGGTAATCAAAAAACTACCCAAGAACAAAACACCCAGGCCGGACGGATTTACCTCAGAATTTTATCAGACACACAGAAAAGACATAATACCCATTCTCCTTAAAGTTTTCCAAAAAATAGAAGAGGAAGGAATACTCCCAAACTCATTCTATGAAGCCAACATCACCCTAATACCAAAACCAGGCAAAGACCCTGCGAAAAAAGAAAATTACAGACTAATATCCCTGATGAATGTAGATGCAAAAATACTTAATAAAATATTAGCAAACCGAATACAAAAGTATATCAAAAGGATCATACACCATGACCAAGTGGGATTCATCCCAGGGATGCAAGGATGGTACAACATTCGAAAATCCATCAACATCACCCACCACATCAACAAAAAGAAAGACAAAAAACACATGATCATCTCCATAGATGCTGAAAAAGCATTTGACAAAATTCAACATCCATTCATGATAAAAACTCTCAGCAAAATGGGAATAGAGGGCAAGTACCTCAACATAATAAAGGCCATATATCATAAACGCACAGCCAACATTATACTGAACAGCGAGAAGCTGAAAGCTTTTCCTCTGAGATCGGGAACTGGACAGGGATGCCCACTCTCCCCACTGCTATTTAACATAGTACTGGAGGTCCTAGCCACAGCAATCAGACAAAACAAAGAAATACAAGGAATCCAGACTGGTAAAGAAGAAGTTAAACTGTCACTATATGTAGACGACATGATATTGTACATAAAAAACCCTAAAGACTCGACCCCAAAACTACTAGAACTGATATTGGAATACAGCAAAGTTGCAGGATACAAAATCAATACACAGAAATCTGTGGCTTTCCTATACACTAACAATGAACCAACAGAAAGAGAAATCAGGAAAACAATTCCATTCACAATTGCATCAAAAAGAATAAAAAGCTAGGAATAAATCTAACCAAAGAAGTGAATGACCTATACTCTGAAAACTACAAGTCACTCTTAAGAGAGATTAAAGGGGACACTAACAAATGGAAACTCATCCCATGCTCGTGGCTAGGAAGAATTAATATTGTCAAAATGGCTATCCTGCCCAAAGCAATATACAGATTTGATGCAATCCCTATCAAATTACCAGCAACAGTCTTCAATGAACTGGAACAAATAATTCAAAAATTCATATGGAAACACCAAAGACCCCGAATAGCCAAAGCAATCCTGAGAAAGAATAATAAAGTAGCGGGGATCTCACTCCCCAATTTCAAGCTCTACTATAAAGCCATAGTAATTAAGACAATTTGGTACTGGCACAAGAACAGAGCCACAGACCAGTGGAACAGACTAGAGCCTCCAGACATTAACCCAAACATATATGATCAATTAATATTTGATAAAGGAGCCATGGACATACAATGGCGAAATGACAGTTTCTTCAACAGATGGTGCTGGCAAAACTGGACAGCTACATGTAGGAGAATGAAACTGGACCATTGTCTAACCCCATATACAAAAGTAAATTCAAAATGGATCAAAGACCTGAATGTAAGCCATGAAACCATTAAACTCGTGGAAAAAAACATAGGTAAAAACCTCCTAGACATAAACATGAGCGACCTCTTCTTGAACATATCTCCCTGGGCAAGGAAAACAACAGCAAAAATGAAGAAGTGGGACTATATTAAGCTGAAAAGCTTCTGTACAGCAAGGAAGACACCATCAATAGAACAAAAAGGAACCCTACAGTATGGGAGAATATATTTGAAAATGACACATCCGATAAAGGCTTGACGTCCAAAATATATAAAGAGCTCACACGCCTCAACAAACAAATATCAAATAATCCAATTAAAAAATGGGCAGAGGAACTGAACAGACAGTTCTCCAAAAAAGAAATACAGATGGCCAACAGACACATGAAAAGATGCTCCACATCACTAATTATCAGAGGAATGCAAATTAAAACTACAATGAGGTATCACCTCACACCAGTAAGTATGGCTGCCATCCAAAAGACAAACAACAAATGTTGGCGAGGCTGTGGAGAAAGGGGAACCCTCCTACACTGCTGGTGGGAATATAAACTAGTTCAACCATTGTGGAAAGCAGTATGGAGGTTCATCAAAATGCTCAAAACAGACTTACCATTTGACCCAGGAATTCCACTCCTAGGAATTTACTCTAAGAATGCAGCAATCAAGTATGAGAAAGACAGATGCACCCCTATGTTTATCGCAGCACTATTTATAATAGCCAAGAATTGGAAATAACCTAAATGTCCATCGGTAGATGAATGGATAAAGAAGATGTGGTACATATACACAATGGAATACTACTCAGCCATAAGAAGAGGGCAAATCCTACCATTTGCAGCAACATGGATGGAGCTGGAGGGTATTATGCTCAGTGAAATAAGCCAAGCGGAGAAAGAGAAATACCAAGTGATTTCACTCATCTGTGGAGTATAAGAACAAAGGAAAAACTGAAGGAACAAAACAGCAGCAGAATCACAGAACCCAAGAATGGACTAACAGGTACCAAAGGGAAAGGGACTGGGGAGGATGGGTGGGTAGGGAGGGATAAGGGGGGGAAGAAGAAGGGGGGTATTAAGATCAGCATGCATGGGGGGTGGGAGAAAGGGGAGGGCTGTACAACACAGAGAAGGCAAGTAGTGATTCTACAACATTTAGCTATGCTGATGGACAGTGACTATAAAGGGGTTTATATATAGTGGGGACCTGGTATAGGGGAGAGCCTAGTAAACATAATATTCTTCATGTAAGTGTAGATTAAAGATAACAAAAAAAAAAAAAAAGAAAGAAAGAAAAGGGGGATTACTCCACGATAGGATAAAACTAACTGTAAATCAACGATTAATGCATGCTTTAAATATCCTTAACTTTGATCACTTAAAGGGTGTCAGATGATCGGCTATGGAGGTACACTTTTCTGATAATATTCCTTTCTCTTAAAAAAAAAAAAAAAGCAGTTCCTATTTGGTGACCTCCAATGAGTTCTACACAATGGTATAAAGGGCAGATTGAAGTGTGGGAAAAGGGTCTGTTTGTGTTTATACAGAGGATCAAAGCCCAATTTGGCTACCCAGAAAATGAACTAAGATACGATATGAAGAAGAACTTCCAACATCAGCACTCTCTGGAAGAGTCATACCAGAAGATGATCATCAAAAAACCTCAACAAAGATCCAGGTGATGCTGCAGTTGTAGCTGCATTCATCCCACCGGTTCCTGGACTTGCCATTGGAATGAAGAAGGAGATATCTAAACTGGCCTGTGCATACAGTAAAACAACAAATTTGACTGGATCTACACTGTTGGAACTCAACCAAGAATTAGGAGAAGTGCAAGTTGTAGCGCTCCAAAATCTTACAACTACAGACTATCTACTGTTAAAAGAACATATGGGATGTGAACAGTTCCCAGGACTGGGCTGTTTTGTCTGATTTCTGTCAGACTGTTCAAGTACAGTTTGACAATATCCATCATATCATAGACAAATTTTCACAAATGCCTAGGGTGCCTAACTGGTTTTCTTGGCCTCACTGGAGATGGCTGGTAATTATAGGTCTGCTTTGGTTATGTAACTGTATTCCTATTATGTTAATGTGTGTGTGCAATTTAATTAGTAGTTTAAAACCTATATATGCTTAAATTACTCTACAAGAAGATATGTCAAAGAAATCATCAATCTTCCCATGTTTTCTTCCGTCTGCTACCTCTATAGCTTTTCTTCTTCCTTCCTAACTACAACCCTTAAATAGAATTCGTGCCTCATATCGAATTTACCGAGTATCATAATTCCTCCAAGTGCTAAAGATACCTCAAGACAAATGCTGGGCATAGAAGCCACAGGGCATAAACCTGCAAAGAAGTAAAAAGCTAACCTTTTCAAACAATATGACTTCTCTCTCACTTACCAACTTTACATTTCCCTGTATGGCCCCGGAAGATGACTGGTTAGCCAGAGACGGGTAAGATTCCTCAAGGGAGGAACAACCTAAGACAGGCACAGTCGCAGGGGGGCCATCAGGGGAGAAATTGGGGATTAACAGAGGTGAGGCTTAGGACCTCACCCCCCCTGTTTTGAGAGAAATCTTCTGCATCCGTGGATGTTTTATTGCCCTTGTCTAGCCTGAATTAACACATAGTCTACAGGGACACACCTGATCATCTACATTTGCTCCCTTACAACACTAAACTAAGTTTTCTACCTTTATCTTACATCTACCTACCACTTCAGCACTTTATTAAAAAAAAAAATAGTAATAATAATAAAGGGAGAAATGTGGGATCCACATATAAATCAAGTATAAAAATCAAACAAATATTCATATTTGACCTGATTGTTTATAGTTCATAATGTGTGATCAAAACTGAAAGTTTCTGTGATGACTGCCCTTGCACTGTTCACCATGTAAGAACTTATTCACTATGTAAGAATTTGTTCACCATGTAAGAACTTGTTCGTTATACTTTAGAAGATTGGAGACTGTTGAGAATTAGGCTTGGGGTTGATTAATGATTGTGCATTGAGTCCCCTATACAGGATTTTGTTGTTAACAACCATTTGATCAATAAATATAAGATATGCCCTCAAAAAAAAGAAAAAAAAAACTGAAGTAGCTGGAAAGCGCAGAGATGGACAGAATCTGTTTTTAATATTTTAGCCAAAATAGTTTCACAGGTAATACCTTTTTCCTTCATTCAGAATACATGTCATTAACAAATATTTTCATGAGAAAAACACTTGTCAAATAACCAGTCTCTATAATTCTTCGGAATGATTTGTCTAAGTCAGAATCTGCAAAATTGTCATCATGTTTTCACTCAGCATTTTCTTAGATACTCTTTTGTTTCTAAGACATCTCATTTATTTAGAATAAAGCACAAAACTGAATTTTGGAGACTCATAAAAATTCAGCATCATTATTTCTCACACTGGCTATTTTTCACAGTTACAACTTGAAAGGTTCAACCACCTTAACTATTTGTGATGGATAAAGAAGAGGAATCAAACATAGTCTGTTCTGCTATTTGTAAAATTTAACTTCACAGAGTTTTGTAGGTCATTTAGTTGTGTATATGTAAAATATTTATAAATTTTGTGAACTATGTTTTCATTCCAGTTGGCAAAACGATGCAGTTTATATGAACGACGTTATGAATTAAAAAAAAAAAAAAAAAAGAAATGTCACTAAATAATGACAAGGACTCAGGTTCAAACGGATTTACATTATATAATTTAAATGTCATTCCAGGAAGACCTGGTGGCATTTTGAACAAATAATCTCATTTATTTTTGAAGGTCTAGTCTTCAACAAGTTAATTACTGTTGGACTAATGAGTAAACTGAGCATTATAATATAATGTGTGAACACTTGCTTTATCTGCACTTCAAAAATTTATAGAATTATTCAAATACTTCAAATAATTCACTAAATATAAAAGAAGCTGTAGGCATTTAAGGTTTGAAGTTACCCTACATCGTATTTAAAATATACAGTACTTCTTTCTGCTTTGATAAAATGGAAAGGAAATATGGTCCATTTCCTGAGTCCCACTGAGAAAATACTACACATGCAGGTTTTTGTCACTGGAAAGAGACTCTTTCTAGTCTTTTAAAGCCAAGTAGTTAAAATGTCACATCTCAAAATATTTACATCTACAGGTCTATCTTAATTGCACAATGTCAAAGAAAAATTTCAGGAACCAAAAATGAAACACTCTAAGGTCAAAAAGGAACAGGTAAGAACCACCAACTGCTGCAACATTTGGCCTTCCTGAAGTCAATGTGCTTTCTAATCACACAGAAAACCTGTAAAAGTACCACCTGGGTTTTGCTGAAAAGATATCATAAAGTAAAGAAAAACCCTAGTCTTTAATCTTTGTATTCTGGAAACATTATCAGCAAAAAGGGGTTAATAGTAACATATGCATTTAAATCCAAAGGAAAACAAGGCATACAGCACCTCAGCATAATGTGGAAGGCAGGCAACCAGGTGAGAACACACTGGCCAAGGCTGTGGAAGGTATCTCCTAGTTCTCATAGGGAAGACTGGGAGCCTGATTGCAACAAAATATCCTTGCTGCTTAATGAGATTTTAATCCCAAAGAATCTTGGTTTTATACTTAAATCACTAAATTTAAAGTGATTAAAGACTCCAAAGACTAAAGACAGGAAACTAAAGATAGGACAGCATAGAACATTTTCTATTACTAAAAAATTAGAACTATAAAAAGCTTCAACTAAAATAAAAAATCTTAAAAGTGGTGTCAGCAATAAGAATAATGAAGAGAAGAATGAAGACAATAGTACTGAGATGAGGTCCAACATTTACCTAATGAAAAGGCAGTTAAAATGGATTGCCACCCCATGGGGAAGGCAGTATAGCACAGAAACGACAAGTAGTGACTCTACAGCATCTTACTATGCTGATGGACAGTGACTGTAATGGGTTATGTGGTGGGGACTTGATAAAAGGGAGGAATGTAGTAACCACAATGTGGCTCATGTGAAACCTGAGCATAAGACTGTATATACTTTATAAAAAACAAATGGATTGCCACCCAATGGTTACATGTTTAATGCAGTGTCCTATATATATACCTAGTTGGTGCTCAATAAATATCTGTTAAATTGTACTAGTAAGTATACAACTTCAGGCATGAAATAACTTTATGTATTAAAGCTTCAAATGTTTTCACAGAAATCTAATTCCCTTTGGTATGATCATCTCATATGAATAAGTATTATCCTAAAATAATGCCCTTTGTTGTTCCCTAAGGTTATCTGTTTGGGCAAAAAAAAGGTCATAATGGAGCCCCTCGAGAAGAAAATAACTAATTCCTGCTGATGTGATGGAATCTTTCAATTTACCCTCCATGTAGAGAAGCCCTTAGTGAATACTTGGAAAGACCTGCTTTACAAACGGAAGCTCAGTGTCCCTGGAGCACATCAGTGATGCCTAAAGCAGGTGTGTGGTTTGCCCCAGCGTCAAGTACATGAAGCAGAGACCAGGAGATGGTGGGGAGGCATTTTCTCACACGTTACATTTACTTGCTCTGTACCAAAATGGAGGGTCACTTGAGGTGTCCCCTGGAGTTTCTGCAGGTCACTGTCTTAACCTGACTCATCCCAGAGGGTGCCATCTTGTAGTGGAAGCTGCATCCCAGCCCAAATAAATGCTTTCACGACTGCCCTGACAAAGGACAGACGTGAGAGTTTTCCCTTTGGCTGAGAACAGAAGCAGACAGAGTGGAGAGAAAGAAGGGTCTCTCACTGACAGTGCTACCTGCCCGCCAGTGACCCGCTCTGGTCTGGTGGCCTTCTGACAACTTCAGACTTTCACATATACTCCATGTGTCTTTAGACAACAGCCTTTTCTCCAGCACACTTCAGCCCTCCTCATTTCACAGCACTGTTACTAGTCAAAGTAGTAAAGTGAGAGTGGAAGGTCATTTTATCTTTCAAAACCAAGAAATCAGGACAGGCTAAAAGAATTAACAAGTTCATTCACATGTGTTTGAATTGAAGCCTACAGACCACAGCTGATTTAAATGTTGATTTAAACAAATATATTTTGTGTCTAAATAGACCTTGTTTTGGCATACATTCATCATCACTTAAGCTTATTTCACAAAACATGCCTAGCAGCTATTTTTGCAAAAACAATAATTTAGATTTGAGGATCTTAAAACAAGCAAGATTAGATCACAATGGAAGCAACTTTTTGGAACAATACAAATCCTTCAGTTGCTGAGAATTTTTTTTAAAAAGTAAAGAGTATGTCTACACACAGAAAGAGGAACTGTTAATAAAATAATGTCAGGAACAAAGACCACTTCCCTCAATGAGAAATAATAAACCAAGAGGCTGTGTTCTTTATCCTGGAATAATCTCTCATCCACAATTTTTCAGAACCAGAAATGTTACTTTAAATAATTTTCTGTGAGGAAAAGTATGAAAATAAAAGGCATTAAGTTAAGTACAGTCAGTCTGATACAGCCAAAGACAACCTGGGGCTCTGCTAGAATACATTTTTAATGACACTCTAATTCCTATAAGACTGGGGAGTGGAGGTGGGGTGTTTACAGTGTTAATCCAGGTGGATCCTGAAGATCGCCAGCTTCAGGATTCTACCAGAGAGTGACTGCTCTAAACTGCCATCAATGGTGCAATTTTAAAAACAGAAAATATCAGTCTCACCTTCAGATACACATGTCATAAATTTCCAGTTGACTATATTTAATGTAAAAGTAATTAGCTTTTCTTTATATGAATAACTCTTTTCTTATATACAATACTGAAGAAATTATTTACTCTATAATTGTCTGCCATGATTTAAAGTTAAATAAATAAATAAAGAAAAAGCACTGCTTAGTATTCTCAGCACTGGAGATATATGAAAAATTACACTCATTGTATCTAGTCAAACACAGTCCGACATTGGGACCAAAGCCACATACATATTTTAGATATAAATCTCTATAAAATCCATGTATTGCACTCAAGAGACCTAAGCTATCAAACATTTACCATCGCTTAATACACAAGCAGTGCTAAGTTGTACTGGTTAGTAAACATTAGTCATGAGCAAGAGCCAATACAGCTACTAAAATTCTAAGTGATGAAGACAATACAGCCGATCCTTTTAGAATATGTCATGCAAGATTTGCAACATCTACTTAAATGTGAATAATTACACTGCTGCTTTTTGGTTATAAAGTAGGGAAATAGAGTATTACAGGGCAAGCGAATATTGCTCAGTGTAGAAGTTTAGTTTTGCTAGTGGGAGGCATTAACAAAGCTTTGAAACACATGAATTTCATTCTGATGCTGAATACTGAAGCAAAGCAACAAAGTGCAGACAAAAATAACTAATAAAATGCTAAAGCACTGTAGTGTTCAAGAGAGGAAAAGTTCTAGTTTTCATATTTTATATTTTCTCTAGGCCTAGGCTTGGGCAATATGATTGTTAAAATGAAATCTCCACTGAGCTAGTTAAGTATGACTCTAACAACTACAGTTTACAGTATAACTTTTAAACGATTAACAAGGAAAGAATACATATGTATGTGTCAACATTAGTGAAAAATTTGAATGGTATTAAAATGAAAGAAATGATAAAGATAAAATTGGTAGAGGGCATAAAACTTGATTTCCTTTGCTGTCAGTGTTTGAAATGCATCCTCCAATTTTGTTTTTCTCTCCATGGGTATTTTCCTTTCTTCATGTGATTGTGTTAGAATATTTCTTGCATGGCAAGAAATTATTTCCAAATACAGAGTTTTAAAGAAAAACTATCTGAGATGAATGTACTTCACAATTAGATTCAGAAAAAAACAAAACAAAGAAACAGAAAAAAACAAATGAGGTCTATAGTGACTCTTAAAAGGCACTTTAAATTTTATTTAAAAAATCCTCTTACTTAATCCAGTTCATCAGCTCCACTGTATCTGGATCATAGAATTCTCTCAATTCGGAGAGTTCATCCATCATTCCTGGCCAGAACTGAAACAAAAACAAAACCAAAACAAAATCCACCCCACACCCATAACTATCACTAAGATTAAAATGGAAAAGGAGAAACTGCATATAACTTGTGAATTAAATAAATGTGGTGACTGTGTATTAGAGTTACTTCTCCTTTGCAGTCAACCCTCCTAGTACTAGTGTGGTAAAGTCTGAGAAAAGTTTCTAAAATTATTTTGAGCCAAAGCTAATTAAGACTAGAGATGCTGTCAACTTTTAAAAATGAGCATTTATATTACTATAATAAAAATGCTGTTGTATGTGGTGTTAATACACAGTAAAACATTAAATATGACAAGAATAGCAACCACAAGAAAGTTCACAGCATAGTAGAAAAATTTAACTAACATCATGAAATCTACACTTAAATGTAGAAGACAGCACCATTTTACAGCTGCAAAAATGTTTTAGAATATAGGACCTTGTTTTATACTCACAATTACCTGGAGAGAAAGATGATGCAGAAGGCATCATCAATCTCACTTATCTGTTTTCCATTTTACTAGTATTGAGACCTTGGCTCAGAAAGATAACCTGACTTGGGCAGGTCACCAAGTGGCAGAGCTACAGTTTGAAACCTGATTGCAACTCCAGCTCCCTTTTCATGGAATAATATTGTGATTACAGTTTTAGAAATACAGTTTCAGGAATTTAGATTTCTATAGTAATCTGGGCAATACAGTAATTGTCTAGAAATCTGGACATATATATTAATATAATTAAAGGTACAAGGGGAGAGAATGATTTTTGAAAGTAGGACTCTCCAGGAAAATTTGGTACATTTGAATATTATATTTATGCCATTGGTGACTCCCACTCAACTTGAGTTACTTAAGATTATGCAGATAAAATATAAAAATTATACTTGAGTCCATTGCTTTTCTAATATAACTTGTCAATTTAACTCAAAAATTAATTAAATGTTAATTGTTTTATCAAATGGCAATTGGCTAAAAAGATTTGATCATCTATATACATCCTAAGGTAAACTGTGGAATTCACTTCATACATTGGAATAGAAGGCCAATGACAATCTATCTGTGCTTTATTAATGTTGAAAATAGAGTAATTTTATTTAAAACCACTAACTAGAAACAAAGTGGCACCTGACTGGTCTATGTTTTAGTTCTACCACTTTTTTTTCATCTCATCTTTGACTATTTTTTCTGCTCATTCACATCTTGTCTCCTGGGTGGGTGAATCAGGGAAATTGCTAGTGATGGAAGATACGTGTTAGTACTATTGGTTCTAGGTTTTAGAAGAGATATAATAAAAACTACTGATTGGTACATTTGTAATATTTCAATTATCCATTATCCCAATTAATTTTGATAAAAGAATACCAACTTTTAAATATATTCTAATTCTTTTGGTTAAAAAAATTTTGAAATATATGAATTCAATGTATATTAGATATTTTTCTAGTTTGAAAGTTGCTGTTAGTTCTGAAAATGTTAAAATCTAATAACATAGTCTTATAGTAAACTCCTTAAACAATAGAAAATAAGTGCTGAATTAACTAAACGCTGTTTCTAAATGATTAGTAGTTTACATCAGATTTCAGCAACCTAAGTCAATCAACATAAGGGTAATAATTTTATTAAACCCTTCATTTTAGAGTAGATATTCTACTCAGAATTAATATATGCTCTTCCCTTTGAAACAGGATTAACCTAGAAATATATATAGCAAAATTGGTATTATGAACAAGAAAATATAGTCTACTCAGAATTAATATATGCTCTTCTCTTTGAAACAGGATTAACCTAGAAATATATATAGCAAAATTGGTATTATGAACAAGAAAATTTGAAATCCTCATTACAAATGCTATGTAAAACTCAAATCAGGCTTTGAAATACATGAGTTTATATTACTTACAGACAAATCTGTTCAACAGTTGGAAAACAGTCAGTTTCAGGGTTGCTCCTAATATATATCACATCTTTATTTTCATTGTGAATTTATATTTTATAAGTTTTGAGAAGCTGAAATATCTGAACTATTTAATACAAGGAAAGTTGGATACATTAGGATTTCTAAAGCCCAACACTGAGCAGATAGGCCAGTGGTCTTTGGAATGATTCTTCAGTATTATCAGCTCTCTTACTCAGGAAATAGCTATAAAGATTTCCTAGAAATGGTGGCTTTTTCAGTGTTATAACTGATTCTTCAATAGCAATGGTTTTTAAGAGGGGTGTGGGAAGGGATTTTGCCCCAGCTCCAGGGGGATGTTTTGAAATGTCTAGAGACATTCTGCCTGTCACAACTGGAGTGAGGTGCTGTTGGCATCTAGTGAGTGGAAGACAGGGACAGATGCCTGTCCTACAATGCACAGGATGGCCCTCTATGACAAAGAATTACCTGTTTAGATGTCAGCATCGCTGCTGCTGAGACGCCCTGTCTTATGCAGGGATTTCTCACTTGATGGTACATGAGCACCACCTGGAGGGCTGCTTAAAACACAAGTTTCTGGACCCTACACCCACAGTTTCTGATACTTCAGTATGTCTGGAGCAGGACCCAAAAGTCTGTGTTTCTGACAAGTTCCCCAGTGATGATGACACTACTTGTCTGGGGACCACACTTTGAGAGCCAATGCTCTACAGTTTATTTCTTCTATACTGTCCTTCCTCAATTTTATCAAGAAGTCTTCAAATAGCTTTACAAAAAAAAAAATCAATAAAATTTCAGATAAATAGCTGAGACATTAAAGAAACTCAGCCTGCACACGACACAGTGGAAAAAGATTGTTACAGTGTGAGTAACTCTTTAATGGTGAGGTAAGAATGATGAGCTGTATTTTTTTCTGTAAGGAGGGTGTTTTATCCCTCAGAATCAATGTATAAAGGTAAAGTTACCTCATTTATTATTAAACATATATTGTTTAATCCACAGCTGTTGCTTTCCAGATGTTTTTAAGAAGTTTCATTTATTTACATTAAAACAATAAAATTCCCAGAGGCAGGGGGGTAGAAATAATCTATTTATATTTTCCAGTATCTAGGAATCAGCACCATGCTCTGCCCATAACAGTGTTTTGATACAAAGGAACATGACAGAACATGATTTTTTGGATATTTACAAAACAACAGTGATTAGCAAACCTTTTTTCTTAGCCTAAAACCTTTGCTTCAAATAAAATCTTAAATGAAAATATAAACTTATTATAAAATATATTTTTAATATTTATATTTAAATTATTAAAAGTTATAAAGCAAATACAACCAAAAGCTGATCCTCTCTGTGGGTGAGGTACCCCCTCTTTCCCATCTTAGCCACCATCTCAACTTGAGGGCTGTATATAGACAGTACAGTTTCAAATCCATTTTTGCAACGTAAAACAACATTTGAAGAAAAAAATCTAAACTTAAAAAAAATGTAACATCTTTTTAAAAAAGAGAGGGTGAAAGCTCAGTTGGATGACACATGCTGGGCTACCTGTTCAGGTGACAATTCAAGCCTCTAAATATCAAAGATGTGATAAAGGAGACACAAAGTAGCCAATCTTTCAATGATTCACTGTCTCTTATGGAGGATTCTTAGAACTGAAGCACAGTTAATGCTGTTTCAGAAAATAGTCAACGAAGAATATGAAGATTTTCATTACTTCCTATTGAAACTGAAGGATAGTCAACAACGCTCATTTTAGACTGTGTATATTTATATGTGCCCAGCCCTCTTACAAAGATGATTTTAATTATTTAATAAAATATGTAGGTTAAAGTAAAATGAGAGGCAGTAAGATCTCTTACTCTAGATAAAACTTTTTCTACTTTATTCACCTCAAAATAGGTCTGAAAACATCTTTATGTTTAGAATTTGCATCAGCTGAATAGTAAATTAAAACCAAAATTAAGTAGTTTTTCTAAAATGCTTTTACTTGTTAAATACTATTTGGGAAACAAATCAGTTTTCCTATCAATGCCACCTGACTTTATAAGAAGAGAAGGAAACATTTATGACCTCTGCAAACCACTCTATTTGCCAATAATATACAAAGCACAATGGGTCAAAGCAATTATTCTGCTAAACAGATTAATGACAAGAATGAGGAAAATCAGTCTTACCTTGTAGCATAGATACAGCAGTATTAATACTGGTACTGAATATCGCATTATATATACCTATATGAGAAAGATGTTATTTAGATTACAAATATTTTGAACACTTTTGCCTTACAATTTTGCTTTGTAAACATATGCCTTTTTCATAAACAGAAAAATAACTTGATTGGAGTATAAGTCTCCAATGTGCCAAGCAACATAAGTGTCAATGTAAGGATCCCAATCATTCATAAGGTATTTATAGCCCCTTCTACCATATTGCCACCTAGTGAATTTATAGGGCAGAAAAACTCAAAACTGAATTTATATGCTGTTAATTATGAGCATATCCTTATAAATAATTATTTAAGGATAATATACATTATAATAATAATAGTAATAACTCTGAATAATGGAAGTATGAGTGATTTCTAATTTTTGTTTTTGTATTTTTCAGTATTTCCAAATTCTATATTAATCAATATTATTAAATTTAGAGTCTGGAAAAATAAATAATTTAAGAAATAAAATTATTTAAAACTAACTCCTTATAAAATCATAATTTAAATTATCTATTTCTAGTTTCAAATTTTGGTATCCATTTTGTCAGACTGATGTACAGGCAACTAGTGAAAAAAAAAGAATTGGTATGAAAGAAATACTAAGTTATAAAATGAAATAGAAGAAGGGAGAGCACTGACTCTCTTTGGGTTATAAAGATGGATCAGCTTTAGAAGTAACTCCCATATTTCAGGGCTGCATAAGCCAAATGATGCAAACACACACATGTGTGATGTCCAGAGGTACTTCATTCTGGAAGAACAGAAATAGGCAAAAGTCAACAAGTGCTCCTATGTAGAAATCAAGTCCCACAGCCATAAAGGCAGCTATACTGTTTGTGATGGTAAAATCTTATTAAAACTATGTAGAATCCATCTGCCAAAGGGTTAGTTGTTAATCTCATTGCCTTCTGAGAACTATCATGTAAATAAAAATAGAGGAATGTTGATAATTAGGAAACACTGGTCATAAATAATATTTTATACTGAAGACAGTAAACAAGGACATTTTTATGGGAATCATACTTATTAATGGAGATAATTGTCGGTTTCCAAATTATATTGCTAAACTGTGTCAGGTACAGAATGGCAAAAAAAAAAAAAATCAAAGAAACAAGACAAAAATACCTCATTGTACTCAATGCCAAAAATCCAAACAGAATGGTATGTATTAAGTTGTAGGCAGTTTCTGGTTTCAGGCTGATTGTGCACTTTCCCACTTTACCCATGGATTGCTGATTTGAAGAATTACTGAATAAAATAGCACACATACATAATTTTAGTTCAATCTTTTCTAAAGAAGATACAAGAAATTTATGCCTCATATATTTAGAAATGTATTATTTTCCTAAGATAAAATGAATCAGCATTCATCGATTTTGAATTTGAGGCTAAAAGTATCATAATATAAATGCATCAATAATTAGCATAACTAAAATTTAACAGATTTCATTTTAATTTAAATAAAAATTTAAAGTGCTTCAATCCTTTAAATTACAAGAGAAAAGAAAAAACCCTTTTGGAATCATTGAAACTGTAAGAGGTCTTGAAAGATTTTAAGAGTTACTGCTATTCTTACAGTTTTTATAAATAAGAAAAAGTAAAAATGCATCCATAAATTAGATTTCACTTCCTTTATGAAACAATGATCACATTTTTAACCTACCAACACCTCATATGTATAACAAATTTTTAAAATCAAATATGGCTACATTAAAGTGACTACACCCATAAAATCAACAATGATTCCTTAACATCATTTACCACCTGTGCATGTTCTACTTTCTGTCTATTGCAATTGCTTTTTTCAGGTGGTTCCTTTGAATCAGGATCCAAACCTTTCACACTGCATTTCATCAATGCCTTCTTAAATTATCTTTCAATCAGTTAAAGTATCCCATCCTCTCCCAGCTTTCAAGGTGGTTTATTGGCTGAAGAAAACGTATCATTTGTCCTATAACTATTCTCACCTTCTAGATTTGGCTGATTTTTTCCCTGTGTTGGTGTTTAATACAGTTCTCTGTTCCCATGTTTCTTATAAACTTGTAATTAGATCTAGAGGTTAATTATTAGAATCAAGTTCATTTGTTTTGGGAAGAACACTTCATGGGGATATAATGTACTCTCTTGCATCATTTTGAGAAGCATGTACTGTCTGGTTGTCTCCACTTTCATGATGTTGAGATGGATGAGTGGATGCAGATGTTGCACAATTTGTTGTCATGGGGAAAAGGAAACAACAGTAAGGGCCACCAGCTAAAGATGAAAATAATAGTTTTATAAAGGCCCTGCTTTATCCTTCATACAAATCCAATAGACTTGGATATGTATGATACTTCTATGTAGCTAGAGAGCTATTATTTCCTATAATGCTCCTTTCATCACCCTAGATTCATTAAAATGATACTCTAAGGTAAATTTCACCACTGGTAATAATCGTTATTTATATATTATATATTACTACCCACATTCTGGCTTGCATATTGAT